>NC_134866.1:7215000-7965000 GCF_049852395.1 Peromyscus maniculatus bairdii | reverse complement strand
TTGTCTGAACAGAGAGCAACACTAATCTGAAAGCAAAGCAGAAGCTGATGAATAGGTAAGTGGGGCAGGAGGAAGGGCATCCAGAGAGGCACACAGCAGAAGTAGCTGAGGAGGCAGGATTCGGTGGCAATCCCTGGACAGAATTTGGCTTCAACGGATGGCTCTGATTCATTTTTTCTGCAAAGAATGTCCACCTTTATTTTCATTTTTACATTTAATTTAATTTAGAGGACTGGGTTAGTAAGCCTAGTAGCTGAGATCCGGGAAGCCATTCATCTTCCCTAGATGTCAATTATTTATCTTAGAAATTTCTTGTCTTTAAAACTGACGATGTGCTATCCTCCTGACTTTGAATAGTTAATTCACCTCCAAAAGGAAATGCCTTTCAGTGAACAATTTAACTGACTCAAAAAGAGTCCACATAGCAGGCTTTCTTGGACCACTAGTCCCCAAATCATGACACAGAGACTTATTAGTTATAAATGCCCTGCCTTAGCTTAGGCATGTCTCACTAGCTCTTATAACTTATTTTAACCTGTTTCTCTTCATCTACATTTGCCTTGAGGCTTTTTACTTTTCTGAATGTCCTACTTTCTGGCTTCCTCTGTGTCTGTCTGTCTGGCAGCTGCCTTGTTGACTGGCCCCTGGCATCTCCTCTCTTCTCTTCTCTCAATCCTAGATTCTTCCTCCTACTTACTCTCTTTGCCCACCAGCCCCACCTATCCCTTGTCTGCCTAGCTATTGGCCATTTAGCTTTTTATCAGGCCAATCAGATGCCTTAGGCAAGCAAGGTGAAACACCAACACATCTTTACATAGTTAAACAAATGCAGTATAAACAAATGCAACACAACTTTACATAGTTCAACAGTTATTCTTCAACATAAACAAATGCATTTCATCTTTACATAGTTAAACATATATTCTATTCCACAACAGGCTCAATTTCATCTTTCGGCTACATGAGAATGTAGCTTGGGGTTCACTCATAATCCAGCTATAAAAACATGTATTTTAACAATTCCACAGCAATTTTTTTTGAACTGGCTATGATGGTGCCTGGGTAACAGATCTATGTGAATATCTTCTGCATATCAGGCTCTTCCTTGGGGAGGATTTGTCCCAGGTTGATTGTTTTGCAAGGGACTTACTTTGCCCTTTGTAAATGGTAAGGCATTTCTGAGTTTTGTCTGGTTTCCATAGTTACTACTTATTATTTTTGGAAGAGGCAGCAAACGTTTTCCTTGTGATGATCCAAAACTTTGCTTCTTTCAGCCTTTTCTACCAGTTGATACCAAAGCCGTGAGCAGGAAAAATAAGACCCTTTAGCTTAGTTTGCTGATGCTTTTATGTTCTAAATCTGGAAATTGAGTTGCTTTGGTTACAGGAAACCAGTTTGGAAGGAATCAGCTCATGGCTAGCTGCAGTCTTTTCTCTCTCTCTCTCTCTCTTTCTCAGTGTGTGTGTGTGTGTGTGTGTGTGTGTGTGTGTGTGTGTACGCGTGCGTGTGCGCATGCATGTAAAAATCAGAAATCAACGTCAGGTATCTTCTTCCATAATTCTCCAACTTAGTTTTGAGACAGTCCTCATGCTTCGGCAACACAACAAACACTTTATTCACTGAGTCGTCTCTCCAGCCCAGCCCTCCCCTTAGATTATTTGGTGACATTTTTTTTTTTTTTTTTTTTTTTTGCACAAAGAGTTGGGGAAAGAGTCACTCACTGTAGATTTTCTAGGTGTAGTGATCTTTTCACATATTAATTAGATTAAAAATGTTTTGGATAGTCAAGGAGGTACAAGTCATTCTTAGCTTCATTAATTATGGGACTTAGTTGCCAGTGTTTTTGAGAAGGGGACTGTGGAGAGAAGTACTTTTAGTCTTGTTTTTCCTCTCCATACTTATCCCCCAGGGTCTCCCACTGTGAGGTCCAGTGGCTCTGGTAATGCTATGTGTAGCATGAATCTTAAAGGGTCTTATTAATAAAAACAAACCTAGGAGTCAGGTATTGGGGTGAATGTTGGAAGCTCAGAGAAGCAGAACAAGCCACAGCTACCTCATCTTACCAATTCCTCAGCTGATCCTGTTTTCTCAAAAAGGATGTCTCTTAGCTGAACTGTGCTGCTCAAAAGCCTAAAAGCTTAACCAGGCCAAAAGCTTCTAGTTTCTGGTTTTCACGCCTTATATACATTTCTGCTTTCTGACATCACTTCCTGGGATTAAAGCCTCACTTCCTGGGATTAAAGGCATGAGTCACCATGCCTGGTTGTTTCCAATGTGGCTTTGAAATCTCAGAGATCCTGTGATGGATCTTTGCCTCTGGAATGCGAGGATTAAAGGCATGTGCTACCACTGCCTAACCTCTATGCTTAATATTATGGCTGTTCTGTTCTCTGACCCCCAGAGAAGTTTATTGGGGTGCATAATATATCTACCACAGCTATGGGGATGTAGATACTGATTCAGGCTTTGGCTGGACCTGAGATCCCCAAGTTCTTAGAGGTTGCAGATGTTGTTGCTGCTTCTCCTACATCTCAGCTTGAGTAGCAAGCATTGATGCTACACGTTGTTTGAGAGTAGCCAATGTCATCTTTGGAACTGGCTCCTGCATAGACTTTTAGTGAGCAGGCTCTACAATATTTAAACTCAATCCATGGATGCTTAGTCAAGAAAAAGATGGGTAGTTATAATAGGCTTGACAGGATTTGACTTTCCTCTGGCCTGTGACTAGTTGAAGTCTTGACACAAGAGCGTGTTTTCCCTTCCACTCCAGGTTTGAGAAGAACTTATTCTGGCTGCACTTCCTATAATAGTGTAATTGATAGGAAAGTAAACAGCCAGCGGCCAGTATGGAGTGATGCGAACCCTGTTCTCAGTGACATTTTCCTCATGCATGGACACAAGCTGAAGTGAGAGCACCGGGATTTGGTGGGGCAGCTTATCCTTAGGGCATATCATGTCCATTCTGCCATTGTGGGTATGATGCAGATTTCAGAATGAACAGCTGTCTTCCTTCTTTTTATTTAAACTTTTTCCCTACAGGTCATGTGTGTATATATTATGTCTTCTGGTTTTGTGTATTTGTGGGATTCCTGGATATGCAAACTAGTGCCTCTCTGCATCTATTTCTGGTTTTTGTGCCTTATCTTGGACTCTTTTCCTTCTGCCTGTTTTGTCATATCTCAATGTGTTTGTTTATGCTTTACCTTATTATATTTTAATACTTCTTAGATGCCTATTTGTTTTCTAATGAGAGACAAAAGGGGAGGGAAGGTGGGGAGGAACTAGGAGGAGTTGAGGGAGGGCCAACTTAATCAGAATATATTATATGAAAAAATCTATTTCAGTAAAAGAAAAAGTGTGCGTGTGTTTATGTGCTGTACAGTGTGTTCACTTCTGCTATATGAATGTGTGTGTATAGATATGTGTGTGTGTTCATGGATGTATGTATGTATAAAGTGGGGTATGTGTGGGTATCATCTGTATATGTGTGTGTGTACCTCTGTAAAGGCGGGGTTTGAGCTGAATTCAGTGGTGTGTGTGTGTACCCCATGTAAAGGCAGGGTTTGAATTGATTTCAGTGCTGTGTGTGTGTACCTCTGTAAAGGTGGGGTTTGAGCTGAATTCAGTGCTGTGTCATCCACAATGGATATGTAGCACAATCGACACAATTATTTATTGATTTGTTTAATTCAATTAATTGTATTGGATATAAGAGTAGTATGTGTGGTAGGAAAAAAGGTTTTGTTCATATTGGTTTCATAAATGTCCAGCAGCTGCATGCAGAGATGCACAGATGGTTCAGTAGGAGAGAGGCTCTGTCAGCATCCACATGTGAGATAGCCCTGGTTACCGTTGATGCAGAGGTGATGTCCTCTGAGGACCCCACCTCTGCCTTGATGACACCTCTGGATTTCCAGCGGACTGCTTTGAGGAAACCTAAAAAACTAAAACCACACTGTCCCTGATGCTTAGATCTCATACTCACTTGGAACGATTTTTTCTTTTCTTTTTGTGAAAGTTGCTCTTTAGGAGTCAATCCAAGCACCCGCTAGGCAGCTGTTGTCTTGGGATGGCCGCCAGCACCCCTGGGGACTAGCCTGGGTTGTGATAACCTGCGGCTGTCCTGCTGCCAGAGGCTGAGACTCTCCGGTTTGTGCATTCCCTACATCACCTAGTAGTCAGGAACATTGCACATTCTCCTTGCTTCTCTTCAGAGCCCTCTGTTGCCATAGCCCTATTAGACATGCATTTTTCACACTTATTTCATGGATCTCTGTCAGACTTTCCACACACTCCCAATGTTACATAAGCTGCTTTCCATCAAGTTGTTAAAGAGTTGCTAATTTTCAGTTGCTTAATGGACTTAATGGCTTTTGGAAACTAGTCTCACATGAATCACACTGGGTTTAATCAGGCCCTGCATGCAAGAGAGTTTTAGATGTCTATGCTTTAAATATATGGGACAAAAAGGAGTATACAGGCAAGTGGGGTTTTGTGATGTGAGATGCATGGGAGGGAGGATGTCTCTAGCCTCATGCTGGCCATACTCTGGCTGGTACTCTCCAAACCCATGCGTTAGCAATGTTTACCAGAGAAACAGAACTGATAGTGTATGCAAACATCTCTCATGTACATGTAAAATAAAGCATTGACTTACATGGTTATTGGGACTGAGGAATCCTGCCATCTGCTCTCTGTGTGCTACATAACCTTCCATGGTGCTAGTCCAATTCAGTCTTAGTCCAAAGCCCCCAAACCAGTACCACCTATACACAGGGTCAAAGGTGGATGTCCCAGCACATCTATCTGAAAAAACAAAACAAACAAAAAAAAAACAAACAAAACAAAACTAAGGATCCTATCTCACATTTTGTTCATGGTACAAAAGGATTAAATTTAAATTTGAATAGAATCTTTATTTACCAAAGTTTACAAAGATGGGGTCTTTTTAAAGAAAGAGATCTTCAAAACCATGTTTTCAGTTGCATGGGTGTTTGGAGAAGAGTTTAAAGTGGCGGACGTGAAGAGAAGCCAGTTCTGCTGTGGGAGCAGAAGAGGGGCCCAAGTACCCAGCTCATGAAGTTACAGATTATGACCTCACATGGCAAGAGGAATTCTGCACATGTGATTGAAGATCTGGAAGCAAGAGATTATCTGGAATTATCTGTCCTCAGTCTAACCAAGGCACCCTTGGAAAGAGAGGGCAGAGAGGCTTGGCACAGAGGGCAGTGTGGGGTGGCATAGCGAGCTTGGAAGATACTGTGCTGCTGGCCTTGAGGATGAAGGAGCAGGGTCCAGGTGCTGTGGGATGTTCTGTATGTTAAATGTGTTGCTCTGATTGGTTAATAAATAAAACACTGATTGACCAGTAGCCAGGCAGGAACTATAGGCGGGACAAGGAGAGAGGAGAATTCTGGGAAGTGGAAGGCTGAGGCAGAAATGCTACCAGTTGCCACCATGAGAAGCAGGTGTTCAGATACCGGTAAGCCACGAGCCACATGGCAACTTGTAGATTCATAGAAATGGGTTAATTTAAGATAGAACAGTTAGCAAGAAGCCCGCCACGGCCATACAGTTTGTAAGAAATATAAGTCTCTCTGTGTTTACTTGGTTGGGTCTGAGCTGCTTTGGGACTGGCATGTGAGAGAGACTTGTCCTGACTGTGGGCCAGGCAGGAAAACTCTAGCTACCTTCTGGAATGCCCCTATGGGTACAGAGGTGATAAGGGAGCAGACATTCATCCCAGAGCCTCTGGACAGAACATGACCTTGTCTGGAAACCCATTTCGATTTCTGAGTGCAAGAGAAAAAGGTTGAGTTGTTTGTCCTAAGCTACCAAGTTCATACCAAGAGGATTAATTTGTTACACAGGAAACTAATATACCCTTCTTGTATCTAAATAGTAAACTTTGGCTTAAAGGTATTAAATTTTTAAAATTATACTTAATATTCAGGTGTATAAAAAGCTTGTGTGAAATTAATAGCTTCAATGCCAAATAAGAGGAGAATTAAAATGCAAAAAAAAAATTGCTGCACTTGACTCTGGGCTATAGGTTATTTTCAGAAGTAGGAGCTTCCAGTATTCTGTAACTCGTTAGCATTTTATAAAGAAGCTGTGTCTTGTACCACGATATCACACAACCAAGGACTATAAATTTGCCTGAGTCCCTTCTTACCTCACCCTACCCTACCTTCCCCCTTCTCTTCCCAACCCTCCCCTTCTCTTCCCAACCCTCCCCTTCTCTTCCCAACCCTCCCCTTCTCTTCCCAACCCTCCCCTTCTCTTCCCAACCCTCCCCTTCTCTTCCCAACTCTTTCTTTCTCCCAAGCACTAAGCCTGTTTTCAGCTGCCCCAAGTTTTCTGAAGGACCACTCTATAGGCTTTACATATTTTTTGATTTAGTGAAAGATTATGAAACATTCTGGAAGAAAAATCAAACAAGAATCTTTATCTCTTTAATAAATTTATGGGATTCTAAAGGAGCTGGAGTCATTTTAGATGAAAGACAGGCCTGATTACATCTACCCTAGAAGGATAATGAGGCACTCCAGATAATATTCTGTGAGAGGGACTCTTTAAAATTCTTAGAACTACTGAGACATACCTGTAACCCTGATGACTGTGTGAATTATTTTCTTGACCTTAGAGATCTACTTCTAAAACACGTCAGTGGAGCGACTCACAACAGTAGTATCAGTCACTTTAATCCTCTGCTTTACTTTTCCTTCTTTCTGTGAAGTAAGGCAGAGTGTTTCTCCTACTTGAGTTTGTTTTCCTTTTCCCCCCCTGTTTTTCATTAATAACCCTCCCCCCTCCTTGGCTCACAAACACTGTGTGATGCATAACATTCTAGAAAAATGCCTAACTACTCAAGAACTTTGACTGAAATTTAGGAATAGTACGCAAGAGAGCACATTTGTTCAGGTTACATTTATATGACTTTCAAAATTAGATAAAAATAATATGCTGCGCATGAAATGGGTGTTTTCATTGAGGGATTTGGTTGTTGATGGGAGAGAAAGATGCCATCTGAGGATCCTGGAATTCTAAATGCCTTAAAAGGAAAAGCAGGAGTATAGCAGAGCTTCCACTGGCATGAGACCAAGCTCTTCTTGATATTCTTCCAGAATATTCTGCAGAGGACAGCCAAATTGAACCTGAATGTTGACTTAAAAAACCATTCTGCATGCATTAAGAGATAGCTCAGTTACTACAAGCACCTAATTAAAAAACACAAAAAATAATAAGATTGCAGTATGAATCAAATAACAAGATCTCTATGCTGGGGTCATTATTTCCTGGCCATGTAACTTCAGGCAAGTCCCCCTGATGCACTGAGCTTCAGTGTCTCCTTCTGCCAGGAGCACTATCTGCTCTGCTTCCCACTCGGTTTTCTGGAGAGCTCAACATTTAGATACATGGATATAGTAAAATATGACATAAAAAATAAGAGTGCTTAATTATGAAGTTATTGTCATCATTGCTGGTATGATGGAATGGGAGACTTTGGTATCTATCTGTATTCTTTGGTGGGGTCACAGAGAATCAGTGTTTGCTCTTACTCTGTGAAACACAAACGATGGGTCTGGGACTCTTTCAGCTCTTCTCCTGTCTGCAAACCACAATCGTGAATTTCTAGTTCTGATACCAGGAGCCTAAGGCTGATGGGTGTAATTCTGCCTTCATTCACCCCCCAACTGCAGAGCAACAGCTTTCTAAGGCCATCGAATTTCTGGTTGAGAATAAGATGTCCATGTAATGAAGAACCAAGCAGAGAAGTAACTCTTGCTAGAGGGTATTATTTATATGAACACTGTAGTTGTATGCTATCATTTAACCTAATTTCTCCCCACATTGTTTTATGGTTACTAACAGGAGGACAGCTTTATTTGAAGATTTTCTGGGGGACAAGGTAAGATCCTTAGGTTGAAATCTTTCTGGTTATAGAGATCTTCTGTGCATTGGGACTAATGTCTCTAGAGAAGTATGAATTGATGCCCAAGGTTGCAGTACCTGCATGGATGTGTGAAAAAGCTTAGAATATGCTGACATCTAATCACACAGACCACAAATTAGTTGTTTTGGCATTTTCTATGTGTGTAAAGGTATGTTATCAAATACATGCTCCAAACTTGTTTAGCTAAGCCCCTGAAGTTGTATTTTAAAGCTCTTCTCCCCTAATTTTAGAAAAATTACTTGGAAATCAATATGGCGCTTTTTTAGAAAATTGGGAATCATCCTCCCTCAAGACCCAGCTATACCAGTCCTGGGCATATACCCAAGGAATGCTCAATCATACCACAAGGATACATGCTCAACTATGTTCATAGCAGCATTATTTGTAATAGCCAGAACCTGAAAACAACCTAGATGCCCTTCAACTGAAGAATGGATAAATAAAATGTGGTATATATACACAATGGAATACTACTCAGCAGAGAAAAACAATGATATCATGAGGTTTGCAGGCAAATGGATGGAACTAGAAAATATCATCCTGAGTGAGGTTAACCCAGACTCAGAAAGACAAGCATGGTATGTACTCACTCATAGGAGGATACTAGATCTAAAGCAAGGGATAACCAGACTACAACTCACAACTGCAGGGAGGCTACCTAGTAAAGAGGACCCTAAGAAAGACACAGGAATCGCCCAGCAACAGAGAAATAGATGAGATCTCTATGAGCAAACCGGGGGTGAGGAGGGTAATGGAGGGCAAGGGTTGGGGAAAAGAGAGCTTGGGAGCGGGAGGTCCCAGCTGGATCAGGAACAGAGTGGGAGAACAAGGAAAGAGATACCATGATAAATGAAGACCCCATGGGAATAGGAAGAAGCAGAGTGCTAGAGAGGTCCCCAGAAACCACAAAGATACCTCCACTGTAGACTACTGGCAATGGTTGAGAGAGTGCCTGAGCTGACCTACTCTAGTTATCAGATGGCCAAACACCCTAACTGTCATGATAGAACTCTCATCCAGTGACTGGTGGAAGCAGATGCAGAGATCCACGGCCAAATGTCAAGTGGAGCTCCAGGAGTCCAATCAGTGAGAAAGAGAGGAGGGATTAAATAGCAAGAGCTATCAAGACCATGATTGGAAAATACACAGGGATAAATAGCCAAATTAATGGAAACACATGAACTGTGAACCAATAGACTACATATAGAGGCTAGACTACATGAACTCCACAGTGTGAGCAAAGAACCCTAAAAAGAAAGGCCTTATGATGGGGAGCCATGCCATCTTAGTCGCCATGCCTCTGACCCAGTGCTTATCTAGGAAATCTTCCTCATCCACTCCTTCAGTCTTCCCTTCTCCTTACTATCTGATGTATTCCCTAGGGATTACTGAGGATGCCCAGGGCAGCAGACTCTGTGGTGGCTCACATTCTATGATAGAAATGCTTGTTGTATTGGAGAGGGTTAATCTGAGCTTAAACGTATTAATATCTCCAATAATTAACAGATTTTGACCTCAAAATTGTAACCTCTGTGACTCAATGACTGATCAGTAATGTTTTTTTCCTGGATTGGAAACAGAAACTATGAGTGATGAACTGGTTTTTCAAGTCCTTTGTGAATATGTCCTTTGATGTATCATTATAAAATGTTGGAATTTTAATTGAAAAGTAACTCATCTATGAATTACAGACCACTTTTTAATTATTTTGTTACCTGTTCCAATAACAGAAAATAGTTAAAATGAAAATTGCATATTTAAAAAACAATTCCTACTTCCAAGACTTTGTTCAAGTTAATGAAATTACAATATTTCACATGCATAGTTATGTATTGGAATTTGCTCCATCATCCTCCTGACTGGGATTTTGACTCCAAAGTAATTTTTCTTTTTTTTATAAATATTTTTATTTTCTAATTAATTAATTAATTTTACATATCAGCCACAGATTTCCCTGTCCTCCCTCCTCTCCCCCCCTAGCCTCCCCCCCACCAACCCACCCCTCATTCCCACCTCCTCCAAGGCAAGGTCTCCCCTGGGGAGTCAGCCCAGGATTGTAGATTCAGTTGAGGCAGGTCCAGTCCCTTTCTCCCTGCACCAAAGCTGAGCAAAGTGTCTCAGCATAGGCCCTAGGTTCCAAAAAGCCAGCTCATGCACCAAGGACAAGCAAGATGTTGACACTTAGATGAACTGTTAGTGGAGAGTCATTCTGTGCCAGATACCACATTCTCTCTAAGACTGTGCACACACTTCGTCTCTGAGGAGCCCAGTGTCGTGGAAATCCGCTCCAAAGGATAACCTGAAACTGATCTGAAGGTCCAGAGGCAGAGCTCCGACTGCTGCCACTTTTGAGAAGCAACGAGGGCACAGTTGATCCCTTCCTCTGGATTCAAGTGCTATCGTATTTCAGTAATAAAACACAACTAAGTCAACACGTGCTTGTAATTTACTGAAATTATCTCCTTCCTACTTAAATATCACCTAGGCTGCTGCTCTCTCTTTCTTCTTTCTAATAAGAATAAGCATCATGTCGTGAAGAATCATACATTTGATTTTCTTATTCATTTTAGCCACCCCAACGGCAGCATTTAACATGCATTTGGTAATTATTTCATTTTAAGGTTTCTTTGGTACAAGTTCATGCTTATGGGTTCTTATGGAGAGAGGCTCCCTGCAAAAACCATGGTGATCTTGGGATGGCATCCAGGTCATAGGGCATAGGGCATGACTTCGGTATGGATGTGAACTCAGAATTGATGTTGGTTCTACTCTGGGACTCAGTAACCGGGCTCTGCTCGTTTGAAGTTCCCTCTTTATCTCGGCCTTTAAAGATCTTGTGTTTGTGGATTTTATCACATGCTCAGCATATTCACTTGACATGTTTGTTTGCAATCACTAACACCACAGCACAACACATGGAGTTTTCCCACCTCCTTTTTCCCACCTCTTCTACCTCTGTTTCCATGGTGCAGGACACCTATCCCAAGGGCAAGCACTAATTGACACCTTAAATACAGCTTCCTTTTTAAATGGCTTCTCCCAGCCACAGTATCTTTAACATCTCAACTGCTGTACTGTCTCTAGATAGTTATTTGTGACCTAACCTAAAAGGTTTCAATTAACCTTTATATTAATTATTTTTTGATAATTTGGAAGACTTCCTGAGTGTTAGAGCTATTTAACAGCCCATTGAAACCTTAAGTATATATTAGTACATTTTATGGCAACTAAATGTAGATGTGAACAAAGAGATTGGGTAATTTTCACAACTCTTAACGACTGGTTTGAAGTTAAACCAATGTATATGATTGTTAAACACAATGTCTCCATTACAGCTACTATAAAATTTAACGTCTCCAACTGAATTGGCTTATCTGTAATGCTAAGTCAGTCTTTAAGCTATGCTAAAAGGGAGGCTGAGTTATCTGGTCTCTTCTATTATTGTTATTATCATTATTATTATTATTGTTATTACTATTAGTCTTTCTGCACTTATCATGTACTTTATGCCAGGTAGATGTGTTGACTGAATTATAATGAAAAGTTTTATATGAAGCTGAAGGCCTGTAGTCTAGGGGGCAGTTCTGATTGATAGCTTTCCTTGTTCTTTCGAATTTCATTGGTGGCATTTTCACCCTACTCCGTCTTGTGACTATGGACAAATCTCTGCTTCCAGGAGAGTTGGTCTGAGCGCTCTCTTGGAGACTGTTCTTAGTATTGATTACTGCAATTATAAACCAGAATGCCAAGTAGAGCGAAGATATGATGTGCTGCCCATTCAGGAGCCAGCACTGACCCTCCTTTTGGCAGCTAGAAATAAATCACTGCCTGAGCTTTAGTAAGTTGGTCTTTTTAAAAAAATCTGCTGGCAGAGAAGTTTTGGCTACACCTCCAAGACACTGCTTCATCAGCGACCTTATACTTCAAGGACTGGGGTGACTTGGGTCTGGTCACTGGGACTCTAGCTGCTCTTTTTATTAAAGGAGGGAGATAGAGTAATTCCCTACCTTGTGCTGGAGAGAAGTCAGAGGGACTAACGAGGCTTACAAGAGCCACCATGCCATCACAAAGCATCCCATTCCCAGCCCGTGGATCTCATTCCTAAGGGAATACAGTGATGTAATCCAGCACATTACTTCCTGTTTCCCAAACAGGCTATATCTGGGGTCACCCATTGGCGATTAGTGAACATTAGTGATAAAATATGTGTATGTGAAAGTTTCAGTCATACACATGTAAAGTATGATTTTTAAAAATGCCAAGTGGATTTCCTCTTTAGAAAAAAAAATCCTAAATGTGTAAAAATGAAATGCCTTTTTCCTTTGGTTTTCCATGTGCTAACTTGATCCAGGGGAGGAAGAAGAAACTGGCCATCACATCCTTAGTTTCCCTAATATGACATTTGGTAATAATTATTGTGCTAACACTAGACATTTCTAGAGAATTTCTTCCAAGTTATTGTGGCTTTTTTTTGTCCAAATAATAATTTATGTTCAGTTAAAAATTCATTTGTGAGGCTGCTAGGGATAGATGGTTGGACATCTGTTTGGATACCAGGCACAGGGAACTGCTAGGGATAGATGGTTGGACATCTGTCTGGATACCAGGCACAGGGACCTGCTAGGGATAGATGGTTGGACATCTGTCTGGGTACCAGGCACATGGAGTTATGAAAATGGGGTTAGTGAAATCATCGGAAAAGATGACAGATGGAAAAGTAGGTGTATGCTGTGAAGGGACCAGCCTGTCCTCTATCTTCCTATTAGCATTCTGCTGCCATCCAATAACGTAAGAAGTGTGACATGACATCTCTTTCATGGTGGGCGACATGACCATGTCTTCCTTCCATTCTTGTCCTCATTCACTGATTTTTTTTTCCCTTGTATCTTCGCTTCAGCCATACCTACAGATGTGATGCTCTAGCACATTGACATTGTCCTTCCAGCTGCTGACTGCCATAGCCGCCTTCCCCTCTGGAAGTGTTTCTTTCTCTTCCAATCTCCTGGAGAGTTTAACTGGCTGCTGTATTTAAGGCTATAACACATTATCACTCTGTCTCCTCCATTTTCTGTTTTCCACAGCACTCATTGACACCTGCTATTATATTATATAGCTCTGGACAAGAGTTATATCATACGGGTGTCCCTGGATCATTCTCTTTCTCCCCATGGGAACTCATCTCTGCAGAATGTAGACTTTGTCTTGCTGTCTTTCACTGCCAGCAGTTTCTGCCTATTAATGAATTGCTCTACATTGGTTAAATACTTACATGAAAAGAATTTATGTTGCACTTTGTGACAATTATACATGTAGAAACAAAGATTCATGTTTTCTTGCTTTCCCAAGATTAGCAAAGGGGAAAGATCTTAATTTAAAGTCTGTAAACTGAAAAATATTTAATAATGAAAGGGAATAGTCAATATCAGCTGTCATTTACCGAGCCTATTCTCTGCGCTAGATATAATTCTATACACTTAAGGTCTTAAATGATGATAAATGTTGGATTTATAAAACATCAATGACATTTATTTTTGTCCCATTACAGCAAGCAATTCACAGTGTTTCTTGCATTTGAGGCAATGAGCTCGCCTGTCCCCAGGGACAAGGGTGATGTCATAAGGGTGGCCCTGCATTGCTGGCCTTTTTCAATCACTGAGTATCCAGTGTTGAAAGTGTTCAATTAAACACATTTGAACACAACAATTTTAGGATGTTATTTAAATGTAGGATCATGACTTCACCCACTCAAAGTTAGCCTTAGCCTATGTGTGGTTTTCTCAGTAGCACATGGTAGTGGAAGAGACATACTGGTGAGGTCATGGGTCCAGAAGGGGAGCAAATTACTGCTGTTTTCCTAAGTCATTTTCCCAATTGAAGTCTAAAAAACTTACCCTGATACCTACAGATGGGTGTAGGTCACACCACTCATAAAAGATGTGTCTTTTTGTAGTAGATGGAGACAATTATCAAAATCCACAACCGGTCCTAATGCAGAGACTAAACAGCCATGAGGTGTCCAACCCTAATTGATACATTTACAACACAATGCCTACACTACACCAAAGGAGCAGAGGCCATTGAGGAAGAGGGAGCAGGAAGATGATAAGAGCCAGAGGACCAGGAAGTGTGCAGTGAAATAGTGTCTTCTGTGTGTGATGGGGAAGCTGCATCCATCAAATGGTAAATGTGGCGACCTAAACAAGACCTGCACAATGACAACACCAGTTGACCCTCCAGCCCAGATGGGGAAAATCTCACTAGGCCTCACCCTTAGATAAAGACTACAGGAAATTAACGGATGCTGAAAGGGGGAATCCATCTTTTCCAGGGACAGGTCCCTAAAAGGTTACCTAATCTTAAGTGGTAACCTCCAAACATGTTCGAGCTCTCTCTCTCTCTCTCTCTCTCTCTCTCTCTCTCTCTCTCTCTCTCTCTCTCTGTCTCTCTCTCTGTCTATCTCTCTCTCAATAGTAAATGGACTAATTAGGTTTTATATATAAATTATGTGTGTGTATAATTAAAGAAGAGGTCAATATTTTGAGAGCTCTTGAAGAGGACAAAGGATCAGGAGAGAGTGGGAATGATATAAATACAATAATCATGTTTAAAATTTTCAAAAATTTAAATTAAAAAACCCAAACCAACTCTAGCAACCCAGGTGCTGTGTGTTTCACCTGCAGCCATGTTCCTGTGTTCTCTGCACTGTCTTTGGGACATGCACTGTACACTGTGTTCAGTGCAGAAGGTTCATGGCAGTGGCTTCTCCAGAGTAACACTGAGGTTCTGGTCACACAGGGTCCAGTGTCCAGCATGAGGAACAGTCCAGGAAGTCAAAGAACAAATCACTGGCCCTAACACCAGCCTTGCTTTCTCTTCTCTTCTCTTCTCTTCTCTTCTCTTCTCTTCTCTTCTCTTCTCTTCTCTTCTCTTTGTCTTTCTCTAGTCAGAACCCTCTATGAAGGGATATTTAAAGGCAGAGGAGTGGCCTCTGTTTTTTTGCAGTAGGCATCCCATCTGATAGATTTCAAAGGCTTGTTGCTGTCCTTGAAGTTGAGGCCTGTAGCATGAGGGCCTCTCAGCAGGAACATGCTTTCTGGTTTCTCTGGGAGAGGGCCAAGTGACAAGTGACAGATGAGGCATGTGTTTCTAGGGTGGAGTGGGCTGGCTGGCTGGAAGAAGCCTGTAGAAACTCTGTAAGCCTGGGATGCAGAGTTTTGCCTTGCCTGCCTGGCTCCAGGCCAGGACTCTGTCTTGGGTGAGCTGGATACTATCAATCTTGCCGTGGGTATCAGTTACTTAAAATCACAAGTGCACAAGTTGGGCTGGCATAGCCATGCATTCTTACTGTGGCAAGTGGTACCTCTGGCATGCACACATATCAACAGGACAGTTCTCAAATATAAGGAACACTTGGTTCATGTTGCAGAGAGGATGGCATTGCACACTGCTCTAGTATAAGACCAGCTGGGCATGGAACTTCTTCCTGTCTTCCTTTAATTGCTATCACCATGAACTGCTACCCTTGGGGGAAAGAATTCTCGGTGAGCACAGGATATAATGTCTTAAGAAACCTGGATCCTTCAGATTTTTCTAAGTAGAGTTTTATTAAAAAAAATAGAAACAAAGTTCGAGAATTAACCTACAATGCTCATAAGTAGACCCTCAGTTTCTGCGGTAGCTCTGATAGTTTAAAATACTGCCCCATGATGATGCTTCCACTCTTTCTTCATAGTTAGCAATTACAGGGACAGTTTGGAAGTTAAATAAACCATCCTTTATACATGGGTTAATGGAAAGTTTTACTTTTTGTAAGAGTTGGGTAAATGTTTATCTGTGTGTACCTGGTGGTTCTCTTATGGGAGACTAGTAAAATTTGTCACGCATCCAACTGCATGTGCAGAGTCCTTGGGGCGACCTTTGGAACAGAGGCTCCTTTCCCTTTGTTGTGTCATCTTGGTGTGTGGTGTTTGTCTTCATGCCTGGCTGTCACAGGGTGTGCATTTCATCCAGTGAAGAAGGCAGGCCCCACCTCTTTCTCGGGAGAAGTGGTACAGGGTAGACACCAGCAGCATCTGCTCTTTGATTCTGAACTATTCAAACTGATGACTTAACTTTTGGATGCTTTCCTTTGCCTAGTTCATATTCTTCAACTGTATTCACAGGGGAAAAAAAGGAAAATGTGTGTGCTCATGTATATCTTCTTAATAGAGAATTATTATACAAACATCCCCCTCTTGCATTTTTTGATATTTGTCTTTTTGAGTACAAATAAGTTGTTGGTATTTTTTTGTTTTTTGTTTTTTTTGAGACAGGGTTTCTCTGTGCCTTTCCTGGATCTCACTCTGTAGACCAGGGTGGCCTCAAACTCACAGAAATCCACCTGCCTCTGCCTCCCATGTGCTAGGATTAAAGGGGTGCGCCACCACTGCCTGGTTAAGTTGTTGGTATTTTAAATTATTTATCATAGCCTTGAGTCTTAGTGACTGTGGCTGTGAGGAGTTACCATGACCAAGGTAACTAATAAAAAGAAGTGTTTAATTGAGACCTTGCTTACAGCTTTGGAGGGTTAGTCCACGGTTATCATGACAGGGAGTGTGGAGGCTGGCTGGTATGGTGCTGGAGCAGTAGCTGAGAGCTCACATCTGATCCTCAAGTTGGGGAGAGAGAGAGGTGGGGGATGAGAGGGAGAAAGGGAGAAATATAGTCTCACTTACATCACCACATTTTGTATATTGTAGGAAATATGAATTTGCCTGAATTTTAAATTTCTATGATATATTAAAATAACTTGTATTAGCAACTGGTTTAACATATGTAAATGAAGCTACTATTGGTTTATTTATATTTATTCTCTCTGTTGTCTCTGTTCTCTTTCTCTCTCTTTCTTTCTTCCTCTCTCTCTCTCTCTCTCTCTCTCTCTCTCTCTCTCTCTCTCTGTATGTCTGTGTGAATCAGGCACATTTTAATTGGGGAATTGGTCTTATTCAAAATATTACTGCTTCTTTTACATAATTTTTATAAAAACTATTGTAAATATGAAGAAAATCTGTAAGAAATTATAGTTCCATAGAATGACCACTAATTGTTTGTGGCTTCTTTGTCTAACTAAAACCAGTGTAAACTAACCCTGGTTTCTTTGTCCCTCAAAGTCACTAAAAGTTAATTCTTTCAGTATGGTATTAACTTAGTTTGATCTTTAATTAGCTCTTTAACTTCTGAAGATGCAGATGAAAGATTCTCATGAAGTGAAAAGCATGTGTGGAAGGAATATGCAGGCAAACTCTAGGAAGTCTGGAGAATCTCAGGGCTGTGGAATGAATCTGAGACTCTAAGGACTGTGCTGTGAGCATCCTCCTGTCTTGAGGCAGAGAAGTTGTGGATAAGATCCACACACTGATCTCAACCTGCAGCTCTTCACAGAGGTAACCAGGGCAGCATGGTTTTGAAGGTAGTGTGCTCTCCATGTTGCAGTACAATTATCCTAACACATCTCTTCTTGATTATCTGTAGAGCAAGCTGAAACAGGGCCCCGTGTTTTAGTTGATATCCTATCTTCAGGGCACCTTGCCATATTTCATCAGCATGGGGCAGTGCTGTACAGTCTCCAGTACTGGGTGGGAGAATGCCTCAGTCATTGGGGAGAAACTGTGCATCTTGGTTTTATTGCGAGACAGGCTTTGATGGCACATGTCAGAAGCTGTTGTGTTGAAATCCTGGAAATTCTTTTATTTCTTTAGATTGCTCTTCACCGTGTCTTAGGACCAGAATTGTCCTCACCATTTAGAAGGAATATCCCCTTGCAAGTCCTCTGGGGGTGACAGCCTCTAACTTAGTCATCTGTATGTGGTGAATTTATACATGAGTGTCTCAGCCACATTTAATCATCATAAATAACAGAAACTGAACTAAACAGGCATCTAGACTTCATAACCTGGTGATGAACTGACTTCGGGATTTATACCTGGCTGTAGTCAGGCTGAACCTAGTGAGAATAGCTTACCCCTCAGAACTGTAGCAACACTTCTTCTCAAAGGCATATGTTGTGCTACCATGTGATGGAGACAGTATTAAAGAGAAGTCACAGGTGAACATTTGCTAATGGATTGTTCCATTCTGTGTACTTTCTTCTTGCTGTTTTCTATTTATTTGTAGAGGTTTCTGTCAAGTCAACCCTTTTAAGGGTAGCTATGTTTTCTTCCATTTTGGTCAATGCCCCCTACCTCAGTTTTTTATCTTGTTACCTGTGTGATGGGAGAGTTTCTGTGTTCTGCATTCTTTGTGTATTTGGTTTTATTAGGGAAAAGGTCATCACCAGTCAAGGCACTTTGGATAAGTGGTGGTGGTTGCACATTAATGATCCTGGTTGCTGCTAATCTGCTGTAGTTATAGCTTCCTTGTCTTTAGTGATAACAGAAAGTTAATACACAAAAGAAACAAATTGTCGGATTCCTGGTGTTGTATGAAGATGCCCACTACTATGTTCCATGCTCCTCCATTGATGTTTGTCCATGAAGCCTACTCTGTATTTAAGGCCCGGCCTGGAGTCCAGAGAAGACATTTCTCAGACTCCAGAAAGTTTGATCTAATGTGAGGAGAGGGCATAGACAAACAGTGAGGCCACTGGGATACTCTGCATGGCCCCTTGGAAGCAAACCTTGTTTGTGTGGTCATTAACAGTGCAAACTGGATTGCATTCATCACCCAGGACACTCAAGACTGTTATCCATTCCTTACTTTTTAAAAACTAAGTCAGTGACTTCTTGTGGAAAAAAAGGATTTGGTAAGAGTAGAAGGATAAAAAAGAGCATGAAGTAACTGGATACTTTCCCTTAAAGTCATTTTTTAAGTATTCCATGGACATTTATGGACATAAACCTTTAAATTTTTTGAAGAGTCTCATTAGGCCCAGCCGTCACTTTTAGGACCCCTACTCCCCTCTCTGTTGTCCCACCAGGTGGTACAAGAAAGTAACAGGAGTGTCCTCTTCACCCTGGGGATCCAGTATGACCTTCTGTGTCATTTTATATCTCTGCCTTGTGGATTCATTTAGTTGCAGGTCAGCATAATCTTTGCATGCATACATCATCATCACAATCTGTAGTAATTGTAGCATGCATGCCTTGTCATCACATTCTATATCATTTGCAGTAATTAATTTATCAGTTTGATAGAGTGAATTCTATAATTGTTAATTGTACATACAGAAAAAATGAAATAAATTAAAAAACAAACACATGCTGATGATTCCATATCCAATCCAAGGTAAGCCATGCCTAAAATGCCATGAGGAATACATGGCTCAAGGGCAATTCAAATATCCAGTCTTGACTTGTAATGGTTCCAGGTAAGACAAGATGTTAGGTCAGACTTAGTGATTTTTGTCCTTGTATGATAAACCCATTTGGAAACAAGCAATTAGAGGATGTGTACCAATATGATAGTATTTCCATGCTATTTTGCTACCTGCTGCATTATTGTGGACTGAGAAACAGACTTGCAAACATGCAATAGAGATGGAACTTTGGTGCTAATTTCTTCCATGTATAATCCAAATAGTGTTCTCAGCAAGTAGAAGAATCCCTGCATACCAAGAAGGATGGCTTGCGCCTGTAATCTCAGCATTGGGAAGGCTGAGGCAGGAGCATAGTGAGTTGGGCATTAGCCTGGGCTACATACTATGACCCTTCCCAGAAAGAAAAGAAAAAAAATGCCTATCACATTGTTTTTTTTTTAAATTGTTTTAACTTCTAGAAATTTCTCAGGGAAGTTTAAAAAATGTATTACTGAAGTGAAATATGTATGTCTTATAAAATTTTGTATTTTCTCCAGAGTTGAGTGGATGGTGAATATTTTCTGTGAGAGGCATTGCTGTATTTCAGACACTTTGTTTATTCATGATAGCAATGCTCATCACAAATGTATAAATCTAGGAACTGCCTTGCACTGGAGATGACAGATGCAGCTTGAACACGAGCCAGGGCATGTGCTGTAAGAGCAGAGGTGGCATACAGCTTCTAGAATGGTCAAGTCCAGATAAGCAGGTAGACTATTTTATCAGGGTTGACTTCATGTCAACCCTTGGTGCACTGGATGATAGAAAGGACTTAGTAACATTTGATTCCCTTTTTAAAAGGATTTACCATTGGCTTTCTTCTGGAAGGAATAGGCGTTTAAACCAAGACTGGATGAAGCGATACCTTAATCCTAGCAAGAATTTTATCCTGATCTCTGAAATGCCACCCCCATTGCCCACAAGCCCCCCATGTCCCTTCTGTCTACCCTGTATCATTCAATGCAAGGCAGCATTGTAGCTGGAGTTTTCCTGTGTCCACCCGGCTTCTGCAGCCACACAGACCCAAGTAAACACACAGAGACTTATATTACTTATAAACTGTATGGCCATGGCAGGCTTCTTGTTATCAAGTTCTTTTATCTTAAATTAACCCATTTCTATCCATCTATAGATTGCCATGTGGCTTGTGGCTTACCAGTACTTTACATCTTGCTTGTCATGGCAGCAGCAGCTGGCAGTGTCTCCTGACTCAGCCCCCACTTCCCAGAATTCCCCTCTCTGCTTATCCTGCCTATACTATACTTCCTGCCTGGCTACTGGCCAATCAGCATTTTATTTATCAATCAATCAGAGCAACACATTCACAGCATACAGAAAGATGCCACCAGTAAAGCATCAGCTGGAGAAATATGATCTTAATAATCAGAGACTCAATCCCAGAGCAGGCCAAGTTTCTTCCTTCACGCACCTCCTTTCAGACCTTCTCCTGCACCTTGCCAATCATAAAAAAGACACCTGGAACTAAATAAATGAAAGGTAGGAAAGACAAGGTAGGTGGAGCTGTGTGTGGACCATTCAGACCATTGCCTGGGACCTGTCTGCCTCATAGTAAACACCCAGCTTCTCCAGTGGTCCAAAGGAGAGGGAGAGGAACAGAAGAGCCTGACCAGACAGAGTGGCTCCACAGTGCCCAGCCTCCACCTCCTATCCACCCCCATCCATCTGACTTCTCGGAAAAAAAGCCCACCTTCATAGATGATGGATGAGGCCTCTGTTCTCCAGAACACACCCATTTTAAACACTTTTGGATCAGAACGCTCCTGTGTTCCTCATGCCTGCCCAGCTCCATCCTCTTCTGAGTGACATTTGGGGCAGAGGGTTGCTAAGGAGCCTTTGGTACAAGGACGGGATTGCGAATCTTATCCGAGAGTAGTGGCAGGAACACAATCTTTCCCAGTTGTCTCAGCTACACACTCACTTAAAAAATATTATTAAGGGAAACTAACAACAAAATTAAAGGGCACCAAATTTATTGTTAGTTGTTTAACAGTTTTAAAACAAGCTGTATTTTTTGGTTGGGGAGAATACAGTCTCATTTTAATGGCTATTTTTATCTTGGGGTTAAACAGCACTCAAAATTTATATTCTCTGTGGGGTACCTAGTTAGATATAGGAAGGTATTGGGGAACACAGCTTTTTATACATACAGGCCCTAATCACAGGAGGCACAGCTCATGCAGCACCACAGGATGATGATGAGAAGGACAAGAAGAGATGATCAGACCTCTACTATGTTTCCATGGAAGCATCTAGGAGGGCAGTGCAGAAGGCACAGTTTCGGATTGGCTAGTCTTGATACTTACAGGCTCTTGGCTATAGGGAAGGTACTAGTTAATGATCAGGTCTTGGGGTGATTAGTACTTAGAAGCACCATCCCCTGGAGTATGAAGGGATGATGGATATGTAGCTTTAGATTATTCATTTAAAAAAAATCTGGGAATGTTATAGTAATAGTTGGCTAGTCTAGGGAAGTACAGCCTTCCCCCCTCAAAAAATTAATGAGACAACAACTAAAAATAGTTAAAAGTTTTCACATGTGTCCTCGTATGGAAGTTTAGGTGGGTAATGTAGAGTCTGGAATGTTGTCTCCGTGGACAACTTTGTCTGTATTCTATCTCTAAGATGTTGTGCAGAATGTACCATCCTAGAATGCCATAGGGGGCTTCTGCCTCTGAGCACCAGCCAGGAGTCAAACAGCTCATGTCAGGTGGTAAAAAATAGGACATGTATTTAATGTGCAGCTTTAGTGAAGGCCCGGGCTAAGGAGTAAGACCTACATGGCTGAGCCCTTGTTCTACGCCCCCACCCCCACCCCCGCCACCTGCTGTGTTATGGGCAGGACTTGACTTCTAGGTGGCTCATGCTCCTCTTCTATAGTAATACTTCTTCACAGAGCTGTTTAAAGGTGAGCTACCTGATTTGCTCAGATGCCTACTCTCTTAATGTTCTGGCTACATGATCATAGATTTTTGAGGAGCACATGTTTTCAGAGTGTTGGGATATTGAGAATCATGTTTCAGGTTTCTCAAGGTGTGCTCATTATTGAGATGCATGAGGACAGAAGGATTTGAGGCTGGTTTGATCTCTGTCACCACCACCATGGCAGTTACTTACAGAAAGTTTGTCCCAGCAGGTGGACCCTGTACTTGAAAGCATGAAAGGAAGGCAGCAATCATAGATTGTGTGCAAAACTTTTATTTTTAAACAAAAAGATTCTTGAAAGTAAGTTTGAAGCAATGTGGGTGATGGTGACATTTTTCTTAAGAAGTCACCAAAGTCAAATATATACAGGTCAGTTATCTTTCTCCATCAGCCATGCATGGAAGCTGATAGTCTTTATATCATTGTGGTGTCACTAGCTTCCAAGTGTTTCCGGAGAAGTTATATCCCTGTAAGCCTCCAGAGCACTCAGCTAACGGGAGCCGGAAATGCTCCACAAGATGCACTCTCTAATAAGGCATTACATTTGGAAGACTATATTGGATAAGCCAATTTAGAAGACAAATATTGAATTCACATGCAAGGCTATTTTAAGACCTTTTCATCCATGCATATCAAGAAACAAATGAACAGTGATTATCTCCAATGACCTGCTCAGACCTTTGTCACTCTTGGTAGTTAGTATGGGCTTTAAAGACATTCCCCCTGGGTCTGTGTAAGAACTGGCCCATCAATAGTCAGGCATGGATGGAGGAGGGGGCATGGTGCCTTGCTCCCCACCACTGTGCTCTTTGATACTGGTGTATTTGGGAGGGAGGAGGTCATTGTCTTCCGTTGTGTATCCTTTGATGACCCATCAAGCTCCAATGGATAATTTTAATCCAATGCTCACTTAATCAAGATGGGTCACAAAACCAAAACATAAATCCTCATTCTTGGAAATGGACTGGTAGAATCATTGGGGCACTGACAAGGATAAGAAGGGAATAAGAGGGAGTATGGAAGGGGCAGTAATCAGAATATATCATATGAATATATGAGATAGTCAAATCACAAAATTACTCACTACAATATTTTTTTTCCATAGACTTATAGGAAAATGATGGATCTCTTTAACAAAGCTGTCATCATCCCCCAGCCTGGGTAGATTCTTCTGGTATTTAAAAGTGATGGTGCCTCTGTGCAAACAGTATAGCACTTTGGAAGGATATGTCTAAGATGTTGCTACGGAGAAGAAGCATTCTGGTTTCAAAACCAAGGATGCTTTGAAAACACCCGCATTACTGCACTTTTAAGCACCAGTACAAACGTGCTGAGTTCTTCACAAACACCAGGCAGAGTTTTTGTCTGACTAAGTTTGTGTATGACCATTTCGCTCCCATACACAAGTCACTGCTGTGCTCCGAGGAATAAAGAAATCCTTTATGTCTTCAGCTTCTTCCCTTCTAAACAATTTTAGATCCCTTAGTAAACACCATGTGTTAAAACTCTTTACTAATATCAAGGTGAAATGATCTTCAAGCACATCAGACAGGCTGGCTGTGGTAGAGCTAACCTGGGTTAGAATCAAAAGGTTCTCAATCAGCTGCATGGATATGACGTCAGCATACTAGTGTATTACTTCATGGCTATGAGAAAACAATGGCTAAAAAAGGTCATCACTGTTCCAGTGAGATGGCTTAGCAAGTATAGGTATTTTCTACACAAGCTGGTGACTCAAGTTCATTCCCCAGAACCCATAGTGGAAGGACATAACCAACTCCTTAAAAATTGTTCTCTGGTCGACACATGTGAACTTTGCCACATCTTTACCTACACATGTAGAAACACACACACACACACACACACACACACACACACACACACACACACACACACACACGAGAGAGAGAGAGAGAGAGAGAGAGAGAGAGAGAGAGAGAGAGATAGAGAGAGAGAGAGAGAGAGAGAGAGAGAGAGAGAGAGAGAGAGAATTAAACAAAAGAGAGAGAATGCAGCCACTATTCACTGCCCAAAGCTCAAAGACTTGTGCTTTTACCCAGCTTGCATTACTCAGCTACCACAATTTCATACGCACTGGCAGGATAGTCAAGACTACTGGGATGCAGGTAAAGCACTTTATCTCTCAAAGTTCAGACCATGAGCTTCGTGCTTGCATGGACTGTCAGGATCCCCCAAATATCCAGGATGGGCAGTGGTAGCAGTGAGTGGTAGGAGATGGCACCATAGCAAACTGAGAACACTGATTTCCAAAAGTCAAAGTCTTTCATAATGGCTGCAAATAAACTGCTTATCCACATCTTGCTCAGGCATGAGACCTTTTTTTCCCTGTCTTTTTTTTTCCTGAGCAGTAAACAAATTTGCCCTTTGCAGTGCAGGGAGTCTCCTTTTCTGTCTTCAGAGCTGTGTACTCAACAAACATCCTTGGAAAGACAATCTGGGACAAAAGCTGTGAGTGCCTCTGATCAGGGCAAGGCAGCCTTGAAAAATTCCCTTTTGAATGTGTCGCAGTCTCTCCTTAAGGACTTGTGACGACTTCATCCACTTTTGTCTTAATACAACTGATCATCCCTATTGACCTTTTGCAAATTCTTTATTTCATTTCCCCACAGATCACCATTCTCATCTTGCCCTTACTTTGCAATCATATTTATTTTGTAATTATACCAAATGACTGATTATCTGACTTCCCCATACCATAAACATCTCCAGGCCATTCGTGTTCAATATCCAGTTCCATGTTTATTACTTAGCAGGCTCATAAGAATAAATGTGTGTTGAATGAACTGATGAGTGTGTTCCTGATTTTTAGTAGCAAAAAGAAAATTGGAGCATCTACTGTTTATATTCTTCAATACATGAATAAATAAAGAGTTTAACAGAAAATTACTTTACAATAATTGCAATTATGTTTCTATAGCTAATCGGAGCTAGACCTGGTAAGGTCTAAGAAATAGCCAGACTTCCATCAACTTAAACTCATTTCACATTTTTGAAAGCAGGTGCTTCTCTTTACTGTAATTAGGTTTCATATATCTAGGCTGCCAAGCTTCTACCAGTTGACTGGTGAGAGAGGCAGGAGGTTTTGGGTGTGAAGGAGCCTCCCCCAGGCACTTAGATTGTGGAGCTCATCCAATGCTGCCAAGACAAACTCCTTTGATGTCATTTCTGTGGTGGTTTGTATATCTGTGGTCCATGAGTAAACTGGACCATGCCCAAATGCTTTTCTTCTAATTCAGGCATCAACAGCTTCTACATTTTACATTTCAAATGCATTTCTCTCACTTTGGTAACAAGTTTTCAGGTTAACACCATAAGTGAATCCTCAGAAAATGTTTGCAACGTGAATACACACCATGGCTGTTGAATAGGTAAAGGTAGAAATTTTTAGTAAGCAATAATTAATTATGTTTCAGTTATCAGAGAACAAGTCACACATTTCCCACCCATTAACTGAAGGATAGATGGATAATATTCAGAAATATTAAGATGATTACAATCAAACTTTGTTTCCCAATTCTTTCTGGTAAATTTCTGATAAGGACAAATATCTGAACTGGGGGAAAAATAGAAAAAGGCTCCTAACTGATGACCTATTTGTGTTTACTTTCAAATGTAACAAAGAAAAGAAAAATGAAACAGAAAAAGAGCATTTGCTTTAAGAACTCCGTTGACCGTTGATGACCACCATTAAAACACCCGAGATTGGATGGCCCCTGGTGCTCTGGTCATCTCTTACCTTGTTGAAGACATGTTCTGCTGAGTATTTCCCTATCTCACCGTGACAACACTGTTGGGCTGGCTCTTCGGCCATGCAAACTTCTGAATGGTTCCTCTCTATCTTGTTCTTTGGTATTAAAGTGCTTATTGCATGACCTTAGTAGGTAATCAGCAAATACGCATTTAATGTTGGGCACACTAATTGGAACTCTTGATTCCCTTTCTCCTATAAACAAGGGGCACAGTGTTCTTTCTTTGGGGGTCTGTGAAATGAAAAGCACATTTCAGCATCTCCCCAAGAGCATCCCCAGGTCTGCTTGCTGGCTTGCAATGAGGAAACTTCCTAAATTGTTCTTGCAATTACCCTTGGTGATGCTTTTACAGACTTTTCTCAGCTCCATCCCACCTGTCTGCTCCAAGTACCAGAGACATAGTTCTCAACTGGGATGAAATATCAGTGTCCCAGTAACACTGCAACTGGGGATCCCTCCTCACTTAGAAACACCCTAAAATGATGGTAACCTCAAAGGAGGAAAAAATATTCAACATTTTAATATAACTTTTCACTACTTTGGTTTTGAAGTAGACACATGAGCACAGTATTTTTTCCTCCTGAAATTTCTTGTTTTAACTGTTAATACATAGGACATATCTCAAGAATTTTACAATTAAATGCTAAAAATGCATGATTTATTTCTTAGAATCTTGTACCATCTAGCTAGATATTTTGGAAAGTAACATTTAAAACATGAGTCCATATTCCTAATGTATGCTAGTGTATGGAATGACTTGCTTGTGTATAAGAAATCTCTTGCATAGTAGGCATTTAACCTGCATATTTATTATTATAACCTATTTTTCTCATCTAAAAGTCTCAATAAAGCTCCTGCACATAATCAAAACAGAGAAGTTTCAAAGACATCTTGCAGTCTAAAGTGCTGTGTAAATGTTGGTTTGGTGGAGAGACTTTGAAGAGAAAACCTGTCTGAAGCCTACTCATCAGTGATGTATGGAGCAGACAGAGGTTGGAGCTGGGCCAGGGTTGATGGTCAGGCTTGCAGACCTCCTAATTAATGACTCTGGGTTTGCAGCCTGGCTGGGAAACCACTCAGCTGCAGATAATCAGCATGTCTCCTGAACAGATTCTGTACACACCAAGTGTCTGATCTTCAGAAACTCACATGGAGAGTGGAGATCACACTCAGAATGCAGGTGGAGGTCTGCTTCTCACTGGGTTTAGAATGCATTTAGAATGAATGTTGAACTGTGTTGAAACCCCACTTCCATGGCTATCTTGAGTTTGAACTTCAGATAGACTTTGTTATACTCTTCTAGTCTCTCCTGCTGCCCCCATAATAAACACTTTGAGTTCAAGTTCTACCTCTGGAATTTCCGTTAGTCATTGCTATTCCCACAGCACTTGGCTAATTATGCAAAAGAGCATTATAGAGAGTTGCTGATTGAACTTGGCTTTATTTAAAAGGAATTAATTAAGTGAGGTCTTTATGGAGAATTTTTGTAAGTACAGACCTAGAAAAGAACACAGTCCCTTCATATAAAAAATGCATTTTAAAATCTTAGCTACAAACAGGTATGATATTTGGGGCATACTGGGGAGAGATTTCTCCTTCTTAAGGTTACAGTAACCTTGTGTCTGTTGCAATGAATGTGGGCATTTTAAGAGATGAACTCAAACAGATAATTTGTACTAAAAACCATCCTCAGTTTCTTAAAAGGTCAGTTCTAAATGGATGCTGGTGTGTGTCACTTTCTGTAAAGCTGGCATCTTGCTGTGCCACAGACATGGTATGCTTTGCTCTCTGTATCTACATGTTCCTGGTCTTGAAATTCACCCAAATGTAGATTAAAAATATTCTGGGCAATACTGCATCTATACTGAACAAGTAAAGGCCCACTTTCCTCTAATTTTCCCCCCAATAACACAATTCAGTCCTCTGTGCAGCATCTGTATTGTGTAATACATTGTAAGTCATCTGGCAGTGATTTAACGTACAGTGGAAGATGTGTGTGTAGATTTTATGGAAATGTGATACCATTTTATGTGAAGGATCACCCTGAACTTTCACAGGTTTACGTACCCTAACTGGTCAAGGATCCAATTCACTTTGGCCTTAGTTACCCAAGGACAATTGCATGGGTTTTCCTGGAGTCATAGACAATATGGCATGGAAAACATTACTTGAAGGCAATACGCGTAACACACATTTCTAAGGAGAAGAGACAAAAACAGTATCAGCTTTACATATTCGTAGTGAGGAGGAATATAATTTTAATTCCATTATCAAAGGCTGTCAGGCCCCTAATTAGATTTTTCTTTTCTTATTCCCTTGCCCCATAGCTTTCAATTCTGTTTTATAAATAGGAGACTGTACTGACATTCTCCCCATAGAAATAATCAGTCAACAATTAATAATTAATCTTACCAGGGAACATTCTTGTGAGGTCTTATGGTGATCAAACTAGGCATGAGGGAGTAAGACAGAGGGAAGCCGTCGCATAAAAATGTAAGTCTGTGAGTTTGTAATTTTGTGAATACACATGGATACATGGTGATGCCATTAAGCTTTTGATGTCATGTGTATTTTCATATATATTAATAGGCCTTTTAAAAGAGCAGTTTTATGTTAACAGCCCAACTGAGAAGAAAGTCCGGATAGTTCTAACAATGCCTGTCTCACGCCTACTTGTATCTCCCTGTTTCTGAACACACCTCTATCACAATGGGGCATTTGTTCCTGTTGCTCACCTGCATTAAGACATTGTTCCTGTGCTCACCTGCACTGAGACATTGTTACTCTTGCTCACCTGCACTGAGACATTGTTACTCTTGCTCACCTGCACTGAGACATTGTTACTCTTGCTCACCTGCACTGAGACATTGTTCCTATTGCTCATCTGCACTGAGACATTGTTACTCTTGCTCACCTGCACTGAGACATCGTTACTCTTGCTCACCTGCACTGAGACATTGTTACTCTTGCTCATCTGCACTGAGACATTGTTACTCTTGCTCACCTGCACTGAGACATCGTTACTCTTGCTCACCTGCACTGAGACATTGTTACTCTTGCTCATCTGCATTGAGACATTGTTACTCTTGCTCACCTGCACTGAGACATTGTTCCTATTGCTCACCTGCACTGAGACATTGTTACTCTTGCTCACCTGCACTGAGACATTGTTACTCTTGCTCACCTGCACTGAGACATTGTTACTCTTGCTCACCTGCACTGAGACATTGTTACTCTTGCTCACCTGCACTGAGACATTGTTACTCTTGCTCACCTGCACTGAGACATCGTTACTCTTGCTCATCTGCACTGAGACATCGTTACTCTTGCTCACCTGCACTGAGACATTGTTACTCTTGCTCACCTGCACTGAGACATTGTTACTCTTGCTCACCTGCACTGAGACATTGTTCCTGTGCTCACCTGTACTGAGACATTGTTCCTGTGCTCACCTGCACTGAGACATTGTTACTCTTGCTCACCTGCACTGAGGCATTGTTACTCTTGCTCACCTGCACTGAGACATCGTTACTCTTGCTCATCTGCATTGAGACATTGTTACTCTTGCTCACCTGCACTGAGACATTGTTACTCTTGCTCACCTGCACTGAGACATTGTTACTCTTGCTCACCTGCACTGAGACATTGTTCCTGTGCTCACCTGTACTGAGACATTGTTCCTGTGCTCACCTGCACTGAGACATTGTTACTCTTGCTCACCTGCACTGAGACATTGTTCCTGTGCTCACCTGTACTGAGACATTGTTCCTGTGCTCACCTGCACTGAGACATTGTTACTCTTGCTCACCTGCACTGAGACATTGTTCCTGTGCTCACCTGTACTGAGACATTGTTCCTGTGCTCACCTGCACTGAGACATTGTTACTCTTGCTCACCTGCACTGAGACATTGTTCCTATTGCTCACCTGCACTGAGACATTGTTCCTATTGCTCATCTGCACTGAGACATTGTTACTCTTGCTCACCTGCACTGAGACATTGTTACTCTTGCTTACCTGCACTGAGACATTGTTACTCTTGCTCACCTGCACTGAGACATTGTTCCTATTGCTCATCTGCACTGAGACATCGTTACTCTTGCTCATCTGCATTGAGACATTGTTACTCTTGCTCACCTGCACTGAGACATTGTTACTCTTGCTCACCTGCACTGAGACATTGTTCCTGTGCTCACCTGCACTGAGACATTGTTCCTGTGCTCACCTGCACTGAGACATTGTTACTCTTGCTCACCTGCACTGAGACATTGTTACTCTTGCTCATCTGCACTGAGACATTGTTACTCTTGCTCATCTGCATTGAGACATTGTTACTCTTTCTCATCTGCATTGAGACATTGTTACTCTTGCTCACCTGCACTGAGACATCGTTACTCTTGCTCATCTGCATTGAGACATTGTTACTCTTGCTCACCCACATTGAGGCACTGTCATCATCTAGCACCATGTTTGGCATTAGTCTTTGCTCTTGGTGATGCACTTGCTATTGTTTTGGACTGGTGTGGAATAACATACACTGGTATTGTAATACCATGCAGAACAGACTCACTTGCCCTAAAAGGCCCCTGATTCAACCTGTTTGTCCCTCCTTGCCACTCTGTGGTTCACTACCACTGGCCTTTTAAACTTTTATTTCTGTTTCCATGGTTTTGCCTTTTCTAGAATATCACATCCTTGGACATACTCAGCATGTAACCTTTTCAAATTGGCTTCTCTCTCTTAGTGATATACATTTAAGGTCACATCACATCTTTTCTGATAGTTAATTCTCTCTTTCTCTCTCCCTCCCTCTCTCCCTCCCTCCCTCCCTCCCTCCCTCTCCCTCCCGTGTGTGTGTGTGTGTGTGTGTGTGTGTGTGTGTGTGTGTGTGTGTGTGTGTGTGATAAATAACCTTCCATAATCTGGATGAAGTACATTTTCTCCATCCATCTCCCCTCCTGAAGGACACCTTGGTTGTTCCCTTACTTTGGTACTTGAAGTTTCTTCTCTAAATAAAGTTTTGTAAAACTGAAAAACATACTGGAGGCATTATATCACAGTCTCAGAGAGACAATGATGCTGTACATATGGAATTTAGAAACATGTAGGAGACCATGGGCATATCTGTGAAGGATTTTCCAGAGAGGCATAACTAAGGTAGGAAACCCGGCCTGAAAGTTGGCAGCACTATTGCTGGGCTGGGGCCTGGGACTAAATAAAAAGGAGAACATGGATGGAGAACCAGTATTTGTCTCTGTGTTTCCTGACTATGGATGCAATGTGACCAGCCCCTCACACTCCTGCTGCCATGCCTACCTCCCTGGTTGACTACCATCCTGCTGTGAGCCCAGGTTAGCTCTACCTTCCCTACTTCTCTAAGTTGCTCTTATCAGGTGTTCCGTCACAGGGAACTTGAATATTGAGGGGTTGGTCCATGTGAGTTTGGTTTTTATGTGTCCATCTGTAGCTAGGTCTGGCTGCAGGGGACAAGAGCCTGGGCTCCCCCTGTTTAGAAAGTCATTGGATTCTCTCTTCCAATTCTGATCCTGGTCATGGAATTACTAACATAGAAGTGGTGCTGGGACTTTCCAGTTATTTAAATTTAGAAAATCCCCACATCTTCCTGAACTGCAGCATGTCTTCTCAGAGAGTTCATTCATGTTGTGTTGATGATATCTGTTTGTGTGGTGCAAAAATTAATCAGTGAATAATTATGATTCTCTATGAAGCATCATTTTTACACATTGTAACAATTTAGTATAAGTGTTCGAAAGTGTCTCCCATCTCTTAAATAAATAAGAATCCCAGGGTGATATGTTTGTCTGTCTCATTCCCTAGAACTTAGAAAAATGTCATGCTTGCAGTAGACTTTTCCTCTGCCCCCTTTAAAATGTATCCTTTGAGTATTTCACACGTAATATTTTTTACCACATATTCTTTCCCCTCCCCCAACTCCTCTTAGATTCTGTCCCCTTTCTTTACTCACCTAACTTCATGTTCTCTCTCTCTTAAAAAAAGAAAGAAAAAAGAAAAACCCACTAAAAACCCCAAAGTCTGATTTGCTACTCCTGGGCATGGGGCCTACCCTGGAGTATGGTTAGTATATTCTGTGTCACTCTGTTGGGGACAATTGATTTCCCCTTCTCCAAAATCTGTCATTTGTAAAAAGCTTCTTAGTTAGGGCTGGGACTTTGTGCCCTCTTTCCCTCCTTTATGCTGGGAAATTTGTCTGATTTGAGCTTGGGCAGGACTTGTGCATGTTGTCACAGTCTCTGTGAGTTCATGTGTGTATCAGCCCAGTTGTGTCTAGAAGATGCTGTGTCCTTAAAGTCGTCCACCACCTCTGGCTCTTACAATCTCTTGACGCCCTCTTCCACATAGATGCCTGGCTCTGATGGGAAGAGGCATGACGAACACATCCTGGTCAGGGCTGAACACTCTACAGTCTCTTACTCTATGCAAATTGTCCAGTTGGGGGGAGGTGTCTCTGTGGGTCCCATCGACTACAGAGAGAAACTTAGCTACTGAAGGTTGAGGGATCACATATGCAGCAGGCTCCTACTAGGTAGCTGTTGAATAGCTGAACTTTGCACATGAACTCATGGGTTGCATAGGAGCTTCTCTTAGCTGTGCTGATACCTTGTGTATTCTCTAACACAGCCTGCCTGAATATCAGAGGGCAAAAGCCAGCCACTAGTTAGCCAGAGAGGCCAGGCAGTAGTGGCACACTATCTAGTGTGCCCAAGGCCATTAGGGTGTCATACCCTTTGCTGATGGATGAGTGGCAGTGGCAGTAAGATTTCTTCTATGTCTTTGTTATGATTTTGTGTTTATTATTAATTTTACCACTGTTTTGCCAATGATAATGGAAAGATGATCTGATTGGAACAGAACATAAAGGTGATGGTAGGAACCTAACCTGGACTGAAGTCATAGTGGTTATTGCCATTACTTCCCAGATAATTCACCTGTGTTTACATGTATTCCATGATGAAGTCATAGGTTAACAACTTCAGACATGCCACTGTGCACTTCCTAGCTGCCAAGAGCAGAGCTTTTGAGTGGGACAGACACTGAGATGCACATGGGCCTCAGCTCTCAGTCACATCTCTTGGGGAAAACTGAGTCAAAAAGAACCTGAGACCGCCATAAAGAATAAAGTGTTGGCCCTGTCATTGATGTCTACACAGGATGGCTATACTGTGTGTGACAATCTCTTGTTTCTATCCTGCTGCTCTGCCAATGGATTTGGGCAGCTCTCTGGCTTATGAGCTATTTCATAATGCTGAAAAAAAAATAGGCAGAGTGTCTGTTGTAACCTCTTGTTCATCTAGAAGGAAACAGTGGAAAGGCAGGCTAGCTTGGTAGTGGAGATGCCGGTACAGGACATAGACTCTAAGAGAATTTGAAAAAAGGCTCACATGAAGGACATGGTTAATGTTGAGAATACTGCCCCCCTGGGCAGGCCCCTTATTCCTCTGTAAACAGGTTTTCTCTAATGTGATGCAGGTAGAACCCAGGGAAGAGGATCCTATTCTCAGGCTACATCCTGGCATTAATCATCTACCTCAGAACTTTGCAGACTTAACTATTTTGAGAGTTGCACATGACTTGACACCCCAGCCTTCGAGAGCACAGTAACTACACACTGGCATTTATTTGTCTATTCTGTATTTGCATTAACAAACACTTGGTAGCTCATGAAGTATGATACAGACAGCAAGGTTGGAAGTGTTTTATTTTTGAAGCGACGTAAAAGAAGGGGTGGGTTACACGGAAGAAGAAAATGACTGTCTTCTGTTTTCACTTTTCATCCTTAGAAATTGGATTTATGTCCTTGAAAAGTTGCAATGTAAGGATTAGCTATGCTAAAACAAAGCTCGGGTCGATTTAAATTAGACTTATTGTCCTTGTCTTGGCTTCTCTTTTCTGTGTGTGGTCTTTTAAGAAGTCAAATTGGACATTTTTCCCTTTTAAACAGTGTGTGAAGACTGCAAACATGGCTATGTTCTTAACTAAATAAGCAGAAGGAAAGACAATTTTATTTATTACACTCTCTAATCATGGAAAATTGTTCAGATATTTTACATACTTTTGATGAGCTAGAAATTAAGTTTGCTTGGGGAGCAATGAGACTTATTCCCTTTTCCGGTTATAAGTCCTTGACTTGTTTGTTTCAGGTGGTGTGTTAAGTGCCTTCCTTGTGTACTATAGCAAGAAGAGAAAAATCCACCAACAGCTTGAGCCACAGGTTCGCGAGCTTCGGGTACTGCTAATTAACATTCAGTATCACATGGCCAAAATGTAGAAGTTTTGAGTGGTGCTTGAAAATGGTCTGCTTAAAACTGATATTCATGTGGTGTCCTGCTAGATAGAAACTTGTTCTTTGAATGACACTGTTAGGAATAATGTGCCCATCAATATGCAGTTTATAATAGCCATTCCCACTCAGAGCTCTTTCTAGCCTCTTCCTAGTTCCACTTCAGGAATCCTTTTGTTCTGAGTGTTAAACACCTACTTCACTTCAGACAATTCTGTCTGATTCTTTTTTGACCATGAGATTTGAAGAGCAATTTTCCCTACAATTTCTGATGCTGATGGTGACTATTGAAGATTGGAAGTGTTCACAGAAGAATTGACCATTTCTGGCACCTTTTTCCCTTACATTTATCACCACCTGGGCAAATTCCCTGTGCTTCTGTCTGCCTTGTATTTGTGCCCTGGTATAAGGCCTATGTCCTAGGAAGAATTCTAAGGGTGAATGCCTTTTTAGCATTCTGACATTTTCTACCCTTAGCCCCATTTTACTTAGGGTAAAAGAAGCTTTTGTGCCCCAGGCCTAGCATAACACCTGCTATTTAGTAATCAGTCTGAACACAGGTTTTATGAAAAGCTAACATTTTGTTCTATTTTGAGCAATTTTCATTTGAACTCAAGAAACCCACTGGTAGCTCAATTCTCCCTCCCGTATAATAGTTTCTTCCACCTGGGTCAAAGCGGCTGGAGAATATACCTCTGTTGTAATGACTGCTTGCTGAATACCCACAGAGCCTTCCAGAAAATGGCATGCAAATTTACCCATGATTTCAGGTTATTTTGAGAGGCCCAATAGTTATGAAAATGTCAACGGATCCTATTCTGTAACTAACCACAAAGTAAACAGCAACCAGAGATGACACCAATCAAGTCAGCAAACCGCTGGATATTTCTAAGATGGAATTTCGAGGACAAGAATGTATAGACTCAACAAATAAAGGAGCCTAGAAAATAGTTCATATTAAAATTCAGTCCAGAAGTGTCCTCATCACCGTTTAGCATTCTCCTTCCCACAATCTTTATACTTGATGGTGTATTTCAGATGTTGTAAATATGTTTCTGTTTTCAGACAAGACCCCTCCCTGGGGGGAGCGAATTTCATTCTTAATTATAATAAGTAAATATGTGGTTTGGAGATACACAAATGTCCTGTGGGAGAGTCTCACTTTAACTAGGTTCAATTCTTACCTAGGTGTGTGGCAGATGCGTGCCCTGTGTGGCTGTCTGTAGTCAATAGATGCAAGGTTGAAAGTAGTCAATGATTTACCTCACCAGAGGGCAGGAGCACAGAACATTCTCACAGCAGAGGAAGTAGAATCAAGTGGCCGTAGCCCATAAATCATCAACAGTCGGGTCTGCATTCTTCCATGGGTACTTCCCTGGGTAAGGCAGTTTAGTGATGTGGAATCATATTTCTTACGTGGCTCTCATATGTCTTGCAGGATGCAATGTGTGGTGATGTGATCTTGGGGTGTGATGACTATGTTTTCATCACATTTTCTGTGCATGTGTCTATACTGATGGAGGCAGATCTGACTGAGAAAGGATGAGAGGGTGAATGATCTGACATGAAACAGCCAAAGTGGGACTTGCATGACTCCCTGACACTCCCTGGAAAAGGCTCTCCAGGCTTCCTCTTCTTCTTTGTTTCAGAATTTAATCACCTTATGCATAGTTTCTTCACACATCTGCTTACTGTTGTGCTCTGAAACCTCCATTCTGCACACTCTATTATTTCTATTTCTTCTGTGCTTTCATCGTTTCTCTTTCCATCCAATCCTTTTGTTCTTCTTTCTGGCCTTCCATCTCCCCTCTCTCCTAGTCTCTCTTTTATGTTGCAGCTAGTCAACTTGGCATTTAGCTCTGTTCATTTAATTTAACCCCTGGACTTTTAGTTTTATTTAATTGTTAGTTTTCTTATTTTGTGATTCTTAGGCACATTTGCCTCCTCTTTAGTCTTTTGTCTTTCCCATATGCAATATGGTGCCTCAAACATCTAAACACGTTAAACATATTGTTTTTCAAGTCTACTGTATCTGCCTCAACTGTTTAGTCCCATGTTAGCTCCTTAGCATCTCTTCTTGTTGATGTTGACTTTCCTAAAATTCTTGAGAGCTTTTTACCTCTCCCAGCGACAGCTTTCCTTCCCTGTATAGTGTTCATTGACTTAGGTGGATGGCATTCTCCCCTTCCATCACTGGTTACCCTGCAGTTCCAGTCCAGGTTCTCACACTAGTGCCTTCACCTGGACAGCACAGGACACCAGATGTGTGTGGTAGGCATCCTTGCTTAGCGGTTCTTGGAGTGGTTCCCCAATTACAGTGACTGTCTTGATCATGGCTTCCTGTGTGTCTAAATTTAGAGCATGTTGGAGGCAGCACAGCTTTTCCTAGCAGCTTTTCAGTTCCTGTGTGAGGATGTGGTTTCTCTGTTGAGCGATCTACTCTCTGCTATCTTTTGGAAGTTACTTTTGCCCTCCCTGTTTTGTTCTCAAATCATCTATCCTTCCAGTCACTTCCAGGGTCCTGTTTATGGGAGAAGAGTAAGTCATGTGTGTTCAGACAGTCATGATTACTTCCCCCCAGGCCGGGTTTCTGACTAGAAAGGATCCTAGAGTCTCCATGATGTAGCATGGAATATAGGGTCCTCAGATTTACAATCCCAATAAACAATGAATAATTCTGTTAGCATAAAACTGACTTATGTTTATGCTAAATAAATCTCTCTAAAATTTACATTCAACCCCCAAAAGCTGTTGTTTATCTGAAATTCAGATCCCATTGCAAATCCTGGAGTCCTATTTGCTGTGAATCCGGCAGCCATGAGCAGATGTGGAACAGATGCTGCCAACACCATAGACCCTTGTGCAGCGGTGGGGTGGGGGGTGAGAGGAGAGAGGGACCTCTGTTTCCAGGTTTTCAAAGAGTCCTAGCCAGCAGTCTTATTGATATAATCTTTCTGGAACCATGATCAAGTGAAATGTTATTTCAACCAAGGCTGACTTGCCCTGGTATAGATGAGCGTCTTTCTTAAGGCTAACTTCAAAATGAGCTGCACAGATTGCTCAATAAAATTGGACTGTGAGTTCATTTCTCATGATCAATATACTGACACTTTACCATGAGTAACACTTATAGTGTCATAGAATCTACTGAGTTGACACTTAGCTTGCAATAGGAAATATTCCTCTGTGGCATTATTAAAACACATTCTTTAATTACATGTATAACATTTCCATTTAGTGTCATTAACTTCAGAGGTGTTGAATGTTGAGTATGACATCTAGCAAGCTAGCTATTTGTTTAGAGCCTCCTGGTGTCACACTGAGTGAGAACCAGTATGTTAAAATGGAGAACTCACATAAGGAATTTTTATATTGCCCTGACTGTGGGTGGCCAATGAAATCGTGGTAGCTGCTAATTGTTGTTGACATCTTTGTCAAATGATTATAAAACTATAAACAAAACTTTCACTTTTCTTTAATGGGGGACCATGAAACATATTCTTTGCCTGAATCTTTGAAAAGAATGCCAATGTCTAAAGATTTCAAGTTGGAATGTCTCTCATTTTTCTACTGTAAAGCTCATGGCCACTAACAGTTACATTTTTTTCTTTGCCAACATAATGCGGCAGGGATTTTTTTGCCTTACCAATCTGCTCCTATCAATGGAATCAGATCAGATTTGGACTCCTGGTGCTTCTCATCTGTCCAGGCATAGATTGGCCATGCTGCCTGTGCCAGGAGGAATGAAGTAGACATTTTCAAACCTTGATATGTGATAAGAATCTATTTAGGGATGTGCTGTAATTTGATACATGCATATAATGTCTCATGATCAAATCAGGCCAAGTAACATTTCTGTCTCAGCATTTGTCATTGCCTTAGAAACCTTTAGACTTTCCTATTTCAGTTCTTTATAAAATGGAGACTTACTTGTGAGTGACTGTCACCCTTCTGAACAGTAAAACACCAGCACTCGCTCCTCTGATTGAGTTTCGGTACCTCTTGTCTGCCCTTCTTTGATGCACTTAACTCTTCACTGTGACCTATGCTCTCTTCTCCACTTTTGTGACACCAGCTTACTTAGCATCTGTGTGTGAGTGAGAGTGTGTGGGATTTCTCTTTCAGTGCCTGGTTGTCACTTCACGTACACTTCCAGTTCCATCCATGTTTCTGACCTGATAGGATTCCATTCTTCACAGATGAACAATATTTTGTGTGTGTGTGTGTGTGTGTGTGTGTGTGTGTGTGTGTGCCATATATATGATGTATATGTTTATGCATATGTATATATCAAGTTCTTTATCCACTTGTCTGTTGATAGACACCTTAATTGATTCTGTATTCTGACTGTGATAGTTTGACTTGATGAATATAATGCCATTTTCCCTGGATGTGCTGATTTTAGTTCTCGGGGGTGTGTACCCAGGATTTGGAGAGTTGGGTCTTTTCTTTGTGCCTTACCATCACATATTTTTCATTGTGGATATATATATATATACACACACATATATTATATATACATATATACATATATATGTGTATGTATATAAACTATATTCAGTTTGCAGCTTTTCCTATGTTATTTTCAGATTTGATTTACTTCTGTGATGTCTAAAAATGTATGACTCCAGGGCTTAGCTAACATGTACTGGAAAGTAAAGGAGAAGTAAAATTCAGAAGTAAATTTGTGATGGCCCAGTTTTCAGTTCTTTCTGTTGAAGTGGCTTGTCATTACCTGTTTCTAGACCTTTTTCATCATGTTTCACTTGGTTTCAGTATATAGAATGGAGCTTTCATGGGTATTTTCCATCTTTTTGTGCAGGGAGTTTCCATCTTTTTGTGCAGGGAGAGCTGGCCAATTCACCATCAGGATGTTTTCTGTGCTGGAGCTCCTTTGACTCTTCCTGGAAATAGTCTTTTGTGTCACTCCTTTAAACATGTTTAGAAGCCAAGCTTGGGTTTACTAGATGCTTTATGAGGGTAGATCTAGAGCTATTTACTTTGCTATGATAGGAGACAAGAAATAGATAGGGTAGACGTTGAGAGAGAAACATGTAGATGGGGCTGTGAAAAGGAAGGGAAGAACTGCAGTACTGAAAAGAGAGAGCAGATAGCAGTAGAGAAGAAAAGGAGCCACAGAAACAGTTGAGATAGGGTCCAAGAACTAGAGGAGGACAATTGTCAGGGAAGGTTATCAACAAGTCATCTCCTTATAGTTCATGTTTATAAATTGAAATTAGCATGATAATTCCACACAGTACTAAACATAATAGAGAGGGAAAATAAGCAGTCTTTAAGGGTGTAGATTGAAGTTATCCTGTGCTCTTTATGAGAAGTGTTGATCCCCATGACTTTGACAAAGCTGACCAGAAGAGATGAAGGGAAGCAACTTCATTCAGTTTCTGAGAATAAATGACCAGTTGTGCCAACCTGTGTCATGCGACTTTTCCTGGGAGTGATGAGTGATTTTCCTGGGGAGTACAAACAAAAGTATCATCATCCCAGATAGGACACCAGTGACAGACCAAAGAAACACTTTTATACATTTATTAATGATTAACAAGCACACCTCTTCCAGTGGCCAGTACTTTACCCTACGTGAATATCAACCTACAGGTATTACCCTCTCTAGGAGAAATCTTGATTTCTATTTTCCTCTTTTCTTAATCAGAATTTATTTGCTTGGGGTTCCATTACTCTAAAATTCTGTCCTATTTTGGAGACCTCTGATTGTCCTTCCAAGACATTAGGATTGTGTTGACAGAACAGAATGATTTTCCCATTTCCACATTGGAGGACAGGGGCCTCCTGTGCTTTTTCCAGTAGGATAAATCTGTAACTTAAATGAGTGGAACTTGGGGCCCTTAGCTCCTCCTGATTTAATGAGTATCTCCATCTCTAGGTGCCTGATCATATTGATGGAGAGGGAGAGAAGGGGGGAGGTATAGAGTGAGGGATCAAGGGAGGGAGTGAAAGAAAGTGAATGATTGAGGGAGGGAGGAAGGGGATGAAAGAAAGTGAGTGAGTGAGGGAGAGAGGAAGGGAGATAAGGAGAGGGGAGGAAGAGTTTGGGTTGATGAAGATAGAGAGTTAGAGGATCAGTGAAATTACAAGGGGAACCAAAGCTCCTGTGTTTTATTTAAAGAATCAGCCATTTAATTTCAGTGAAATGAACATGGTTTTGAAAACCAGTTTCCATGGTTTGCTTTAATGCAGGCATCATCTGACTGATTTGGTGTCATCAGAGAGGCTGAGATAGATATGCAAATACATTAGAAATCATTCTTCCTATGGGAGGTCTACACTGTGTGTTGATGAGGGCAAGGACAGTCAAGGGACTTTGTCTCTGGACACTTGGCAGAGAGCCATTTCAATGAGTCTAGGTGTCTGCCTATACTCTTGTAGGCAGCTCCAGTTACTATAAAAACCAGGCCTCTAAACCAATAGAAGGATTTCACAAAGCAAAACAGAAACAAGATTTAAATAAAAAGTAGAAGGAGAGAGAGGCAGAAAGGGAAAAGAAAGAGAGATAAACTCCAAATGGAGGAATGGATACTCCAAGTGACAAGAAAAACTTCTTCAACAGCTTAGGCAGCGATTTCTAGAATTTGTAGTGGTCTGTCCCAAAGAGCAGGACTAATCAAATTTTGATAATCTTTTCCTCTAAGTGGGGAACCAGGTTGATTAACCATTAAGAGTAAGCGAGTGACAGCGACTCATCCTTTGGGATGATCCTGGACAAAACTGAGCACCATGTAGGGCCACACGAAGGTTCCTAAACTGTGAGCAAAGTTTGCATGGAAGCGATGGCCGGGTTGCTGCAGTGTGTATTTCATGCCGCCTCATCCAGGTCTCAGAGTTGCCAGGGGATTGCTAGTCACTAAAAGGATCATACTAAATTTCTGTATGCCGATGGCTCTAAATTTTACCTGGTATAATTCATCCCCAGCTGGGCCTGTGTTGAGGATGGAAAATGAGAAAGGAGAGGAATGGTGAAGACCACAGCCTAAGGTCTAATTTACAGGCCTCTTCCAGAGTCAATCTGTTCCAGGGAGAGTGTGTGAATGATGAGCCTGCTGCTCTCTGAAGTCCACGTCCCCTGCCTCTGAGGGCTCCACGACCACTGCACACGCATCTTCCAAGTGAAAGGCAGGAAGAGCAGATTTGCGATGTTCAGTTTTCCTGATTAATTGAAGAGTACGCATGGCTTATTCATATTCCCCAAAGCAGGGTCACCACCAAAAAATGCATCTAATTGGCTAAATAAATAACTCCAAGTTTTCCTGCCTGCAGCCTTTCCTTTATTGAATTATTAATGCGGTGTCCCCTCTAGATCAGCCACAGCTAATGACTGGTTTGCCTCCAGCGGTTAATATTCTCCAATCAGTTGTAAATTGTCCTGATGACTTACTTTGCTAACTTGTAGCTTATATTATTGGCACAGCTTTCAAAACAGCCGGGGATTCAAGAGCAGCGTAAAAATTAAGCTATTTTTAGCACTGTAATTTTTTTTGTACTGAGTATAAAATATATCTAGGGGTTTTCTAATAGTCTACACCAATAGTTCTTACCCTGGGCTTATTTTTTTTCCCATGAGGTATGTTGAAATAAGAGTCTCGAGACAGTTTTAATTGTCACAGCGTGTGAGTGGGTGTGGTAATAGTCTCCAGTGATTAGATTACAGGGCTACTCCTAACTAGCAGATATAACCTCCATAACAGAGAACTTGGTAGGGTTGGGGTTGGGAGATGCTAAGCTGAGGGGAGAGGGACATGTACGGAGTAGGCGGAGGGTTAAATATGATCAAAATATACTGTACAAACTCCCCAAAGAACCAATAAACACTCAAAGAGGAGAACTATCTGGGTTTGTACATCAGCAAGACCAGGGTCAAGAACCTTGATTTAAGTTGACTCTAAAGACAGAAGAGCAGAAGATGAATATTTGCTCAATTTTTTGATTCAAAGCCATGTTTTTTTTTATTTTAAACTTTCTTTTTACTTATTCTTTGTGTTTTTTACATCAATGCATCTCTATCCCATTCATTTCCTTGTCCCTTTGTATCCAACCCACCAAAATAAGACTAAATAAAATTTAAGAAAAAAAAAGAGAAGAAAAAAATGAAAAGGAAAAATCAATCTTGTCATGGAAGCTGTAGTGTGACACAGTGAGTCACTCAGTTTACCCTTGTATCCGTATAGCTTTACTTGCAAATGTTCATCACAGAGTCATTGGCCTGGTACTCAGCCTCTGGTTTCTGCTACACTATCCATGCTGGGCCCTCACTGGAACACCTCTTGGTTAGCCTGCTGTTGCCCTGTGTTGTGGAAATCCTGCAGCTTTGAGTCTACAAGAAATTGTCCCTTCACATGCTCCAGGGGATCACATATGGGGTGGATGTTGGGGTGGTCCAACCCATAACCCTGGTTATGGGCCTGGGTAGTTGTAGAGTTGACCAGTTCTCCCCTGTCCTCACAACCAGGGTGAGCTGTCCTGCACTGCCCTTGCTAATTCATCCCTTACAGGGATGAGCAAGGGGCAGGGTGAGTTCTCCCTTGCTAATTCACTCCTTACCATGATGAGCAAGGGGCGGGGCCAGTTCTCCCATCAAGCAGTGTTTTATAGGTACCCATTATGCAGTGAGCAGTGTCCTTTTCTTCAGTTTTTCCATTTTCAGCATCTCTTGATGGAAGTAGCACTAGTGAAGGGGCAGGATCACCAGGGTGTTCCCCAACCTGAGGTGCAGTGTAAGGCAAATTTCCTGTGTTCATGTCTCATACCAGCGAATGAAGCAGACAGGTTGTGTATCCCTTATCTGAAATACTCAGAACCAAATGGACTTTGGAATACTAACATAAAAATAGTGAGGTATCTTTGGGTTGGCACCCAGCTGAAATATGACATTCATGTATGTCTCACATAAACCTCAAACCCGCAACTTGAAGGTGATTTCATACAGTATTTTTGGTACACCCATGTTTTGAATATGGGCTGTCACACAGAGTCAAGTATAGAGTCTTCCTCTTGTGCTATCATGTGTATACCCAAATAATTTTGTAGTAATTTGGATAAAGAATGCACAACTTACACCTGAAGGGGAGTTTTACACCTATCATGGAGGAACATCATTGTTAGCAACAGCAATTTCTATTCTGGGTGATAGTAACAGTTCGCCTGATAAGTAGTTTTCTAACCATGAAATATCCCTACAGTGTTCATTGCAGTAAAGTGTTTGCTATTCAGAAATGGCAAGCCATGTGTCTGTCCCTCTGACCAGTATTCTGCTGTCTTCCATTCCTGACTAAGGAACTCTGCTCCTACTGATGAGAACGGGCATTTTATTATGCTCCTTGAAAGCTATGGTGAAGAATGATGAAGTATATCAACTGAAGTCATGAGAACATTAGAAATAATAAGGGATATCACACAGGGAAGACTTAGACCAAATTGGCTGGACAGGCAGAGTCTGAGGGTTGGCTGAGCACTCTGTGACGGGAGAACTAATCCTGCATAGCCTGTGATCCTGGGACTTCCTTTCCAACATTTCTTCAAAGCTCAGCAAGGAGAGTTCCCTAACCAGCTGTGATCCAGAAATACAGTTTTTTTTTATGATAACCATTTTGACTTTGGTGAGATCATTCAAAATAGTTTGATTTTGATTTCATTTCCATGACTAGGTATATTTGACACTTGGAAAATTTGAAGTTATTGGTCACCTATGTTTCTTCTTTGGAGAACTATCTATTTAATAGCCCATTGGATTGGTTGCTATTGTTTCCTGCAGCTTTTTGTAAATTCTGGATTATTAGACTCTCTCTGGAGTGTAACTGGTCATAGATTTCTCATATCCTGTGGGGTGTGTACTTGCTCAGCTTATAGTTTCCTTTGCCATGAACAAACATTTAAATTTCATATAGCCCCCTCTGCTGATCACTGGGGATGAATCATGCACCTTTGGAGCTCTGTCCAGAAAGATCTTGCCTACATCTGTGGCTTATGTAACATTTTCTAAGTTTTACTACAGTTTTAGTATTTCATGTTTTAAGTTAAAGCTGCTATTCCACTTTGAGCTGATTTTTGTACAAAGTCAACAATATTATTCTAATTTCATTCTTCAGAAGGACGGTATTAAATTTTACCATCAGCATTTGTTGAGTAGCCCATCTTTTCCCTACAGCAGGTTTCCTGGACTTTGGTTTAGGTGGCCATAGCTTCATTGGGTTTTTGATAGTTCTTTTATTATGTTCCATTGGTCTAATTATCAGTTTTTATGTCATTACCAGGATGTCTTTGTCACTCTAGCTCTGTGGTATAATTTGGGGTCAGGAATAGTGATACCTTTAGCTGTGTTCACAATCCTTAGCATTGCTCTACCTATTTCTGATTCCAAATGAATTCTTGGATTTTATTTTATATTTGTGAAATATGACATTGGAATTTTGATGGGTATTCAATTTTGCATTGAATGTGTAGATTTATGTCCTCTAAAAACTATCTTAAATCACTCTCGTATCCTGTTATTTAATGTGTAAAGTATGGATGAAGTAATAAATGTGTATCTATGCATGAAGTATGGCTTTAAAAAATTCAAAAGGAAATACACAAAGCAAGTGACAGCAGGAAAAGCTGGCCAGTCGAGTGCATAAAGAAAGACGCATTGCCACTATCTTTCACCCATACCATTGGCAAAGGCAAAAAGATAAAATAAAAAAAAAAAGGAAACAGGGAAAATGGTCAGGGTGTGCAAGGATCGGTGTGCATGTCACAGCCACTGGTGGACGTTAATAGAGCCTCAGTTCTGCTCCTAGGGATTTGCTCTCCATTAATGCCCACCTAATTATGCAATAGCACGTGTCTGTGGCTTTTTAAAGTTTTACTAGTAGAAAGCATCCTAAATGCCCACAAGTAGATTCCTGGTTAAATGAAGGAAGATGTAGTACATGGTCCTTACAGCAAATGGAAAACTTACTTTTGTAGACACTGAAGTGCCTGAGTGGCACATTGCTGAATTAACCAGGTGTAATGAACACCTGTAGCCCCATACCTCTTTGGATGCCTTTGGCTGCACATACATGTGTTCCGGAATATTTAACTATGTAAGGATTTGTTTATGCTGCATATGTTTAATTATGTAGAGATATGTTGCATTTGTTTTACCTTGCCTGCCTAAGGTGCCTGGTTGGTCTAATGAAGAGCTGAACAGCCAATAGCTAGGCAGGAGAGGGATAGGTGGGGCTGGCAGGCAGAGAGAATGAGTGGGGGGAGAACCTGGAAGAGAAGAAGGAGGGGAGAATGATGGAGAAATAAAGGGAGACTCTAAGGGCCAGCCAGGCAGGCAGGCAGGCAGGCAGCTACTAACTAGCTAGACAGAGTAGGACATGCAGAAAGAAAAGGCAAAAAGCCATGAGGCAATGCATAGATGAAGAGAAACAGGTTAAGTTATAAGCGCTAGCAAGAAACAAGCCTAAGCTAGGCCAAGCATTCACAATAGAAAGAAGTCTCAGTGTCATGATTTGGGAGCTGGTTGGTGGCCCAAAAGAAAACACCTGGTGCCTACATGGGGAGTGTCTGAAAGGATACACACCAATCTGTTTTCATCTCCTGCATCTAGAAAGTAATTTGGATTTGGGAGGATGAAGGAAAGTGAGGTTAATTTTAATTTTCATGGATTATATTTTTAAAGTTAACTCATTTGTGCAAAAAAATTAATTGCCCGCTCATTTATTGAACACTCATTAATTTCCACATCCTCTGCTTATACATGACCAAGACATTGGGAGCTTTTAACAACAGTTATCACCCATGTTTGCTTCCTCTTATAATTTTGGACCCTTAGTTACTTTCTCACTCTTGACAATTAAGTTAATGTAAGATAAAAGGCTTTGTGCAAGTGAGAGAGTCATAGATATTTCTAAAACCACTTTAGAATATTGGCTTATGCTAGGTAAATATTTTTTAATCTATTTTATTCATTAAACATACCTCTTATAGCCTGGTTTAAAATGTTCCAATCAAAGAGTGTCTGCCAATGCCTCCCTTGATGGATACCATGACATGGTCCTGTCTACATTTTGAAAGTGCATTTGAGGAAACAGACAACAAATAAGCCTGAAGTACAGGCTGTCAGGGAATGAGCTTGGTGACAACAGTTACAGTGTGGCCTAGAAGGTCTCTCTGAGGCCATGAAGGGGGAGAAGAGCCAGAGGTCCATCCAAGGATGGGTGTGGATTCCAGCAGGTAACATTCTTTACACATGAGTAGGCTCACTGCATTTAAAACCAGTGGGCTGTTGGGCATGGTGATGTACACCCTTAAACCAGGCACCTAGGAGGGAGAGATAGGCAGATGTCTATGAGTTCAAAGCCAGCCTGGTCTACATACAGAGTTCTAGGCTAAGCAAAGCGACACAGTGAGATTTTATCTCAAAACCACAACAAAATAAAAGAAAAACAAAAGCAGGACTGACAACCCACAGTGGCCCATGATCTTGAGCAAGGTGCCGCATGGCAGGAGACTGGATTTGAGGTTGATCTTTGTTGATCTTTAATGATGCCCCCTGGAGGGCGGGAGGCCATTTCTCCCTTGGTGATGGAAGTGCTTCTTCAATGACTGTCAAAACCCCATGGACTCTGAGGTAATGAGGATGGGTCCCGCAGTTCCTTGTCCATGGTTGGGTTGGTACTCCATTCCTGAGTCCTTAAAGTATACATAAAATTGCTTAGAACCTTTCTGGTCAAATATCAGGTTTCTAATAACTTGGGAAATAAATGTGATTCTCAGATATTCTATTAATTCCTGGTCTTTTTCAGACCAAATTTTTGCTACCTGGTGGGAAGGTCCTCTCATCTCCTTGCCTCATCTGCCACACCTGGCATCCTTGGGCATGTGTGGCTCCGGTGGAACCCTGCCAACCCAGCAGTGGTTTTTGTTTAGTCTTGACTTTAGGCCCAGCTGACTCTGCATGCTGCATGTGACCTTGGTCTCACTAAGTGTCCAGTGAAGCCTCTCCTGAGATGATGCTTTGGGTCATCAGAACTCCCTGACTAGTCTGACTTTGTGACCCAAGTCCAAGTGAATTAGCTTGTCACCTTCTAAGACTTGCTGAACCAGTGCCTTTATTACTAATTTGTGTTCTCAGATTTTTTTTTTCCTTTTGAGGAAAGACATCTATGATGTGTACCTTGTTTAAAATCTGGCTTGTCACTGAGATACTCTCAGGGGACCTCATATTTTAACCTCTGATTCTAAACTCTGTTCTTCCAGCATCTAGACTCCTGCCCTACTGATCTGGTCCCTTCCTGACTCATGAGAGTACAGCAGTTCTTAGCATGGGATGCTGATCCCAGGGCACCCTGTGTTGATGCTCATCTGCTCCGGGAGTCTTTATGCCAATCTACCTCGACCACCATGCTGGCCATGTTCCTGGCCCTATCTTCCTCAGCTTATCTTACCCTCATCTATGAATCTTCTCTTCAGTCCCCTCTGTCTCCGTTTCTTCTGTGTCTTCCTTTTTTCCCTCCCCACTCTACTCCTAAGGTAAGACACTGGCTTTCTGTCTCTCACTGGACATGGGATGGCTTTCCCATCTCCTGTTAAATCACGTCGAGAGACACTCAGCTTTACTGGTCTTCACTGGACCTATTGGTTTTTAAGTATTTTCCTTTTTTTTTTTTTTTTTTTTTTTAAGAACCTGCAATGATTGTTTATTTGAAAGAAAATTTGTTTTGGGAGGCTCCTTTCGGATCTGACCCTCTTTGTTATAATAATTTCTGTCTCCTCACACACTTACAGGAAGACTTTGTCAGTGTGTGAATCCAATCAGTAGAGACCTGGGAAACATCGCTGACATGTGTTCCTTTTCAGAAACACTGCCTATGTACATTCTTTTTTTAAAAATAATTTCTGCACTTAGTCAATAGGTTGCATTAATTAAAGTAATATAATTCACCAGTAAAACTATTTATTTGCAGTTAATGTTTTTCTTTTGTATTGTTATATTAAATCACCCACATGAGTAGCTGCTATAATAGGTCTTTTTTCTTGTTAATTTTTGTCATTGCTGTTATAGAAATAGAAATATGGGGGAAAAGAGAACCATTTAACAAATAGAGTAGCTACCATTGGTGAATGATGAGATGAAAAATGCCATGTAACATGAATATTATGTAGACATTAGAAATCCTACTTTAGACATATTCACATTGCATGCATGGATGTGTCATATGGAAATCTTATCCAATAAATAAAAATTTAGCATAAGTGTACTTTATGTATGCCGAACAGATCAGGAATGTATAATAGTGATGACACCAGCTTTTGTTGGGTAGGCTATAATTCTTTTCCTTTTAAAAAGTCTCTACCTGTAAACATACCTCTTATGTTTAAAGGAAATAGAGCTAGGATGAAATTAATAAAGTACATGGTTTGAGTTGAAAGTATTCTGGTCACTTCCAACCCTCCTGTCCCTCTTGGATCTGCTCTGTTCTTTATTCTCCTTGGCTGTTGTCCAACTGAGCTGAGAATGCATTGGTATTGCTAGAACACAGGGAGGTGATAAAGACTCCATAGAGCTCATTGTGTCTTTTGAACCCAGAACAGGAACTTTTCATTGCATTCTTTATGCTCGGGACAGAATTTGTTTCCAGAATCTCACAATACTATCAGGGGTGCCAAGGAGTAACAAAAACTAAACCAAAAGTATTCCAGATTCTGATATCTTTCCTGTGTCTCCAAGACCAAGAGGGAGGCAGGAGGCAAGAGCAAAACAAAGCAGGCACTTCCGGCCTTTACAAAAGTGTTCATAGGATGGACACCTTTGGGAAGGAGAGGGCTGGTGTTTCCACTTCGAGAGGCAGAAACAATGAGTTATTCTTGATAATTTGCATTGCCGATCTTCCACCCTGGGCATCATCCCGTCACTCAAGGGTGCTGGAGTTGTTTTTCTACTTTCTCTGCATTCTCCCTTCAAGCAAAATGGAAAGGAAAAACATGCCACAGAGCATTTAATTCTGAGCAAATGAGTTTGCTCGTAACTCTGTCTTTCCGCATGGTGTGTAATGAGTCTTGTTAGAGGGGATCCACACTGACTCGTTGCTGAGAAGCCTCCCAGCACCAACAGTTATTTACCATAAAACCACTGACTTATAAAGCCTAATGATGCATGGTTTAGATAGTTCAAAAAGTCTCATATTTTTTCTAATCAGACCAATGACCATGGCTTTGGCAGATATGTTTTGGATTTTCCGGAGGGACATCTGGAGTGGTCGGCACCCCTGTTTTCACTTCCATTGGCACAGAAACCTTCTGGTCTTTCCAGTGTTTCCTGAATGTAGGGTCCATGGTACTCCTTTCCTAACTGGTTCCATCCCTGATGTGGACCTGGAGAATCTGAGTGAATGTGCCAGGCAGATGCCCGTGTATTCTCTCCAGGGACCCCTCGCTAATGTGTCTCTGGATGTTCCGTCGGCTACCATCAGTGTCATGGGGAAATCAGCAGGTCCTTTCAGACCTCATCTCCTGTGTCTTCAAGGCTCTCCTTTCAGCCTCTCCATGGACAGAGGAGCCTCGGGAAGTGCTGACCCTGGTTTGTAAACCAGACACCACCTTAGCCAGAATCGGTTTCTCACTGAACACTTTGCCTCGTCAACTTTCCATTGTCTTTCTCCTTGGCCAACTACATCAGTGATATTTTTCACCATAATATTTATTAGTAATATTTTGATTTTAAAAAAATTAAGATTGTTTTTGCAACTCTGCTGACCTAGCATGATAAAGTGCTCATGTCCGTATCAGTTCTACTGGGTCAGATCATAGTGTGAAGGACCTTCAAACCTCTGTTGATTCAGACCACAGATGCTTCCACTTATGGTTGGTTTGGGGTTGCTTGAGAGGCTGGGTAAGACTGGCTGAGTGAATGAGTGCTGCCAGCACATAGATCTTTGTGCTGCCATTGAAACCAGACATTTGAATACTACTCAAAGATTTAGATATAACTAGAGTACTTGGAATTTTACATGATAGTACCTATACCTATAAAAATATCCAATTGGGCCTATGACCCAATATCGCCTGGGATCACAAGCCACTGTAGAGATGACTCACTACTATTTTTCTTTTCTTTTCTTTTCTTTTCTTTTCTTTTCCTTTCTTTTCTTTTCTTATATAATCCAGAAAGTTTTTTTTTATAATAAATAAATATTCAGAAAATGTGGCAATTTATTTAAAGGAGAATTTTGCAAAACCACACACTGAGGATTGTTTAACACACACACACACACCTAAACTTACCAGTTGTCCTGGAAAAACCTAGACTGTAGGAACTGCTGCCAGGTGCCCCGGGGAGACCACTGTGCTGCCGGAGTCTGACAGAATCAAGCAGTCCACACTGGAGTGGTAGGTGCAGGATGCTCAGCATCTCAGCTTCCACTCTGCTCAGTCAGCAAGTTGCCATTGCTTACCATGAAGCCACAGCACAGTGTAACTTCTCTTCAGTTCCACTGGATGCCGATGCCCTTCTTGTCTGCACCTCCCCTTCTGAATGCTGTGAGGACAACGCCTGTGAGGCAAGGGGAAACTTGCTGGCTACGTCTGGGCTGAGCGAGAAGTCATTTTGGACTTTCCATTGCCTGAAGACACTTCTTACACTTCCCTGATCTCTACCTGGGGCTTGTCCTCTCTGGTTGCTCAGCTGGCTCACTGAGGTGTTCTAAGGATGAGTTAGAGTGAACTTGACAAAGGCCTTTGAAGTTTTAGTACCACGAACGGTGTTATTACTAATAGAGCTGTAGCACTCTCATCCACAGTGTTTCCCTATTTGTAGAGGTTAGTAATTCCTTAGGTGGAACCAGCCTTTCGCAGAGCCAATGCCAGGGCGGGCTGAGGCCTGTCTAGACCCTACACCCACCTGGGCTCCTGCCTCTAGGCTTAGGACGGCTGCTGCCTGCCCCAGCTTGACTCTTTCTGAGTGGCTCCAGGGGCCTGTTTACTAGACTCTGCGGAGGGGGAAAGCCACCCAGTCTTGCAGTCATCAAGTCTAGGCCAGGAAACCCTTCTTCCAGGCAGATTCCTATGGGCAGCTGTGGAGTAGCTTCTTCTTCTCTTCTTCTTCTTCTTCTTCTTCTTCTTCTTCTTCTTCTTCTTCTTCTTCTTCTTCTTCTTCTTCTTCTTCTTCTTTTTAGATGTGAATTTTTTTTATTTTACAATTTAATTTAATTTTACATATCAGCCACGGATTCCCTGTCCTCCCTCCTCCTGCGCCCCCTACTCTCCCCCTAACCCACCCCCCATTCCCATCTCCTCCAGGGCAAGGACTCCCCTGGGGATTCAGCTCAGCCTGGTAGATTCAGGTCAAGGCAGGTCCAGTCCTCTCCTCCCTTCACCCAGGCTGAGCAAAGTTTCCCTGCATAGGCCTCAGGTTCTAAACAGCCAGCTCATGCACTAAGGACAGGTCCTGGTCCCACTGCCTGGGGGTCTCCCATACAGTTCAAGTCAATCAGCTGTCTCACTTATCCAGAGGGCCTGATCCAGTTGGGGGCTCCTCAGCTATCGGTTCATAGTTCATGTGTTTCTACTAGTTTGGCTATTTATCCCTGTGCTTTTTCCAATCATGATCTCAACAATTCTCGTGCATACAATCCCTCCTCTTTCTTGCCGATTGGACTCCTGGAGCTCAACCTAGGGCCAGGCCATGGATCTCTGCATCCGCTTCCATCAGGTGGAGTAGCTTCTTGAAGCATGGTCACACATCATCTTGGCATCCTTCTGTGAATGCCTTGGAGGCAGCCAAACACTCAGGCAATAACCTGGGAATAAACAGATGCTTTTCTGGACCCAGAAAGTTTTGTGCAACTTCCATTCTTGTTTTTGGCATCTGAATCCTTTTGTTTCTCATGTAAGAATAGCTCCGATTTTTGTCTGTGGGAAAAACATCGTTTGGCCAATAAGGGTGCTTTGCCTCTTGTATTAAGTACTTAGCAAGAGGAAAAACAATCACCTGAGCTTTGCTCCCTCACATGTGCCCCCTCCTGTGAAGAGCCTGCAACACGCTGATCTCAAAATGCAGTCTTTCTCTGCGCCATGACACTGGCAGTGTTTTAGAACCTCTCTTTGGGTGTGAATGCTTAGTAGAACGAATGAGAAAATTTAGCTAAATATGTAGTTGAAACTAAGTCTAGAGCATTAGCTGTGAAGTGTTATGCTAGACATTGAAATTAATCTCTGCTGTAACTAAAGAACAGACAGTATTCATTTAATCACTTCCTGCTTGTTGAATTTTCTTGTCTTTACATATTTTCCCAAGTGAGAAATGATGGAACCCATTTTGAACTCTGCTCTTTCTCTATGGGTCAGGCAGATGCTCAGTTCTACCTCGTAGGTTCTCCCATCATCCTCCTATCATCTTCAACCACACCCACAGTGTGACAATGACTTTCTTCTTGGGCCTACTGGCCTTTTTTCCTCCTGTTGGCTTCTCCCTGCCTCCCAGTGGCAGCCCACTTTTGTGCTCCCATGATCCCTGGGTCAGACACTCAGGTCTCTGTAACATCAGCTCCTGATGCTTCCCCTCTAGATAAAGTAGGAAATGGACTTTCTTTGTTTGCATGGTCCTTTTAATGCTATCAAGGAAAATTGTACCAGGTGAGTTAAAGAGATGGGAGACTTTGGGACCATTGCAATAAGGGGAGAGATCAACAACATCAGCCGCACAGAACCAAAACACAGGAACCAACTTTTCCAGGTTCTGTCCTTGCTGACAGAGAATAGGAAGGATGTCTGGAGGTCTTGTTCTTGTCACTAGGCCATCTGTGTTTGCTACTCAAGCTTAATCAAAGTCAGCCCCTGCCATCCCATCAAGGTTGAGGCATGGGCTGTGGTATCTTTTTTGACTGACATCTCTCAGGGGTGGCTCCTGGGTCCATGAGGAAAAGAGATGTAGGCTATACCCCTGGCAAGAGGCTAGGAAAGATTTTTGTCCCTAATGGGCAAGAAGAAGGATTTGCAAAGGCAAACTTTCTCAAGTAAGCTTAAATAGAAGGAAAGTCAGGGACTCGGGGTCAAGAAGATCCTCTGTGGAGTTCATTAAAGCTGAGAGGAACAGCGGGGCCATCTTGGTCAGTAGGAGGCATAATTCTCCCCTTCTCTCCTCTCTCTCTTCTCCCTCCCTCTCCTCTTCTCCCTCTCCCTTCACCTCCCCCTCTCCCTCCCACTCCCTCTCCTGCAAGTACTTTTTGTGTTTAATCACCTCTACTTCTCACTGAAGTTCTAGAAGCTTACCTTCTCTCTCTTTGGGGTTGGGTTCACTCCTTCCCTAGTTCTAGAGACTGTTCACATGTCACCTTGTCACTCCAGGGGTTGACTCATCCTTTTGTCTCAGGATGTAACACGCTGTACAGTAATGCCATGCTCCCCGACAGTCAGCCCATTAACTATAATTGAATATATTCACCATATCTTGACACATCATGGAGTCATAAAACACTTATTTTTTTAAGTGAGTACATTTCTACAGACAATTTCAAGTTAACCATGGCATTCATTTAGGAAAAAAAAATGTTAAATTTCAGTCCTTGTTAGTAGTATTATATTTTATATAAGGTTCTGATTCTCACATGAAAATTCAAGACATTCTCAAATGTTGACACACAGATAAGCAGAGAGAGTCACAGGGTTGTCTGGTAATCTGCTCTCACCGAGAGTAGCAGTCCCCTTTCTCCTGTCTCCTGAGTCAGCGAGTGCAGTGTGGCCCTCTGACTCTAAGATTTGCTATTTCCTTAGTCATTTGGATGACAGCCAGAACCCATCATACTGCTTTGTAGTTCATTCTGGACAGAAGGGCTCTAAAACTAACAATGTGCTGGAAACTATTTGGTGTCTCCTAGGAACACGGGCACTGTGGGCACCCCTCTCCCCTGTAGACCATCCAGTCACATGACCACTAGCCATCACCAATAGTGGAAGACTGACAGGTAGGACATGGCACCTGTTTTAAAGGCAACTCTGATCCCTCAGGACTAAGAATAGATCAGCAAACAGCGAGTGCTCACCTGTGTGCCTGCTGGCAATGGCTCCTGGGTTCTGGCTTCTACTCAGAGTAGGCTGTGATGGAGAACATGCCTCAGTGCCAGGGCTGAGGCTGCAGCTGGCCAATTGGCACTGGAGACTCCCTCTGCTGAGGCTTTGGAACTTTAAATGGAGTGCACACAGTGTTTGTACTGTTCGCAGTGTAATTTACTAAAAATTCAACTCAAAACAAAACATGTAGTGTTTAAAAATATATTGAACATGAATACATTGAATGTGATGCTAAAAACTTGAAAAGTTGTTAGAATTATTTAAAAATGATGGAAAAGGGGTATGGGAGGAGGGTAAATAATTTCAGAGTAGAAAAGTGCATGTCAAGTCCCTCTCTGGGGACAGGAGTGTTCACAGTGCCTGTCTTTGTTTGTTTGTTTGAAGTTTTCAAAGCAGGTGGGATGTGCACCCTTTTAAAAGGCTAGATTCAGACACGTTTGGCTTCTGTCCTCTCACATAACTCTTATTCTCCAGATCATTTAAGGGCAGCAACAGACTGTTTCTGTGGTGCATTTGAGGGTTTTTTTTTTACAGGCCAAACACAGTGCCTTCTAATCTGGGGCAATTTTGTTTCCTACAGGATTTTTGGCGATGTCTAATGATGTTTTTGTTGTCATAACTTAGGGTGGGGAAGCACTCTACTGGTACCTCAACATTCATAGCCACAAATGCTGCTTAGCACCTAAAATGCACAGGAGAAACCCATGGTACAATTATCTGGTGTCACATAATTTGGGCTGCGTGAGCTTGAGAAAACTGGCTATAACGTCGATGATTTTAAACACTGCTGTGGACTTATTTGCTTTAGTGTATAGCTGACAAACCCGTTTATACCATGTATAGCGCTCCCCTTCTTGCCACAAAACGCACACAGCAGGAGAACCATCAGGCTCTGTGTTCCGGCTCCCCCAGGGCCAGATGGGGAACACATTGCATCTAGACTGGGCTGCTCCATCTGTAAGCTGGGAAGAGCTTCAGCGCTCTCAGCATCTGCCACCGGCAAGGCTAGTGCACCACGCATGTGCACTCCTTGGTTTTCTGGGAAGAGGGAGCACTGTGCTGGGGCAGAGCAGAGCTGCATTGGTGGTGGCGGCCTTCATGACTTGAAACACCTGCTGAACCCATAATTTTGCTGCAAAATGAGAGTATCCATGTTTAGGCCAGTGGAGATCTTTTGTTTTGTTTTTCTGCTTCATACAGTTTCCATGCTGCCAGCTTTATTTTTGTAGCAACCCCATCATGATGACTACAAGCCCAGAATAAAAGAGCCTTTCTTGGTAGGTAGATTGCAACTAAGTTTACTTAAAAAAAGAAACAACTTACTATGAAAATAACTTGTAATTCTTTTTTTTTTTTTGGTTTTTTTTTTTCCGAGACAGGCTTTCTCTGAGTAGTTTTGCACCTTTCCTGGAATTCACTTGGTAGCCCAGGCTGGCTTCGAACTCACAGAGATCTGCCTGGCTCTGCCTCCCAAGTGCTGGGATTAAAGGCATGTGCCACTGCCGCCCAGCATAATTTGTAATTCTTACTGTATTACTGTCTTGTTCTCTTAACATCTTTTGGTGTGACAGTTATTATAGGATTTAGGTTTTTTTTTTTTTTTTTTTCAAAATCTAAGCAACTATTTCCGTGTAGTTATAACAAAACTTCCCTTCACCTGGATTTTTTCAGGGTGAAGTTCAGGGAACTTTTATTTGGGGCTGCTGTATAAGAAGCTCTACTTCACTCTTAAGAAGCCCTTTACTTAACTATGCCTTTCTGAAACAAAACTTTCTTGTTTAAAAGGGAGAGTCTTTGAACAATCTATGGATATAACAAGTCATTAGGAGTCAGTTTTATACTATGTCTATTTAGGAGAATAATAGCAGTAGGTTCTCTTCTCGGGCCTGTAACCTGTCTAGCCATGGGTTCTTAGCCTGACAACGGTGTCAAGAATGGGCTTCATCTTGTGGAGTGGAACCTAAACCCAATTTAACAACGTTTGGCTGCTCCGATGACATTGGTACCACGATTGCACTAGGGGGTGTGTGTTTTTAAGTAGGTTGTTACCGTGGTTCACTGTGTTCACAGATGGATAGAACTGATGACCACTTTTCTCCTCTAGTAGCCTGCAGAGTGCCTCCCAGCACTATGAATGCTAGCCTGTGGAGATGAAGTTCCCAGGTCAGCACCAGTTTGATTTCTCCATGTTTAATGACTCAGATGTGTGGTATCTTTAGCAGTACTATTTATCTGACAAGCTTTGTAGGTGAACCAAGAGCAATGACCATAGCCTGTGACCTTTGGGTGTCTGTTGTGTCCTGCTGGTCAACAACTCCATAAAAATTGATTATTAATTCACCGGTGAATCTTCCAAGATTTCTTGAATGAGTTTTCATCCAGCATAGCTCACCTCTCCCAGACGAAGCTGAGAGTCTTCTGTGGGGGCTTTATGGTATGCCACTCAATACAAATCCAGTCATAAAATGGGAATTTCTGCCGCTCAGCTGCTCAGCTCTTGGCATCTCACTGTAAGCGCTCACTGGATCTCAAAGATATGGATGCTCACATGTGCTCCGAAGTTGACAAGGCAGTTCGGACTGCTGATACCTTTCACGGCAGGCATGGCTTAAAACATAGGGACCCAGTTCCTGCTGTCTGTTCTCTGCCTTTCTTGTATTTTCAGAGTCCAGATCCCTCATCCATCCCCAGAGAGGGTTGTGGCTTTTCTTCTGTGACTTACTGCATAGTCTCTGCATGTGCCTCCTGTGTGGATGAGCTGGGCTCCCTGTGTCTGAGGGCCTGGCACTCAGATATCCTTAACAACAAGTTTATTATTATCTACACATTCACATGTTTACATAATTAGACAGCTAGAATTTGAAGGAAGGGTGTAGTTAGCAAATGCTTATCTTCATCTCAGTGTTTTTTCTTCCTGTATCTTGAAACCTTGAGACAGCTGCAAGGCTCAGACTTTTAGAAGGTCATTGACTTGAAGATTCAGAGCAAAGGTGCTGTCACTGAGGAAGAACATGTCATCTGTCCCTTTATACTTACTCTGTGACTTGTCACTATATCCATCCTCAAGTAATGGGAATGCTGACTTTCAGACAATACATTTTTTTCCTTTTTGTTTCATTTCAAAGTCTTATCCTGTAACCCTTTTAAAGCATGTGACCCAAAAGAGCTTCAAACTGATGTTTTTAATTTTCATCTCGAAAAGTTGCTAGGAGAAAGAATTAAGGTTTCTAATAGGAACAGAATCAGGCTGGAGGAAGAAATGAAATCCTCAGCTAAAGAGATGTCTTATTTTTTTAAATAATAATTGAGGGGGCTCAAGATAGCCATGGAATACATCCCATGAGTAGATAACGCTCACACCCGTGTCCTTCACCTCCTAGCATCACAAGCAGTTCTGGTTGGTACACTTTCAATGCTGTTGAAGGTTTATTGAGCTTCAGGGTGCAGGCAGGAGCACGTCATGCTTCTTCTGAAACCCTAATAACCTGCAACCTGGCTGCTGCTGCTCCCTTTCTACAGAAGGAAAAGCTTAGAAAGGCAGGGAAGCATCTCCTCTGCACATGGCACACAGGTGACCTTTGAACTCAGGTCATCTACCCAATTCTACTTTTTTGCAATGCTTTCCAGTGTTTCCTTAAATAAGACAGAGTGTGCTCCCTCCAGAGCTGTTGAGGCTGGCTAGCATGTTCCCTTTTTTTAAGTATTGTAGGAAATTCAGGACCATAATTCGTATAGAATTTGCAAGTAATAGGCTTTTAAGATCATTTCTTTCCCTCAGAGCTCTGCAATTGGTTTATATTTGGGCCAGTTCACTAAGATGGTGTCAGAGCATTTGGGGGGTGGGGTGTAACACACAACCCTAGAAGGGAGCAGTGTCCTGGGGCTTTGAGGAAGGAAGCATTCAGGGGAAGATGAAAGGGAGTTTGTGGAGCAGTCTGAAGGGCAGGGTTTCTCTGAAGAGCACTGTAATGCTGTCCTCCTCGGGGAAGGGAGGCCCCGCCACTGTCTTTTAAACACCTCTTTGAATGGCAATTTCCAGTGGCTTTGTGAAATGATGTCTGATGGGGTCCCATGCTTCTCAAAGTTTCCCCAGACCTGCGTAAGGCCTCTCCTGCCCCCTGCCTTGAATTACAGTGTTTATTTTTAAAAGCTTTTGTGGTCTGAGCCTCTGCCTCTGTTATTGCAGCTGACTGACTGACTCAGCCCTCCATTTTTTTTTTCTTCTCCTCCTCCAGCCACTTTGTGGTTTGGGGTCCAGTTTGGCTGCAGGAAGGCTGGGCTAAAGAGACGGGAGTCCAAAACTGTGGACACATCTGCTGTTGGTTAGCGCCAAAGTCACAGGTGCCCTTCACGGTGCTTGGTCTGCTCAGCAGAATGTCCTCTCTGTCCTGTCCTCCTTTTCTGCCTGCTTCCTCTTCATTTCCTCGTGTCGGGATGCTTTTTACCTTGCTTCCAATCACCTCCCCACTCCTCAAACCCTCATGGGTTGGGGGCCACGTGAGGGGGCCAACAGGTGGCATTGGAACTCATGGAACAGCGCTGAGCAATTGGCAAAGCCACACCTGAGTGAGTCTTGGAGAGGCAAAGGCCCCACCCCCTAGGACTAGTGTCCCGAGGACCCCATGCTGTTATTAAGCATAGCTCTGACTGTTGCCTTCATGGTCAACACATCCCTCCTCATTTATGGGTTGTATGAAAACTCTCAAGAGGTTTCTAGCCCCTGACTGGGCAATGTTACTGGTACTTACAATAATAGTGATTGGCTTTTTCCAAGCATGGCTTGCTGGAGCAGATTAAGGATTCAACCACCACCCTTAGAAAGAATTTAGACATGTAGAATTGCTAGTAAGATTAGGTTAAGATGTTTTTGTTGATGTCTTTGAAGTAGAAAATCTTGGGGGAACAATGTAAAGTTTAGAAAGATGCACTTTTAATAGTTGAGCAAGGGACTTGTCGAGGTCAGGGAACAAGAACAGTGGCAGCTTGGCTATTGGTGGCTAGATGGGTTGGTGATCAAGGGTGATGATTAATTCCTTGTACCCATTTATGCCCTCAGTTTCCTGATATAAAAAGCTGTTGATGTGTGGGTGTGCACCCTGAGGATTAAAATAGAGCTGACTGGTTGGTTTTCATATATAAAAGTTTAGATTTGTAATTCTTTTAAGATTTCTTTATAAGATTACTTTTTTTGAGATAAATAATAAAGTGGTCAATCCTTTGTTTGTAACTACAAAATCCAGCCTGTCAGTAAAAGAACTGGCTGAGAAAAATACCTTGCTTGCTTATACTCTGTTAATCTATAACAAGTTGCTTGGACATGAATGTATGTGGGTTCTTGGAGATAATTTGTTTTTCACCTGTACACATAAAATGTTTAATCATGAAAGGGATATGGAAAACATGTTTTTTATTTGTATTCATTATAATCATTCACTTAAAAATAGAATATAATCACATTGTAATTTTTATACTGCTTGAAAGATTTTGCTGGAGTGTATAAGCTGTAAGGAAAAAAATTAAGAATAGACAGAAGGGATACATCTGGATAGAGGTAATAAAAGAAATAGAGATGAGAGAGAGAGATGATAGAAAACCCGAAAAGTGTGTGTGTGTGTGTGTGTGTGTGTGTGTGTGTGTGTGTGTGTGTGTGTGTCTGTGTCTGTGTCTGTGTCTGTGTATGTGTCTGTGTTTCCCTTTTTCCGCTGGCCCCAGAAAATTAAGTTTTGCCCTACTTGCTGGCCCCAGAGAATTAAGTCTTACTCCCTCAGATTGAAAAGTCAGCTGAGTGATTAGTCCACCAACTCCGTGACCCCCCTCAGTTCCTGAGCTGCTGAAGGATGGTCCCCACCACAGAACCAGTTCTTACCTGGAACCTAGAGCCAGATGCTTGTCTGGGACATTACTAAGAGTTGCTTTCAGAAGAGTGCCTTAACTTCCCAGGAGGCAGAGTGTCATAGAGACCCACAGTTCTCTCCCTGACCATGCCAGAGAGAGAACAGCCTTTTGTTCAAGCTGCCTAGAGAGATCTATCACCCCTGGAAGAGGGAGATGGTGAGTGGAAGTTCTGCAGGAAGCCCAGACAGACTTGTTTTAGTTGGGATGGTGTGGCCTTTGGAGCAAAGAGAAGCATCAACAGAGACATGAGGTGGAGGATGGACTATGTAAGGGATTCCTCTGCTTGTCCTCACCTTCTTTGCATGGGCTTCTTCCTTATGCATTGGGCATTGAGGCTCCCAGACAGCAAGTCTCCTGTCAACTCACCCTTGAGTTTTAGAAAGAAAAGTTGTCTGTAAATTTTAGTCAGATCATCAGCCATCCCTTTGCTTTTGGAAGCAAAGTTTTAGTGGGGCTGAAACCTCCCTTTTCTATTGCCCCTGAATCTGTTTTTTAACTGGTGGACACACACATCTGATGTTAGAGGTTGAGAAACTTGAGAGCCAGGTTGGATGGAAAATTCAAATAGAATGCTTATGTTTTGTTTTGTTTTTTTTTTTTTTTAAATATTGATATACGGGACTGCTGGATGCCAGTCTGAAAGCTCTGAGATCCTCTTTAGTCCCCCTGGTAACAGCGTTGTTCTGCAGTTCAGACCTGTGTTGAAATGGTAACTGGGAACCCCAGAGAAGTGGCATTTTGCAGTAATTGCAGCCTTGGGGCCTGACTGGACCATGGAGGGCCACTGGTGGTGCTACAAGCTGGATGAAAATCTGGTAACTGATTCTTACCAAAATATTAGGATTTGTCATTTGTTATCAACAAGTGTTATTTGTCAATTTGGTCAATTTTGATCCCCTTTATGAATACACTCATGGCTAAGTTTTGCTTTTGCAGTCACAATCCTAATTATTTATTCAATGGAGGAAGAATGGGCATAGCCTCTCTGGAGCGGTTTTGTCTGTGTTGACACGTGGATTTCTTTCCCTTTCTTTGGCTTACTCTTTTGGAAACTGACAGTGTAGAAGTAGAAAGGGAGAGCGACATTCAGGTTTTTGTTTGTTTTTTGTTTTTTCTTAATCACCATAATGGAAGGGGTTGGTTTAAAAAGAAGCTCGTTCCCCCCCAGTGGTGGAGTGGTGTGTGCAGTTCCTGTGACTGTGGTGTGGAGGAGAAGGAGGTGAGAGCTAAGACCAGGAGGCTGGGAAGTGAAGCTCTGTGCCATTTTACCATTCCTTTGCTTTTTGTTTTGCTTTGCTTTTTAAGTGTTAAAGATCTCCCTGTACCAGAGCGACTCCATTAAATTAAGATAAGATGTTCCTGGAGTGGAAAACAAGGAACGGGGCCTGCTGTTCTGTCCTGCTTTCTCAGTTTCTCTTTTATGCACTGTGTTTGGAACACCTTTTCCTGTCAGATGCACAACAGATGGGAATACATTAAAGGGGTGCCATATGACCTGTGTTGGTATTTAGAGGTTCAAGTTAATGGCCTGGATCATCAGGAATATATTATCTCCAGCATAATGAGACACAATCAACTCTTTTAGATTGTAATCATTGCTTAAATCCAGGGAACAAAGATTGCCCTTCTCTAATGAGAGCTAGAAGAGGTGGTTCACATGGCACTGGTGTAATTAAAGCCATAAGAAGCCCTGCGAGCCAAAGCCTGGGCTCTTATTCCACTGGTGACCTTAGCCACCAGCCCATCCTTCCTGATGCCTATTAACTGTCTGGATTTCTGTTTCTGAGGGGCCTCATTTTCACTGCAGAATGACTTCACAAAGGTCATTGCCCGTGGTGGTTAGCGCCAGACACTCAGGCTCCCAGAGCCCTCCCAGTTTGCCGTTAGCTAGGTGAGTTATGGGCTCCTGTGAGGCGCAGAGCCGCAGCTAGCTTTGAGACTGTGTAGGCAGCTGTGCCTCTTGAGTTTCTGTTCCGTGACCCCTCGTCTCCCACTGTGCACTGGAGCTGGCTGCTCTTCTGAATGATCCCTACTCCATTTTTTTTTTTCAGTCCTGCAGCCTGCCTTCATCTGCCTGTGATGTTCTATGCAGAGCTGGGGAGCAGGTGCTCCTTTTCAGCTGTCACCCATGCCCTTCAGCGTGCACAAGCCTTTCTGTTCTCTGTGGTCTTTTCTCTAAACGTCTCTGCAAATCCCAAACTAACAAATACTGGCCCACTGTTCCCAGGGAAACTATGGGGTTAGACTGTCCACCAAATTCGCCTCAGTTGGCCACTGAGTAGTCTATTTGTGGGCATTTTTGTTAGATACTATACATACACATACATATATGTATAGTGCTTGTGCCCATGTTTATGTATGCGGAGGCCAGAGGAATACAAGATGTCCTCCTCTATCATGGTGGTTCCCTTGATTGCTTTGAGACAGAGTCTCTCACTAAACCCAGAGTTTTCCTTTTTGTTTAGGGTACACCAGTTGACCAGCAAACCCCAGCAATCCTGTCTCTGCATCCCCTAGTACTGAGGTTACATGTGTTTGTCCACACTGAGCTTTTTGTTCTTGGGATCTGCTCTTGCCCACTAACCTCCCCCTTCAGCCCACAGAGTGTTCTTTTTTTTTTTTTTAAACAAACCAAACCAAACCAAACCACCACCCCTCCCCCAAAAAAACCCTATGACAATTGAGTGACTATTTGAATGATGCTTGCTTAACATTCATTTTCTTGGTAAGGACATCACAGACTTATACTCAGGAATACTAGAATACTTATGAGCACTGTTTTGGTGCCATTTAAAACAGATTAGTCAGTAATAAAGAAATACTAGCATGAGTCTGAGTAGCTAGCTTAGTTGATAGGATGCTTGCCTGCAACCACGAGGACCCAAATTTAATCTCAAGAGCCAGGGATGGTGATGCTTGTCTGTAATGTTAGCTCTGCCGAGGAGGGGGTGGACAAATTGCAGGAACTTGCTAGGCAGCCAGCCTAGCCTAATTGATGAGTTTCAATAAAGAGACCCTGCTTTGAGTAGGGCCTGATGGTGCCTTTTATCCCAGCATTGCAGAGGCAGAGGCAGGAAGATCTTTGTGAGTTCCAGGTCACCTTGGGCTACAGACATATAGTTAGACCCTATCTACACACACACACACACACACACACACACACACACACACACACACACACACACACACACATACACACACATACACACACACACACACAGACACACACACACTACAACTAATGCGTCACTGAGCAGATCTTGTAGCCCTGGCTCACAATATCAGAACAGGAATGAGGCGGCAGAGAGCTGCATTTAGACCTCAGCGAGGATGTGCACTTGGAAGACTTAGGCTTGTCTTACTGAGATTCCCAGTGACTGATTAGAAGTGGGTCAAGCTGGATTGATCCACTGTATTGCCCTTTCCTCGCATGAAGTGCAGTTACTCTATGAAAGAAATATTTAGAGAATCCATGTGGGAAGTCATGCTCAGATGTAGGAGAGCAAAGATGTGTATTCTCTTTCCAATCCTAGCCTTGGTCATTGGAGCATCACCTAAAAAGGATCAAATGGGACTCACCTTGAGTTCTTTGGTAGCTCTCAGCACATTCCCCCTGGATGATAAATACCATTCCTGTGGACTAGAATCAGAGCGATAGCTAAGGCTCCACTGTGCGAGAGCTTCATTGCTTCTGCACTGGCCTGCAAGACAGTGTTGGACTTTGTAGCATCTGCAGTAGCATCTTCAGGAGCCGACTGAGAGATGAGACTTGGGTAGCTCCTGTTTTACTGTTTAATACTCTACTCCCAGTTTCTCCTTTTAAGAGATCCCTGTAAGGGGAATGTGGGCAAAACTAAAAGAAATTTGGTTAAGTACAGGGTAAAGACAGTAGCCACACTTGTGGTAGCCCAACATGACTTTGATCTCAAGTAGCCCAGAGACTTCATTTCCAGACACCATGCCAGTCTCTGACCTGTGCAGAACAGTTAGGGCCAGAGAGGGGGTGGGGATCTGAGTCGAGGTGTGTTTGGCTTGGAGAGTGTGTATTGTCAAGGTCTATAAAAAGCTCACTGAGACACAACTACCACTTTCCCCAAACCCTAACTTTCAGGGATCAGCAAGGACAGGTTTGGAATTCCTGCATTGCATCCAGCCCCAGGCAATGAGCTCCCCTTGACAATTATATCTCTATGAAAGCATATTAGAGTTGAGCAGAAAGGGACTCTATCTAATGATTTGAGCCAGAATGGAGATGTCTTCTGAACAGTGACAGTTTCTGGAATGATTGTCCTTGGAGGAACAAAGCTCTTGTCATTGAGACTCCTCTGCCCTTGCTTTCTTTAAAGGCTTCTATTTGCTTTAGGAGACATCCAAGCCACCCTAAGCTGTAGCAGAAAGCTGATGGATAGGTACATAGAGGTGGTGAAAGATGAGCCCATTGAGAGGGTCTGTCTTGTGATACCAAGTGGATCAGGTGTATGTCTCAGCCTCCTATTAACTGATTTCCTAAAGATTATTCTGTTCTTCTTCTACTACTAGCTATAGCCCATGGCTGATATTTGCTGTTCAAACCTTCCTATCTATCTGCTCAGAAAGTGACATGTCTGTCACCCTTGACCAAGCAAGAGAAGGCAGTAAAGCAGCTGGCACTGTCTGAGATTCATATCAGAGGGGACTCAGGAAACTCCTCATTCATTTCAAAATTGCTGTGCTCAGTTTTTCCTCTCAGCGGCTGGTGTCGGATGCCATGTCCCCTCGAATATGAAAATAGCAGAGGGCAGATTTGGAGGAGGAGGAGGAGGAAGAGGAGGTGGGTTATCACTGGTTGACCAAACACCGTGTCATTGCTGATGGCCCAGCAGTTACCTTAGAAGTCCTTGAACTAGTTGTCACCCAAATTTCATGCTATTTTTCAGACCTGTGTCTCTTTTGCAGCACTTAAAAATGGGCTGAGTTAGGTATTGTCAAGCAGTACTGACAGCTGCGACCTTCTTTGCAGAGCAATCAGATGCACGTCAAGGAGTAAACAGCCCACAGGGCAAACACTCCCCCCCCACCGTCCCCAGTGCTCTCAGCTTTCTATTTAAATATGAGCCTCTGTTTATTATTTAATTTCCCCAGTGTTTTCAGTGACTGCTACGACAAGAGGATGGTCTGTGATTCCATAGTTTCTCTCCAGGGGCCTGTGAGGAGAGATGGACAGGTTTTAGATTAGCAGTCTGCTGAGTTGCTGGATGTCTGCTGGTCCAAAAGAAGAGATGGATGAGAAGCATAATGTGGCTCGAGCCTTGTAGTTTCACACTCGAGCTTATATGGTTTGAGAAAGCGATCCCAGAACAAAGGCGATTCTTTGGACGGCGGTAACTCGGCTTTATTTCCCCACTATTGTTTACTCCTCTTCCAGAGAGTTCTATGAACCTTTCTGTACAGCTCTGGGGTCCAGGTTCAGGCTCATTACTCTTGTGGAGTGCTGTTGTGTCTTTACATTTCAAAAGTGGTTGATGAGCATTGTTACCTGTGAATGGACCAAATCACACATATAATAAAGTCAAGATTAAGAAACACATTTGGAATAAAGCACAGGATACTTAAAATACTTGCAAGAACTTTTTCATTTAATGACTCATATAGTAATGTCTGTTTAATTTTAACAAGAACACATGTATTTCTTCTAAAGCCACAAGTAAAATTGAAACTGGACAGTGAGCAGGGACTGCCTCCAGACTTTCATATTTGATCTTATCCAAAAGGACCAGAAGCAGTAAAAATGTGTCTTTTATGTGTGGCTAGCTAGCAAGAAACATGGAGGTTGATGAGTAGCCTTGGAGGGACACCCAGATAACAAGGGTTGGATGATTGAAGAACATTGGTGTGTGAGGAGTCTGAAGGCCATGGTGACAGAGAGCAGGAGCCCCAGAAGCGAAGTTAGAAGTTTGGAGCAGGAATTGAAGGTAATTTGTGAGATGCTTGCTTTGTATGCACAGGTGTGCGTTCAACTCCCAGAGTTGCAAATATAAACAAACAAGGATGACAAATGTAGATATTATGTTGTCATCCGTGGCCACTATGGAGTTACTCTTATGACACTGGATATCATTAACTGGGATAATTTTCATTTGTCAGCTACCCTGATATCTATACAAATGGATTTGCTTGGGAAATTTCAAAAGTTGGTCAAGAAAGCTTTTTGAAGCTAGTGTTTATATTACTGGAAGAACGTATTTTCCTATTGGATGGTTGGGCCATAAAGCTGTCCTCATTTGCCCTTTGGACATCATCATGTGACAGCCCTGGGGAAGGCCTCTCTAGTCACAGAGACTCTCATACCATGGAGGATATGTCCCCAGGAGCACAAGAGGGGAGGGTCCATGTGTGTATCTGTCAGACTTGTGAATAAGCAGAGGGGAGGCATCAGTTTCTGAGTACTGGAATGCCTGCTGGGAGTTGGGATTTCATTCTTGAGTGGATAAGACATAGCCCAGCATCAATGAAAGCAGGTGCACCAAATAAATGGCACCAAAAGTATCTTTGGTGCAGAGCAATAGGAAAGTTTTCCTTCAAGCCAAGGTGGGATCAAAGCCAAGAACTTCTGAGGCTGGAACTTGGGTTTTCTCTCATCATCTATATCGAAGTAGTTTATGCTCAGCCCATGTCTGTCAACTTTTACCTGGATACCTACCTGAACAGAGTGTTCTGGAAGACCTGCATGAGGAGGAGACAATCTTTAGATTCCACCAGGTTTTCTCTGTATTTCTGCGTGGTTCTGACTGACACCAGAAAATCAGAGATCAGACTGGATAACATGCTGTTCAACTTGAAGGATCCCTTTAGATGTATACTATAGGGGTAAGCTACGCTGTGAATATTTACATCCATCTCAAGAGGCAAAGGGGCATTCTCATCACGCTGCTTTCATTTGGCCTGGTATCAGGATCCAAAGGTGACTAAGAAAAGGTCCCCTCCTTCATGGGGCAGTCGGTGGGATCACAGACTGGGATGAGCACAGTAGCTGCTAGGGGCATCAGGTGCAGGAGAGAGAAAACTGCCTCACACCATGATGCTGATTACATGCAGCTTTCAGGGAGCCAGCAAGAAGGGCTGGCAGGAAGAACCACTTCCATGATGAAGTCAAGTCAGTGTGATAGACCTGAAGGGGCAGGAAAGGCGAGTTTGGGAATGCTGTCAGTGCATGAGTTTCATGGGTACCACAGAGGGCTTCAAACCCCGCCCTCCAGGTTGCTTCAGAGTCCATGGGAAAAACAAAACAAAACAAAACAAAACAAAACAAAACAATCAGGAAGCCAATAGCAATGATCAGTTTCTGCTGCATGCCCCCAGGAAGATGCACAGATCAGCATGGGACAGCTTCTCATTATCCTATTGCTTGGCTGGGAAGCAGGAGGGGATAGTTCCGTGAGGGGTCTGCCAGGTGTCAGGAGTGCCTGTGAGCACTTTCAGGGAAAACACTGAAACCCCTTCTGTAGTTTTATGGTGCTCTGTGCTGCCAGCTGGACTGTTTACTAGAGCAGACATGGCTTGAGTGTGTTGTTCAAGATTAACTGCGGCTCCTGTAGTGGTGACTAAACTAAGAAGATTCCTAGGATGAATTGTGAGTCTACTTCAATTTTTTTTTATTATTGTATTTGTATTTTAACCCGCAACACAAGGTTGGGTAGAGGGGCAAAGATAAGAATTTACTGTTAACTCCAGCTCCAATTGTTATTCTTATTGATACATAATAAGTGTTTGCATTTATGGCATGCAGTATGGTCTTTTCACATATGCACTCACGGTGTAATGATCAAATTGAGGTTATTAGCTCATTAGGATATCTGTTTCCTTTATTCTTCCAGCTGATTTGAACTGTTCTATTCATGACTGTTAGGTATTGTCACTTGCCATGTTTTTGATGCTAGAACTTAGGGTTCCCAAGTCTATGTCACTACCTCTCCCCCGTTAACCAGCTTTTCTCTGTCTCCCTCTTTTGAGGGTATGGTAACTACTATTCCACCACACACCTCTGCAATTAGCTTTCTTCTAAACTTAAACTTGGAAACATGTGTGATGTTTGCCTTTTTGTGCCTAGTTTATTTAGTTCATGCAATGCCCTTTATTTCCACCTTTGTTGTCACAAATGATAGGAAGTTACTCTTTTTAATGGCTGAATAGTAAGCATTCTAGGACACACATTTCACGTTCTTGTAGCCATTCAGTAATCAGTGGAAGTTTGGCCTATCTCTATTTCTTGTAATTATGAAAACTGCTTCACTTATTGTGAGGGTTCAGAGCTCTCCTCCCCATACTGATTTCCTTCCCTTTGGGTACGTGCCCAGGAGTGAGGAGAATCCAGGGCCGTGTGGGTAGCTCTAGTTTTGAGGACCCTCTATGCAGGTTTTTATAATGACCATACCTGGAATGAAATTAAGAAAGAAATAAGTAAATCCTTTTGAGTTATATAGAGGAGCATCCCTTCCTCGGAATATCTGAATTTGGACCTGCATAGGGTATCCTCTCTCCTCAGGACCTGCATGCTGGAGACTGTTGCATGGGCAGATGGCATCATGGGTAATCAAAAGCAGGGGACACAGATGTTTCTGAACACTAGTGAAGCTGCTTGGTGTCTTCATTTGGAAGGAAGCTTCAGTACAATTGGTACCAAAATGGATGACATGACTCAGAGCCAATTTAAAAAAAAAAATGTTTTCTTTTTTCTTTTTGTTCCCCCACAAGTGTAAACACAAAACACAGCAGTGTGTATGGGAAGATAAGGTCCCAGCTGGTCTACTGCAGAATAGCCTGTTTCTTAGTTATATCACTAATTTATGTTGAGAGATGACAAAAAGGACAGACTCGCATCTTTGGTGAGGCAAGACAGCCATGCAGTGTTACGTTCTCAATAAAATGTGAGCAAACACCGGGGTGGAATAGCTCTTTTCCTGAGCAACTTGGCTTCATGCGACAATGCTAAAAGCGAGATGAAAGTTTAGTTTTTCATATCTTTGCAGAGACAAATATTCTGGAAAGACTTCTTACAGTGTGTTTGGGTGTGTGGAAACATCATGTCATATCATCTTCCAGGCAAAATAATTTGGGAGCTCAGATCACTTTACCTACACAAAGCAGTGACATTTGGGTTCACACCTACAAGACAAAGGTACGGATAGATTGGAACTGGGTGTACACAGAGTCTGCTAGTCTTTGTGGTGTTGGACCATCCTGCTCTGCACTGAGTTGATGGGAAGCATCCTTTTAATTCTCTATGCTGAGTTTGTAGCAAGAAACTTCTTAAAAAACCTCCTACTTGTTATTTTCATAGGAAAATGTTTAACTGAATGATTTAACACTTGTCATTTCATTCACAATTCACTGGAAATCTCACAGCCAGCCAACTTCCCAAGGCTAAATAAGCCTCCATTTTCTTCCGGCCCCCCTAGCAGCAGATGTCTATCTGCCTTATGCCTGGCTTTGTACGTTATGCATTTCCAGGGGGCTGTTACTGACTGAGATCAACCTGGGTTCTTTCCTTTCTATTTAGCAGAGTTTTGTTTAGTTTTTCAGTGCTGGGGATTCAGTCCATGGCCTTATGCATAATAAGTAAATGCTGGACCAATCACTTCTAACCCTCAGCCCCATGGAGCTGGATCTTGGTGTTAGAATCTCTTGTTGCTTCGAGCTGCTGCTCTGAGGCTGAGCCTTGTTGGGTGTGTTGTTTTGAGTCTGTACACTCAGGAGGCCACAGCATGAACGGACCTCAACCTCCCTTCTCTTTCTGAGTGTTGAGATGTTAGCCTGTAAAGATGGATCAATTTAGCTGTCAAAATAAAAGCTGAGAGTCCAATTGCCCATGCAAATTAACCACTTTGTGCAAACACTTCAAAACTGCCTGCATGAAAAGCAAGCTTGCTCTTTGAAAATGTGGCATGTAGTAACCTAAATAAGGACACTATTACGAAACCTTGATGTCCTCAGAAAGTCAATTTTGAAAATTTCTTATTTTGAACAGTTGCTTGATCTTTGGGACCTTGTTTGCTTCAATAGTGATTTTTGGGCCCTGCTCTTTCCATCTATTCCCATGCCTTTTTTTGCAGCCAAGAACATAGCTCACTGCATTGCCCCATTGGGAGGCATTCAGTAGCAAGTGTTTTTCTCTAGCTTTATTCCCGCTATTGAGGCAATGCGCTAGTTCCAGGGTCAGCAATTACTACCAGCTCCAAGTACTCACGGAAGGGTAATCTTCAGAAAGACTAAGTGGAAAACAATTGGATTTCTTTCTTCCCAAATGTTTTCAGGATTGGCCAGTGTGCTCAGAAAGGAAATTGTTTCTGTCTTCCCTTTTGTGTGGATTCTCAGCCTGTGTTTATTGTGTATAAGTCATTGTATGCTGAAGTGACTCCCCTCCAATAGAGGGGGGCTGTGCTCAGGTGTGACAACTCTAAGAGGGAAGCACATGCCTCTTTGCTGTGCACCTCGCTGTTTCAATGCAGCACTGGCCACTGTTTTGCCCAGGAAGATAGGGTTGTTCTCTCAGGGTCTCAGAGAACAGAGCTTGGCATTACTATACGCCCTTGGCCTTGGGTCACATGAGGTCACACGGGACTGTCCATGAGGCCTCAGTTGTCTTTGGGGCAGGTCTCCATGGTTCCCGAGTCCATCCCAAGTCTATATCTAAACATTTTGATGATGGGAAATTTCAGCATCCCTTTCAAAGGCACGTGAAATAATTGCCAAGCAGATTCTTTATTAAATGTTATTTTTTTTTAATTAATGTATGGGGTCATTTTTCAAGAACACAGTTAGCTGGCTACTAGGGAGAATGTTGTAATTTGGTAAGGCTGACTTCCAGAAGGGGAATTTCTGGAGGACAGTGGCCTCCCCTATGATTGTGGTGCTTTGCATGCGATTCTTGACCATGTCCTATCTTGAAGTGGATGCAGGAAAATATGTCTGGCACATGTAAGCTGCTGTGCAGAGGGAAACGTGTGTTTGCTGTTTTAGATGCAGAATTCTATTATTATCATCCGCACATATTTATTATAAATGCATATGTATTATATTTTGCCTTTGTTATGTAAGATGTCTGGCTTCCCAAAGTCTACTTTGTGTGTACCCGTGCTTCTTTTGAATACAGGGATATTGGTTTGAGAATGTGTGGGTGGGGGGGACAGCTAGGGGAAGAGGATCTGCCAGTGGAAGGTAAAGCCCAAGAGGTCCTGAGATGCAGCCCTTTTCCCTGCTTCTGGAGTCGAGGATTCTAGTTTAGAAAACAGCTGAGATTCATGTCAAATTTTCACTGCTCTTATCACTCAGATCCAGGTCCCTGAGGTTATTCACAAGTGTCTTCACTCGGGGTAGTCTACTTTATCATATTGTGAACTTCAAATGCGCACGATGAAATTTATTTTAGAAGGTAAACAGTGAAGACACAATTTACTATGAGCAAGTGTTTGGTATTTTAAAGAAAAGGGCTGCATCATGTTGGGTCTTCCTCTGCTGAACCTCTGCCTCCCTCTTTTGCCTTTCTCCCTGCCCCTGCATCCATCCTCCTCTCTGATACTTTTTATTATGGTGGCCTTTACTCTGTTCCCTTTTCGTACCTTTCTCCTTTTCCCTGGATGGCTGCAGATTCTAACAATAGCACCCTTCTTTCCTGAAGCACCAATGGCTGATTTCCCCAACTGCTGTTTAGGAGGATACACCTTTCTTTAGAGAAGAGGTAACCTCGTGCAGACAGGTCAAAGAGAGTGAACAAAAGATGAGTAGCATGTACAGGCCTTGTCATCCCATCAACGGCCGGTTGTCTGTAGGCTCCACAGAACCACAGTGGCTTCTTGGTGAATAACTGTGACACTGTTCACTGCTTGATACGGCTCTCCTAAAGCCTCCTCCCTTTTGTCTAGCATCACATTAGGAATACATTCACCTGCCTACCCATGGGCCCTGGGTTTCTCACAGTCCATCAGAAGCAAGCCCATGGCATTGTACTCACACACTGGGAGAGGCATGTCCCTTACTCACTTCACATTTTAATTCCTGGATAGATGGGTCAGAGCTTCATTGTTAATATTACTATAAAGTTCAAGGGTTTTCATTTCTGATACAGTATATTCTGGGCTTATTGATAGATATTTCTGTATAGCTATTTTTTTTTAAAGACCACAATTGATAGTCCTATTTTTAAAACATTTAAAACTCAGTTTAGGTAGTTAATCTACATCTAAGAAGGTGGTATATATTTTATTTGTGAATAATTTCAAATTAAAATGCTAGTTTTGATTTGTAAGCTTTGCGTGTTGCTCTTCTGGCTCCAACCAGCACAGCTGGCCATGAGGGGACCCCAACCATGTCTACAGTGAAGCCCAAGGCCATTCTCTTTAATAGTTCCCTCTTTCCCCAAACTTTCTGCTTCCAAACTTGAATTGGTTCTGAGTTTCTCCTGTGTATTTTACACTTCCATCTAGTCATGGAAATCCAACCTTTCTGTAACATACAAGATCTTTGGTTTTGAGCCTTCCTTTTCCAGTGTGTTTCTAGATGGGAGTTCTCAATTCTAACTTGAGGATCAGTGAATGTTTTCTCCAAAGACTCACAGAATTGGAAGAGCAGTTGGGTACATGGCTGTGGTTGATTTGATCAAAGGAAACAGATTATGATGAGCAGTGGAAAACATGCCCTAAGATGGAAGCTGGGGGGTGGGGGTGGGGGTGGGCTTACCTCTGGTTATGGGATAAAGTAGACAGTGTTTCACTCTAGTTCAAAATATACTGAGTACAAGATGTGGAACTATCACTCAAAGAAGCAAAGCCTTGTTCTTGGTTTCCAGGGTTTTATTGGGAATGGATCAGGTAAGTATAGCTGATTGCCTATGTGGTTGACCATAGTCTGCAACCCATACTGAAGTCAGACCCGTGATGAGTGGCACAAAGCCCACACCATAGACCCCATTGTTAGCATAGACTATCTACCATGTATTCCAATATCATGAAATTCAAGTGGACTACTATCACACAGAATATTTACAGGGATCAAAGTGTAGCCCCTAGGAACTTATTTGGGGAAGGCCTTTCTTTGCAATTTCAAAGTTAACAATTTCTTCAAAACTTCTAATAATGAAAGGTCTCTTATTTAGCCCCTGGCCTGCCTTACGGTTCCCTTTTCCTGTCCTCTGCAGAACAGCCATGCTGATGCTTTTAAGACCCTCTTATCCTGACATTCCACTGAACCTCAGCTCCTCTCCTCTTCTTTGGATTAAGTCTCATCTCTTTCTGCAGTTGACGTTCCCTAGAGTCTGTTTGTCATCTGCTTTCCCATCTATCAGTATCTAGTGTGGCTCCCTTGTGTCTTTCTCGCATTGGTCATGTGTGGTGGTAGTTTTGATGTGGATGTGGGGACACGCTCCTCTGCCAGGCACTGCTCTGATACCCCAACATTTGGGAGGCTATCCCTCCTTGTTCCTTTGCCTCTTATAGGAGATTCTTCCATTTTTCTTGTTTCCCATGAAAACATAATAAAAGGGCGTCTTTCTGCTTGTGGCTCCTAGTTCTCTGAAGTTCTAATTTTCCTCCTTAGCAGAATTGCTTTCTTCCAGACAATCCTGCTCCTTGTGTATTCTTGTGGAGTCCTTTCTGTGGTGGCTCTATGCCTCAGTTCTATCAATATACCAAACCCAAACAATGGTACCAGACACTCATGTCCAACTCAGCATGTGTTGACCACAATGCCTCTTTGCTTACTGCTGATGATTCTCAGGCATGGCTGATGAGTTTGCTATTTCCTCCACTTGTAATTTATCCAGTTGGACATATTTCATCACCTCTTTTCACATTCTAACCTCTTTCTACTCATTTATTGTAGCCAATGTCCCCTGTCATTTTTCCCTTGGGTAGCTTTTTGACTGTTTTACCTGCAATTAACTTTGCTTCCCTCCAGTTTCATAGTGTTTGTTAAATTATGTAATAGAAAAATCATAGTGCTTTGTGTGATACCTGAGAGCACAGCTTCTTTCTGAATTGTTTTCTAGTTCTTTCCTAAACATTGCCATCAGGATGTGTTGGACATAGTTACTATGGGACCTACACACTGATGACAAGACATTGCCACTGCTCAGATCTTCCAAGTTGAGAAACCCTAGCCTGACTTTTTTTAGGTTTATTAAGCCTCTATCTGATAGTTTCTTTTAGACATTATGATACTAGGTGGAAAGCCTGTCTTTTTAATTTGATTTCTATTTTCATTTGATTTCCAGTGTGATTTTAGTATTCTCAAAACCCCAAGATGAACTCTGCCTAAAATGTGAATTTATTTCTTGGATTTGTAGAATAAAGGCTGCTGCTTAGCTGAACTTCGGTCTCCACAAGAATTTATAAATCCACACTACCTCCTGCTGAGTAGGGTGATCAGAGAGAATAAAGCATATTTATGTTCAAAGCCTTGTGCTGATGGGCACTTAGTAAGCCGTAATTGATGCTTACATTTCATTTCATCATTTTCACTTGGAGACATTTTAAGAACCCGTGGAGGTAGTTGTGAGATGAAACTTCTGGGAACAATTATTTGTGCATCAACAAGAGTTCTAGTGATAATTCTGCCTCTTCCTAGAGGTAGATTTTTTTTCCCATAGTGATTCTGTTCAACTTTAGAGATTGTATCAAGGTCGATACCATGTACAAAAAGGAAAGAGTGATGTCAGCAGGAAATTGAGACAAATGGGGAACTGATGTTACTAAGTCAGGTGGCTGTGCCTCTGGGACAGGATAACCTCTTTACTTCTGACTCCCGTCAGTTTTCTAGAATTTCTTTGAGTGATCTGTGACTTATGTCTTCACTGTGACCAAGTCCCATGAGCAAGCTGGGCTTCTCCATCTGGAGGAATGTTCCTATCCTGTGACTCCCGCTGAGGGCTTGGTGTGCTGCTGCAGTTGCTGCACCCAAGCCCATGCACCTTGGCCCATGCAGGTGTTCCTTTGAACTGCATATGTTCCCGAAATGCTTCAACACCTGGCTGGATAGTGGCCGAGCTCCAGGAGAAAGGCCTTGCTGTTGCCAGCTTAGCTGACAGGCATAGAGCCAGTGGCCCTCCATTTCCCTGTTGGTGCAAACACAGGCACAGTGAGAACGCTGTGGGGTTGCGCCTGACTCCTGTTGCCGTCCTGTCTTTTTATTCCCAGGTCAGGTTCTGAAGGGAGCTGTGCTTTTCTCAACCACAGGCGCTCTGTCCATCACAGTGTAATATTCAGAGGAAAGAGGCAGGTTTTACAGGAAGAGTTGTTCTGTGACCGTCTGCCTGCCCTGGCTGTGGTTGGCCCTGTTTGGATTAAGCAGGGATTTTCTCTTCCGCATTATCTGCTCTGTTTGTATCACCGGTCCTCAATCCTTAAAGTGTTCTTTTTTTTTTTTTTTTTTTTTTTTTTTTTCATTCATCTCCTTTGTCAATTAACAAAATGCTTTGTTCTGGGGATGTCATTCCTAAGTCCAGATGAGGCTCTACATCAACTAATTTGTAACCTCTCATGGGGAGGCCTGGAGGTTCATCATATGTAGATACTTGGTTTTTCAAGACAGGGTTTCTTTGTGTTGCCTTAGCTGTCCTGGAACTAGTTCAGCCTTGAACTCATGGAGAATTGTCTGCCTCTGCCTTCCAAGTGCTGGAATTAAAGGCGTGCGCCACCAGCACTTAAAGGGTTAGAAAGTCTGTGATGTAGTTTTTTTTTTTTTTTTTTTTTTTCCTCTCTCAGAGTTGAGGACAGAACTCAGGACCTTAGGCTTGCTAGGCAAGCACTCTACCCTTGAGCTAAATCTTCACTTATCATCTATTTTTAATTTAAATCTTTTGTGTTGTGTTGTTATTACAAGACATAACCACAGAGCCAGAGTGGGAAACAGTAGATCTCTCCAATTCTGCTGTTAAACCTAGACTATGATCTAAACAAGCAAATGTGAAGGAATTTTAGTAGTAATTATTATAAAGTAGATTGTAGGGCCCAAGAGAAACAACTTCTGTATTCAAAAATGCTATTTAATATAATGTCCTAATCAACATTTTATTGCCACACCCATAGGAGATATTATTGGTGATGGGAAAAAAAATAAATGGGCTGTTTTACATTATTTTCCTGGGCTGAGCATGCCTCTTTACCTTGGGGAAAGCTCCTTGACCTTTCCTTTAGCCTCAAAGAGTTGCATGTGTACCTTATCCCTTCCAACGGATGATATCACTGGTCATGAAGACCCCACTGAGGCCTTGGAGTTGGCAATGCTGGAGGATTGGGCTGCACCTGGGCCCCTCTGGAGTCTTCATGGCAAGCACTTCCAAAGCTGCTTGGATTTACTTCCTTGCTTCTCTTGAATTCTCCATACTCTCCATAGTCCTCCCTTAGAAGCTGGAATCCCCATAGAAAATGGCAGTGTCGCTCTCTCCCTGTTCTCTGTCCCCCCAAAACCCAAGACATTCCTAAAGGCATTTCAGCAGATTTCATTTTGTACACTTCCAGCAATTGTATTAAAATTTGGGCTATTTTGCGGAGGCTTCTTGGCTTTTGATCATTATCGACATGTGCCACATGGGGCTCATTGAATGGAAGAGTTGCAGAATGTCCTGGAAGATCTTCTCATGTTCTCATCATCGTTCACAGCTGTTCTCTAGTGTGTGGGTGAGGATAGAGGACGCCAGTGTGCCTCACATGTACAATAGCAGAAACCAAGAGGAGAAAGAGAGACACATGATGAACAAGGAGGAAGGACGGGCAGGCGCTGGTGCTCAGCCTTGGAAGTCACAGGTGTCCTTCATCAATAGCAGACATGTCACTGCTTGGATAACAAGTGGGGCACCACCTCCTTCGGGCTCTTGTGTATGTGTTTGGCATTACAATATGGGTTTCTTGTTTTTTTTTTTTTTTGTTTTTGTTTTTTGGTTTTTCGAGACAGGGTTTCTCTGTGTAGCTTTGCGCCTTTCCTGGAGCTCACTTGGTAGCCCAGGCTGGCCTCGAACTCACAAAGATCCGCCTGCCTCTGCCTCCCAAGTGCTGGGATTAAAGGCGTGCGCCACCACGCCCCGCTCTTGTTTTACTAGAATATAATTATGAGGAGATACAATACATTTTCTGGCTTTTGGTGAGGTGAATTGATTTTGTGGTACTGCATAACTTTTCTTATTGGGTCTTATAACTGTGCAGAAAACACATGGACATGTGACAGTGCAAACTCAGACTCAGGTGTAGTTGATGCTGTACCTACCTTTAATACCTGCTGCAATGCTTTATTTTAGGAACTTTTGTCTAAGATTTGCAATGAAGGAACCATTAAAATGGGCACATTTTTATTTTCAAACTGCTTAAAGTAATTCCAGGGACTTTGAAATAATGGCCCCTTTGGACGTTTCATGAGTTTTTGTTTTTGTTTTTTTTTTTCCACATGTTGAACAGCACTAAAATTTTTATTTCCGCAGGCTGGAGAGATGGCTCAGCAGTTAAGAGAGCGTGTGTTCTTGCAGAGGTCCTGCATTTGGTCCCCAGCTCACATATCAGGAAGCTCATGCCTGCCTCTAACTCCAGCTGCAGGGAATCTGAAGCTTCTGGCCTTTGTGGGCACCCACACTCACTTGCACATACACCTCACACCCAGATGAAGAATTCAAACTAAAATAAATCTTGAAAGAAAACAATCAGCATCATTTTTTTAAGTTTATCTTTTTTTTTTTTCCAAGAAAAATCCCCAGTGGTGTCTATATTGCTAATTTAGGTCTCTCTTACTGGTGATCACTGAGCTGTACTGTGTCTCTTTCTCTCCTGAGTTGCTAGAGATTCTTGTACTGGTTGTTAGGGCGTTGATGGAGCTCCCTAGCCTTTATAAGTGAAGACTGTAGTGTTTTAATATGAGCTAACTTGACCTCTGCCTCTTCTTATTTGTTGAAGGGCTGGCGTGTGAAAACTGGGCTCGGGTGCCCATGTGGCTGCACAGTTCAGTGTGATTCATGACGGAGGCCACGCGGCTCTACCCTCTCTCTCCTCGGTAAGTGAGACACTAGAGTGGGAAGTGTGGAGACCAAGAGTGCTACACATTTAGACGTCTCTCTGTTAAAAATGGCAGTCAATGACTGCTTTTAGAAAACGATCTTTTTTTTTAAAGGTAAAGCTATTTGGGTCTGACTGTCCTGTGAGGTCACCCAGGAACCTCAAGGCCAGGAAAAGTGCTGGTGACTCATGGCTGCTCCTAGCCACAGTCTCTGTGCTGTGTCCTGGTTTATTTTGTGGCATATCCCACTGTCATCTCACTTTCCTATTGTGGGACTTCCTGAGGTATCCTGTACCTTCTGAGAAGAGCCACAAATCCTCATAATGGCCTCAGGGATCTGCTTCATCAAGTCCTACATTGTCCTGACTCCAGTAGCCCTTTGGTTGCATGGAGACCGGCATCTCGCTCTCCAGAACTCAGATTCTACTCCCCAGTCCTGCCTGTTGAGCCTCTAAAATCCAGCTAAGTGTCCTACCTTTGTGGGAGCTCATCTTAAGTTACTCAGACCCAGGTGATAACCTCTCCTGTGATACCTGTGGCCACCTTTCAGAAGGAGCAGGAGAGGGAGGGAAGGGAATGGCGGTGAGAGCCACGGGAGAGAAAGAGACAAGGATCTTCACTGTATAAACTAGTCACTGGGAACATGCCACTTTATTAAATTAAGTCTCATTGTGGGCAACTTTATTCTGCTTTCCAATTAAAAGAATTTGCCAATGACATATACACATACATTCTCTGTGCTTGTTGGGTGTCACGGTTATGGGTTTATGTTGCCAGTTCCCTGTTGTCTTGTGTGCTGATAGTTACTAAATAGATTTTAAGAGTTCAGCTTCAAGGTTATGTAGAAGAGCTTGGCTGAGACTATATACTCTGCAAACCCTGTGAATATGTTCTCCAGTCCCTACATTGCATAGGACAAACTGATGATCTACATTTTGTGTCTTTCTATAGCTTACAGACATTCACATGGTATCTGAAATACAATTAACTCCGGCACCTGGGCAGCTCAGTCTGCTCTCCATGGAGAACTACAGAGCCCGAGAGCTGGAAAGACCCACAGAGATGTTACAGTGTTTGTGTAGTTGTGATTTGGATGTGCCATGGCCAGTGCATTATAGGAACAGTACTATCCACTCATCCAGGTTTCATGGGTTACCAGGCGCAATGCTGAGGGAAAGACATCCAACTCTTGCTCTCACTCTTTAAGGAAGGTGCTTTCATGATCCTCACTTTAAAGATGAGTCAACTGAGGCCCAGAGATTTACTTAAGTAGTCAAATGTAGAGAGAGAGTTTGACTTATGACTCTCAGCCCTAATACTTGACTAAAACTGACCACTGAGCATGCCATTCTAGAATAAGAACAGACATGCACTATTATTTTTTGTTGTTGTTGTTCTGGAAATACCAGTACTCTTAAAGGAAAGTAGAAAATAAGTATCGAGGAATTGATTTTTCGAGCATAATTCAAAATCAGAAATTGACACTTCTCTTTTGAAGAGGCGGGGAGAAGCATGTTAGTACCTACAGGTCTTAGATTCTCAGCTGTGTCATCTCATCTCTGCAATCGCAGTGTGACAGTAGCCACAGGCAATGGGTAAAGGAACGAGTCTGGCCATGTTCCAGTAAATCTTTATTTCCAAGGGCAGGAGGGAGGCTGGATGTGTTCCCCAAGGCTCTAGTTTGCTGAGCTTTGATCTATGTGTTGTCTGGAGTGCTTAAAGATCTCATCACAGAGAGGATGAGAACCTATCAGTAGCCATCAAGTCCCCGAACAAAATTTAGCTTGGGTGAATAGAATTTTACCACAAATTTTAATCAAGTCCCTGCTGTGCCTGCAAAACCAGGGAATATAGGCAATTGGGGCTCCATCCCTTGACATAGTCTACACACCCCAAAAGTGTTAGACTGAATTTTGGGGCATTAAGCATAGCTTTGCTCAAAGTAAGACCTGAGAAAACGTTACTCACTTGGCATGCTGTGTTACACATCTGGCATGTGTAACTCATTTCCACAGGAAGTTCCATAATTAACCGTGCTCATGCCAGTTCATCTCTGTGCTCTGTTCTCACTGCTGCACATACATGTAGGACCAGTGCACAGTTGTGTTTGGCTGTCAGATAGTTACACTGAGATATCAACTGCACTTATTTTATTAAGAGCAAAGACAGGTGTCTACAAGCGTCAGATCTTTTAAAACAAGACCCTTATTTGGAAATACTAAATCAGCTACAATTAGTCTGTCCTAATGAATCAACCCTCAATTAAATGAAGGCTTTATGTTGGTTGTTAGGGCTCATGTAGCACTGCGTATGCACCAAATATCTGTGCTTCACAAATACAATGATGATGCAGCCTGCAAATATTGCAACAAATGCAATTCAGGCGTGGGAGGTATGGACCACCAGGCCCCTCCCTGCTCACTTCAGTATAAACTCATCCAACCAAAGGGAAGCGTCAAGTTATATAGCAGAGTCTTCCCTCGACAGATTATTATATACTACACATGAATCCAAAGAGACGGTTTTGTTTGTTTGTTTTTAGTTTAATTTTTTTTCTTAAAGTATTTACGCACACATACAAGTAAGATTATACAAACCGAGCAGGTTTTGTTTGTATCTTTGGAATAGACATATATTTGCATGTAATAACAATAAATGAAGAAAGAAGACTTGACTTTGAAAGAGAGCAAGGAAGAGGACACAGGAGGGCTTGGAGGGGGTGAAGGGAAGCAAAGGGGTACAGTGTTACAGTCTCCAAAACTAAAGGAATAATTTAAAGATTTTTTTTTTTTTTGCAAAAGGGTACTTTAATCTCCTAAAGTAGATTTGTCTGCAGTGTGTTACTCTAATCCCAGCTACTCTGCTTCATGCAGGGTTTCAACTCATGCTCTGTTTTTTTCATTCATTGATTCACTCATTCTTAAATCCCGATATAACAGCTTGTGTACATGCCTTTGCCAAGGAGCCACTCACTCCTGGATTCTTACTCCACGCATGTGGAAATGGGCTTTTCACTTTAGTAACAGTGGTTAAAAACTGAAATTCTGACTGTAGAAATAAAATATCTGTCTATGACATCTTATTAACTGGGAAAAGTAAATTGCAATATGCTAATTAGTTTAATTATATTTATCTTAAGAGTGTGTTTATACTCATGTAATCTCTATACTCAGTTTATGTATCTAGTAAAGTCTATTGGACTATACATAATTATGCTTTGAATACGTTGTCTCTACAGTTGAGGAGTTTGTAATCTTAAAAATATTTTTATAATATTTATCTTGTCTGTGTGTGTGTCTGTGTGTATCTGTGTGTCTGTATGACATAGTGCCTGTGCAGAGGTCAGAGGACAACTTGTAGGAATCAGTTTTCCCTTTCTCTACCATGTGGGTTCTGGGAATTAAGAATAGATTGTGAACCTCGTAGGAAGTGACTTTGTCCATTGAGCCATCTCATGGACCCCTAAGGAATTTGTATTTTACAGATATTTTCAATTAAAATGAACAAATTAGTTTAATGTAGTGAATAATGATGATGGGATCTATGTGTAAAAGGGCCAAATTCCAACACTGCCTTCATGAAAGTTAACTACTGCTAGTATTTAATATGATCTCCTTTAGGAGGCTTTCTATGAGCAATTTTTAGAGTTAAAAGTAGCATAGATATACAGTTTTGATTGAAAATTTTCACTCATTGTAACATGCATGCTTTATAGTATGACAAATTGTTAATAAACCTAATTTTAATGTGTATATAATAATCTGTCGAGGGAAGACTCTGCTATATAACTTGACGCTTCCCTTTGGTTGGATGAGTTTATACTGAAGTGAGCAGGGAGGGGCCTGGTGGTCCATACCTCCCACGCCTGAATTGCATTTGTTGCAATATTTGCAGGCTGCATCATCATTGTATTTGTGAAGCACAGATATTTGGTGCATACGCAGTGCTACATGAGCCCTAACAACCAACATAAAGCCTTCATTTAATTGAGGGTTGATTCATTAGGACAGACTAATTGTAGCTGATTTAGTATTTCCAAATAAGGGTCTTAGTAAGACTGTCAGTTGGCTTTTAAAAGTGTTAACAGATAATTATACTTCATGAACAGTATGCTAGAGAGTTTGTTTTGATAAAAACATCACTCCTGCTGAGTAGCATCTTTAATAATTGTTTTAGTATGATGGCACTCATTCTTTTTTTTTGCATATTTTATTGTTTCTTTTTTTGTTGATGTTATTTAAGTGCTAATTAGCAGCTCCACTAGGATGAAGGCAGGAAACAAGCATGTGTGAGGATGCTCTTGGATATGTCTAGTTAGTAAGCGCCAATGTTTTGTGAGGAATTTTTATAACTAAACTTTTAAGGATATTAACTCATTGTCACTGTTTGCTACATTCTTTTTTATTGCTTAACTTTTTAAATATCATACACTAATGGTTGTTTCCCTATGTTTTCTTGCTCATTAACTTTATCATTTTAAAGTTTATTTTAATGGTATCAATTTTTCTTTATAATTACTTTAGCCAGTGCTTAGAAATTTGAAGTTTATTTTTACTTTTGTTCTGATAAACACAAAGATTTTGATGTTTTGACTAAAGAGGAAGTTAATTAAAATAGATGATGCTTTTCAGGTTCTCCTAGTCTTATCCCACTTGTCTTGTTTTTAAGAGTTTACTGTATTACTTTAAGTTGTGTGTATGTGTGTGGGGAGGTCTGTGTGTAAGTATGTGCAATGTGCGTCAGTATAGGGGGCTGCAGAGGCCAGAGATGTTGGCCCCTCCTGGAGATGGAGTTACATGTGGTTGTGGGCTGCCCAGCATGCGTGCTGGGAACTAAACTAGAGTCCTCCTCATGAGCTCTTAACTGCTCAGCTATCTCTCTAGACTCTCTCTTCTTTATTAACAAAATCCATCTCCAATTTTAGTGTCAAAAGGATATGCGAACTCTTAAATATTTGTCCAAGTAAGAAGGAATCAGGTTTACTTTCCTTTCTCTTAAGGTGGAGGCCCACACTACAATCAGACTGTAGAAATTCCTTCAGTATTTTCTAATTCCTTTTTGTTCAGAAAAAATAAACCTCTGCACTTTGGGGGTATTCAGCAATCCTTATCTATCATTTTAAAAACAATAGATCGAAGCATACAATAAATATTTATACATGCACATCAATATGTAATCCCTTAAGCTGGCCCATCAGCTTTGGATTTCTGTTAGCATACATACGTCACTATGTCATTTCCATGCACGCACATACGTATTTCAATCATGATTAAGTCATCATAGCAGTTTTGCTTCTTGTCTCTGTCTTGTGTGTAACTTCCCCTCAGTGTTTATGTGGTATATACACCAAGACCAAGCTGTGAAGCTCAGACGGGAAGCCGAAGTCACCCAGGTGGTTTCAGTGACTCACCTATGATGTTAACCAATGGCGTACTTGTGGTGATGATTGGCACATCCACCCTAGTGCTTCCAGGAGGCTGAATCTCTGAGTGGACCGCAGCTTGCGTTCTTTTGCTGTTTCGTGGATGCAAGACTGAGGAAATTCAAAGGATGCAGGTGTGGTAGCAGTGACATGGGTGATAACTTGCTTATTGCAGAGGTATCTCTGACAAAGAGAGTAAATAACTGAAAGTGAACTGCTGAACTGCAGGAAATCTTTCTTTTGATGCCCTGTCCCAGCTGGGGTTTTACTTCATGGCATTTGCATGTGCATTGTTGGGACAGGGTACGTTTCTTGCTTACACACGCTGAATGATCCCATTTTGGGGGTAAAGATTTAGCCTGCCATTCTGAATAATGTCACTCCTTATTATGCCTGTCCTTTTGTCTGTCCATCCAGTGGAAAATCTCTGTGATGTGATCCAGAGAGGCCTGTGCAGACACGTCTGTTAGTCACATGCCTTCCACTCTATGCTACCAAAGTTCACTAGCGGGAAGGTTGTCTGTTCTCATTATTCACATTAGAATGGCCAGAATTCCCATCCTGGCACCTGTGAGCCTGGTCTCCTATTCTGGTCTCTTCTGTTTGGGCTTGTGGCCTCCTTCTTCTTTTGTTTATGTGAGCGCCTGCCAAACATGCTCTCAGCCTGGTGGTCACCAGCTTTATGCCTGCTGTAAACATTCGTGAATTGTCACAGATGTGTGGTGAAGTCCACTATCCATTTTCCTTCCGTGATGCAAGGCAAGCAGGGAGTGGTGTGTGTGTGTGTGTGTGTGTGTGTGTGTATGTGGCTGTGTGGCTGTGTGCTGTTTATTCTCAGATACCCATTAGTGAGGCAGATGTGTATGGGGGTTAATTGCTGGGATTTGTAGATTTATATGTGCCAGAAAGGCACTGCCTCCTCGGTTGAACTATGCGTGGGATCCTTTGACAGAACATGCCCAAAGGGATAAGTGCCTATGATTGGGCGTTTGGGTTTGATGGCCCTGAGGGGTTTCCTGCGTTGTTTCCACATCAGACCATGAGAGAGGCCTCTCTGCTGCAGGGGTGCTGTCCTAAACAGCTCATGCTTATCCGCCACTTTCATGTGGCTTTTGTGTGTTTGTGTCTCTGTCAATCAGGCCACAAAGGGAGGTCATTTTACCTCATTTACTTTTGCTTAGAGCTCTGGGCAAAGATCATGCTGGGGATGCCAGTGCACAAAAACCACTGGAAAAGATGGTTGGGCAGTTCTGGGAAGTGAACACCACTGTGATTTCAGATAACAGTGTCCAGGGATATTTAGTGCTTACGTTTCATTGTGGAGGAATTAAGTGGGCAGACCTAAAGTATTTGACATGCCTCAGATTCTTAGACATTTTTTTTCAAGTGCACATATTTTGGGTGGCTACTCTGTTCTTTGTGCAGAGACCGTATTCCTTGTGGGGACCATTGCTTCTGCCTTCTATGCAGGAGGTTTCCCTGCTACAGGTATAATGAAAAGACAGGCGCGCAGTAAGTTGTGGGTTCAGAACCGCCCAAGTGTTGCCTACTCTGGTTTATTGTGGTTGAGGCTGTGACCAGAGTGTGACTGAGCTGTTTGTTCATTTGCTTTTATCATTCTTCAGTTCTTCCCTTTTTGCAGGCTCTTCAGGTTTTATTGTCCATCTCCTGTTATCGTTCTATTAAGAGTGGAAACATTCTCAACTTTAATCATTGACCTGTGAACCCTAGTTTCTTGTATAGTTCTAATCCATGTACCCCCTAAACACACACACACACACACACACACACACACACACACACACACACAACCCACATATGTGAAGATAAAACTCCTTAATAGTGTTTCCGTGACATGCCTTTTCTCCAGTTCCTCTTGAGCCCACCCTTGATCATCTGCTAGCACTGCCTTGTCAGGAAGACCAAACTGCCACGCTGCTGAATTTGGCGCTCGAGATTCAGTTGGCTTCACACTTAGTAGTCAGCAGTATTTGTGCCCTTGATCCCTCCTTGGAGTATTTCCCCATCTGTTTAAGAATCGTATATACTATTTGCCAGTTTCATCATTAATAGAGTGCATTTTAGTCACACCCATCTTCTTTCCCCTCGCTCATCACCTCCCCTCTCCCACTAACATCCTTCCCAGCGAGTCCCCCTCCTATTTTCCTGCCTTATTTTTATATGTGGCCCACTGAGTTCAATTAGAGTTCCTTGCTTGAGCATGGGTGAGAGATCACTTATCGGAACAAGTGAATCTTATCAGTGGCCGCACCACTCATCCCCCTCTCCAAACATCCGTGAACAGCGTGGTCTTCACCTCTCATCTCGGCTCATTTCGTCCCAGCCTCAGCTCTCTGCCACCCAGCCATGCGAGTCTTACGTGCTTCAGTAACTGGAGCTACGGTTCTCATTGCTTCAGCATCCCACGGAGTCTAGTTGCTTTAGTGCCGTTTAAACACCGGTGACTCTCATGTCTACCCCCTCTAGGACCTGCAGTCGCAAGCCCTAGAACTGTCCATGTCACTGCCTGCGTGGTCTCAGAGATTAGATGACAAATTGTGTTTTGAGGAGCATGCCGAGCCTGGGTTCCCTTTCTTCTCCCCACGTTCTGTGTGTTCTCCACTACACTAAAGGCGAGTGCGTTCTTCTGGTTGCAAAGGCTCTAGGTGTGAAATACTGCTTGGCTCTGCCCTTTGCATCCCATACTACATTCAAGCTGTCAATAAATATCATCACTAACCCCCCCCCCCCCATCAATCTAAAATCTACCACTTTTCGGCATTTTCGTTGTTACATTCTCTTCTCTCCTCCGAGCATCTTTTTCTTAGTGACCCAAGTAGACTCCTCATGGTCTCCCCCTCCTCTTCCTCTGTGCCTCCTGGTCTCCTCCTGGTCTCCCCATCTCTCCTGCTATGTTTCCAGCCTCCGGATGATCTGTCCACCTCCTCTTGCCTCCTGGTTGTCTCTGCGGTGCCCTGCTCGGCATCCTTCAGTGGCTCTGTTTCATTCTGTGAAAACACCTTCACTGCCTCTAAAGTTCTTCCTCCTTCTTCATCCTCTTCCCCACCCTTCTCCCCATCACTGGTTCCATCTGACTTTCTTTCTCTAGTGTGATATGTTGACTAGCTCTTTACAAACTTCATTAACAGAATGAAGGCATACCATTAACAGAATGATAGACCAGATACCAAGTGCCAACAGTCTGTGGCACTCGGTATCTGTATATCTGGTATCTGAACATCAACATGGATGCTGTGGCATCTGCTATTTCAGGTTTTCTTAGTCATGATTCCTTGTGCTACTCCTGACCAAGTTACTAATTCTAAAACAATCTTACTATTTTCTTTTTCTGACTTAAACTCTTTAGCCATCTCTGATTTATTCAATATACTGTTTTATAAGTTTGTCTATGCGCTGGTCTTTTTCTAGTGTAAGCTCCACTAAAGAAGGGTGTTTTATATTTTTATATTGCTCCATCCTTTGATGGATGATAATGACTTCCTCAAAACCTAATTGGCTGTTAATAATAATAATTTATTTAATATATGGATTAATTCATTGATAAATGGATGAGTGTTGCATTGTGGGGGGGGGGCAGGGGCAATCCAACCTGAATAGATACAGCCTTGTTTCTAATTTGGTCATGCACAGTTAGACATCTGTCAGCTTGTGTGAAAGAGGAAGAACAGGGCTCTTCCTGAATCCCAAACAGTTAGCACATTTGGTGTGCTTTCCCCTCCATTGTCTAGCAGGTGGATATTTGCTAGTTCACCAATCCTTAGCTCTCAGCACCCTATCCTCCATGGGCTTTTCCTCTCTCTTCATGCCCTGACGAATTAAGTTGTACCCCATCTGCATCATGCTCCTCTCGTAATTTTATACAAAGGGGATTTCAAGCTGTAGCTCTTGCCATATTTTGTATATAGATCTGTTTCATTCTTTTCGAACTGTGCGACTCTGGCTTGGTTATTGTTTTCATCTCCTCAGTACTGGGCACTCTGGCGTGCAGCAGGTGTTGAACTGTGTCACAGGTGTTATTTAATATAGTTACCCAGATGAAATTTTATAAGCTTGTCTTATCAAATGATTAGAAGTGTAATAAAATGTGTTCCCTTAGACTCCTAAGTGGGCTACCATTCATGTGATACATTTATTATATGATCTTATAATAAAAAAATTAGTTAATTATTGCTGACGGCATCTCAGGCTTGTCCCCACGTTGTTGAACTCTTTACTGCCTTTGTGAACGGCCTTTGCTATTTTCCAGCATGAGCGACCACCCTTCTCAGCCACATAAAAGCTAAGATGGTCTTCCCATTCTTCCAAAGTATTTGTCTTGCTTATTTTAATGAATGTCATTTTGTTTTGTTTTTGAGTAAGATTCTTTTTCTCTATTCTGGGTTGCCCTCAAACTCACCATCACCCTGCCTCAGCCTCTCTAGTGCTGGGATGTTCATCTTAGACCACTGTGCATAACTTGGCTGTTCATTCTGAAAGGGAACGAAATGGAAGTGAGGTGTAAGATATACATAGACACGGCCCAGAGTGGTCGTGCCCTGCACTGTAGGGTCAGGTGGCAGTTCCTTCCTGGTGTTTAACATTTCGTAGATCGATGCTCAAACTACTATCAATGTCACAGCAGAGTTTTATCAGTGTCATCTTCAAGAAGTCTACTGTGTTACACACAAAAATAGCACAGCATGGCATGACTATCAGGTCACAGGGTGAGCCAAGCTCAGAACTCTGAAGTTGCTTTTTTCTGTAACACGGTTATCTGGATGTACATGTCCAGAGAACAACACTGATGTGAAGGCTGAGAACAGGCTGTTCAGAAGCAGGCACTATCTGGGGTCAACTGGATAGATAGGTAGTGGATAACAGATAGATCAATGGATAAATAGCTACAACAGCTATATTTATAGGCATAGATATTTATTATTTTAACTATATAGATGTATATATGTAAATGATAATGTATAGAGATAGCAGGCCCACTGTGATGCATGCATAAATCAATGCCTAAACCTGGGTGGTAAATCTCAGCTAGGTAGTTCAATTCTGAACTCTTGGCACATTATTTAATAAATGGCTGTAGAACAATCAGTGCTATATAGTACCTATTTAATAAGTGATATTTACTGACTTATATATATGTATACATTTGCACATGCACATGTGTGTATACATGTATACATAGCATTTATATAGACACTCTCCTTTTTTATGAGCCATTCCTGAGCATATTACTTGGCCACATTGCCAAATGTGGCCATAGCAGTGAGACACAGATGTGATGTATGTGCCAGTCTAACATACAGTATCCACTAGATAATAAGGAGCATCACTGAGAAATAGAAAGGCACATATTTCCTTTATTAGTATTCACCTAAGGCGTTGCCATGACACTAACATGTATTCAAGAGGACACATATAATTTTTGGGGGGGTGTGAGGCAGGGGAAGGTGGGGCTTGCTACCTAGCCCAAGCTGTCCTGGAGTGCACTCTGTTATTCAGACTGGCTTTGATCTTGCCGCAATCTTCCTGCCTCAGCTTCCTGGTGCTGGGATTGCAGTCATATATAACACCATGCCTGCTGTCTGTTCAATTCTTCTTTTTTTCAAGCCCATAGCCATCACTGTTCGGTATTTCTTCAGAATTCCTTCCTTTTAAGACCAATTTGATACAATAAAATATCCCTCTGCCTCTATAGTATTTTAATGAATTTCTTTCATCCAGTAACTTCTTATTTTGTGTATTATGCTGCATTTTTTTAATATTATGCTATAATTCAGGTGTAAAAGGTATCAATAAAGTCTCAGAATACCTTAATAATATTGACAATAAAAAATGAATTTTGACTGAGTTAGCCTGCAATCATAATGTAAGTGTCTGTGTGCATCCTCATAGGGAGTCTTAGGTGAGTTTGGTCTTTATGGTAGATTATTCACAGTGAGTTGTTTTCTGGAGTAAACCCTAAATGGTCAGATACATGCCAAACTAACATTTCCAATGAGATCCACATGATTTGTGAAGGCAGCATTTTCTTTTCTGAAGCCTGTGCACATCTCCCATGTATAAGAAAGTATCAAGTATAGGTACTCCTTATCATCCTTACCTTCCTGAAGTCACCATGTTATGATGAGAAGAAAGGATTGAAAAGGCTGTTAAAGGACTCCTTAAAATGTAGCAATGACAAGATGGAGATATGACTTAAGGGTAGAGACGTGCTGCTGAGCCTGATGATAGAAAGAAAGAAATGATTTTTGAAAATTGTCTTCTGACCACCACATGTGTGCCCACACACACATGTGTGTATGTACACATGAACACTTGGATAAAATAAATTTAGGTACATTAATAGCAACAACAATCCAAACTCAAAGTATTTTAGAATTTCATGCTCTGGAACAGTGGAACACTGATAAGTTATTCATCACAATGGCTGGAAGCATTTGAGCTCTCCCAGCACCCCTAGCTCTGATAGACTTGTCTACATATATTTGTCTACTCAACAATCCTGTGTCACTAATCCAATGTTTTCCTCAGTTCAGAGATGACTGGGAAAAGCTGTGTAGACGTCAAGAAATGTGCCAAGGTTATGCCAAGATTACCAAGATGGCTGAGCCGAGTAAATATTATTTAATTTATTAATCTAGCATGTATTTCATTGCCTTTACTTCTAAAAATTCTCAAGGGAATGCCCTTGGGAGAATATTATGAAAATAAAACCACCCTAAAACTATTAAACTCAGCTATTGTAAATGTTATTGCTAAATAAGCCAGCTATAGATTTCTACAAATAGAATTTTAGTTTTATTTCTTGGAGCTTTCAAATATTTTGAGGGTTGGACCTCACCCTTACTGCATAATTATCTTGCAGAAGACATATGATTGGTGGTTGATTTCACATAAAAGTCCCACATGCACAAACATCTGTGTAAACAAATGGTGTTCTGACCCATCTCTTCCTGGACCTGGGGGTCACCAAGGACTTGCAGGCATCCCAATTAATGTCTGGTTGGAAATCAGGTTTCTGTTATTGCTGTAAACCACTAACCACTTCTCTTGAAAATTATAGGCAAACTCATGGTGAGAAATAACCTTTATTCTCCCTCCTTCCCAAACAGATGTTTTTTGAGCACACTCAGTAAGAGTCTGCTGTAGGCATTGGGGATGTAGCATTGAAAGACACTGATAGACTCCTGGCTCTCAGGATGCATTAGAAAGTCATAACAATTACAATAAACAAGAGATGTGTCATACCTGAATTCGTGTGGTAGAGCATGAATAAAAGGCAGTCTTGGATCAGCTTGTGGAGAAGGAGAAGGCAATGACCTGAACTGGACCATAAAAAGCAATCACAGTATGGAGGACTTTGTCAGCCAGGACATGAAACTAATGTGTTTACTGTGGCTTTGGGAAATGCTTGGAGAAGGTGGTTGGACAGGATTTGTTGGCATTTTCAATTTGTTATTTACATTGTCATGTTTAGCCCTGGAACAATGGTCTATAAAGTAGAAGGAGGGGAAGCATGATGACCTAGGAGAAGTCTTGTCACAGGCCACTGTGTACGGTGTGGTGGTAGATGAATGTGTGTCTTGGTGGAAGGGGAGGGAAGTGAGTGTTGACATTTTTAGAGATTGAGTTTGTATTCCTCTTGCTGAGTATCCAGATGGAAAAATAAGGCATGGAATATTGTTGGGAGCACAGTGAAGGTCTTTGCATCTACAGATCTCCATAGAAACATGTAGAAATGTGCAGGTTTGTCCTTCCAATGGGAAAGATTATATATATATATGCCTGTTCTTCTGTCGAGAATGCTGGGAATTGGAAGTGATCAATCGCCTGGCCATCTGTTGGGTCAGGTCATATAAAGCTCCTGCAAACAGGACCCTAGATACCTAGTAATATAAAGGACTCTAACGGCCAGGGGGTTTCCAAGCTCCCACAACCAGGACCAGAGATACCTAATAGTATAAATGACCCCTACATTTTCTGTATAGCTAGAGGCTCTCCCAAGCTCCTGCAACCAGGACCCGAGGTTGCCCAAATGACCTCTATAATCTCTGCATGACCAAGTCCAGACTAAATCCTTCCTTGGGCCCTTAAGCTAATACAGGCATCCTACCTCTAGAACCCACCTTCTTGGAAGAAATGACATGAACCCCAAGCTGAGTTTTGAGTAATTATGCTGACTTGTACACCAGGAAACTTTTTTTTGCCTCCAAGTTGTACTATGTTTTAAATATGCTGACAATGAACTGCCTGGCATCAGATGATCCAGGTTGACAAAGTCAACCTCAACCCAGTTTCTATTTTCATCTCTTTACTGTTCACTTTTCTGCCAGCTGTGACCACCTGCAGGGTCCCCTCAGATATCAATTTTTGATTTAAACAAGTAAATGGTAGACCAGTTACTGGGATAGAAAAGCCCAGGTTTTGGAAAGAAAGGCAAAAATTCTTCCTGGGCCATGATGTTTTGTTTTGAAGGTGTTCATTTCTCATCCAGGTGGAGTAAATACTTAGTGTGTGTGCTGTTGTGAAATTGTAGGAGCATGAAGTACGTATTTGTGGTTACTACCACATTGACCTCTCATCTAGGAGTCACTACAGAAGAGCAGTGTGCCTTGGTTAGAAGTAGAAGACATAATTAGAATACTGGCTTCTGTTGGAGAGCTCTTGATAAGGTTTTTATTTGAAGTTTGATCCTTCAGAAGTGATCTCAAAAGTGACAGAAAGTCCCAGAAGTAATTCTTTTCTTGAGAGATGTCATTCAAAGTCTTACTAGTGGATTTCTCCTATGTTTTATCATTAGATTCCATTCTGGCTGTAGAGGACACAACAGGCTCTTACAGTGAATATCTAAATTGAGTTACTTTTAGCATCCATACCCCCTTTTACTAATCAGCTCTCATTGTGTCTAAGGAGACAGACTTGTCACGGTAAGGCCTGCGCTTAGTGATCTTTCCATTTGTTATCAATTTGTTATCAAATTGCACCCCTTTATAACACATCAGTGTTCTCCGCATACTGCTCTTATAATGGTTTTCAATTTTAAACAAAAAAAAATATGTGAGTAGTTGTTTTGCTTGTATGTATGTCTGTGCATGTGCTGGCTAGTTTTATGTCAACTGACACAAGCTGGAATCACTGGAAAGGAAGGAGCCTCAACTGAGAAAATGCCTCCATAAGATCAAGCTGTGGGCAAACCTCTAGGATATTTTCATAATTAGTGATTGATGTGGGAGGACCTAGCACATTGTGGGTGGAGCAACACTTAGACAGGTGGTCCTGGGTTCTCTAAGAAAGCAGGTTGAGTAAGCCACGGTGGAGCAAGCCAGTAAGCAGCCCCTGTCCATGGTCTCTTCATCAGCTCCTGCCTCTAGGTTCCTGCCCTGCTTGAATTCCTGTCTTGACTTGCTTCAATGATGGACTTAGATGTAGAAGTTTAAGTCAAACAAACCCTTTCCTCCCCACCTTGATTTTGGTTGTGGTATTTTACCACAGCATAGAAACCCTAATTAAGTGCATCACTTGCTTGTCTGGTGACCACAGAGGCCAGGAAAGGGGATCTCTTCTTCAACTGCAGTTACAGACAGTTGTGAGCTGCCAAGTGGATCCTGGGAGTTAAACCAGGGTTCTCTGTAAGAACAACTAGTGCTCTTAACTACAGAACCATCTTCCAAGCCCCTGCTTATGGCTTTTTAATCTGTTGTGTCTCCCCTCCCTTGCAAAAGACCCTGTAGTGGGAAGAGGCCTGATGAATGCTGTCAATGTGGTCAGTGATCTGGTTTCTGGCAGCAGTATGCTACGTGACTCTAAATCTCCATGAGTGCTTTGATATGATGGGTTGGAGGCTTTGTCTGATGTGAATAAAATGCTGTACATGCAGGCAGGAGGCCAAGATTTTGCATTCTTACAAGGATTTTAGTTAACCCTGCTTACATTGTCAACACCTTTGTAGGAAGATCGATCCTGTGAAGCCATGTCACATAGGTTTTTTCAGTGGTGTGGAACTTTGATTTTCTATCACAGAAGAAAGAATCCAATCTATTAATGTAAAGCTAATGACCCACATTTCTCATTGTTAGTGAAAACTAGACTTGGTGCTAGCCACTGAGTCCCTGAGGCAAATGTACTTTACAGTAAAGGAGGGTGTAGGGCTGGGTGATGAGAAGTAATGGCTTGTGAACTTTGAGAATCCACGGGAAGTATTCTGGCAACAGGATATGCCTCATTTGTGTGGTGCACTGATCACTCTTCAGTTAGTGTCACTAGGAAAAAACGGGATATCCAAAAGCACAAAAATCAAACTAGATCCCCACTCTCTTCTTCCCTTTTATACAAACTCAAAGTTATTCAAAGATCTATATGCAAAGTCTAAAGTAATGGAACTTTAGAGGAAAACATAGGGGGAAGACTTTGCATTATGGATATAGACAACAGACAAATGAGATGAATCAAACTATGAAGCATTTACACAGCCAATGGGAAGGATGGAAGAAACTGAGACAACTGAAAGGTTGAAGCAATACCTGGCAGACTAGGAAAAAAAGGAAAATATTAGTCTGACAAGGGATCCACATCCAGGGTGTACTAGAATATAAAATAACCTCAACAACGACAACAGGATGAACAATCTGATTAAAAATGAACAAATAATAGAAATAGACGTTGTTAAAATATACAAGTAGATAACAGTCATAAGAAAAAAATCATTCACCTTGTATACTGTTGGTGGAAATTTAAATTCCAAAGCAGTGAAGATCATAGATGTTTCTTTTTGTTGTTGTTTTGTTTTTGACATCAATTGGGATGTCTGGTGGCAGATGAGCAGATAGGGAAAATATGTAAATGAAAAATGGAATATTATTCAGCTATAAAAAGAATGATATCTTTTCTTTTGTGACAATATGAATGTAACTAGAAGACATTAAGTGGAGTAAGCCAGGGCCCCAAGGACAAATTCTGTATATTGTTAGTCATCTGTAAATTCAATAAAACTTGATTTCAAAAAAGAGTACAATAATGATGCTTGGGGAAGGAAGATAGAATTAGAAGTATAGGAAGATCCAAAAATACCTATAGAATGCAGTTGTTATGTTAGATAACATCTGATATTCGGCAACATCGTGAGATATCTAAGATTAACAACATTATATATTTTTGAAAGAACTGGATTTCAAGCATACAAATATTAAGGCATGTGAGAAAAAAATTGAAAATGTCCATTAACCTGATTTGACCATTATGTACATATATGAAAATTGTATTAAGGCACTATACCCCATAAAATATACAGTGTTACCATGTGATAGTTAAAAAGATATAAGCAATTATTAGTGAACCAAGCAATAGAATAGACAATGAAGTAATAAGTGAATTTTACCCATTGTATAACATCTTCAGTAAAGGCAATCACAGAATTTAGCTTATAAATAATCTAGAAGATCTCCTTTAAAAGTTCATGACAGTTGGGGATGGAGAGATGGCTCAGTGGTAAAAAAATCTGTTGCTATTTCAAAGAATCCTGATTCAGTTCCCAGCACCAATGTGATGGTTCAGGATTTTCAACACCTTTTCCTAAGTTACATATTTTCACCACAAGTACATATGTGGTGAAAAGACATTCATTCAGGCAAAATACTAGTACACACAAAATAAAACAAATCTTTTAAATATTTTAATGCCTAGTACTTTAGAAGTTGAGACTCATCTCTCAAGAAATCCATTTGGATGAATTTATATGAAACAGTCCTATGTCTACTAGTCTGAATTTTAAAAGTTTGTGTTTCCCCATCTCTGCTGCATGGAGGCATTCAAGTCTCAGACAATGCATGTACAAATGACAAGTGTGAATGACACTAAGGACAAGATGAAGGAGATGGATGGTCACTGGTGATGGGGAACTCACTGAAGACAAGATGAAGGAGATGGATGGTCACTGGTGATGGGGAACTCACTGAGGACAAGATGAAGGAGAAGGAACTGGCCTCCACTGGCCAGGGTTTGGGTAATGACTTTTCCACTGCCTATGAGAGATAAAAGATGAATTCCATTTGATTTCTCTTATTAGTATGATTCTGGAATTAATTCATTTCTTTGATGGGATCAGGGAAAGGAAAGTGGATTGATTATACTTTTTTTTTTTTTTTTTTTTTTTTTTTTTTTTTGGTTTTTCGAGACAGGGTTTCTCTGTGTAGCTTTGCGCCTTTCCTGGGACTCACTTGGTAGCCCAGGCTGGCCTCGAACTCACAGAGATCCGCCTGGCTCTGCCTCCCGAGTGCTGGGATTAAAGGTGTGCACCACCACCACCCGGCTGATTATACTTTTAAAGACGACTATTTCTACATTGGAATTACAAACACTACAGACTACCTCTTTATTGTTGCTATCAATAATAGCTTAGTACAAATACAACAGAACAAAAATGGGAACAACACTGAAAGATGCTTGGAAAGATCTGAGAGAAAGAGAAATGAAGGCCCTTGTTCTTAACACCTTACTAATAGCATGTGTTTATTGTTTGGGAATTCCAGTGAGACAGCAGAGCTACATATCAGAATGAGAACACTAGAGTGGATTTCCTGGTCCAAAGCATTCCATCACGTCTTCTTGTTATCACAGAAAGCATTGTTGTGATGCATCACCTCTATAGAAAGACTCAGTGCTGGCTTTGACAGCACCTATACTGTAATGGGAACACTACAGAGAAGATTATCAGGAGCCATGTGCAAGGATGACATGCAAATTTGTACAGCATTTTACTTAAAACCAATAGTCAGTTGTTTTCCCCCAGCCTCATCCCAGCTCATACTCATGGCTATCTTCTTCCCTTTCAGGATCTACAACTTTCCTGATCGCTGTTCTAATTGGCCAAAACAAATACACAAACAAAACAAACACAGAAAGATGCAGACAGCAAAAGTACCTACTGTTTGCCAAGATTCTACTAAAATCCTGTCCTGTAACTGATGGAAATATAAACTCTTCAGATGTTTGAAAAAGCAGTTTGATAATGCCTATGAAATGTTTAAAAACTCCTTTGTCTATCAGTGATTATTCCAAACATACAGACTGTTATGACATATTGCATGCGGGGGACCCTGAGGGTATCTCATGCATGCAGGGAAATATGCTGGCATGCTGAGCAGAAGCAGCGGCAGGCTGGTGGGCAACCCACACCATGCGGGCATGGCATCAGGGCAGTGGAAGACAGTCATTCATGACCCAGATGCTGCATTTTTGCAGAAATGGTTTATTATAATAGAGAGACTAAGAGAAAGACAAGGAAGAGAGAGGAAAAGAGAGAGAGGGCAATTGAGGGTGCTCACCTTGTGGGAAGAAAGATGGAAGAAAGAGAGGAAGGGGAGGGACTTTTCCCCAAAATGAGGCTTTTATGTCAGGATGGAGGGCAGTGCCAGGGGGTCAAAATATTAACATTGGTTTCCAAGGACCAGGTCAGAATATTAACATCCCTCTGTTTTGATTATTATAAAAGGTGAGCTATGAATAGTGAGTGGGGGGGGGACTAGGGTGCTGAATTTCCGACTGCTTCAAACTGACAAGGGGCGAAGTGGGGAGGGGGAAACCAGGAGTCATGCATGGTGGGAGACATGAGTGAAGAAGCAGAGTTGGCTGTCGTCATGGAGATCTCAGGTGTCTGAACAGAGAAGTGCCCTGGTTGTACCGAAGAGGCAAGGGTGAATGAGTCAGACATGAGAGCGAATACGTCCTTTATTGGGATGTCTTGAAAAACCAGGTTCCAGATGCTGGGCAATTGCCTGCCTGAGCCTGGGAAGCTGGTACTGGCAGTGAATTTAGGGATGGTGTGTTCTTAAGAGTGCAGGAGCCATCACATCTGCCATTTCTCTGGAGGTGGGGGTTCATCTGTCCAGCTGGTGCCAGCTGGTGCAGTGGCTGGAGTATCTGGAGAGCACCTTGGCCCAGACAGGAGGAGTGAAATTGCAAAATATGCTAGAAAATGGGGAGGTCAAAAATGGGCTCTGGAGATTGCTAGTTTTCATCAGACCAGATTTCTTGATACAGTAGCAGAACTTTTCCCAGGAACCTGTAGTTACCTGTACGACAGCTGGAATGGATTTTAATCATAGCAAAAGATTTAAAAATCCATTTTAGGACTCTTAAGTACTCTTTGTAGTCAGTGTTCTATCAGTTTATCAAAGTTACATTTATCAGTATTAAAACTTTGAACCTCTGGAGTTATATGTGAAACCAGTCTATCCTGTACCATGAAGTCTGTGAATGAGGCATACCTGTCTGTAACTGGAGAGCATATATATAAATCTTGGGATTGGGGCTGTTAAACTAACACCCTAGTTATCAAGCCTTGTCAAATCTGAGAAGGAAAAATGTAAGAAGTGAGACAACTTTCCAGCTACCTAGGCAGCAATCCTAAGTCTCTCCGTGGTCATTGGGGGTGGGGGTGGGGGTGGGGTGGGGCAGAAGCTCCAAAGGCAGCACTTGTTCAGCTGATAGCCCTGAAGATCTGACAGATTTGGAGAGATCATCCTACCTGTCTTGGCAGAGAGGACAGTTGATCCCTGCTGCTCCTCTTATTCACAGTCTGGACAGGATCTCAGCTTTTCACTGTGCAGCCAGCCTTGCTATGAGCTTCTGGGTAGAAGTTCTTCTGTGACCATCTATCTTCTTGGAGGAGATACAGGATGCTGCCAGGAGATGACCTGTCTTTCTATCATAAAAAAGGCTTTTATATTGAATACCATGTTCTCATATTCTCATATCTCTACAGGGTTTGAGGACTGGGGAAAGAAAATCTGTTAGATGTCTAAATTAAATTAACTTTGAGAGCGTATATAAATTAAATCTGAATACACAGGCTTCCTAGTCAGTCACAGCTCAATGAAGTTAGCAAGGACAGGGAGGCTTATACTCTTGAGTCTGAACAGACTTTGAGTAAGGAGAGACGTTTCTTAAGTTGTTAGCTGTGATATCTGAATCTATCACCATTTTAATGCCCTATAGCTGTCGTTCTGATCTTTGAGTGCAGCCAGATTGTAATCATGAATGACTAATATAGAAATAATTATTTCTTAAGCTGTCTTCTGAGAAGGCAAAGAAGATTGACGGGGAAACAGGAGAAAAAGGGCTTGTGAGTCAGGGTATGACCCAATTCTGAGGAAAGGAAAAAGATCCTTTTGGTGGACTCTATGCCAGGGGTTCCATCCTTAAAAAAGCCCTCCACCCTGTCCTGCAAATAGGAAGCACAGGATGACGTATTCTTCATAGCTGCTTCAAGCTAAAACAGGGCTCGGGTGGTCAGGACCCTGGCTAGTCAAAGGTAAGGAGGGAACCCAGGAAATGGGGTATTTATCAGAAGTATGTGGTCATCTGACCCAGCTGTAGAGACAGAGAACATGTTTAGCTGGGCTGGTCCACATCACATAGACAAGAGTCTCTGCTGGCATCTGTAGCAGAGAAAGTGCTGTAGATTGTGGTCCACAACTGTTGCTTTGACATTTCTACCAGCCTGCTGAAATATAGGCTAGAGACAGAATTAAAATTTATGAATTGATTTGGAACCTCTTGGCTCATGATCTTAGTGATTGTTAAATGGAGACCAGGAGGGAGAGAAGTACCATCCTCAGGAACAGACTTGTGAGGAAACTCATTTATCTGGAGCTCCTTTGACCTCTGTCAAGTGGATCCAATGGCTTCTTTTGATCATCTGAGGCTTATATGAATTTTTATTTTATAAAAGGGAATAAAAGTTTTAGATAAATTAGTATTATCAATCAGTGCTGAAATCTGTACCATAGAAGAGCAGACAATGAGTATGTGCAAAACAGCAGAAGTAGACTCGTACCTTTGAGTTCTAGGAGAATTACAGATTTATGTCAAAAAGTATATATAATTGGTATTTATGTCCTGAATCATTCCCTAAAAACTGCTCCCAAGGAAAGGTTCAAGACTCTCAAATGTCTTCTTACAATATTAAAAATAAAGTACATGGCATTTTAAAAGACTTAAAATCTCTTAAGCATTATTACTCTTGCCAAATTATCTCAGCATAGGAACATGTTGGCCTTGCCCACAACTGAGTCAGGAAGTGACTTTTTGCTACCCTTAGTAAAGATGGTAGTGAGGCCATATGACCTGTCTGTTTTGATCTTATTTAAGATGGTGGCTTGACCATGAGATTGCTCTTATTTAACATGGGGCCTTGGTCATGCAATTGCCCTTACTTAAGATGGCACCACCTGACCATCTGATCACCCCTATCAAATATGGCACCTGACCATGTGTTCGTGTGGGTTTTTTTTTTCCCAAAATAAACTGAGCAGATAAGAAACAGATAAATTGAAGCATTTAAAAGTCAGTTAGAAATATAGATGGCAATAACAATCATACATTTCCATTTACACCTAGGAAATAGACATTGTGAAAGAAATACAGAGAAATTTTTTTTCTGGGAAACTTATATGGTTAATGCCTTGGAGCTTGGAGGGGATCAGGAAACAGAGTAACAGTGCAGCCGCATGGGAGAGAGGGATCCCTCGGGCTGTGCAAGCAGTTGCAGAGGAACGAAGCCAAGCCACGGATCGGCAGCAGTGGTGGAGGTGGAGGGCCACAGGCACGTTTCCCACGGTGATGTGTGAGGCCCAGAAGACTGACCCCCAGTGTCCCAGAGGGTCAGTGAGGGCCGATGAATGGCTCAAGATAGCCAATGGACCATCATCACAAAGGCTATGGGCCATGGAATTGAGAGGGCACAGGCTGTCTCCATATGCCATTGCATCGAGATGGGGGCCGAAAGGCTGAAAGCACGAAAGACACATGGTGCTGGCACCACGATTGAGCAAGGAGTGACTCCTCAGTTGTGGGGAAATGCCCAAAAGGGAGGCTTACCAATTATGCTGGTGTTGGATGAGGTGAATGTTGAAGGTTCCAGGTCTCCTAGTGTGTCTCAGACTGCCGGCAGGCAGGAGAAATGCACCAGGAGGACCTCTGCCGAGTCATTAACACCAGTGTTACGATATATTGCACACAGGGGACCCTGAGAGTGTCCCACACATGCAGGAAAACATGCTGGCATGCTGGGCAAATGTAGCAGTGGGCTGGCGGGTGACCCATGCTATGTGGGATGGTGGTGGGGTGGTGGTGGACCGTCATTCACAACTCAGTCACTGCATCTGTGAGGGAAGGGTTTATTATAATAAAGAGACAAAGGGGAAGATAGGAAAGAGGGAACAAAGAGAGAGGAAGAGAGAGAGAGGGACTGAGGGTGCGCACCTCATGGGAGGAAAGGCAGAAGAGAGGAAGGGGAGGGGCCTTTCCCCAAAATGAGGCTTTTAAGTCAGGATGCAGGGCAGTGCCAAGGGGTGTGTCAGAATACTAACAATGGTTTCCAAGGGGCAGTCAGAATACTAATACAGACCACAGAAATAAAAATACCAGTCTATGTGAATAAATATAAATTATAAAACTAGATATTTCAAGAGAAACATGTGAGGATCTCTCTCTCTCTCTCTCTCTCTCTCTATATATATATATATATATATATATATATATATATATATATATATGTGTGTGTGTGTGTGTGTGTGTGTGTGTGTGTGTGTGTGTGTACGTTTTATAGCCTTGTGTTTAGTGTTTTTCCTTCTGCCTCCCAAAATCTTCCTTTTATATTGAATAATAAATTGCAGCAGGTATACTAAAAGACTGCTTTAGATGTTATACATCCATTAAAGAATAGTTTAAATCATTGGCCCTAACTTTGATACATACCTATTTTATTACACAAGAAAACAGTTACTGTAGCATCAAAGATAATAACACAACTTGGAACAAACCTAACCAAGGAGGTGAAAGACCTCTACAATGAAAACTTCACGTCTCTGGAGAAAGACACTAGGAAATGGAAAGAATTAGTAGAATTAATATTGTGAAAATAACCATCCTCCCAAAAGCAATTTACAGATTCAATGCAATCTCAATCAAAGTACTGACATAATTCTTTACCAAAAATCAGAAATAAAAAATTGTCAAATTTATTGGAATAATAAAAAAAACCAAATAGCCAACGCAATCCTGAACACACACAAAAAAGTATTACCGGAGGGATGTCCAAATTTCAATATATGTATCTGTAGTGATTAAAGAAATATGTTATACAACCAGACATGTAGACCAATGTGATAAAATAAAAGACTGAAACGTGAATATTCTTAGTGATAACCATCTGATATTTGACAAAGAGATCAGAGAACATGCACTAGAGAAAAGACAGGATCTTAAACAAATGGTGCTGGGATACCTGGATATCTACTTGCAGAAGAATAAAATCAGACCCGTACTTATCACCCTGCACAAGGCTACAAGTGGATCAGAGACCTCACTTTGAAGCCTGAAATGGTAAGAATTCTAGATGAAAACATAAGCAGTACCCTACAAGATACATGTGTAGGAAAGGATTTTCTGAAAAGGGGCCATTTCCCCATTTTGTAATTACAAACAAGTTCTCCCTAAGTCTGTATGCCCCATTTGTATGTGACCATGAGAACTCAGGGAAAAATCTCAGAAGAAGGTATCCATTATGTGGGTAAAGGGTGAAATGATTTTCAAGCGATGGCTCTGGAATAGGCAGTGTGGTTGCAAATGGATGAGGACTTAGGATGGCAAGGGGCTGTGGTTCTAACTATGTTCTGGCTCAGAGAGACCTAGCTAGAAGTGAACTTGAAGAGGGCCTTCCCGTTTCTTCTGATGGTCTGAGATACTTCCACAACGGGTATGTAATCTCCTCCGACTCTTGTTGCTTCCATATGTCAGGAATTACGTTTCTGACAACAGGCGTTCTCCTTTGAACATTCCCTTCTTAGGCGATCAAGTCATCTCAGAGGATTAGAACCCTACAAGTCTTCCCTTTGGCATTTGATGTAAGATACTTGATACTTCCCCTTCCTTCACAGGAGCAAATCTGTGCAAATCAAGAATGCTTCCTGTGTCACATTCTGCCCTTCTCTTATGTATTATGGGCAGTGATGAATACTATCATTAAAGTAGATTCAAATAGAGAATGCCTAAGGTTTTACTCAAAACATGGCTTCGTAGGAAGATTGACTCTAACATTACCCCAGGCCATAGCTCCTTTGTTGACCAATGTTGCTGCTATAGATCACAAAGTGGCGGCACCCATGAGGCTCAGTAAGACTGAAACAAGTCTTTGTGACCAGCTGCTGTCTATCCCTGTGTTTCCTGCTGGGACATCTTGTGTGCATATGTCCCAGCAAGTAACACAGACAAGCAAATGCCTTGGCCAGGCTACAAAGACCCTTCATGATTTAGCAGCATCTGGAGCCAATGTGGCCACCAAGGGCCCCACAGAGCATAGGTTGAGGCTGTTGTTCTGGCTACAGATGTACCAATAGGATGCTGGGGATACACATCAAATCATGTCTCCTCCGGACAAACCATGTTTCCCTCTGCAACATCACAGATGAATGAAAGTTGTTTTGATTTGTCTTTATCTTGGTTTGGTTTGGTCAGTTAGGTGTTGATTCCACTGAATTGAATCCCTTGTCAGACCTCAATTTTTAAGAAAAATGAAGTGCTTCCCAGGCGAATAAACAGAACACTCAGGTATAATTTATAATAGTGCCCTGTCTCCTGGACACTTGTGTGTGCCTGCACCCCTTCAGAGAAAGGTGAAGCCGTCAGCACTCCTGGGGCCTGGGCTTTGCAGCAGTGGAAGAGGCTGTCTTGATGTCTGCATATCTTAAGTAGATACTGGGAAGGACAGCACCTAGTGATTGTTATTTCCTTGTTCCCTTTTCTCTTTGACTCAGAATTGCAGTTTTTCTTCCCTGACTATGTTGTTCAGCATGAGTACATGTTTCTTCCACCTCATCTCTTCCTCCATAACTGACAGCACATACCCTGGCCAAGACACAGAGAGCTTAATATACTGACTTGTCCTTATTCATACCAAAGCCATGTTCAACTTTCTTCCTCTTTGGGGTGTGTGTGTGTGTGTGTATGCATGCGTACTCCTGTTCTAGCTCACATGTAGGGAACTTCTAATTGGTCTCCCCTTAGTACTTGTAAATTGTGGAGAGTTGTCAGATGTACAGGATAAAGAATACTTTTGAAGGCCAGTAGGAATTGCTGCCAAAAGGTAGGGCTTTGATTGAGCCATTGAGAGGGTCAACTCATGGCTAGCTGAGACAAAATACTAATGCTAGTGAGGCAGAGCCTGTGGGAACTGGACAGCAAGTCCTCCTTCTGCTATCTTGCATGTAGGAATCACAGTGAATCAAATGTCTTTGTCCTCACAGAAGGCATATTTTGAGATTCTTTGACTCAGTTTGATGATGATGGGATGTAGATTATTTATTTATTCTTTCTTTCTGGTTGTGCCTTGACCACTTTCATAGCAGGAACAGCACCTGTAGGAGAAGACAGCATGCCCTTGGCTGTCTGTTCTTGACCACGTGAAGATGGAAGGGGACATCCAACTCCAAACTAGGCAGCAGGAGTTTGAATCTGCCTGTACCTGGAACTTAGACCTTTCAGCCCCTAGAACTGAGAAGTGCATTTGTGTCCTCAAGTCACTCAGGCTGTTGTCATTTACTACAGAGTCTGTCCTCACAGTGCTGCCACTCTGAATGTTGGAATGGCAAACGGTTTATAGACCCTATAAGTCCTCTGGTAAAGACATGGCCCAGAAGTGAGAGGGGTGTCTTAAGAGGAGTGACTGGTTAAAGATGTGTAAACTGAACCTTTGTGATCAGTCTTGTTTCCTGTAACTTTGCAAACTGCCAGCGGTAATCCTTGGTACCTACTTGGCAAATTAGAGGTGGATCCAGTGAGCAATTGAGGGTGTGGAAGTTAAAAAAAAATTCACTCTTAAAGACATAGATTTGTATGAGGAAAAAAAATAGCTGTGCAGATGATGTGTATAAGTAGGTAGTAAATATGTTTTACATAGAAAACCCAATGAGGTCACATTGTTTAATTAGAACTTAGAGAACATAATGTTAAAAATACTATTTTAGTATTATTTGTCTGAGAATTGCATCCAATCACATATTGTACAGAAACTTGTGGACACAATGTAAAAGCCGTAGCATGTTACAACCATACACTGTGAGTTCTAAGGCTAAGTATCAATTTTCTTACTTTATTCATAGGAGGATAAAGAGAGACAGTGTCTAGGATAAAGCTGTTCAATGACTCTGCCAGCCTTCTTATTTTAGTAGCCAGAAAAACTTCAGTGCTAAGAGCATCTGGCCTTTCCAGTTTCTTTCATTTTCATAGAGCAAAATATTACCCACATTGCTTATTCATGTGTGTGCATATGTACATGCTTGTGTGTGTGTGTGTGTGTGTGTGTGTGTGTGTGTGTGTGTGTGTGTGTGGTGCTTTTAACCCTTGCTCTGTTGACATTTTTGATTAGATAATTTCTTTTTTTTTTTTTGAGACAAGGTTTCTCTGTGTAGCTTTGGAGCCTTTCCTGGAACTCACTCTGTAGCCCAGGCTGCCTCAAATTCACAGAGATCCACCTGCCTCTGCCTCCTGAGTGCTGGGATTAAAGGTGTGTGCCACCACCACCGGGCAGATAATTTCTTCTTATGTAGAAATTTCTTCTATTTCATCACCCCATCCAGTGCTCACTAGTGGCCATTGCACCCACATTTGTGACAAAGTATTTCCAGACACTTACTGTAAACTGCACTTGGAGAAGAAGTAAAAGTCTCTGTTTTGAACCATTAGTCTAAGTGTCCTTATGAAATCATGGCAAGGGAAGATGCTGGTCGTGAAGATATGTGTATTTGGATTGTCATGCATCTGAGAAGGTCTTGGCCTGGATGCACTGCAGTTTGACAGTTGTGTTGACTGCAACAGTAGCGGGCACAGGAGAGCTGCTGTGGAAGTGAGGTCTTCATGTGAAGTCTGCTCTCAGGTTTGTGGCCGGTGCCCTCCCTCTGGACTTCACTGCTGGGAAGAGTGAGGGCTGCGTTATGTTGATGGGTGATGTCGCAGTCTCTCCTAGAGTTGTCTGTAACTGGTAGTAAGTTTGCTTAGACCCCAAAGCATCGACACACAGCACCTGCATGTATCTCTGTATGAATGGCCTGGGCAGTGGGTTGGGATAGAGAACAAATGGAGTCCCCCCTTTAATGAGAAGAGTTCAGAGAATTTCTCTGGAAGTTTGAGTTAATTTTATGATCAGAGGACCCCGTTTGTCATCATTTTTTGCCTTCCTTGTCTCAACATAGTGAGTAGAAAGCCTTCTGTTACCCATGAGGTAGTGGCTCTTACTGAACTTGAGTGCAACTTAAAGTTGCCTTTGAAGTGGCACGTTATTCTTTTGCCCAACTTCCTCAATGATGTCCCAAAGAAGAAAGTTGTACAACAATAGAAGATTTCACAGTCTGCATCTTCCAGCGAAGTCTGGGACCTGATGCCAGTTCTAGCGCCACAGGACACTTTATGAGCCTTATATGAGCTGGGGAAACTCTTTGAAATACAGTGAGGCCATAAACCAGCAAGTGAATTATAACGATGCCGACGGTAGTCATTTTGATTTGATAGGTGTTCAGTAGGGCTTCTATTACATATATTTTCCATTTTATTTAAGGGAAAATTCCACCCAATTTGCTTAGACCAGCCATCTGGAACTACTTCTCCCTTTCTTGACTTCTGACACTTTGCCAGCCAAAAGCAAAAATAAAAGGGGCTAAGAAAAATTATATAAAAAAATACTTATTTAATGCAATTAATGTAAAAATGAAATGCATTTTTCATCTTCCAGGATATGTTTTGAGTTAAATTAAGCTGCCTTGAGACTTTTGAGGTAATTATTTGTCCTCTCTGTGTGAATGAGCAGTTGGATTCCTTACCTTGCTGGGACTATTCATTTCACACCTCCAGTGCCCAGCACATCTTACACATGCCTGTGTTCAGTGAGCACAGCTGCTTTATTAGGTAGGCGGGCTCCGTCTTCCAAACGAGCCTCAGCAGACCAGCTGAGAGCCCAGGAGTGGTGCAACACTGCTTCTGTTCTGCACAGAGACCCCTTGTCCCCTCCGACACAAAACTGGCTTCAGAATCATGTGTTTTCATAGTAACTACGTACAGGAATTCCTCGGTAATAGTTAACTTGCTATTTAAAATATATAACTGATTATGTTGAGTCAAATATCTTACTTGCTTAAACATCTAGCCTGTGTCAGTGTGGGGTAGACCTTTTCTTTCTTTTTATCAACTATAATGGGCTTTGGGAGCTCTGAGATAGTACAATTGGAAAGTAGTTGTCTGTGAAAGATTTGGTGTTATAATGCAGGTGCTTCATGCATGCCTGGTCCTAGTCACTTCTTGTCTGTTATCTCCATCAGTCATCACGGAAACTGTGCAAGGCAAAGGGCTCTCTATCCTGAGTGTATGAAGGTGAGGCACAGAAGCCGGGTAGCTCACAGAGCAGACCCATGCAGCAGGGATTCATCCCTCTCTGCTAACCCCAAAGGCAATGCTCTTGGTTCAATGGAAAATGCCCAACACTTTGATTCTCTTGGTTTTGACATAACCGTGGTTGATATTCTCTTCTGATTAGTAGGTCTAGTAGGCTATGCTATGGTTTTGGACAAGGTTCTTATTGCATTTGTGGTGATAGTTCCAATAAAGAACCAACATTCTCGTAGTATATATCCAGATTGTTTGAAAGTGCAAGAATGGATGGAGTCCATGTGCTTGAATATTTTGCAAATGCATCTGTTTCCTTCTGATGATGTTTATGCAAAATCCTCAGTAGTTGGGGCGCTGAATGTAGATCAGTGTTGATGTATATTATAACTAACTCACATTGATCTATATTCAGTACTCTAACTGATGATATAGACCTAATCGGAGAGGAATCCTTTTTATTTGATGCTCACATAGTATGACTGAATTACAAAGACATCAGTATAGAGAACCAAAGAAAAATTTTTATATATGAAAACATTTTGTTTTACATATAATTTAATAGCTAGATTTTAAAGGCAGCTGAGTAATTTCCTGTATCATGCTTCATTTATTATAAAGGAAATTAATTTTGCTCAAGAATATCCTTTGAAGTCTAATATTATTAGCATGATATATGATTATTATAATAAGATGTGTTTATGATTGTAATATATGTTTTCTTAAAATGATTATGTAATCAGTTTTCTTATCACAGTGACAAAAGATTCAAGCGTTCTTTTAACTTTCACCCATTTAGGTCAGAAATAGTGTAGACAATAATTACAAACCAGATCCTTTAAGATTAAGAAAATAAATTTACTTTTATTTTTCTCTGAGTTCCTTTGCTTTTGTGAAGATTTCACACATCTATTTGAGGATCTCCCTTGCTTGAATGTATCAAGATTCACGTAACTGAGCAGAGAGGGAACTTCCTGTGACCACTAGGCTGCTAGGACCACTTAGACCACCATGATGTTTCAGAAGAAGCATGTGGGATTGAGCTTTTTATTAAGCACACTGGGCTTTTGTTGTCCATATAGAACAGAGTGGCAGATCCTGCCCTGTCAAATATACCCTGTTCTGTCACTATGGATTCTTAGTTAAGAGAAAGCACAAAGAACAATTTAATTTCTCCCAGTTTGTTCAGTAATTTCCAATATTCATCCTGGGACTTTCTCCTAACTGCCCTACGTTCATCTTCCTTCAGCCATGCACCCCAGGAGACCTTACCACTCTCCCCAATTCCTGCTACTTCAGGGCTTAGGGACCTTTCATTGGGAAGACCCACTGTGATGCACCCAGGGTTTTCACCCTTGTCAGTGTGCACCAGTCTCTTAAAGTGAATCCTCACCCAGCCTTGCCAGCACTTGGATCTCTTTGTATACGTGCTGAAACACTCTCCACCCCTCTCAATCTCTATCCCTCCCTCCTGCTCTCTGTTTCTTCCATTCTACCCCCTATCTTCCATTTGACTTTTAGAGATAAGGTCTTAGTGTAGCTCTAGCTGGCCTTGAACTTACAATTCTGAGTGCCAGGATTTCACATGTACACTGAGATACCCAGAAGAAAATCTTCCATATTCCTTGAGTAGACAGTTGCATCTTTCTTACTGCTCCAATGATCAGTTCCTCCTTTCTAGTTTGCCCTGTATGTATCTTGGGTGGAGTTTTGCATTTCTTCCATAGATGGTGTATATCCAGTTAATTCCTGTCCTGTATTCTCAGAACAGTTTTATTCCCGGCAGTTTTCCTGGAGACAATCTGCGGTTCTCGAAGTCTTTTTTACTCTTGATTCCTAAGAGCTCATACCAGGATGTGTACTCCAGATCCCTCATCTGGGAATTCAGATTTTGTTTAAAGTTCTGTCCACACTCACTTTCTGTTCATTTCACATGGTGGATTATCTGGAATGACTTGGAGTTAAAATAGCAGATACTGCTAATGGTTGGATGTACAGGTGCTCTCTTATAGTAACTTTTTTCTAGAAGGAAAAAAGAACTGGGTGTGCTTGACAAAGAAAAAGTAATATATTAAAGAAGCAATTAAAAGTAAGCCTTTGTTTTCTTTATGGATGTCCTGATCTGACAGGCCAAATAATATTATGTCAATCAAAATAAACACTGGAAAAGTCTTCATTGGTACTTATATAGGATAATCTAGAAAATAGTAAATATTATTTTATTTGGTTGAAATAATTCTATAAACTTAATTAGAGCTATTAGAAAAACAAACAAGGAAAAGGGAAGGGGTACCTGGAATCCATGATAAGTTTATTTTTATTTTACAGGGACATGACAGTACCTTCTTGGAGGAGACAAGGTCTTTAAGGGACCAGCTTGCCTGGACTTAGCTCAGGCCATCTGTCTCATGTATTGAAAAATCTCTTACACCAGCTATCCCTTGTTATTTAGTTTCAGCCAGACTCAGTTTGCCCTCCTATAAGTTACAAATGGCAATCTTTTCTAATCATGATGGTATATGTCTTAGTTAGGGTTTTATTGCTGTGAAGAGACACCATGACCACAGCAACTCTTATTAAGGAAAACATTTATTTGGGGCTGGCTTACAGTTTCAGAGGTTTAGTCCATTATCATCATGGCAGGAAACATGTTGGTGTATAGGCAGACATGGTGCTTGAGAAGGAGCTGAGAGTTGTTATTCTTAATCAGTAGGCAGCAGAAGGAGATTGTGAGCCACACGAGGCCTAGCTTTAGAAGACCTCAAAGTCCACCTCTACAGTAGCACACTTCCTCCAACAATGCCACACCTACCCCAAAAAGGCCACACCTCCTAATAGTGCCATTGCCTATGGGCCAAGCTTTCAAACACGCGATTCTATAGAGGCCATACCTATTCAAACCACCTCTGCATACCTAATTTTTATTTCTTCTTTCTTATCTCTCTTCCTTGATAATAATGCAGAAGCACAGTTTAATTCATTGAACTCGCATTCGGCTGTGTTCATAGCAGTGGTTTGTGCATGGTGGAGAGGGGACTTGACTCTGTGGGTGACTTTGTAAAGGACACTTGGATGTGCTTCATGGATGTGAGGCTAGGGACCAACTCTTGTATGTACTTAAGGCAGCTCAAAGTTACTGGCTATGGACTGAGAAACAATGCCCTTATTGTGGTTGGAAGTAGGGGCTCCTGCAGTACAGAGCCCATGTGAAATCTCACGTCATGTGTCTGTTCTAGCCTCACGTTTGAGCTAAGTGGCATCCAATTAAGAAGATTTGTTAAATCCGGGGGCCTTTCCAGATAATCAGTAGCACAGAGAAAATGCCAGACAGGCTACTTGATCTCCACGTTTCTACCATGCTGCCATCTGATCCCATTTCTTTTGGACAGAAATAACCAGCTTTGTAGGCATGAAAATTGAGAATAATTTTTGGAGTAGTGTTGCAAGTTATTTTATTTATGGTTACGAAGTGTACATACTTTTTCAAATTATCACGGAATGAAATGAGAAATGCCATTATAAAAAAAAAAGTCCAGATGGAAGTTGTCATTCTCAATAACTCAAGAATAAATATAGTGAGGAGGTGCAGAAGGCTCCGTAGTGGAGATGCAGGCAGTGCGTATGTCTGTGCGGTACTTACAGATTGTTTTATTTACTTATTTATGATCAGGGGAAAGAGGATTTTGGATGCTTTACAAGTTAAAGACAAATGAAATGAAAAACAAAATCTCGATCTGGACAGATTGACTACTGAATGCCCAGGGAAATCAGGCAACAAAACTGCTCCAGGAAAATGGAACAAAATGTTTTCAAAAAGTGAATAAAATGAAGGGCTTAACTCTTTACATTTTATGTGTCATCAACTAAAATTTTATGCTGTATGTTCTGTGTTTTTAATCCTTTCTCAGTAGCTAGCTGGGGTGTATTGCTACCATTCTCCTTATTAGATTTTCCCTTTCATAATAGACCCACACATGTGGAGCTTCTTGTATCTGATTATCATAGGTATATGGCTGTCTGTTTTTTACAGGGAAGATAGGAGATGTCTCTCTCTCTCTCTCTCTCTCTCTCTCTCTCTCTCTCTGTGTGTGTGTAGAGAGAGAGGGGGGGATTCACTGTATAATACATACTTGTATGAAAATGAAAAAAAATATTTAAGAGATTTTAAATTTTGGATTTAAAAATCCAAAATGAAATAAAACTATAAAGGGCTAGTAAACAAAATTCCCAGTGTTGACTTTTAACTTATACTTTCTAAAAGTATTAAAATTCTCACAATAAAAACTTAAGTTGAAATAAAACTTTCTTTTCCTGATTAGTTGTTTTTACTGGTAGCTGCTAGGAAAGTTGGGTGAACTGTTTTGTCAGGTGAACAGTGCCCCTGGATTGAGAGGGGGGAAGAACCCTGAGTAGAGGATAGCCTTGTGTACTTAGGATGATACTACAGCAGTGGAGGATCTCATTTGTTCAGACTATGGTGTTCAGAAATATTATCTCCACCTGGAGGCTTCAGTTTGGGTGGCTGTTTGAATGGCTGGGGGTGCCGTGTCTCCATTTCATGTTTCTCCCTGTGGCTGAGCAGGCCTTAATCTGCATCCAGGTGTGCTAATGAGTTCTCAGTCCCCAGAGAGAGAAGAATGCTTTGCCACCGGGAGAAACTTAGTCACTGAAGTTAAGGTCTTAAGGTCAGCCAGCAAATCAGTTATAGACCTGCAGCTGGGGAGACTCCTTGGCATGTGTGCATGCAGATGGATGACTCTCCCTCCACAGGTATGGGTGGGGAGGGAAAAGATGAGCTCCTCTGCATGCATGTGGGTAGATGGATGACTGTCCTTCCACAGGTATGGGTGGGGAGGGGAAAGATGGGCTCCTTTGCATGCATGCATTCTGTCTCTTCACAGGTGTGGGGAGGGAGGGCAAAGATGGGCTCCTCTGCATGCATGCAGAGAGATGACTGTTTCTTCACGGGTATGGGTGGGGAGGGAGAAGATGAGGCTGGGTTGTACACCTGAGTACACAGACACAGAGACATGAAGTTTTAACTCTTGCTCATCCTGGCAGATTATCATGATTTTGTTACACAATGTCTTTTATGTCAACTTGCCTAGTCAATTAATTGTTGATCATGGTTCTCTATGAAGGGCTGTGAGAGATATTATCTGAATCTCAGATTTCAATATGGGATATTGCACTGAAGCATCAGAGATGGATGTTGGTTCTCCTGGTAAATTCAGTGGTAGTGATGAGACTATTTTCTGTGAACTGTCAAAGGCTAATTGGAGAACATCATTTAGAATCAGGACTCCTGGCCTATTTCAGTCAGATGAATGGTTTTAAAATGGTGCTTAACACAGCCTCAGATTTTCTCTAAATATGCTTGGAGGAAAGACAAGGTAGACCTAAGGGCTTTGAAAACAGGGTTTTGTTATCAAAAGGTTGAAAGTCAAGAGTTGAATGTTCCTACAGGGTACCCAGCATTTTTTTTTTTTTGGTTAAAAACACTTATTTGTTAAGACATAATTTATACTGAATTTGTTTTCATTTTAATTTATCTTGTAGTTGTTGCAGTTTGAGTGGCCATGACATGGAATGATTCCAAGGTTTGAAAGATACTGGTGCCTGGCCCTGAACTTTGCTTTGCGTTTTAGTTACTGTGACTTTTGTGTTATTTCCTAACGCTTCATGACATTTATTTTTCCCATCATTGCAACAAAAACATTAATAATAACCCCCTTTGTTCCATTGTTATTGGGTTAAATTAGTTGATAATGATAAAATACTTAGAGCTGTGCTTGTAGACATTGGACACTCTGAGAGATAAGTAAATATATGTTTATCTATTGAAGGTCTTATTTCATAATGCAACATTGAAATAATGTCTGGATTTGTGAGCAATTTAAGTGTTTACTGCAGAACCAATATGTTTAAAGATGTATTTAATATATTGTTCTGGACCAACAGAGCAACCAGACAAGATTTAGAGTGTAGGTGTCTCGGAAGTAGGAAAGGGTAGCACCATTAGAAAGTGTGTGCTGGGTAGTGCTTCTGCGTGTGCATTGAGGGGTGTGATTAGACTGGAGTGCATGCTGTGTTACCAGATTCCCTGCTGTGTGTCTAGCAGTGAGGGCTGAGATGATGGTGCCAATGCTGGTAATGATAATGATAGTCATGATGGTGGTAGTGTTGCTAGAGATAGTCATGGTAGTCACGTTGGTAGTATAGCTGGTAACAATGGGGACAGTGTTGGTAAGGGTGGTGATGATATTAACACCGATCATTGCAGTAATGGCAATGGTTGTGTTGTTGATGGTATTGGCGATGGGAGTAGAAGTGAGTGTGGTAACAGTGAGGGTTCTGATGACGGTGGTGATGGGGATGAAGGCAGTAGGAAGGGCAGTTATCCTTTTGGTGACAGTAATGGTGATAATAGGAAGGACTGAAGATTCTCCTCCTTCCCCTAATGACTTCTATACCATCTACCATCCAGATAGTACAGAAAACTACAAGATGCCTGTAGGCTTCTGTGCCAGGTAAGGGGTAGCTTAGGGTGTAGAAATGTGGGGAATAGTTAAGGACCAACGACACTGTCATTTGTTCCTGAACCCTGTGATGATCATATCTATCTTCTGTTGGTGCAGGTAACCCTATTGTCATCTGCAAAGTATCAAAACCAGCTAGGCAGCTGAGGGGACCAGTCACTCTATAGGATTCAGGGCTCCTTCAGTTTTTAAGATGGTGACATGAAGGCTTTCCTTGTGTTTATTTCATTTACCCAGACATAGCTGGGCTGTCCTCATTACTGTGGTAACAGAAGCACATTTATTTGGTGCTCATTCTGTAGCTGATTTGTGAGGCTCAATGGTTCATTATGACAGAACTAAGTTGTAATTCAGAATGTAGTTTTGATTAGTATGTATGGTGCATTTTTATGAAATAGCATAGTAAGAGGAGAGGAGAGCTGAAATATTGAGGTGAGATCAGAATGTCCTCTTTTCATGTTTAGTCTGCTTCCTGTGTTATTTTATTTACTATCATTATTATTATTATTTTAAATCATTACTTTGCACATAGATAGCAGTGATCCTTTTTCTTTCCAACTTTTTAAACATTGTGTGTGTGTGTGTGTGTGTGTGTGTTATTGCATTAATGTACCATGGAGCACAGGTGGTCAAGAGGACAGCTTGTTGAGTCAGTTCTCTCCTCCCACCAGATAGGTCCCACAGATTAAACTCAGGTGGTTTAGTCTTAGTGGCAAGCACTTTTATCTGAAGAGCTATCTTGTGAGCCCGACAGCAGTGATTCTGAATGGGAAGCAGGGTTATCACTGTAGATATTTTCCAAAATCTAAAAATCACCGTTTTGATTGTTAGTAAGTTTTCCTGTGTTATGGATATCTTTTTTTCCTTCCTTCCTTCCTTCCTTCCTTCCTTCCTTCCTTCCTTCCTTCCTTCCTTCCTTCCTTCCTTCCTTCCTCCCTTTCTCTCTTTCTTTCTTTCTTTTTTTTTTTTGTTGCTTTTTGAGACAGAGTTTTTCTGTGTAACTTTGGCTGTTTTGGAATTTGCTCTGTAGCCCAGGCTGGCCTCAAACTCACAGAGATCCACCTACCTCTGCCTCCCGAGTACTGGGATTAAAGACATGCACCACCACTGCCCAGCTTGTGTTATGGATATCTTATGATAGAAACAAGCAGTATCCCAAGCATTTCCAGGTAACACAGAGGCTAAGAAACTATGGTGTGTGGTACTTACTGTATGAAGTATATCCTCTCTGTTCTTCAGATTCTATGACAATAGCTGTCTAAAAATCACCTCAAGATCTATTTGAAATCCATCTTTTACAAGAAACATACTCATACTGGCTTATTTTTAAACATACACATACTATACATATCACACACACCACATAGAAACACATATACACATACACACACCATGCACACATACACACAGAAACGTTACACACACATTCACACACACACATATACATACCATACATGTAAGAACACCCACTACACACATGCAATTATACAAACACACACACACCACACACAAACACACACATATCCACACTATGACACACATACACACATACACACACAGAAACGCCACACACTCACACAATACACATTTAATTATGGCATTAATAATAATTGGACTTAGGGACTTATGCATGCCAGGCAAATTCTAATGCTTAGCCATATTCTGAGCTCAGTTTCTTTGAATGCTTTTTTTTTTTTTTTTGGTAGATTTTCCTTGTCTATTTGTTTTTCTTTTCAAATTTGTCAGTAAGTTCTTTAATACTTAGTAAATTAAAATTAAGATTTATTTTAATTTTTCAACTATGTGTATGTGCAGGTCTTGTAAATGTGATTGCAGGTGCCTTTTCATCCGGAGAGGGAGCTGTATCCCCAGGAGCTGGAGTTACTGGAGTTACTGGAGTTACTGGAGTTACTGGAGTTACAGTGAGCTTCCTGGTGTGGGTGCTGGGAACTGAACTCTGCAAGAGCAGTGTGTGCTCCTTAACCATCAAGGCATCTCTTCATCCCTCACCTACTCTATTTAAAAAAATGTACCCTAGTGCTATACAGACTTTAATAACCAATAAATATTTATGCTTAAGTTTAGTATATATACAACTCACAATGTTGCTTTCATATCTAGAATTCTTTTCATTGAGTAGAAAACTTAGTATTCTTTTTCTTTCCTTTTTATTTTGTCTAAAGCAGAAATAAATTCAAATCTCACTGGACTTGATTACTGACATGAGGGTGATTGGTTTCATGTTTGAGAAAATAATTCTGGCTTTAGACTTTCCTGGGCTTTAATTATTGTATTTAGTTTAAGATAAACCAGAGTACAATCTATAAAAATATTCCCTATAGCCAACCTTGCAGAAGCCAATGCTATCTTATTTAACGTGTTATAAATTAATATCGATTTCTCTGCTGAACTTGACAGTAAGAGATTGCTATTAGGCAAATATTCACATTTTGACAAATACTGCTGGTAAGGTTGCCTAGTCCTGTGAGACAGAACCTACTTGCTGATGCTACTTTCGCCCTGTTCTATCCTAGCAAGTTCTTTGCCATTTCTTTGGCTATATAATGTAATAGAAATGTATCCATGCCACTGTGTGTGGGAGTGGGAAGCCTGAACTCCTTTGTTTCCTGATGGGTACTGAGTGAACCCAGATATTCTGCATTTCTACTGGCCTCTCTTGTCAGTGGGTAATATACATCTTGTTCACTCTGGCTGTGCCCCACATACCTTGCAAGCGATCTATTGTGATGGTTCGAATGAGAAATGTACCAACCCCCATCAGTTCATGTTTGAAAACTTGGTCTCCAGCTGGTGTTGCAAGGTCATGGAACTTTTAGGTCCTGGAGGCTTGCTGGGTGAAACACATCACTTAGGGCGGGTTTTGAGCATTTTCACTCTCATCCCACTTCTGGTCCACTCTCTCTGCTTTCTGCTGTGGTTGCAGATGTACTCTCTCAGCTTCCTGCCCAAGCCGCCTGCTGCCACCTCTCAGCCATGGTGGCTTTTCTCTTGTAAGCCAAAAACACAATAAATGATTTCCTCAGAGAGCTGCCTCTGATCTTGGTTTTTTGTCACAGCAACAGAAAATAATTAACATCCAAAATAAGCATATTTGAAACCCTCTCCTGAAAAGGGAAATGGAAACAAATTCATACTATTGACCATCAGCTGCACACTCAGCCAGGCAACCTTTGAACATACTCTCCTGTAGCCAGTAAGGTTGATGAAGATGGGTGGATGTGGTCCAGATCATCAGAAATGTTACCCCAGGACATTCAGAAAACTGGACTTCAATTGTTGTTTAAAATCTGGAAAGGCACTGGGGATACATGGAAAGTAAGGGAAGCCATGAGTTAGAATTCATGAACAGTGTTTATGAGGATTCCTGTGCAGTCCAAATGGTGGGCGTTTTAGACCCTGGGGAGTCTGTTTCCATGAGGCCAGTGATGTGCAAAGGACAGAAATGCTTTAATGAGGAGGTTGTTTTGCATACTGATTTCTTTCCCGACATGTATAAACAGAGTCTCCGAGAACATTCCAGGACTCAGTGTTGGGGCCTGTTGTTTCATAGAGTGGTAAAATAATATCTTGCTTAACATTCGGTAACCCCAGAGTTTACTTCCAGACCACAGGGCTCCTCATTAAATGGGGTGAGAGAGCGTGCCCTGGGGAACTGCTTACCTGAGTCACGCTTTCTTTGGGTGGCTAGCTAATCTGTTCTGGAACTTAGTACCTGTTGAGAGAGAGGGAGGCAGTGTGCTGGCTCACTTCACTGCTTGTTGGCTTGTGGTCATAAAAGAATACTCTACTTGCATAAGTTAACCTTTGGTGTCACCTAGACCAGCCACCTAGCTAGCGTCTCTTCATGTACCTACCTCTGTTTCCATTGCATGACCTGTGACGTAGCATCGAGAAGTTACCATTATCAAGTCTTGTCAGAATACCCTGACATCAGAAATTGTTTTCAAGTGGTCTCTTTAATATTTCTTTTAATTTTGAGGACACAGTATCATTACATCATTTCTCTCATCTTCTATTTCCTCCTTCCATACCCTTACCTACACCCTTCCATGCTCTCTTTCAAATTCATGGCCTCTCCTTTCGTTAATTGTTATTGCATCCATATATGTATATATACATATATATTCCTGAACACAACCTGCTCAGTTTATGTAATGTTGCCTTGCATGTATGCTGTCAGGGCTGTCCATTTGGTGTTCAATGACCACGAGGTGCACTCTCCTCTGGGAAAGACCATTCCCCCGACCCCCTCGGCATTCCTTAGCTCTTCAAATGGTCTTTCATGAGGGCAAATTTCCAGTCACTCATCATCGCAAATACGTTTGGAGGTAATTTGATTAAATAAGGATCCCGATGATAATAGCTTCAGAGGTTTGATCTGTTTTACCGAGTCTGTAAAGGGTTAGCCTTGATAGAAACATTTATTGCTGATATCAGAAGATTATGGGCTTCCAAACTACAATTTGTACTCTGTTCTTCTTGAACTTAACATAATATAGTGTAGTATAATGTTACAAATTTATTTTCAACCGTTTGGTTTTTTTGACTTAAATTACAAAAAGCAATCATGGGTACACTCGGGCTTAGCCTCCTGTCAGGAAGATAATGAAAACACGTATTGGGAATATTCCACATCCCATAGATAGACAAGGAGGATGCCTCTCCTGTAGGAGAGTCACAGTGGAAACACCACAGGGTCATGCCTTGGGCCTCTTAGTGATTTTACCAGCCCTGGTAGCATGATAGCTGTGTGTGTGGCTCCTGCTCCTCGTTTATTTCTTAATCTCTTCTTGTGCTTCATTGCTTGTTTCTAAGGTTTAACCCTCTCCACACTGACAAGGAGTGTTCAAAGAGAAATGCCCCATTTTTTTCCCCAGCAGAGGATGAAATAGCTTAAAATGAGGGTTCAGATCTTCACTGTGTTGTGGCAGTGGGTGTGTGTTAATCACTGCATGCTAGTCACAGTGTGATGAGGCATGTGAAGAATTCACTGCTGTAATCTTCCAGCAGCCCACAGGGAAACAGAAATAATATCCTAGTTTCCTAATCAGGCAGTTGAGCTTTAGAAAAGTGAATTAACACATGCATATCACGGGGCCAGCAAGAGACAATGAAGGAATTAAAGTAGAGTCACCAACAGAGTGCTGTCCTTCTCAGTCTCCTCTTGTTCTCCATTCTATGTCTTACAAATGTTTAAGACCTGAGCTCTTCTGTGGTAGAAGGGACACAGCAGTAGAGAATATTTTTATGATGTCACCTTCTAAATGTAATAGTATATATACATATAAAATAAAGCATATATTTATGTAAATTCCTGCACACCTTTTGTGTGTTGAAAATATTAACAGCATGTGTTTACTTGTGCCTTATGAAAGTCCTCATAGTTGGATGAGGAAAGAGGGTTGACAAAGGTTAGTAACTCTTCCAGAGTCAGAAAAGATGAAAACAACATATATTTTAAGCCATGTCTAATTAATTTTAAGATATGTCACTTCAGGGAAACTTAGGGAATAGTATTTATATATACACACACAAAATTACTCAAGTCAGTCCCTTCAAGATCTCTGGTTTTATGTTTGCAATGCATCTAATTAGTCCTTGCCATGACCTACAATACCTTGTTAATTGTGGAAAAACTAGGCTGTTCATGGGTGTTCTTTTATGATTGACAGGAAAGAAAAAGAGGACCAAATGAGTATGACTGTGACATGGGAGTTTGTGTGTGTGTGTGTGTGTGTGTGTGTGTGTGTGTGTGTTATGAGTGCATATGCATGAGTGTATGTGTACATATGCATGCGTGTATATGCAGAGTTAATATTATTGTAAGCCTGTACAAATAAGTACAGGATTGCCATGTTATAGATCAGGAGAGTCAGCTGTGTTTAAGAATTCATACGCGAGGCTTGATTCTAATGGGACAGGCTCATATTTATTTTTTAAAGGGTACACGACACAGTGAGTGTGCTGACCTGCAGAGACATTGGTATGGCGGAGAGGGCAAGAGTCAGGAGAAAGGCAGCTGTTTGCTGTGACTCTTTTTGGCTGAGATAGAAACTCTGGGTCAGTTGTCATCCTTTAAATTCCTCAAGAAAATTCTCATGGGATAAGAGTCTTTCTCAGAAATTTCCCGTATGGCCAGAAATCCTGCCCAGTGGTCAAGGGATGAATTTGTAAGGAGATGCTCGTTAAGGATTCATGGACTGGTGATTGAGGGCATGCGTAAGTGTTTTGTGATCTGAAGTACTCTTGACAGTTTGACCCACTTTGTAACCTTTTTCAGTAGGAAGCGTGGGAGATGGGTGGTTTTCATGGGTAAGAGCTGGAGAGAAGGGCCCGAACATTTGTGGGTCCTTACCAGTGCCTAAGTGTCAGGCCATGGGGGTTTTGCATCAAGAAGAAAAACATGTGGTTCCTGTGATGGCTCCAAAATTCCAGAAGAACTTTTGTAGGCGTCAAGTATAGACACAGCAGGACGCATTCTATCTGCTAACTTATGACCCTCTGGACTCCACACCACTGAGGATCAGCATTGTGATTTATGCATGCAGGAGGTACTATGTCTAGAGACTTGGACACAGTTTTGCAGATATAGTTTGTCCACTGTTGTGCCTACTGTTTCTTCCTTTTGCTCTTCCTGTGGTACTGACAAAAAATGCTTATACTGCCTATTTTCTTTAATTTTTTAACTCAGGAAAAAGGCCAGAAGGAAAGAGGAAATCTCTACTGTGTTGAATTTGATGGAGAACTGGGCCTATGGGCCCTGGGGATTGTCTGAGGGTTTTCATGGCACATGCTTGCGAGATGAGCTTTTGAGCATAGAGCTTAGTCTCCACTGGTACAACTATTAAGAAAATAATGAAAATAGCTAACATAAATTACCAAGTAATTTTTAATGGTAGATAATATAAATTGTAACATACTTGGCAATGTGAGGTACTGCAAAGTTTTTAAACTAATTGGTAAAATCAGTTCCTTCATGAATATGCATGCGTTAATAAACTGGTTGGTGAAATGAAGTTAAAAATGGGCTTTGAGGTAAAACTATTGAATATGGCTGTCGAGTTTGTACTTGTTTTTAAATGGCCATCTTACTGCTTTATATATCAATAGCTTTTAGGAAGATTCATAGAAAAGCTTTGCATGGATATTTTTTTCTTTTAGGTATTTGTATAGGAGTGGGATTATAGGGCCATTAGAGTTTGTTTTATACAGGCAATATACCACCTCCCTATTTATTTATTATTTATTTATTTATTTATTTATTTATTCATTCATTCATTCATTTATTTAATCTATCTATCTATCTATCTATCTATCTATCTATCTATCTATCTATCTATCCTCTCTCCCTCTGTGTGTGTGTGTGTGTGTGTGTGTGTGTGTGTGTGTGTGTGTAAAATGGTAATGTTCTAATGTTCGTGTGGAGGAGGAGGCTTTTCACCTGGAAGGCTGAAGGTATTTACAGCTGGCACACCTGAGTGGCAGCCAAAGCGCACATCTGTGCCCATTGTAACTGTCATAGGAAACTGGTTTCTCAATACACGTGTGGTCTTGACTTTCCCTTTGACCTTCCTTCCTGTGATCTGTAAGAATCGCCATTAAACACTGGAGATAGATGTTGGACAATAAACGACTTTTGAGGGTTGTGATCCCCTTGTATTTTAGCTATAGCATGATATGTAGGGGAAGCTCACATGATAAATGGAGACGCTAGCTCTGTTGTTTGGATCAAGTTAGTTCTGACTTCTACTTAGGCAGTTACGGATGGATACCACTGATGTACTTAATTTGGTCTGGAGTTCGATGCCACACTGGTGTCATATTTTCTCTAGGATTCTGAGCTTCATAATGTTTTTTTTTTTTTCTTGATTTGTGTTCTTCTACTTTTGCTTCAGTGAGTGGGTCTGTGATCAATGTGCTTGTTGGGTGGAAACACACTAATTTAAATTCCAGTTACCCACTGTATTCCTGTAGGATTTCTTGAGAGAGGATACAGCATGTGGTTCTATTTTACCTCTCTCTGTTGATAATGGACTAGCTCCCCCTTAGATTAGAAACACATTAGACACCAACCAAGCTGTGGGGTCCTGCATGTCTTGGTGTCATTGAGTTAGGATGATGTCTTTTGGATCATGATACATTTTTGACAAGATCATCTTCATTTTCTTTAAAAAAAAAATCTTAGACTCCATATTCCACTTTCTATTAAGGATGGAAATAGTAGAGGCCATCCTCACATAATGGTAATTAGAGAATGTGCTTAGGATCCCATTGTCTCATGGTTATTTTCTATAGCATTTTCATAATATGTCATTTACTGTATATCATAATGATATGTAAATACTATAATAGTTTCACCTTACAACTAGGGGTAAATACACTAACCCCCCCCCCCCAAACACCAACACTTATCCTAGAACATTTTGATGGCTAGGCATACTTTTCTCCACAAATTCATCAAAATAGTTAAGGTCTATACTGTGACATCTAACAGTTACTGTGGTTTTCCAGCGGGCCCTGCACTTCTGTGCTTCACTTACATTTGTTAGTTAGATCATTTCATGCCCATGGGGAAAGCTCAAAGATTGCCTCTGTTTGAAGATGGAAATAGAAAACACCCAACCAGTTAGTAGCTGAGCTGAAATTTGCAGCCCAGAAGTTATGGTCCAATACTGGGACGCTAGGATTTGTAAGAATTTGTTGTTAGCATTTTTGAGACACGGTCTCACTGTCTAGATAGGCTGTTCTGGAACTCACTCAGTTGTCCTCCTTGACCTAGAACTTAAAAGTGTTTACCCACCTTAGCCTCTGAGTACTGGTATTACATACTTGAGGCTGGTTGTTCATTGGTTTAAATGCATTTCAAGAATGTTTGCATATGTACATACATGTGGGCATCTGTATATGCATACGACAACATCTTTATGTGTGTGTGTTTTGCACATACTTGAATGTGCAGATGTATGTTCCCATTCTCACTCCTGCCAAGGCCAGAGAAGAGAAAGCTTTTGGATATCCCTTTATTGTTTCCACATCATTGCCTCAGCATAGGATCACTCAGGACCATGTTCTTTGTAGGAGTGGACTTATTGACTCTCTACTTCTTGGGAACCATCATTTTCTCACCCTTGTCTCGATGCTTGGAGTTATAGGTTCATATAACTATGTCCAGCTTCTTATGTGGGTGTTGGAGATTCCAACCCCTCTTCCTTACAAAGAAAGTCCTCTTACCTATTGAACCACCCCTCCAGCCCCCATGAATAAGTTTTTTTATTTGCTGTATACAGTGTTTGCTTTCCAATGTAAACATGTAATATTGTATCTTGAGTATATGTAAAAAATTTTTTTTATCTTAAAATAGCATCATTTCTTTATGTGCCCACTCATCTAGTCACTCCTCTGCCTATAAGGAGATCAGGGCTCAGTAAACCCATTGGGATTGAAGATAGTGTCAGTGAAGCATGTATTCAGTGCCTCTAAGTTACTGAGCACCATAGCTTAGCAACATGTACATCATAACATCTTGATTTTTTTTTCCTGGCGATTGTAAGGCTGACCTAGGGCTGAGGTTACTGCTGCTTCCCAGAATCTCATGAGAAGACAGGACCAAATATCTACAGCTAGAGAAAAGATCTAAATTCAAAATATAAAGTGCTGCTTCTTTACATCCAATGCACATCTCTCTTGTAGCATTGTAGCACTGAAAAATCATTGTTACACCATCGGAAGTCTGAGTCCATCTGTAGATACTTCCAGATCCTGCTGGCACCACATAATTGGACAAGAATGGATATATTTCAATTTAAGCGTTTGCTGGCATCTCCCAGCTTGCGTTTAGTCAGTTATAGTGAGACAGGAGACAGGAAATGGCTGTTGTGAAGGTTGAAGACACAACAGATACCACAGTGTCCAGGCAGGATCATATGGGGAAGGGACCATTGAGACATAAAACAGAGCACAGACTGGAACAGCACCCAAGCCTTGATCAGGCTTTTGAAGGAATGGAAGTGAGAGAGGCAGGTAGGTGCCTTGGGATTGCATACTAAATTTATCTGCCTATGCAAGGAGTGACCTCATAGGGTCACACGTGTGCTCGTGAGACATCTGACCTGTGGGAGTGAAATGTCTGTTCCTGAAAGCAGAAACAATTGTATCCACTTTCTTCTTTGTGGTTAATAAGTCATTCTTTGTGTAGCTTTGGCCATAATCAGAGGAAACTGTAAGTACTTTCCTGAAGGGTAAGATTGAGCCCAACATTCTGTCTTTTTTTTTTTTTTTTTTTTTTTTTTTGTTTTTGTTTTTTTTCGAGACAGGGTTTCTCTGCGTAGCTTTGCGCCTTTCCTGGGACTCACATGGTAGCCCAGGCTGGCCTCGAACTCACAGAGATCCGCCTGGCTCTGCCTCCCGAGTGCAGGGATTAAAGGTGTGTGCCACCACTGCCTGGCCATTCTGTCTTTTAATCAGGATGTTCTAGCATGCACATGACTGTGACTCTTACTTGCTTTGTGTGTGTGTGTGTGTGTGTGTGTGTGTGTGTGTGTATGTTGTTTTTATAAGACATGGTCTTTCAATTTAGACCTGACTGTGCTGGCCCTGAACTCATAGAGATCTGCTTGCCTCTTCTTCCCAAGTGCTGGGATTAAAGGCATGCCACCATGCTCAGCCATTAACCACCTTTTCAATGGAAATGAAGTCTACATTAGAGAGAAAGAAAACCTATGTGCTGTGTTTTCTGCAATGAATTTGCTGCTTACCATGCTGAAGGGGCAACATTGAGCCTCACAGCAAGGCATGGCCGTGAAAATGCTTGTTCCTGCTTGTGTGCCTATATGCCTGTGTGTTTCTTCATAGAAGCTCAGGGCTTTATAGAATAGTGCTGATCTGACAAGGCTGATAAACCAGTTTTATTTCCTCCAATAATGGTAAAGTTTTCACCCAGGCAAGATGAAGGCAATGAGCAATGAAAAAGAGGTTTTGGTATTAAGGATGTGTTTCATTGGCACCCAGCCTCCTCCTGTATGGTAGATGGTCTCGAAGCTGTTCTTCATCGACTGCAAGTGGGAATTCCCTATTCTCTCTGGAGAGTATGTGATTGGCCTCTGCCCTGTCGACATGTGTACCTTCTGGCCACACTTCTGACCCACTCAGCTTTTTAATCTTTCTTGCAGTAATTCTCATTCCTATGACTCAATTTCCCACCCTAGTCTGGCAAGTTTGAACTGAATCTGAATATCGCCTTAAGTTGCCTCATAAAATAATCTCTCCTGGCTCGCTTACTTTGTAAGTAAGTAATTTTTTTTGCTTTAAATTATAAAAATAATGAATGTTCATTGGAATTAGGTCTATATATAAGAATATTTTAAAACATATTTTTGCTACTTTGGAGTAACCATGATTGACTTTGTACCTACAAATGTAAAATATTTATTTGCTTTCTTTCAGTCAAAAATTGGATTTTTCTTTCTCCTTTTCTCCCTCCCTCTGTTGATAAATGTGCGCATTTTGTTTTCACTCTGTATTATTATTGGATTTATATGCCAGAGTGTTGAGTTTTACTGCAGTGGTTTTACAAGCTGCATGATATTTAATGGTAAGGATATATCATAACTTACTTGATCTCGTTACTTAGAACCTTGGTCTATTCATTTCAAACAAGTAAGTGTGTTTGCTCCCCCTCACCCCAGTAACTTCTGACCTGACTTTATAGCTTTCCTTTGTCAGGAGTCTGATACTTCTTGTTTCCAGCTCATTGACATGGTCCCCATACTTACAAAGCTCATTGGCACTACAACCCTCCTTTCCCATCAGACTGGCCTTGTTTCCTGTCTTTGTTATTGCTTATGTGGTTGTTACTTTCAGCAAACACTAGAGATTTTGCCTATGGGAGAAATGCTGACTGATGAGGCCCCACTATAATGAGTGGTCCCATTCCATGCTAAGAGGACATTAAGTCACAAGTCAGAAGAAGCCAGGCAACATGGAGGTACCTTGTAAGGGTCTCAGGACATAGTATCTCCTTCATTAGTTCCATCAAAACTTTTCAGTGGGGTACTGAAGAGCTCTAATGGGTGGATATGGTCTAATATAGACCTGGTGGTATGTCTTCTAAGCCGAAGGGAGAGTGAGAAACCTGAGAACAATTATCATGACAGCCCTGTCTGTGTGCCTCATCCTGATCAATGCTTCTTGTTCATGCAGCACACATCTCTTTCCGTATTAGCCAAGTCAGTTTTCTATTTCTGTCTCCTTTGGCTTTTGTATAGCTTTATTGAATTCAAATATTGCTAGTTTTTTATTTTTATTTTAAATAAAGATTAATTTGCTATATTATGTATGATTCTATTTTTCTGGTAGTTTTATGCCTATGGCATTTACATGTGTGGCATAGAGCTTTGACTATGATATAGCACACCATGAAGATGCCTGTGTTTTCAGTAGACAGTAGACACTGATGTTGCATCTGAGATTTTGCTATTATGAACAGTGCAATTATGAATTTTTATGTGTTCTTTGGGCAGATGTAGAATTTTCCTAACACTAAGACAGCATACACTCACAGCTGTTATGAAACACCAAATTGCTCCTATTGTCTCTTTTTAGAAGGGCACTAATTTGTTTCCTAGGAAATTTATAAAGAATTTTTCTTTTTTGCCTATAGTCTTACTTGTTTATATTCATCAAATCTTCTTTACTGCTTCCTAATTGCTAGGGAACATCCTGACTTTTTTCAACTTGGCTCATATGATTTTAAACCATTTGTTCCTTTTAAAATATATTATAGAAGATTGGAACTGAGACTGGAGGATAGCAGCAATGGTGATCTCACACCCAAAGCTGTCTTCTCTCACTGGTATTGTCTGCACCAGCATTGACAGGCAGGGAGGTCTACTGCAGGGGACTTTGCAGACTGAGTTACTCCATGGAGGGTCCTCAGCCTTTAGATGCCATAAATAGATAGTCATCATCCTGCGACGATGTTTATGCCCTCCATTGTTTAGGAGCTACTCTACAATCTATGCACTGTTCCATCACCTCTTCCGGAATTAGATCTTTGAGTTACTCTTTTTGTATTTTCATTAACCTCTACACCATCATTTGGCTTTTAATATTTTGAAATATGGATGCAACAATACACGGCAATTACTTTTAAAGCATGATGACCTTTAGTGCAATATCCATGGTGACCTTTCCATATTCCAGGATAATGAACTGAAGAACACAGTACCTTATGTTCCCAACACATACAGATGTCACAGCACTACATAATGGGCTAATAATTAGTTGTTTTTGTAGGCCACTCAGTCTGTTGTGACCTGCTTTTGAAGTCTCATTTGTAGGGTGTTAGAGATCCAGCAGTTTTCCGTAGAATCTATTGTGAAATTCATTGCAAGCATGATTCACTGAAATAAACTGACCAGGTTTCTTTGCCTTCATCTGGTAGGAAGTAGACCTTCACTGTGAGCTAACCCAACAGCTGGATGTCTTGATATTAACTCCCCACAGTGACTACTAAATCAGCTCATAATACTTACCTGTGTGCTACTACGTCCTAGCTCCTGGGGAGCTACAAAGAATAAAAGCAAGTCTTTATCTCCCCTTGTTTATATTCTAGTGTGTTAGATAGCATATAAGCAAAGATATTAAATGATTGCCAATTGTAAATTTCATAGGTCCTCTCATCATCCTTGAGATGTCTGAGGACAAGGCCATTGGGAAATATTTTGCTGTCCTTGACCAAGTCATTATGTTTTATGCTATTCTCATGCATTCTCTAAATTGTATTTTTCCTGGTTTAATTTCTTTCTTTGAAGATACTGAGTGCTTTCTCTATGTCTTTGTGGGATATTTTAATCTATTTATTGTTTATTACATATGTTTAAAATGGAAAATAATGTTTTAATATACATATAGTATGTGGATAAATTATGGGATGAGGAGCTCTTTGTAAATAAATCTTATGTGACAGGTTGTAAAATATTCCACAGATACATCAAGCAAGCAGATTCATATAGTTTCAAGTGATATATATTCATATAGTTTCAAGAGATGTTAGCAGTATTGGGTAGGAATAAAAAGCAGGTTTAGGTGGCTTGGCTTGGGATTTATATTGAACAAAGTCTGGGTCATATGAAGAAAGAACCTTAGATAGTGTTGAGAAGACTTAAGTCCTAAGAAACAACCAGTGATTCTGCAAGGTCCCTGGATGTCGAGGCAGAAGGAGGATCATGTATATATGTGCACAGGTGTATGGCCAGCCAAGGGTAGATGAGAGAACTGAAAAAGATGTAGGGAATAACCAACCATTCTAGCTACAGAGAAGGGCTTTTTCCTTGGGTTAGCCATTTCCACTTCTGGGAGGTTCCCTGGGGAACTACTGGAGGATTTTAAGCAGCCATATGTGGGATGGTCTGTATGTCAAATTACTCTGATTGGTCAATAAATAAAACACTGATTGGCCAGTGGCTAGGCAGGAAGTATAGGCAGGACTAACAGAGAGGAGAAAAGAAAGAACAGGAAGGCAGAAGGAGTCACTGCCAGCCACCGCCATGACAAGCAGCATGTGAAGATGCCAGTAAGCCACAAGCCACGTGGCAAGGTATAAATTTATGGAAATGGATTAATTTAAGCTATAAGAACAGTTAGCAAGAAGCCTAACATACAGTTTGTAAGCAATATAAGTCTCTGTGTTTACTTGGTTGGGTCTGAGCAGCTGTGGGACTGGCGAGTGACAGAGATTTGTCCTGACTGTGGGCAAGGCAGGAAAACTCTAGCTACAGCCATACTCACTTTAACAAAATTCCTTTGTAGTTTTTTTTTCTGGTCATAGCATCAAAAACAAAAACAAAAACATTTTGGGGGCAGGAGTGCAAAGCACAGGGATCAGTTCAAAGGCTTCTGCAAACCCAGGAGAAGATAAAGTGAGAGGACAGGGTCCAAGTGAGACTGTGGCCACAGAGGTGCAGAGGTGCCATTTGGTGCCTATGTAGAACAATAGTGACAATTTTTCTTCATGATTTAGCATATTGGAGGGTGTATTAGAGAAATAAAAAGTATGACTCTAACTCTGACGAAAGAGACTTGGGCAGAAAACTGGGTGAGGAGTGGTAATATCAGTGGCTTGTTTGGACCAGTTTGGAGACATTCCTTGTCTTAAGGAAGTACAAGTGAAGAAATGGACAGGTGTGGTTCCAGGCATCGGTCACCAAGTGATAGAAGGTAACAGAGCACTAAGGTAGCCTTTGCAGGACTTTGCAAGGGCTGGAACTCTGGCAGGTCATACTAGGTTGAAGCTTGTTCAGTGAGGTCTCTGGCTACAGATCACTGAATGATCCTGTGGCTACTTGGCCAAATTCCACCGCCAAGGAAACCCATATGGACTGTGGAAATGAGGACTACTCTTTCAGGACAGCAGCATGATGAGAGACATATTTACTAAACCTTTCAGTTCTTCCATTTAGCTGTTGGCCTTCACTGACTCACATCTCTATGTTTGAAAAATAAGAGTGACAGTGTATATGTTATAAAATTATTTAGAGGAAACACACACACACACACACACACACACACACATATATATATATAAATTTCATCTACAACCTATTTTGCAATTTCAAATACATTGTTATTCATTAGCTACTAGAATCTTTGACTTTAAGATTTCATTAATTTTCATTTTATGATGCATATTTTATTCTTTTTGTGCATACGTGCCAAAAACTTATTAATGCTATTGAGGGCTGACTTAGTTTTGACAGACAGTATTGTAACAGGTTCAAATAAACAATGTATCAACATTCTGTGTTTGGTATCAAGTAGGCACAATGTCCTTTCTATGTAAAATCTGAAAACAGCAAGCAAGGAGACTTTTCACTAAATAGTCTATTTTTCTAAGTGCATTAGCAGTCTGTTTTTATCTGATAATATTTCATGATATTTATATTCTGACCTAGAATAATTACTTTAATAAAGTTACTCTGCCCTGAATGGTAATGTCTCTTCTTTGTTCCCATTGTTTCATGTGGTTCTGGTGAATAATGAGAACTGGAACTACTTATCTGGACCACAAGGGCTTGTGTACGTGACCATCGCTCCCGTCTGCTCTCACAGTTCCAGGCCCCTGAGAACTCCTCCTTTTTAGCTCATCTGCCTGTAATAATCCCTTCATCCCTTTGACCATTAACTGGAAAATTATGACATTTAGAAAGGACATTTCTCAAAACCATGGGAATTCATGTATTCGGGCCAGATGTTAGGAGTATTTTAATAGGGGATAAAACATCTGTGACAATGAATGGCAGAGTCGTGGAAGAAAGGGAAGCATGCATAGCATTTTAATAGAAGTATATGCATTCTAGTAATGGCCGTGTGCATATCTCTACTAACTCAGCCCTTAGATACTGATCGTCTACTCAGTACTGCTCCAAAGCTGAGGCTTCACAGCCTTGCTTTAGCATGAGGCTGAGTGCAGTAATTGTAGCTTAGGATGCTGAAGTCTATAGCAGAAGGGAGTGTTAATGTACTTAAGTGGGTGAAGAAAAAAAAGCAGAAAAAACATCAGGAATGGTCACATAGATATGACTCTTAAGACCTGGAGCTAGAGGAACAACAACAACAAAAATAAATAAATAAATAAATAAATAAATAAATAAATAAATAAATAAATAAATAAATAAAAAAAGAAGAAAATTCAGAGGTAAGATATCAGAGGCATGGCTGAGTTTTTGGAAAGAGAAAAAATGGGAAGAGTGAATGAGTTCCTGCATGGTGAGTTGGATGCCTGAATATACGTGTTCTTGTCTGTCATAGGTAGCAGGCATGAAGAAGATAGTTGGTGAAGACATGTCATGGGGTCCCTACTAGATCAGGTCCTGCTGGCACATTTATTTAAAGATGGCCCCTTTTATTTATAGGTCTGCATTATATGGAGTGGCGCTATATTTGGGTTCCTAGTTATTAAGCGTATTTAAAGTCACCAAAACTTGAAGAGACACATCACAAGGGTATGCTGAGTATGCATCCTCATTCAAGGATGGGCTGAAAAGCTGAGAAGGGAAGTTCAAGTATAGTAGGAGGAGAGGAAGATCATGGTGCTATGGATCCCAGCTAAAGATTTTAGTAAATATCCTTCATCAAAGGGCACATCACCAGGGACATGGAGATGTCCAGTTGCATAAGGTCACTGGATAGAGTGTCAACTGTAACCAGTGGTGGTGACTTTAAAGACCACACAAGGGCCTTTTCTATCAAACGTGGCAGTCTGTGCATGCCATGTTCTCATAAAGAATATACATAGTGATTGTCACAAGAAGGCACTGTCCCTAATGCTGTCTTAACTTGAAAAAATGTGGCCTGTGATCTATAATATCGTACCAGTGAGAGCCACAACTTGACTACTCTAGTGTGCCGTGTGAGTCTCCAGCCTTGGTAAATGTCTCCCTGTAAGTCCTTTAGAAGTTGTTCATATAGTTATGTTGCCTGAAGGCTCCGTTATTTAAGTGTATTTTTTCTTAGAAAGTGCTCTTGTTGGCTTAGCTAACAGAAGGAGAATGAATGAACTTTCACTTAGTTTTAAAACCTGCTGACAGATAAAATTAATATTGTCTTTGCGCAAATAATAATTTTATCTAATGGACTTCATTTATTTTTATCGTTCCTCGGGGCAATCTAGAGCTAAACAGGGGGAGGGAGGCAAAAGCATAGTAACAGTTCCGTTTGAGGAGAGGTATAAAATAAGGTCACTGGAGCTGAACTATTACTGAAATGTATAAAATAGTTTAATGTCTGCTTTTCCCCATTTTATACCATGAGGTCATTTTATATAGCCATAAAATCCCTTCTCGTCGGAGTCCAGATATGGTGGAGCTCTGAATAACAAACAGCTGAGAGGCACAGCCTGTAGTCTTTCTCCACAGAAGTCTGTTAAGTGTTTTCATTGTCATCTTCTTAAAATCATTTCACTAATCCATGTATGACATATTGCTTTTGGCTGAACCTTGTCGGTTAGGGTACATGGAGTAAAACAATAGAAAGGTGTCCAATTTTCTAAAAATGTATATAAAAATTGAAGATTTAATGTATGATGCCTGTCTTGATTCGCCCTTTAGGTTCAATAAGGAACAAGAAGCTTTAATTTTGGTGTACTTATCCACCAATAGTGTCTAGTCATAATTTTAGAAAAGTGTTAGAATGTGTATTGGCTTGAACACTGTGTGAGCTTAGTGTTATGGTTTTGCCAACTCTTCATTTAATTCCATTTTCTGCTGAGAACCAGACTATCTGACACTTCAACAAAGAGAAAGCAGGGACTCACTGGACACTCTTCCTTCCTGTGCTGAGGATGAAGAGTTTGGAGTTTCTTGGATCATTTCTTCCTGCTGCCCCAAACTTTCATTCCAATCTCGTCAAAAATCACAGCTTCTGTCTTGTGTTTCCATTAAAAAAAAAAATCCCTCCTTGGCAGATTTTATTTGGAACTTTTGTTTTATATTTACCCAAGTATGCACAAATAATCTACTCTAAAAAGATGACTAGGGGACCTAAGAAATAAATTTTCATCTGTTTGACAATTAGAGTCCCTGCATGGGAGTACTGAGACACTGTCCTTGCCACCCCTGCCCAGCCCTGGAGTGCAGCTCTGAGGGATATCTTTTAATAGAGCCACCAGGATTAACAATGCTCTGAGAGTGCCTCTCCCCTCTGGGCCTGTGGTTCACTGCCTAGTGTTTACTTTGCAGACATGACCTAAGTGACTCAGTCCATCTAATCTCTTGATTATGAGTGGGTAGCTTTGTAGGCTCAGAGAGGCCGATGTCATCAGCACAAAGCCAGGGGTTTCTGGACCCATTTGTTGTGACTTGTCACTCACATTTGATCTTGCATATATGACGGAATGTGGTTGAGGTCTCGCTTTATCAGGTACAAAAGGAATGGATAGGCAGGTGCTTTTGCAATCTCCCTTGACTTCCCAGCTTCTGGGAGTGACTGATTCTTTTATTGTCTCATGCGGACTAAGGGACTAAACCGACTCACAGTGCAACTCTATGAGTGGCAAGAGATGGCTGAACCACAACTGCTAGCCAAAGGTGCACCCTGTCTGACTTGTTTATATAGCCCATTCAGCATGCAGGCACACATGAACTTGGCACCCAGACAGTGATGCCAGACATGGCTTCTGATAAAAAGAAATAGAAACATAGACACATAACTAACTGTCATGAGGCTGTCCAGATAAACCTCTAATGAGAAGGTGGTAAAGTGCCAGGCACTGGAGTTGTTATGATGGGGTTCCAGACAGGAGATGCCAGGCTGGCAGGAGTGGGCAGGTGTCATATGTGGAGATAGGAAATTATCTCCTCCTTGACCTGTGGGTAACCCAAGCTGATGTGAGCACCATGGCATCAGCAACATACAGAAGCGTATGCAACTTTTCCTGTGAGTTACTCTAGGAGTTTGAAGGCTAGGAGGTTTTCAAGATGCACAGTTCAGATGCAGTTTGCAGGGACTTGGTGATTGGTTAAAAAAAAAAAGTGCAGAAATTTTGAAGAATTCAAAGAAGCAGGAGAGGAACTTGGAGGGTTTGAGATAGGGCAGCCTTGTGCCCTCACAGTAGCTGCAAGCTGGGAGAGTCTCCATGTCTGGCTGTGACGCAGGTGCAGGACGTGGACTGGGAGGTATGTTTGGGTGGTACATGTGGACAGTTCACCTAATCCCCTAAGCAGTGCTAAGGGATGAGGCAACTGCTTGAAATATAGGCATGTCAGCAGTGGTCTCTGTCCCTTTCTATAAATCTGCCTCTTTGTGTTTCTGAGGTGACAAGAGCTGTAGCTTGCAGTTATATGGCACAAGGGTAGACAGATCCTCACTCATCAGTTTCACATATCTGGTGATGGGACTGCTGTGTTTTGGACAAGCTTGGGGTATGGCTTCCAGTCTTTGCTGAGGCCACCTTTCTGGGTGAGCTCACTATTTTGACCTATTCTCTCATCAGGGAGAGCATGGATGTCACTGGGTAAGGCACGTGTCAAGGAGGGCTTTATGTCTCTGAATCCTGCCAGAAGATCTGGCTATGTCTAATTTCGCAATACAGCTCAGAAGCTGCTCAGGCCCCCCTGAAAGGACGTACATTAAGCTGGTGTTGGATCTGTTTTTATTAATAACTGGTTAGATACTGTTCCCTTAGGAAAGCTCCCCATGTAAGCTTTCATTCTTTTGATTTCTTTTTGATCTGACAGCATTTTTATTTTCTAAAAGGAACAGTTATTTTCTGTCCCCCACGTCTATTCAGCTGCAGTGTGGGTAAAATCTGGAAATGTTATTTATTGCACAAACACTTCTATACAGAGTTGTGCGTATTTAGGTCCAGCTTATAGAGCAATCCTCCCACACCAGGAAACCAAAGGAAAGCTTCAGGGATTTTGAAGTAAATTCTCCAAGATGTATGGTTGTCACAGTCCTGATTTGTCTTCTGTAATACATTGTTATAACAATGAAGCCATTTTTATTAACTTGCTTAATATCTATTTCACTTTCTTGGGTTAGTAGGAGTGTATAAGGAAAAAAACTTTTAGTGACAGTGATTCTTAAAAAGGTTTTCAAAATAAAGTTCTCAAAATGCAGCAAATAGTTATAATTAACATGGCTTTCAATTTTACTGACAAAGTACTGAAGTGATGCAATATAAACTCAGTTGGGAGATGTATGTAAGTATATTTTGTGTAGTGACGTTAGCTTGAGTTCTAAGGAGAGAAGTTTTGACAAATCTAAACCAGGGGTTATCAGCAAGGGGCAATTTGGCAATGCTTGGAAGTATTTGGGCTTGGCAAAGATTGGCAGAGGCTTGGGATGTTGAGTAATGTGCCTAGCAGCCCTGGACCGAGAATCACTTGGATGCAACATCAGTAGAGGTAATACTGAGCACCCTGCACCAGACAGTAAGTACTTCAATCACTAGAGCAAGAGCCCACGGCTCCTTAGGAGATGGGACTTCAGCTGTGAGGAAGACCTACCTGCTACTCAAAGCGGAGGCTACGCAGAATGAAATCTCTGAGGAGATTTCTATGGTGGATACTGAGAAAAGCACAAGTTTCTACATGAACACTGTGGATGTCTTTGTCACTTTACCACTTGGTAATATGTAGCAGTTTATTCTAGGAAAAAAATTGACTTTACATTCTAAAAAGTAAGTCCCCAAAGAGTACCTATTATTGAAAGTGCTTCTCCAGGTTTACAATGTCAAGCACATATTCACATCATGTCATGTTCCTTTCATGCTCTCCTCTCCATAGCATTTTCCTCACTTCCCAAGTCTCTAATATTTGTGGCTACTTGAGTTGTTTCTCTCCTCCTTTCATCCAGGAGGCAAAGATTTTAAAGCTCAGATTAGCACAGTAAGATTTACTGTACACAAAGGATGCCGGTAGATATTCATAGCCTGCTTTATTCAGTTGATGTAGCTTGGATTTTCACTATTCCCAAGGCCCATGCATAAAAGGCTTGGCCCTCTGTCCATGGCAGTAGTGGGGAGTGGTAGAACCTTCAGGGGCTGGGAACTGGTAAAAGGAAGTTAAATGCTGGTGTATATCCTCACAAAGGACTTTTGTTCCTGGTTTCTTGAAAGCCTCGTCTTGGCTGTCATGGAGTCAGAAGTCCCCTCCATTAGCAGCTCATACCATAAGGCATCCTGCTGTCACAGACTGAAAGTAGCAGAGCCAAGTGACTGGACTTGTAACCACTGAAAACGCGAGCCAACATATGCATTCCTTTTATGAGGAGTATCTCAGATATTTTGTCACAGTAACAGGCAGTTGACAGACCTAACAGGTGACTGTATTCTCTTTTGGCTTAGACCTAGCAAACTGACCAGCTGTAGCCTTAGCATCTCATGGAGTTGAGCTCCATCTTGGAGATAAAAATAGGGCCCATACCTTGGGGAGAGTGTTCTGTGAGAGGTCACTGTTTTGGGTGGCAGGCATGGATATAAATGCTGACATTGTACCTGCCATGGCATTAGAATAGACTGAGGGTTGTTACCACTTGCGTCTCCTTTTCTTTTATCTTATTGCTAGGTTGGCCTTGTTTTTAAACAGATCTGTGACAGCTCCTTGTGGCCGTTGCAGAGCAGCCAATATGGATGCTCCAAACATCATTAGTCTTAACAGAACCAAGCTATGTCTAAATCATGTTTATTTATTCATTTATTTAAAATAGATTTTTCTCCACCTGTTATATTCTGAATATGGTTCCCTCCCTCCCCCCACTCCCAGTTCCTCCCCACCTCACCTCTCATCCATATCCCCACCCTGTAGCAAGAATCTTAAAAGTTCTTATTAATAAAATCAAACCCGAGGCCAGTTATTGGGGTCAATGCTGGTAGATCAGAGAGACAGAACAAGCCATAGCTACCTCACCTTGCCAATTCCTTAGCTGGTCCTGTTTCCTCAGACTGGAAGCTTCTGTGTCCTCATCCCAATGGCTCTCAGCTGAATTACTGCTCAAAAGCCTGAATGCTTAACCAGCTGAATGCTTAACCAGCCAAATGCTTAACCAGCCAAATGCTTCTAGTTTCTGGTCCTCATGCCGTATATACCTTTCTGCTTTCTACCATCACTCCCTAGGATTAAAGGCTTGCTTCCTGGGATTAAAGGCATGAGTCACCATGCCTTGCTCTTTCCAATGTGGCCTTGAACTCACAGAGATCCCAGATGGATTTCTGCCTCTGGAATGCTAGGATTAAAGGCGTGTGCTATCACTGCCTAACTAGTGGCTTTTCTGTTCTCTGACCCCAGATAAGTTTATTAAGGTACACAATATTTTGGGGAACACAATACCACCACACCACCCCCTTTCTGCCTCGGCTTAGAAAACAAGCAGGCTTCTAAGGGATGATAGAAAAATACAGTAAGATAGAGAAAAATCAAAAACAAGAAAACCAGGATAGGACAAAACAAACAGAAGAAAAGAGCCCAAGAAAAGACAGGATAAATAGATGCAGATGCTCAGACCTACTCCTTTGCATATGCAGGAATCTAAAAAAAAACCATAAGGCCAGAAGCCACTATATACATATACACCAAATGTGTAGAGTAAAAAATAAAGTAAAAGTGAAAATTTAAAAAAAAAGAAAATCCCCGAGATCACATTGTGACACAAGGAACTTTCCAAGATGCCTTTGAGTTCTATTGGCCATCTTCTGTTGGGCATGCTGTCTACCCTTCAGCATAGTTTGTTTTCCTAGTGAGACTCCCTTGGAGAAAATGAAGTTTTTCATTTGCGAGTGGCTATCAATTGGAGCTACCTGCTGGGTTAGTCTGGGGGCATGCGTCTGGTGAAGACTCGTGCAGGCCCTGTGCACACTGCCTCAGTTTCTGTACGTTCCCACGTGTACTGATCCTTTTTGATTTAGAGGATCTTGTTTCTTTGGTGTTCTTCATCTCATCTGGTCTTACACTCTTTTTTTTTTTGTTTTGTTTTTTTGTTTTTTTGGGACAGGGTTTCTCTGTGTAGCTTTGCACCTTTCCTGGATGCTCATATATAGACCAGGCTGGCCTCAAACTCACAGAGATCCACCTGGCTCTGCCTCCTGAGTGCTGGGATGAAAGGCAGCCAGGCTTCTTATATTCTTTCTGCCTCCTCTTTTTCAGGGTTCCCTGAACTCAGAGGCGGGGGGGGGGGGGGGGGGGATTTGATAGGGAGATCCCATCTAGGGCTGAGTATTCCAAGGTCTCTCACACCCTGCAGATCGTCTGGCCATAGGTCTCTGTGTCTGTCCCCTGCTAATGCCAGAGGAAGCATCTCTGATGTTGGCTAAGAAAGGTTCTGATCTGTGGAAGGTCATTAGGAATCCTTTCATTTCCATATTCTTTTTGCACAGCAGGATTATTTGATTTTACCACAGGTTCCTGGCCTATCTAGTCTCAGGTTCTTGATTACCTAAGCAGAGTTGGGTATGGATTTCATCTCATGGAAAAGGCCTTAAATCAAATAAAATATGGATTGATTACTCCCACAAGCTTTGTTCCCCCATTGCACTAGTGCGTCTTGCTGGCAGGAGACCGTTGTTAGAAGGGTGTGTAGATGGGTTGGCATTTATGTTTCTCCTTTGGTAGTGAGTAGAATATATCCTGGTAGTGAGTATACTCATCAGTAGGGGTGAAAGTTCTAGGCAGGTACCAGCTCAATTTCTCCATGTTCACTGAGCTGTGTAGATGTTATTTTCAGAAATAAAATTTTGCTCTCAATTTATTGGGAGCAACTGTAGCCATGACGACAATAGCCTGGGCTCTTTGGGAGTTCCCTGGGACCCGTGTGGGTAAAAACTCGATTAGATGTAACCCATTCTCAGTGCTGAAGCTTCCTTTTGTGATGAGAGATGTCGAATTGGGGCCATGTCTTCCTGTCATTTGGCAATGTTGTTTAGATTGCCTTCATACATGTATATAATTTAGGAAGCTTCTACTTCATTAGGTTTTCCTATTCCCTCTCAAATGGCCCTTAATTTTAGCTGTCCCTCTCTGTATTCTTTCCCTTGTTCCCTCTTCCCACACCTCCCCTTTTGATTCTCCCCTTCCAGTCCATACCTCTCATTTATCTATCACTATCTATTTCCTTTTCCTAGGGAGGGTATCCTTTCCCCTAGTCCCTTACTATATATCTACCCTCCGTGGTTCTACAGATTGTAGCTTGCTTATCAGTGTCATAAACAGCTCATGTACATATATAAACAAATACATACCATATTTTTCTTTCTGGATCTGGGTTATCTCACTTAGAATGACTTTTCCTATTTCCATCCATTTACTTGTGAATTTCATGATTTTATTTTCTGAAGGTAGAGTAATATTTCATTATGTAAATGTACCACATTTTCTTTACCCATTCATCCACTTACAGAGATCTAGGCTGTTTTCAGTTTCTGGCTATTATGGATACAGCAACAATGAACACAGTTGAGCAAGTGTCTCTGAAGTAGGATGACACATCCTTTGGGTATATGCCCAAGAGTGGTATAAGTGGATCTTGAGGAAGATTGATTCCTATCTTTCTGAGGAACTGCTGCTCTGATTTCAACAGCAGTTGTATGAATTTGTACTCCCTCTAGCAATGGGTGAGTGTTCCCCTAAGTCTACATTCTTGCCTTCATGAGCTGTCACTTGTTTTATTGATCTTGGCCCTTTGGATCCATATAAGATGAAATCTTTAAGTAGTTTTCATTTGTATTTCACTGATGACTTAGAATGAACATTTCTTTAAATACTTCTCAGACATTGAGTTTCCTCTTTTGAGGATTCACTCTTTAGATATGTACTACATTCTAAAATTGGGTTATTTTTTTCTTGATTTTTTTTTAGTTATTTATATATTTTTGATGTCATGCATCTATCAGTGTGCAGTTGGTCAGTTTTGAAGAAAGTTCAGTATGGTGCTGATGAGATGTTCAGGTGAAATGTTCTGTAGACACCTGTTAGATCCATTTGATTTGTAACATGTTAGCGCTAGCTTTTCTGTATTTAGTTTTTGCTTGAATGACCTGTCTATTGGCAAGAGTAGGGTATTCAAGTCTCCCACTATCAGTGTTTGAGGGTCAATATGTGATTTAAGGGGTAATAGCATTTCTTTTATGAATTTGGTGCCCTTATGCTTGGTGTATAGATGTTAAGAATTACAATGTCTTCTTGGTGGATTTTTCCATTGATGAGTGTGTAGTGTCCTTCTGTATGTCTGCTGATTAGTTTTGGTTTGATGTATATTTTGTTAGGTATTAAAATGGCTGCATTTTAACATCTCTTCAGGTTGAAGTCAAAGTTTTCTTCTAGTATGTTCTGTAGGGCTGAAGATGTAGATACATAATGTTTAAATTTGGTTTTGTCTTGGAATGTCTTTTCTCCATTGTGATAGAAAGTTTTTCTGGTTATAGTAGTCTGGGCTGGCATCTGTGGTCTCAGCGTTTGTAGAACTCTGTACAGGACCTTCTGGTGTTTAGATTCTCCTTTGAGAAGTCAGGTGTTATCCTCATAGGTCTGCCTTCATATGTTACTTGGCCTTTTTCTATTGGAGATTTTAATATTCTTTCTTTGTCTGTATGTTTAGTGTTTTGATTATTATCTGCCATTAGAATTTCCCTTTCTGGTCCTGAATATTTTGTGTTCTGTGTGCTTCTTGTACCTTGACAAGTATCTCTTTTAGTTTAAGGAAATTTTAATTGATGGTTTTGTTGAAAATATTTTATTTGCCTTTGACCTGGGTTTTTTCCACTTCCTCTATTTCTACTATTCATAGATTTGGTCTTTTCATAGTGTCCAGGATTTTCTGTAAGCTTTTTGCCTGGAGTTTTTCAGATTTAAAATTTTCTCTGAGTGGTATACCCATTTCTTCTATCTTGTCTTCAATGCCCAAGGTTCCCTCTTCCATCTCTTGTAGTCCACTGGTAAGGTTTGCCTCTAAGCTTCCTGTTCAAGTTTCTAGATTTTTCATTGCCAGATTTCTCTCAATTTTGGTTTTCTTTATTGACTCATTCCTACTTGCAGATTTTGAACTATTTTATTCATTTCCTTCCATGTTTTGTTTGTGTTTTCAAATATTTCTTTAACGAATTAGTTCATTTCCCACTGAAGGACCTCTATCATGTTCATAAGGTCTGTTTTAAGGTCCCTGTCTTGTGTTTCAGCTCTGCTGTCTTTCTAAGAGCCTATTGTAGATGGGTTGATGGGCTCTGGTGGGGACCCTTTGTCCTGGATATTATGGGTCGTGCTTACACACTGCTGTCTAGGTGTCTGAGTTTGGGATGATTGTATTTCTATTTGCTGATATCTGCTCCTTTCTTTGTCGAGTGGATGTTTTTTTCCCTTGGTTTCTATTGTCCACTCTGGTTCTTAGGAAGATATGGTGGTTATGTGTTACCTGGCATGGAAAGCTTCTGGGATTCTGCTAAGTGTGTGTCCTGGGGGTTCTGGGCACAATGTTCTTCTGCTTATTGGGATCTGATATATAAGAATGGGAATGGGCTAGAAGAGGGTTCACAGGATGGAAGGAAGCAGGGTGTTCCACCAGGACCTCCTTAGTCCCCTGGATATAGGGTCAGAGAGAGAGGAGAGGCCACATCATGTAGTCTGCTACAGTGCTGGTAAAGGCACTAAGGGATTGGATATGGAGGTACTGAGGGAGAGTGAAGATCTGAAACTCACCTACCTATTTCATGGGCCTATTTGCTTTTCTGGCAGGGTTAGCTAGAGGTTTCCCATGGAAAGCCTGCTGGAATTGGGGTCTGAGACAAAGGGATGAGTGGGGGAAAGGGTTAAAGAAGAAGATCTATGTGGTCCCCTGGATATGCGGGCAGAGATGGTGGAAATGCCAAAGCATGTATTCTGCTATGAAGCTGTGCATGAGTCTGAGGGGTTGGATTTGGCGGAAGGGAGAAAGAGGTAAATATCTGTGGTTATCCTACCTGCTTTTCTGGCCTGGGTAAGCAGAGGGTGCCCAGGGAATGCCTACTGGAGATGGAGGCTGGAATCAAGGGATGAATGGGGGAAGGGGAGGTTGGAGGAGAAGATCTGTGTGCCATGCTAGAGACAGGGCAGACAGGGAGGGGGCACAGCGAGTCGTCTGCTACAGAGCTAGATGTGTGTGACTTGGGGGTTGGCTTTTGAGTGGTGAAGATCTTCAGTTAGTCTACCTACTTTCCTGGTCTGTGTGGCCAGCAGATTCCCAGGGAATACCTGTGCAGTCAATTCTATTTTGAATACCTGCGCAGTCACGTCTATTTTGAATACCTGCGCAGTCACGTCGTCTATTGTGAGATCCACTCGGTGATGACATTTTATGGCTTTAGTCTCATGCCAGGAGGAAAAGTGAAGATGAGCGGTTTCACAGTGGGGTTCTACTCTGTCCTCTAATGGGAAAAACATTAATTAAAACTTTTAATATTTTAGCTTGGGAAACCTTAGCAGCTATGGGCCCGAATCTATTACGATGTTCTGTGTTTGAGGGATCCGCAGCTGCGGGACAGCTGTGCTTCTGGCTCCCTGTTTTCCTTCCCGTTCCGTCTCTAGGCCCCTACACTTCTCTCTACCTCTTCCCACCCACTGCCTTGGTTTGTAGTCCCTTCATTTGCTTCTCTACTCTATCTAAGGATTGTATTCAGTGAGAACATCTAGAATCTTTTCCATTACGGGGGACCCTAACCTTTTACCTGCTCTGGGATTCTTAGTCTCAGTGGATCTCATTGCTCTGTGTCCTCATATCAGGGCCCTCATTGGCATTTCTGATGCTCTAAGGCTTGCCTCTTCCACGCTATGTTGCTTGGCTCCTCTATGTGTTCATACGTTCACGGTGCAATGTGTGTGGTTGGCATTCAGTAAGCAATGAGTAAACGAGAGACACTCCTATCTAGTTAACTTTTATCAATACCAGGTCATCTCCTTTAAATTTCCTGCTGCTTGAAGTTCTCATCATCACTTCTTTGGCCCACAGAGATACCTCTTTATTTGACCACAAATTTGGGAACTGTTACATTGGTTATACTACCCACTTGATGTGTTCTTCTGTTTCTAAATCTTTTGATACAATATGTATGTATTTAATATAGAAATACCCACTGCTTCTTTTTTTTTTTTTTTTTTTTTTTTTTTTTTTTTTGGTTTTTCGAGACAGGGTTTCTCTGTGTAGCTTTGCGCCTTTCCTGGAACTCACTTGGTAGCCCAGGCTGGCCTCGAACTCACAAAGATCCGCCTGCCTCTGCCTCCCGAGTGCTGGGATTAAAGGCGTGCGCCACCACCGCCCGGCAACCCACTGCTTCTTAAAGATGAAAACTTTCCTCCCTTTAATAACCAATTTCTTTTTATTCTAATACCTTTCCATTTCAAGTGTTTCTGAGTCTTCTCTCATTTGATATTTTTTCTGCCTTCTTTCACTTATTTATCCTTTTTGACAGCATTTCGCTATGCAGCCCAGCTTTGACCTCACAATCCTCCAGCCAAGATTTCTAAGTGCTAGAGTGGCAGGCAGCGGCCACCTTCACCTTTTCCCTCTTAAATCTATAATCTCTACTCCACTCAACCTTCTCAGAAAATGGACCATTTTTAATTATCTGTGATGTACTCTTTTTCCCCCCCTTCACTGTAAAATAATCTCAGAAACTGGGTGATTTCTCCAAGAAAAGAAATTAGTGTTCTTAGTGCCACAGAATGGAAGTCTGAAATCAAGGGGTGGTGGTGGATGAGCGTCCCTCTGCTGCATCATCGACTGTAGGGTGCATAACATGGCAAGGTGGTGTGCATGGAAGGATGGGGGCAAGAGTGCAGAGGGGGATGAAGGGGCCTCGCCAGCAGCCCACTCTCCATGTCACCAATTCCCCCCATGAAACCAGCCTTAATCACGCTCAAATGCCCCTCCCAGTGCATTGCCCACTACATGTCAGCATGTGCTTGTTTGCCAAATTGCTTCCTCAGACCTAAAAATCCAGAGTCTTTCAGTGCTCATTCTTATTTTATTGCATTTTCTTTGGCCACCTAGCATAAGAGGTAGCTGCACTTTGTTCTACTTCTCTCAGTCTGCTGATTTCTTTGTTTCTTCACATGGGGCTTCTGTCTCCTTTTCTGTGGAAACCCCCACTTGTTGCCTGCTGATTGTCTTTGGGCAGAATCCAGTCGTCTATCCATCTAGCATGGCTTCCTCTTTGTCTAACGTGCCTCCTCTAAGTGAAGATCAACCCCACTTATCATTTCAACTTTTCCAGGCTGGATATGCTACTTCTGAATAATTTCCTCATCACCTGACCTGGAGTTGATATGATTTTTCCAAACTATTCATTCAGCACCGTAATCCTGGCATGTACAGTATCAAATATCACAGTTTCGTAGATATAGTTTCATCCAGGCCTTCAGTGGATCCTATTTAAATGAATAGTAGTCACATCCTGATAGTCATTTATATCACTTTGAGTCAATTTGTCTCTGTTTCCAAAATCCGATAGATAAGAACAATAGCCATTTTTAACATATTTCACATATTGGTGTTCAGGGATTTGGGAAGGGCTCAGCTGGGTGATAATTCCGTGCTTCTGACATGTGCTAAAGGCTCTCAGCTTGTTTCAGGTTTTGTCACAGCAATTGTGGCTGGAAAGCTGGGTTTTATGGGTTCTAACCCCCATACCACCTGACTGGTCTCTCTCCTGAGACAGGTGTGGAGAGTTGGACTTCTGATCTGCTTCCTCGATTCTCTGAGGAATGCGTTCTGGATGGCAGGAAGTGGTCCTCATGCTGTAGGGCCTGGCTTGGTAATTAGAATTTGTGACTTCTGTTGTGTGGCTTGCTGAGCAGTACCACTACAGAGCAGCCCAGACTCACAGGGTGGAGGGCCCCGTCCTGGTGGGGTAGGGGTGTAAGTTCGACTCCGTGACCATGCTGACCAACCATATTCATTAGCTACCCTTTGTCTCTGCTTTTTGCTCATGATGGACAAAGCCTAAAGCCACAGTTTCTTTTATTTTTCTGAACAGTTGTGATAACTTGAAGTCAGTTTGTTCACCCCTCTGTTATTCTCTTTGCAATTACCTTTATTTTTTCCTATTTGTAATATATTTCTTCTAGTGTATATAAACTGCAGTAGTTTGTGGCCTCACAATTAAGACCTCACACCTTACTACTGTTTACTTTCTATACCATGACCTACACTCCAAGCTCTTCCTCTGCTCTCTTTGTATTACCTGGTGTCTGTACCAAGTACAGTAAAGCATTCTAGAACAGATGTCTACTGCTACCTCTTGCCTGTTTACCCACTCCTCAAGATGCTTTCTCATCCTCTCCCGTTGGTGTGGAATGACTTTTGAAATCCTCTTTATCCTTCAACATTGAATTCAAATATGACTCCTCTGTGAGACTACCCTTGAACCCTCTAAATGGCGGGGGCAACCTCTCTTCACTCCCAAGGCATTCTGACTTCTTTTAAAGTTAAGAGCTTGGGCCATAGCTCTTTGTACAAGCTTGCCTTAGTGTAGAGTGTGTTTAGTTCATAGTCTTGAAAGTGTCTTTGTTTCTAGCCTCATCCTTCTTTCCACCTGGTATTGCTCAATTTACGTTCTGTTTGATTCACACTTGGTCACTGGTTTTGCAGATAGATCGTCCATAAATTTCTACTGTCATTAGAATGATTGACAAGAATTGTGAGCCATAACGCTAATCAGATTGTTGGTAGAAGGCAAAGGCTGTAGCCTTATTAAATAGGGTCTTATGGATCATAAAGAGTGATGGAGTTACTGCATGTCAACTCTGTTTGCACAAGCAGGCCAAGACAGACTTACAAGGAAAGCCCTAACAATGATCACGATGATTAATCACTGTTACCTAAGAGGGGTGTGATCGAGGAGAGCTTAAACTTGGATTGTCTCAGATTTAGTTCATTTATTCACATACAGCCATACACACACATCCGCACCCATACATGTACAATCTATAATATGTACACACACACCCATATGCACACACCACACACATTTCCATACTCATATATTCATAATCTATACTGTACACATACATAGACATACACATACATCACATACAGACACCCCACAAATATATACAAATACATACACACACATCCACATAGCCATATATAGATGCATATGCACAGCCATACACATACATTAATACATACACACACCGAAAAACATACACACTAATATACATCCACATCTATACCCATAAACAAAAGCTATACTATACACACAGAAACATACATATACACACACAACACACCAATACACACATATTGATACTGTGCACATATACCCACTCACCACACACACCCATACATACACCAGTAAATCCATCAATATGTACATATCCATACCCATACATACATCTCCACACATTCATACCAATATACACACAATCTGTACTACACATGTGCATACACACCCATATGTAGCAGACCAATACACACATGTCTATGCTATACACATACACTCACCCATATACACTCACACCCTTACACACACACAGCATTACATGCATACACACACTCACCAAACACACACACACACACACACACACACAGAGAGAGAGAGAGAGAGAGAGAGAGAGAGAGAGAGAGAGACTCTGAAACATAATTTACTATCAAATATAAGCTGTTTGTATTCTCTAACATCCCTTGTCTTCACACATTACAAACTTAGAAGTTAGTGAATAGGACTTTTACAGCACACTATCCACCAGGAAATAAAACATGAGCTGATGTTCACAGGACCATTCTCTTGTGTGTTGTAGGTACTTTTCACCCATGAGGAGAAGGTGAGCTTCGTAGAAGACACGTTCCCAGAGTCAGAGACCCCTTGCCCACCATGAAGAGAGCCTGCATCCTTGCATGGCTGTTCTCAAGCCTGGGAGTGTGGAGTATCGCCCGCCCTGAGTTCCAGGAACCCGCCCAGTGCCAGAGAGCTGAGCATCCTGTTGTCTCCTACAAAGGTAAGGAATAAGGCTATAAGACATAAAGTGAAAGAAGTAAGACCACAATGTAAATGCAAATCCCATGTTTAGTGCAAGATAATAGAAGATGGTTGTTCTTTTTTGTTCTGTGACTTCACCTGGTAATTGTTTAAATGAAGACAAAAATAAAGATTCTTCCCCATAAGAATCTCAGGTCTAGAAGTAGTACTTGCTCATGACGGATCCCAGATGGGATTGCTACGGATAGAAACTGTGTTATTGTCCCATCATCATTTAACAGGTGCCGATGGGCTCCCAGACATTCAACTCAGAGGCTGAAACCATGGCATCAGCACTGCAGTAAACAGGAGTAAAACAGAAAAATTTTTTTTCTAGGCATTTCCTGAAGAAGCCAGGGTCTTACCATGACAAGCCCTGCGGTCCTCATCTAGCAGCACAATGCGGTAGAATCCATTATTGTCTGAAGGGTCTTCTTGGTGTAGTAGTTCTTTGTTGATAGGCACATTCACTCTTCGCTTCTCTACCAAAGTGATGTAAGATCTTTACGGCCTGGACACTTGAACAATCCACAGTGAGGAAAACAAAACACAATAATAACTATGCCTCTGTCCTCAACTGTCGCGGTAGCGCCCGCATTACCGATACCTGTTTACATGTCTGAGCGAAGGGCTGCGGATTAATCCCCTTATAGTAATCAGCATACCTACGTCGTAGCCGTTCCTGGCGAACTTACTGACGTCACCGCTCCGTGTGCTGAGTTCTGAATCCTCTTCGACCCCTCACCTGGTGTCCGAAGTTTCCTTCCCGAGTTTCGGCACCAGTTGCGGCGCGCTCCTCGGCCAGCGCCAGCGAGGAAGAACGACCACCACGCGAGGATCCTTCTCAGATCACACTTTATTGGAGCGCCTCTTGGTTAAGGGAGTGCGGGAGGTGAGGGGCGGCGAGGACTAAAATGCTGCTGCTTATATAGGGAATCAGGCAAACGTGCCGTACTGTGATTGGGTCCCGCCAGAATGCTAGCATGGGGAGCCACGGGATAGGCTGAGGACATAAGGCCAATTACCATACTCGTGCATCATAGCCCAAATATGGAGTTGTTTACAGCTAGGCTACCAGGAAGCCAGCGCCATCTTTGAATAATGGCTCCCTACACTCAACATGCATCTATTATCAGCCCAAATCAGACATTAAATTTTATTAACTCATTTCAACAGCTTTCCTTTAGGGTTGAAGCTTTGTATCACAGGCTTCTTATGTCGATATGAAATATAAACAATCTAAGTCCCAGATTTATCAATTTACATTCTATTTCTTTCTCATTTAAATACCTACCCCTGATTTGTCCCACATTTACCAAATTATGTTTATCCAAATTCAGGATATCATATAATTCTATCTATGATATTTCAGTCTGTAGCTGTTAATGAAAAGAACTTCATGATATTATTGTTCTATCAGACATGGAAAAGCTCCCAAATAAAATTTTTCCTAACACCATGAAGGGCATGGTCTCATGAGGGTGTGAATTCTATAGGGTCAAACAAGGATCTACCTGAAATCCAAACAGTACGGCCTTGTTGGGTAATTCTTGAATGTCTTTAAATCTTTTACTACACTTTTTTATTTCTCATGAAGAAAACATCTTTTAAAGAAATAGAATCACTCACCTGGTGTGGCATCTGCCCACTGAATCCTGATTGTATCACTCGAGTTTTCCTGAGTCCATTATAACCCGTAATTCCCAGGTTGACATGAGTCCTGATGAGATCTCCACTCACATCCTTTTGACTTCTGTGGACTCTCACTGTGAGGCAGTGTCCAGTGGGCAGTGGAAAGTTATTTACAGCCACTAGCTAATGGGAGCAGGCCTGAGCTGTTCTTATTTTATCATCTCTTCTTCATTTCATACTTAGAACAGTTCCATATGAACCAACTTTCCTTTGCCTGCTCTCTGAACACCCCTGCAGTGCAGCTGGGAGAGGAAACCTAGGCTGAGCTCCCTGACCAAGGCCAGCTTTTGTCCTGTTTTGTTTTCACTCCAGTTAATGGGTTTCCTGACATCTACCTGTTCATCCGTTTGTCATTCTAGGGGATCTGATAAGTTATGTTTTCCTTTCTCTATTGGTCATCTTGATATCAATATGTGAATTTTAATATATTTGATAGATTTTAATTCTTTGCTACTTTTTTGACCCTGTGGATGTTAGAACGATGCCCTTTCTGCATAGGAGAGCATCTTGAAGTTGGGTCCTGAGGTCAGTGATAACTTTCAGTCTCTTGGATCAAAGATGATGCTATTCTCTTACCTACTTCCTCATATCACTCTGGGAATGGTGCTTCCTGGCTGCTTGGAGCACTAGCAGTTAGGGCTCTTTAGTGAACAGTACTAAGGAAAACACATATGAAAATAAACTCTATGAACTCCTGCTATGTCCAGGTCATCTCTAGGCTCCAGGGCCATAACCTCTGCCACCTTATCCTCTGTTTCTTTCTCCTGTGCACAAATCTTTGTGTCTCTGAAGGGAAACACTCATTTCTTTTCCTTTCACATAGTGCATGCCCCCCTACTCCATCAGTACATGACCCATCACTCTTCATTACAGTACATGTCTACCCACTCCATCATCACAGTGCATGTCCTCCCACTCCATCATTACGGTGCATGTCCTCCCACTCCATCATTACAGTGCATGTCCCCCCACTCCATCATCACAGTGCATATCTTCCCACTCCATCATCACAGTGCATGTCCTCCCACTCCATCATTACAGTGCATGTCCTCCCACTCCATCATCACAGTGCATGTCCCCCCACTCCATCATTACAGTGCATGTCCTCCCACCCCATCATTACAGTGCATGTCCTCCCACTCCATCATTACAGTGCATGTCCTCCCACTCCATCATTACAGTGCATGTCCTCCCACTCCATCATTACAGTGCATGTCCTCCCACTCCATCATTACAGTGCATGTCCCCCCACTCCAACATTGCAGTGCATGTCCTCCCACTCCATCATCACAGTGCATGTGCTCCCACTCCATCATTACAGTGCATGTCCTCCCACTCCATCATCACAGTGCATGTCCTCCCACTCCATCATTACAGTGCATGTCCTCCCACCCCATCATTACAGTGCATGTCCTCCCACTCCATCATTACAGTGCATGTCCTCCCACTCCATCATTACAGTGCATGTCCTCCCACTCCATCATCACAGTGCATGTCCTCCCACCCCATCATTACAGTGCACGTCCCCCCACTCCATCATTACAGTGCATGTCCTCCCACTCCATCATCACAGTGCATGTCCCACTCCATCATTACACTGCATGTCCTCCCACTCCATCATTACAGTGCATGTCCTCCCACTCCATCATTACAGTGCATGCCCCACTCCATCATTACAGTGCATGTCCTCCCACTCCATCATCACAGTGCATGTCTTCCCACTCCATCATTACAGTGCATGTGCTCCCACTCCATCATTACAGTGCATGTCCCCCCACTCCATCATCACAGTGCATGTCCCCCCACTCCATCATTACAGTGCACGTCCTCCCACTCCATCATTACAGTGCATGTCCCCCCACTCCAACATTGCAGTGCATGTCCTCCCACTCCATCATCACAGTGCATGTCTTCCCACTCCATCATTACAGTGCATGTCCTCCCACTCCATCATCACAGTGCATGTCTTCCCACTCCATCATCACAGTGCATGTCTTCCCACTCCATCATTACAGTGCATGTCCTCCCACTCCATCATCACAGTGCATGTCCTCCCACTCCATCATTACAGTGCGTGTCTTCCCACTCCATCATTACAGTGCATGTCCTCCCACTCCATCATTACAGTGCATGTCCTCCCACTCCATCATCACAGTGCATGCCCCACTCCATCATTACAGTGCATGTCCTCCCACTCCATCATTACAGTGCATGTCCCCCCACTCCAACATTGCAGTGCATGTCCTCCCACTCCATCATCACAGTGCATGTCTTCCCACTCCATCATTACAGTGCATGCCCCACCACTCCAACATTTCCTCAGTAGCAGCTCTACACAACCCCTACTTGCTGGGAGTAATTGAAAACCCTTCAAGATAATTTTTTCTTCTTTTCTTTGGTCTTCAGGGTATGTAGTCCACTGAAAAATTAAAGCCAAATTACCACTGTAAAGTCCTGGAAAGCCATCCCATTTTTTATAGTTATGCCAACAACCCAAACTCGGTTTATTTTAGTTCTTAGATTTTGCTTTTGCTTTTTAGAAAATTAAAATAAAATTGATGGAGTGAGAGTTGTTCACAGAAATCTATCTTTTGGGTTCCTGCTCTACATTTACATAAAGCCTTACTTATATTTCATGGTTTATTGTTCTTTCATACCTCAAACAAAGATGCATACACATATAGACATAATCAAAGTTAGTGATCTTTCATAAAAGGTGGTGTGTGTACACTTTGGCATAACAGAGTAAATTCTGGCACCAAAATGTCCACATTTACACCAGTGTTCTTGTGGTGCAGCTCTCTACCATGATGTGATCTAGTCTGTCAAAAACCTTCACTGAGAGATACATTGGAAGATTTTCCAAGAACTAGAAATCCTAGATTAAAGATAAAATGTGCCTGGGTGGTTTGGTTGCACATTTCAGATTCTGCCTGATGAAGGTATCATTGCCTTAGGATCTGTTCCCGGCAGCCTTGCCAGCAGAGTATGCTCTTAGGGTTTGCAAACTGAGCCCACCCCACAGTTCACAAATGACATCTCAGAGTATTGTAAATGATCTTTTTCCCAGGGTTAGGCGATCAGTCTGTCATTGGGTTACTTCCCCAACTCTAAGTTGCCTATTTTTAGTTTTGGGTGAACATGTAACTAACATTTAATGACTGCCTGTTGCCAACAACATCCATGCTAAAATTTGGTTCAATAGAGGTCAAGGTTTTCCCATCATACTCGGTTAGGTGTTTGTGTCATGTGCAGGGACCACAGGGGAGAAACATGGAAGTCAGGTGGTCACATTCGCAGAACCATTTCTGGAAGGTTTTTAGGAAAAGCTCATGGCAGAGCTGAGTCCCAGATGGCTGCCAGGAGTTTATGCACCCCACAAAGGGGAAGAAATTCCAGAGAAAGGAAGTGAGCAAGTATTTAGTGCTGAGGTGAAGATGCACCATAGGTCCTAGCAAAACACGGTACAGAATGAGTCACAATGTCCATATCTAGGTGAAAGGGGAGGAGGGGAAGTGGCTAAGGCTACCATAGATAGTGAGGGCCTAGATGTGCGTGGCATGGCGAGATATCTGAAGATTAACCTCCATTGGGAGGAAGGCAATGCTGTGGTCATCAGGCAAGTTCATTCTGGGGCTGCTGCTGTGATCAAAGGCAGCAAGAATGAGAAACTGGTGTCTAGATGGTGACACAAATATAGGAAATCAGAAGTAGGGGTGGTTCCAGAAACTGGAGTGAGCTATAGTTAATGATATAATAGATAGAGAACCCAAGAGACTAGGAAGCTTTGTTGATATCTAGGATCTTTGATCTTTACTCCAAATATGGTCAACAAGGGAAGCTGATGTGAGGGACATAATGCCTGTGGACTGAGAAGCCTGTGAGCCCCAGAAGGAAGGATCTAGCTGAGAACAAGATACTTCAAATCTCAGTGACGGATTCTTTTAAAAACAGTGTTGGCCATGAAAGTCTGATAATGCAGGGTTCAAGTTCAGTATGGGCCAGAAGGCAGAGGAGTCACCTTGCTCTGGTTGTCCTGGGTCTTTTTGTGTTGATAATTTGTGAATTTGAAAAGCCAAACAGTTGAGCTGCATTCCAGCAGTTCTCATAGTCGTGGTTTATCTGGGTATTGCTTTCCTAGGGCTGTTGCAAAATGACCACTGGATAATTTCCAAATGTCTTCTCTCACCGTGTATACTATCCAGCAGTCACTGTGGCAATGTGAACGAAGCCATGCTCTCTCTGGTGCCTCTAGAGAAGACTTCGTTTCTCGTGGTCAGCAGCAGTCCTCCACCTGCCTTAGTTTGCAGCTGCTTTGTCCAGTCTCCTGGACTACACACTCTCTACAGTCTCCCTGTGTGATTCTCTTTCTTCTCTTGTTGTATTGTGTTACTTTGTATTAGGGAGAGCCCAGTTCCAGTTATCACCTGGTCTCAAACAGTTCATCTTGCAAAGGCAATTTCAAACTGTGGCACATCTGCAGGTGCCTTTGTTTAAGGCTCAGGGGGATGGTGTTGTGTGGCCCCAGCACAGTCCATGGCGTGTTGCTTAACCAGGGCTGTGTAGGAGGAGAAAGTAAAACACATTTCATGTAAAGATAAATATGTGGATCCAAAGAGAGAAATGTGTTAGCTGTGCAGGGACCGGAAGACAGGAAATAGCTTTGAAAAGAGCATTGTTGAATAATCCTTTAGTGAAGATGGGAAGAAGCCTGGTGAAGGAAGAGGCTAAAGAAAGAAAAGAGAGGGGGAGAGAGTCAGTGTGGCCAAGCCATTGAGCTGGAGGAGTGGGTGGGGTCCTGGGAACAGGTGAGAGGTTCTCTGGTAGGAAGCAGATTACACCTCCAGTGAGCCCGACAGAAGGGAAGGGCTCAGGCACCCAGGATGCAGGACAGAAAGTGGGTTGAGGTGGGGTAGGAGTTCCTGGGGAGTGGGCAGGTGATGCCCAAGAGACTGGGGGCTCTCGGAAGTATGTGATGCTTTGAACAAAAGATAAGACTGCTCATAAAACACACAAAAGATTCCCTGCGGATGCTTTGAGAATAGCTTATGCTGGAGCTGACAGCTGGTCACCACTTTATCACATGAATACATTTTTGAAATGTAGGACCCAATCGCACACAAAAGTTTGAGGAATTATCCCAAAACACTGGCAAGGGAGAAATGAAGGAATAGGATAGCCTTATTTAAAATCTTGATTTCCGCGTGGTTCTTTTAAAAGTCATGATTTGGTGTTATACTTCGGCAACATTCTGCCTAAGAGGCTGTTAGTGAAGTGAATCATAGGCTGATCATGTGCAACACCTTCATGTCATGTCATGCACATTTTGTCAGTGTCTTGATTGGAAGTACCCGGGCAGACTGAAGACTCTGGCACAGTCTTGTTTCCCAGCCTCGGTGAAGTACTTGTCACTCCTCTCTCAATGAGGCCTTTGCTTCACACGACCTAACGGCTTGGTGGGTTTGAAGGCTGCCTCCCTCCTTGGCTGCACGCTCTGGAAGATTTATCCATGAGTGTTCAGTGGTGACTAAAATACCCTGACCCATTGCCAGCATTCCATTCACACTGATGTGCTTGTCATTTCCCTAAACATCTGTTCCAATAAGTGGGAAAAATAGTGACCCTTCAAGCAGCCTGTTTCTTAGCATGCTCACTGAGTCCCATAACCATCATTGGAATTAGCCTTAAATGTTTCAAGTCTACTTGAGGCAATTGTACCTTATGCTGTTTTTGTTTGTTTATTGATTAAAGTTTACCCAGCATGCTGGCTATGTAGAGAGTGTGCACCACTGATTGAATTGGACTTACAGCAAGCAATTTACCATTATGCAGGAAGAAAGACCACTGATGAGTGAGTCATTCCATACGCTGTAGAGTATTAGGCCTTAAAATCGTGACTGATTTGGGGCATTTCATCAGGGTCTTTGTTGGAAGCATTTAGTATTAATGCCTAAGATTGCTTCTGCCTGCAGAACCAGGCAGGGCACTATTGATTTCCACTTCCAGGTCCTTGCAATCTTTATTTTTAACTCTTTAGTGATCTTGTAGAATTTCTTCCTACTTGCAAGTGTATTGATTGGCCTAAGAATTATTTCAGAATTTATGGAAAAGCTTATGGATGCTTCATAGAGGATTAGTAATACTTTGTCGTGAGAGCTTGGGAAGGGCAATAAGGGGGGTTATCTTTTCCAGCCCTGGTCATTACTGGGACCAAGCTCGTGAGTGGCACCTTATCTAAACATGGGGCCTTAAGTGGTCAAGTGTTTTCAAACTTGTACTTTTATTCCTGTACCACAGTAGGGGTGATTGTTTTTTTCATGGATCCTGTATTTTTTCTTAGTCATATAATTGTTTCACATATTTATGCCTATGTTGGAAGCATTGCTTTGTTAGATTATGATGAGAAAATACAGAGCCTGTATTAATGTGCTGGCACTTCACTATGCATGGTGAGTAGAAGGCAAAGGCCCTGCTCTTTGAGAGCTACGTTCTACTCTTCCCCACGATACCGAGCTCCAGTCCTCATTGCTCCTATTAACCACCATTTCTGCCAACTTTCCCACCTCCTCCCACTCTTGCCTTGGCATCCCCGTAGATTCTTTGCCTGCTGGTCCTGGCCGGCCTTCGGGTTCTGGTTGGCATCTCTTCTGATTACGGTGTGAGAAGTTATAACCCAGTCAGCGTCAGTTACCCTCAAGGGGAGAGCAAAGTTTATGCGATTAGCAAACAGGAGTTTGGAGAACAGATATGAGAAGAAGGCTGCTTTGTGCCGGGTGCCATGCATATCCTCCAGCTCCATGTGTTTCCTTTTTCATGTGTGTCTCAGAAGTTCATCCATGTTCCTCAGCTCTGTGTATGAGCCCTGTCTTCCTCTGTGTCCTCCAACGCCACGTATGTCTCCAGCTCCTCGTGTGTCCCCTGGTTCCATGTGTGTTCTCAGGTTCCATGTGTGTGCTCTGGTCCCATGTGTGGCCGTGGTTCTGTTCACATCCCTTGGCTCCATCTGTGTTCCCAGCTCCATGTTTGTCTCCTGACTCCATGTGCTTCCCCTGTTCTGTGGACATCCTCTGGATCTGTGTGTGTCCTTGCATCTCTGTGTCCCATGATTTTATGTTTGTCCTACAGGTACAAATATGTTCTCCAGCTCCCTGGACTCCATGTCCATGTGTGTCCCCTGGGTCCACATTTCCATGAGCCCATGCCCCCTAGCTCCCATGATTTCGTGTCTGTCTCCTGGCTTCCTCTTCTCCATGTTTCCTTGACTCTGTGTTTTCGATATCTTGTTGAGTATACCATGGTGTTGTGCATGTCTTACACCTCCCAAGGTATCCATCAACATTATGGTTTTTTTTTCTCCCTCTGGGTTTTGGGTGGCTAGAGTTTTTACAGATTTTTTTAATACATCATATTTTGATCATATTCCTTTCACTTCCAAACTCCTCCCAGACCTTCCCTATCCACCCAACTTCATGTTCTTTGTCTCTATTTTCCAAAAGCAAAATAAAAACTGAAAATAAGTAATAAATAAAAACTCAATAAGATTAAAAATACTGAAACAAAACAAGGCTGTAGTCCCGTGGATCGTCACATGGAGTCAAGGCCTTGCCTGGGTTCATCTTGCCTCATATAACCCTCTTATTGCCAGGAAAGGAGTTGACACAGAGGACTTTGAGAACCCCTGCAGTGTACCACAAGCTTCATAGCCTTAAAATTGATAAGCCAGTGGTGAAATTACATCTAGTATTCATCTCTGTCCAGTCTCAGGCCTATCAGAGTGGCCCTTAGAAGTATGTGTGTTGGGGGATGCATGATGGTATTCTATTCCCTAGGAGGAGGAATTGGGAATTTTATTTAGTTAAAATGTATCACAGTAATTAATTTTAATGCCTTTAATATTTTATACACTTGGGGGTAGTGGCGCATGCTTGTATTTCTCACAGCTCGAGAGGCTGGGGCAGGAGCATTGACGGTTTAAGATTGTCTTGTGCTACATTATAAAATTCTGACTCTCCAAATGTATAACAAAGCAGTTTCATATAAAGTGAATTAAAATAAAACATGAAACTGCTTAGAGTTGGTAGTTCTCCCAAATGGAACTTTTTTTTTTTCTCTGTAGAAATTAAGTTTTCAAAAACCTGTTTGTTCTCTTATGTCAGTACAGGACTTAAGTGTTTACTTAGAGCAGGACACAATCACTAAGGATCCTTAAGAAATCCTTCGTCACAGGAATAAGTTGTCCTGTGTGGTCATGTGCAATGCTAAAAGCCTCATGTGATATGATGGAAAATTCACAAAGTCAAAATTCAAAAGGCAACTTGCAAATGGAGCCCCGAAGTTACCAGTGTACTGCCCACTGGACATCACCATAAGCTACATGGAAAGCACTTTTGATTTGAAAATGTGTCGCTGGTGTTCTGTCGGTAGAAATGGAGTGTTAGAAAGTATGTGGCTTGTCAGCCCCAGCATGTGAGTCATGACCATGAGTGCGTGAAGGCTTTGGATGAAAGTACTGCTCCTTCATTCTTTCGTTTTGAAGATTATTGATAATTTTTCATGTCGCTTTGCATCTTATGGCCCCTGATGAGCAACTGCTAAGTCTAAGTTTCTCTATTCCGTCTTCAGACACAATTTGAAGACTATTTCGTTGCTTCCTACCACTAGGACAATGTTTAGATTATTTTATGACTTCAAATAGACTGCTTTGTTAGTGAAGTTCTTCCCCACGATCGGATATGTCCTGGGATGAGGATTTTATATTGCTGTCCTCAGGACTCTGATTAAAAACAGCTTCCTCCACTTGGACACACCATTGCATTTTATTTATGTTTATGCATATTACGCTCTTTCTAAACATCAAGTGGGCAGTTTGTTTGTTTCTTATAGTAAGGATTAAAAACAGCCTTCCTGCTCTGCGTGAGGGAAGAGGTGGGGATAAATGAGAGGAAGTTTTAATTAGGTAGTACTTTTCTTGGATCCTGTCATTCTTCTTATAATAGCTGAGTAAAATAAGCAGCTGTGTTTACAATTGAGAGGCAGAGCTTTCTTCCAGTGTTCACGGCACAGTGCTGAAAAGTCTCTGTTACCAGAGGGACAAGTAAAGGACTAGAAAAGCTACTAACTAAATCTTACTAGCATGGTTCTAATTTAATCAAGACTTACACTGTTGCTTTCTTTGGTCTCTCTCAATATGGAATGAAGAAGAGCCAAGGAGTAGGCTCAAAGCTTTGGAAACATTAAGTTTCTTGTTTCTAATCTCAGTTCCCTCTTCCAGGGAGGAATTTTCCCCACTCATAACCAAGAGCATTGACTAGTTCATGATGACATTCATAATGATGATGTGTGCTCCAGGACCAAATGGACGGATCCTTCCCATCCCAGGCTCACCAAGGATTTGTGTTGATATTTGACCACCTTGGAAGTACTTCTGGACAGCCTGTTATATAGACTACAAAGCCTATTAGCTAAAATCAATGAAGCAAGACCCTGGTGCACAGAGTGTTCTAGACAAGTGCTTCTAGTGGCCATCAGAAGGTGATTAATGATTATCATTCTTGTTTGTAGTTTTGATTTTTGTTCCACTCAATGCTCTGGTTTTAGCACAGGGAGCATTTTAGCTTCTGCTTGTTTGAAGATAAAAGCAGAGGTCCATTTCATTAATAATTCAATCAATATTTAGTGAGTATATGTTATGTCCTGGAAATTGTTTTAGCCACTGGGGTTACCCTAGTCAGCAATGTAGAGATAAATCCTGGCCCACACTGACTTTCTGCTCTATTAGGGAGACAGCCAATAATAAGCTGATATTGAGTGGACTCCCTTGTGGAACCGAGAGAGAATGTAAAGCCGTGATGGGTTAAAAGGAGGGGTTTGCAGCTGTCACCATGGTAACTAGGTATATCACATGGTTTGCCTTTGCCTCTCAGCTCGCATTTGATCTTGTCTTCTGTATATTCATTCTTTAAAACTGACAGGTAGTTATTGTACATATTTAAAAAAACATAGTGTGTGATTAACATTTCCCTCTCCTTAAACATTAACCATTTCTTTATGTTATAAACCTTTTTATTCCTTTTATTTTTTATACAAGACACAGCACATTGTTGCCCCCCCCCTTTTTTGTTCTGCTCTGGAAACTGATCAGGGTATTAGCCATGACTTAAGCTCCTTACCTTCTGGGTTCCTGTTGATATTTGTGAATGATGTAGGACACCAAGGGAAGCTGAAGAGGACAGAGGGCCACAGCCTGCAAGCTTCCAGCAGCAGGCTGATCCCAGACTCCACAGTTCTCATCTCAGTCACAGATTCTAGAAAACACTAGCAGAGAGAGAGACGGGCTTATAAGTTCCAAATCTGTAGATTGGGATCATTCACTATTTTGGTTTTTATTTTTAAAAAGTCATTCACTGCCTTCCTCTGGATGTGACCTGATATCTTTATGATTATGAGATAAATCCTTTGGAATGTATTAAGTTCCCTCAGTTCCACCAGCTAAAAGACAAAGCATGTAATCAGAAAGCATCCACAGTCAATGGCTGAAACTTCCATGCTTTTGTAGGACCACTGTATCTGGTATTTCCAGGAACATATTTGTAAAGTGTCTTTGGTTTTAATTTTCTTTGTTCTGTTATTAACAAAAATATCATGAAACTGCAAAAAAAATAAGATTGATATTACATGAAAGAGTCTGGGTAATGTAATGATGTCATATTTGAGATTTCAAAGGATCACTTGGTCTGCTATACTAAAGATGGACTGGACTGCAGGCAGATGGATTGATGCAGAGCAGGGAGACTCGTTGGGTGGTGGTGATTAATCTTAACTGGAGATGGTGTTGGCTTTCAGAAGGATATCAGTGGGCAGCCTGAGGAGCAGTGATAGTGTTTGTTTGGTAGGCAGAATCAAAAGTACTGGCATTCAGTGTATGTGTGTGTGTGTGTGTGTGTGTGTGTGTGTGTGTGTGTGTGTGTGTGTACGTGTGCTGTAAGAGAAGCAGTTGGGCAGGACTGACTCCAGCCTTTTCTGTTTGAGTCACAGAATGTTGAATGAGGTGAAGATTTCAATAGAAGTGCTGCATGAGGAGTTTCAGAGCCCAGTATTTGATAAGTTCAATTCAAGATGTTGAGGGATCTACGGAAAGGGCTGTAGAGATACATGAGAAGAGTTGGGGTGAGTAGACCCTGGGCCAATCAGAATAAAGATTTTGGAGAGATGAGGCAGCAAATGATGAAGAAGCATAACTGGGACACATTTCAGCCATACCAAAAACCAACCAACAAACAAACAAATAAATAAAACAAAACCTGTGGATTTCAGCATGAGACAACAGGAAGCAGAGGAGGATTGCCTGACAGATGAGAACTAAAGGGACCTGAAGTCTCTAAGCCTGGAGTGGGTTGACCTACATGGTGGAACTCTACTGCAGATGAATGTCTTTCAAATACTCTTGTTGCCAATGGTCAGGCCATTTTTATTTGTGAATGTCCCATGAATGTACTGGCCTACTGCTCTTTCTTTCTCTTTTTGTTGAGGCGGGGGTTGGTTTGAGACAGGGTTTCTCTGTGTAGCTTTGGTGCCTTTCCTGGAACTCGCTCTGTAGCCCAGGCTGGCCTCGAACTCACAGAGATCCACTTGCCTCTGCCTCCCGAGTGCTGGGATTAAAGGTGTGTGCTACCACTGTCCGGCTGTGGCCTAGCTCTTTAAGAAGCAATGTTGTACTAAAATTGGTAAATATAATAGAAGAAATCTCAAGAGGTTGGTCTGGCCACTCAATGTCATTTTTAACCTGCTCTTGAGGAGTGGTGGAAAAAACACTCTTAGGAGGGGAGGTGTTAGAATGATATTCTGTGCCTTAGAGTGTGAATTTGTGGAAGTGACAAAAGAGTTCCCTTTGATGATTTATACTTACAATAACCAAACAGATTAAAAAAAAAAAAAACATCAAAACAAAAACAAGATGGCAGCGTAAGGTTTGTGGTTTATTGAGTGGATAAAATTAGATTGTATCTATTTGTCTATTTGTGAAAAGCAGCAAAGATATAACACATTTATACACCTATTATTAAAACCAGAAAGCAATGTTGTGTGGTGATGGCACACGCCTTTAATCCCAGCACACGGGAGGCAGAAGCAGGTGGATCTCTGTGATTTTGAGGCTAGCATGGGCTACCAAGTGAGTTCCAGGACAGGTGCAAAGCTACACAGAGAAATCCTTTCTCAAAAAACAAACAAAAAAACCAAAAACCAAACAAACCAAACAGAAAGCATTAATTTCACATGGAGCTATATAACTCACTCATTTATGTGTAAGCAGTTTTGAAAACTCTGTGAGATTCATTAAATTAAGAATCCATCACTGATGTTGAGGAAGAGAAATTGGAGAATTTGATTTGTCTTAATGATTTTTTTAAATGTGTGTTTCAATGTTAATCACCCAAAAATACAAAGATATGTTGGAGATTTCTCATTTCATGGTTAAAGGGAAAATATAAAATCATTGCATGCGCAGGTCAAGTTTTATTTAAATACTTATCTGAATTTTTAAAAGGCCTAGAATTATATAATCTTATTAACTTAAATTTAAAACTCATTTGAATTATTTTATTTCTTCATTCCTAAGTATAAGTTCTATGATTTAAAAAGAACATACCTACAACAATCAAGCATGTGAATAATTAGTCCTCCACTTCATAAGAAAGAAACAAATTCTTAGAGAATATATGCATAGATCAAATTTCAACCCCAAACCCAAATTATAAGCTTTGAGAACATGAAGAGAATATGAATGTGTGAGTTCCATTTATGTGTGGGTGTGTGGCAGTATTTTTAATTATACTAACTAATATTTGAGAAATTGAGGGCAGGCAGATTGTCAGACAAATTCCATAGCATATTCCTCTTGTTTGTTCAAGATCTGGTAAACAGATTTTTGTGGCTGGAAACTGATGTAGGGGAGTCTACCGTCTGGGTGAGGTGGGGAGTGGGGATTGACTTAACCTTAGTGCACGGTGAACAAACAGAAAACCAGACCGTGTTAGAAACGGAGCTACGTAGACCATGGACAGTGGGCAGACAACATGGTGGGAGTGTGACCATTCAGGAGGAGAAAAATGAAAGTGAGCTGTTGGCAGGACATGAGAGAGTGATTGAACAACACATGGGTGAAAACGATGTATGGTGTTTGGACCATGTTAGAGTCAAATTAAACTCAGCTACAGAGAAGCTCATGAAAATCACCTTTGCAGTTAAACAATTTGTGTGATGAGTCTTTTTCTGTCCCTTCAGCCAGCATCCCAAGTAATGACATGGAGATTTCTTATTAATTATGAAAGCATGGCCTTTAGCTTAGGCTTATTCCTAATTAGCTCTTAAAACCTAAATTAATCCATTTATATTAATCTGTGTTCTGTCATGTGGTGTTACCTCTCTTCCATCTTACACCTCCTGCTTCCTCTCTTTGTCTCTTGGAGTCTCCCCTTTGCCTCAGTTATCTCCTCCTACTTCCTCTTCTGCCTGGAAGTCCTGCCTATACCTCCTGCCTAGCTATTGGCTGTTCAACTCTTTATTAAACCAATCACAGCAATCTATCTTCACACAGTGTACAAATAGCCTTCAACATGTATTATTCTAAATAACCCACAGCTCAGAACAACTTCAAGGGAAAATCTGAATTGTTCCCATCTGAAAAACAGTAGGAACATCATTTGTCTAAATCGGTGGTCTACAACTTCATTTGTTGCTTCTATGAATGATTTTAGGTTCCTGAATATAGAGATACTTTAAAAGGCAAATTAAACTTAGGTAAACTGGAGAAATTAAAGAAGAAAAGCAAGGGCTAGTGAGCTGACTTGGTGGGTAAAGAGCTTGTCATGTAAATACCCAAGTTCAAATTCCAAAACTCATGTAAAGCAGGTCATGACAACTCAAAGCTGTCACCCCAGATCTCCTGGTGCGAGAAGGGAGGCAGAAACAAGGGAATCTCTGGAAGCTCTCAAGACACCCAGCCTAGAACACAAAGCAATGAACAACAAAAAGAAACACCCTGTTTCAAATAAGGTAGGAGGCAAGGACTGATGCCTGAGGTAATCCTCTGACCTCCTTACATGGCTATACTTACACTAATATTCACATGCTTGCACATATATTCACATATCACCCTCACACACATACAGACACAGCATATACACAGACCCCAAATATAACAGTATAAATCAAATAAGTATAATGAGAGAGAAGGGGGGGACTTAAACACTTCTTGGATAAGAACTGAAAAATCAACAAATTTCTTACCAAACTGATGAGAGAAAATGGAAGAGACATGTAATTTAAAATTAGGAATGACCAGAAGGCCCCAAGACAGAGCCCTAATGGCCATAAATAAAAAGTGGTAAGCAAAACCTATCTTTCCACTATTTGACAACTTAGGTAAAATTGAAAAATTCTTTGTAAGATACAATTTGTCAGTTTCACTAAAGACATCTGCAGTCTCACTACTTGGTGTCTAAGGGAGGAGGACCACTTAAACCCAGGGGTTTGAGCTCATTCTATACAACATAGTGATCCTAACTCTGTATTTATTTAAAGAATCAAATTAATAGTTCAGAATTCTAGAAGATTGGAGCAGAAGGATCTGAAGTTCCAGCCCTTTGCTAGAAGCAAATGCAAGGCCAGTGTGTGTATGTAAGACCATGTCCTGAAGTATAATGCAAAAACAGAGCAGGGATAGAGCTAATTATAGAGGCCTGGGTGCAGCTCTAACATCATAAAAAATATTGAGCTGACTTCAAACTCACATGGCTTACATCATGGATTTTACTAGAAATTAAATGAAAAAGTCATTAATTCTACATGATCTTCAAGAGAGAAGAGAGGGACAGAAAAGTAAGCAGATGGCTTGATAGTAAAGATGGAGAAGTTAGCCCAAGTTGTAAAACCACAGACCGGAATCTCCCATCAGCTTAGACACAGAAATCCAATATCATATAAACCACCGAACCTAGTGATTTGTAAAAAGGATGATATACCTTCACAAGTTGGATTTGTTCCCTAAACACAAAGATGGACAGTATTTCAAAGACTTATGTTAGAGAATCAAATTAATGCCAATAATGCCTTATTTGACTAAAGTGATAGTAATATTCATCTTTGCCAGTGAAAAATGTAAAATTCTCAACACCTGTATAGTAAAACCAAGGATCAGAAATGCTGCCTTTATGGTTGGAAAGGCACCTAATAATCTCTCAGCATCTGGCATGATGCACAGATTTGGTGGAATGGATGCTTTTCCCCCACAGAGTTTCCTCTTTGGTATTAGGGTTTTCTTTTACCATCAACCAACATACAATCATGGATAATTAAGTAAGTGAAAATAGATTAGAAAGGAAACATTAAAGCTAAGATTTGTTTGAAAAGATTTACTATATGGAATATCCTAATTGACATTTTTCAAAACCTCTTGAAGGAAAAGAGCTTTTCATAATTCCAGGGTACACAGTAAACATAAGAAATTCAATTGCTCTCTAATAGGATATCAAGCATTAACAGAAGATCAACTTAAATCATTTTCACTGGCATCTAAAGTGTGAATTTAAGAAGATATGTGCAGGTGCTATGAACTGAAGTCATAAAGCATCCAACCAAACTGAAAAGACATAAATCCATAGAGGCGAGCACACAAGCTAAGACTTAAGGTAGCAACACCCACTCCATGCATTGTGATACACAGATTGTTGTAAATCAAATAAAATATTGCTATGCTGTCATTAGAGAAATTAAATGCTGGTTGCTAAACTTCAATGGAAATATGTAGGTTCCAACCGGACATAAATATCTTTGAAAGAAAAGAGCAACATGGTTGAATCATTTTTGTGAAATTATAATGATGTCACAATATAGTGAGTATGCTTTTAGGTAAAAAAATTTAAAAAATGATGTTGGGGTCTACACTCTACTTCTATCAACTCAACACACAGTGTGACAGATTCCACAGGATGATTGTGAAATGGAGCAGAGAGACATGAAATAGAGCCATAGATTTATTGTCAATTGATTTTCAGTGGTGTTCATTGGTAATTCACTGAGAAAAATAAATGTTATTTTCTTAACAACGTGATACTGGAAAATTGAGTATACATATGCATACATATGTATATACACACTTAAATATATATATATATATATATGTATACTCATGTTATATATATTTATAGAAAGTAGACCATGAATGCTAAGTCAAGCAATGTATAAATTTAACTGATATAGACTGTAGATTTTTTTTTTATTCAGGATTTCTCTATGTAACCCAAGCTGTTCTGGAAATCACTTTGTGGGACAGACTGGCCTTGAACTCACAGAGATCTTCCTAACTCTGCCTCCTAAGTGCTGGGATTAAAGACTTGAGCCACCACTAACTGGCTTAGACTGTAGATTTAAAGAACTAAAATTATAGAACTGGGAAAAACATAATATTGGGATAAGCAAGATTTCTTAGCTTGTTTTTTAAAAAGCCAATACAAACAAAATTTATAAATTTGATTACAATACTCTTAAAAATATTTGTTCTTCATTAATACCACTAAATGGGTAATCAAGCTAGACACTAGTTGTAAAGCACACATACACACACATGAACACACAAATACACATACATTTATGAACACACATATTCATATACATTTACACACACATATACATACACATGTATTGTTTTTTGTTTTTCGGTGGTGATATTTAGTAGTGATAGCAGGCGATTCTTTCTTTGCTTTGAAGAGCACATTTTTGGTAGGTAGATGAGCTTCATAGCTTCCAGTTCCCTGATTTTAAACAGGGTCATGTAGGGTTTTTGAATGAGAATGCCCCTTGTGGGCTCAGGCTTTTGAATGCTTGGTCTTTGAGTGGTGGTACTGTTTAGGGTTGTTGTGCAGCCTTGCTGGAGGACATGCATCCCCAGTGGTGGACTTGGGGAGTTTCTAGCCTTGCCCAACTCCTCCCCTCCTGTTTCTCTGCCTTCAGTGTGTTTATGGTAAAAGGTGTCCACTCTAAGTTGCTTGCCCCTGCCACCTGCCACCATGATGGACTTTTATCCCTCTGCAACTCTGTGTCAAAAGAACTCTTCCTTCTCTATAAGCTGCCTTGGAAGTCGTCTTTGACCACAGCAATGGAAAAGTAAGTAATACTGAGAAGTAACCAATTCAAAGTAACTAATAAACAGAAAGTAACTAATAAGAGGAGTCCTTGGTGTAGAACAGCGCCAGCCAATAGAATCCCTGTGATCTCTTGGTGTTCATGGTCCACACTGACAAACATGGCGGCCATTGGCTGTTCTCCATTGCTGAGGACGGAAGAACTGCTGCTAACTAACATAATGGATCTTTAGCTTAATGCCACTCTAATTCTTTTAAATTTGAATTAAATTAAATTTAAATAGTCATCAACTACTCAGCAGGTACCATATTCGGCATATAGACCTCCTCCACTAGAACTGTTCAGTGAGATTGATGTGGCTCTTTGTCTTTCAGTGTTTGGGAAGGGGCTACGTGTCCCCACATCTTCCTAGTGACTTCTTTGGAAAGCGTCAGGATTCATGTTCACTTTGTTCAGGGTTAGGCAGAAGGAAGAGTGATAAGTTATGTTTCTGCCATTTAAGGTTCTTCTGGTTTAAAGGGAATTTCACAGTGTTTGCATTCTTGGTCTCTCTTTCTTTAGAGGTAACAATAGTATATTCACTATTATATCAAAGGAACTAACCACCTAGAGAGTTTTACTGAGTTTTAAATTCAAGAAAATAAGTTCAAGGGACATTTGCAATGTTCTTTAGTTTTTCTCTCTAATAAAATCCTTCCTCTCTTTTTTCCCAAGTACTAACACGGTAAAATTCTATATTGTAAAGTGAAATATAAATTGCTATTTTATTAACATTGTTGATACTGGCATTTTTGTCACAAATGTTTAATAGGATATTAAGGTCATATAGGAAAGATTGATCTTTCATTTGTATGGATTTTCACATTAATTACATATCAAGAGATTCACATTCCCCTCCAAAGTTAGTCCATCTTTTTTGTTCTCTAGCCTCAAAAGAAAAAAATCAGTATTGAATACTAACACATATATTTTAACTCATTAATATAGTAAAGTTTATAGACTCTTGATCAGACTGTATTCGGGCTTTGAAGCTATTGTATCAGTTAAACATAGTTGGGCTGTGGTCCATGTGTCACTGGTTTAACAGCAATTTCAATCCCAAGCATAGGGATGGACCTCCTCACTGGATGGAAGACAGGCTGTCTGTGGTTAGATCATCATCTCAACAGTGAGTGCTCAAGCCTTGTAATTTGCTCAAGAGTCTACAAGGAATTGGTCCCTCCTTCTTATTGTCGTTTCAAATTTGCATGGCTCATGGCAGCATTTGGAGGCAGTCATCAGCAGATGTCGGGGATCACAGATGCCCTTAGTCATCTCTTTCAAGTCTGAAATGAGAGCACAAGCAAAATCTCCCCTGGCAACAAGATTCTTTACTTCTAAGGGGCCAGAGCTATGATGCATGATTGATTTTAGGTGTAAGTGCAAAGGAAGTATCTGCTAAAAGGGAATAGGAGAAACTATTCTTGCATCTTCTGAATCCAAGAAGCCTGAGCCTTGGGTGAGACAGGAGAAGTACTCCCTTGGGGGCACCCTTTTGGGTGCCAATACACCCAGCAACTTAACTTAAGCACTATTAAGAATGAAAAATAATGTGAGAAAATGGATGGCGATCCATCCATTTTACTAAGGACAGGATCAGTACAGGCTTCCATTGAGCCCTGTTATGGCTCCAAGGTCTCATAAAGCCTCCACCAGGACCTATCCAGCACGGTCCTTGTCGCACTAATGTCTATCTTATAATATTATGGTAACATCATTAATCTTGGTTGCTATGTTTGGAGGCAACCTCAACATGTCCTTTCTAGGTGAAATCTTCAACCTTGCTTTTAAACCAGCCTGGTTTGTTTAACAGAATTGATTTCTGTTATCAAAGAAGAAAATTTCTGGAGTCTCTAGCTTGTCTCCCAGCCTTGTTTTTGTCTGTGTGTTTTCTGGTGTCCCTACTTGGCAAATATTCATAGTGAGTGTCTGTATGTCTCATGGAATACACCCATCTCTCCATTTGTCTCTGAACCCTGGTGGGTCTATGAAGAACATTGTACCTTACAATTCACACAAGATCTTTTCTGAGAAAAAAGCTTGTACATTTTCACTGAATGACTGATAAGTCACTCTATTTACCCAGAAAATGACCCAAGCAGATGATTCCTAACTAAATGTGAGACATCAAAAGGGAAGCAATAATTTCCCATTCTTGTGTTTTATCATACGTTAAAATAAATACAGAATGACTGAAAATTCCAGTGAATAGCTGGGGAGACCAGAATGATCCATGGGTGCTTTTGGGTGCCTTGTGAAAGGGATTATGGGAATTTGGCCCTTGGAGAAGGGATAAGCATAATCTCAAAGAACAGGGCATAAAACTGTGGACATTATAATTAAACAATGTGAAAGCTAATACAAAGTAATTTACCCTTTCTACAACTTAAATCCTTGATCTGATTAAATACTGTTTGATGTTGATAAGCTATTTATTTGAAACCTCTTAAGCTGTTCTTTACCTCAAGGGGCATGTTAAAAGCAAGATATTTCTCATTGGAAAAGTTTCAAAATTCCATTGGGATAATCCTTGTGAATTTGTGATGCTCTTTCAAGAGAGATTTATATGAAAAAATTTTACCTACATTTGTGAGGCCTGATTGGTACAAATACAGAGGAAGAATTACATGCAAGGTGTAAAGTAAGTTTGTATTAGAAGCTAGATGCATTATTCACACCATTTATACATGTAAGTTTCTTATTCTCAAGGTGTTTATGCAAAATTACTCACTGTCTTCTCTGATTTAATTCAGCTTTTGAAAGCTCTTGAGGGCAATGTTTGGAATTTAGAGGAAAAAAAGAGAACATATGGAAATAATAAATTTATGTGGTTGGTTATTAAAGATGCCTGCTATGAAAAAATTTAACTTACACAGCAGTGAAAATAGGAGTGGAAAGTCTATACTGAACTTCGCACGTGTTTATCATTACCATTCTTATTTAAGACTTCCCTTGCTCTGGAGCCAAACATGGACATCCCAGGATTTTTTTAGCAACCAATTTTAAGGCAGCCAATGAAATACTGTGTTTTCTCTAGTTGTATCCTGCTTCACCCTACCTACTTCCATATGCCCCATTTTTTTTCCTGGCCTCTTGAGATGCCTTTTTGTTTTTCTTTGATTCAGCCACCCAGTGCACAAATTAAAAATAGTTTTGGCTGCAACAGAGCCACTGACCCTTTGCAGCACTGTGACTCTTGGCAGGGGCCATGTAGCTGTTGCCTGAGGGCTGGGGTGGGGTGGGAGGGATACAGTTGGATGGTATTCTGTGGCTTGCTTTGTAATTCTCAGAGTCTTCAGTTTCCTCTGCCTTCCTACATTTGTGAAGCTCCAGTTGATATCACCAAGAATTTCACACTTCAAGTGAGAGGAAGGTGTCTCCCAAAGGATATGTAATTCTGTCACACAGCAGTGGCTCCTTCCATGATGTGGAGCAAAGTAAAAACATTTCCTTGTTTTGGAGATACTTTTTCCCAGGCTGTCCCACCGTGTGACTTTCTAGAATTTTCCTCATCAGTGAAATTTGCTTCAGACTTATTCTTGCCCCCTAAGAGAATCATGACCCCTGCCTTCCTGCTGTGGTAGGTGGGCTAATAGTCCCTAAACTGCAGATCACTTCATGAGGCCTCTGCTGCTTGCTCTGTTTGTGTTTTGTCATCTGAATATTAACCCTTTGGTGTGTGCAGCACGGACAGCAACTTTCATCAGATAGAGCAAAGCAGGAAGGATTCTCTCTCAGCATGCCGTGATGATTTCCTTTGTGCTGTATGTGTTCATTCACACAATAGAAGATTTACTCCCTTTGTAGTCAGGACCAGACTTCTCTGACCACATGAGGTTGTGTGTAAAAAACATAGGAGGATGAGAGCTTGTGAATATATGACGTGCTTTGGAATGCTTTACTTGAGAGCTTTCTAACATTGTTAAGTATGGAAATGCAAGGCTGGAGAGATGGCTCAGCACAGAAGAGCACTGACTGCTCTTCCAGCACCCACATGGTGTCTTACACATGTCGACAACCCCAATCTCAGGAGATTCAATGCCTTCTTCTGGCCTCCACAGACATGGATGTGATACACAGATATATATGCAGGCAAAATTTCTATATCCGTAAAATAAACGAATTTAAAAAATTAACTGAAAAAAAATATTGCATTTAAAAATAAGCTTACTTACATGATGAGACAGTTACAGGAAAACCCATAAGGGCCACATGAGATATTTGGTCATTTCTGGGAGGCCTGACATTTCTTGACTGGGCATTAAAGGTGCCTGGGTAGAAAAGAACCATTTCTGCTTTAACTTTGACGATGCACCACAAAAATCACCTAATAGTTCACATTTATCCAGCATGGGAACATGCTAACAAGACTGGGAAATGTGTATGGTACATCTCAAAATTAGGGCAAGTAGACAAGCTTGTAATCACTGTAGTTTTTTGGTTTTCCCTTTGAGATAGAATGAATGGTTAGCTGGAGTTTATTAATAGCTTATACTCTATTTAAGGAATCAATTATAAAATAGAAAGTAGGGAGTGAACAACATAATCTCTTCCTATGAGGTTTAAAATGTTATTATTTATCAGCATGAAATCATCGGGAATAGCATGGGGATTGATTCTCTCTACCCATTTGGCATAATGTACTAGTGACTCCGGAATTGACTGGAAGTACAGAGGAGACAATTCTTATATAAGATATCGAGTAAGGCAGTGGGGGAAATCTCTTAAATCACAGGCTTAAAAAAATATAAATAGTTGCCAAAATGTGTGGGAAAGGAAAGTCCTGGAAGACACAAAGAAGGGAGGGAGGAAGCCTGGACTCCTCAAGAAGAACAAAATTCAAAGACGTTAGTGTTTGGAGCTTTAAAACACATTTAGAGATTAGAGCAGCATAGTGTGCCTGGATGTGAGTATGCATGTGCATGTGTATGTGTGATTGTGCAATGGGAGTGTGTATGTGTGTGCATACCTGTGCTTGTGCATGTGTGCGTGTGAGTATGTGTGTGCATATATACATGTTTGTATGTGTGTGAGGGTGTGTATGTTTGTGCCCGCGAGCACCAAGAATGTGCATGTATGTATGTGTGCATTTGTGGTTTTGAGTGTGTGTATCTGTGTACATGTGTGTTTGTATATGTCCATGATTATGTGATTGTGTATGGCTGTGGGGGGAGGAGTATGGCATCCAGGGACAGCAGAAACTCACTCCTTTTTATAGAATGCCAACCCACAATTGACCGTTTTATCTGAAACTGGAGGCTTAGAAGAACTGCCTGTTGACTTCCTAGGAAGAAGAGAGGAACACCACAGAAGTGGACATTATCCCATGAAGAGAAACTGAGGCAGGGAGCTTTCTCTCCGGATCCCCACAGGGAACAGGAACAAGGCTCCTCCTCTCCAGGGAGGAGAGCCAAACTGGCAGCACCACCAGCACCACGTTTGTGGGGTCAGAGCACGCCCTCTAGCATTGGCCTCAGGTCAATGCTTCTGTAGTTGCAGGATCAGGGACTGTGGAAACACAAATCTGGTGATGGGCTCAGAGTCGAGGACTGTATGCTTACAGGACAGCGCATGGCTTGGAGAGAAAGCCAGCAGACACCAATGACAGAACATCCCTGCAGTAGGTCAGCCCTGAACAGGTTTGAAAATGCAAAACATACACATGATGTGGAATCGGGGTGCTCAGAGGCAAGGCCAAGGTAGATGCAGATAAAAACAGACCCAGGGGAAGCAAGTTTCATGATTTGGAAGAAAGTGCTGAGGAGTCTGGGCATGTAGCACTTAAAGAAGCATAGATTAACCTGTAGACGAGTGTAGAGTGAGATGTTTGTATAACATTCACCTAAGTCTCACAGCGCCTGAAAATAAATGACTCAGCCCTAGATACTGGAAATGGGAGAGGCCTTGCCATATTTTAAATAACTCCCCCCTTTTCTACAAACAAACTGAAATTTTCTTATTTCAAGGAGAAAAGTATGTGCATAGATTAGATTAGATCTGCACATTTGACTTTTAAGGAGTGGGATTCCTGTCTTATTTGCTCTCCTCAAAGTATTCTTCATAGACGGAAGTGGAAAGAATGACTGCATGTTAAATTAGCCACTGCTGAGAAACATATTGCTTTTCTCCAACAGAGGAAAGCACATTGGACATTTGGCACTCCCAAGATAAATCATAATCTTTAAACAAAATTATCAAATAAAATGTAAGTGTTTACAGTGTGTGTTTCTTGCTCTTTTTGGCCTTTACTTCCATGGATAAAGATTCTAAAATCTTTGCATATAAATGATCTGTGTGAATGATCAGCAAAATGATCATTATTGAATTCTGAATTCAGAATGGACTCAAGGCAGTGATTGCTGGTGTTACATTCATCATAGTTTTATTTTTACCATAATCTGAATGATATTCTTCAGAAGTGTAGATTCAAAGTTGATGTGTTTCTTTGAAAGCTATTGTCTTATTAAAACAAGTTACAGAACTTAATAAAAATTCATTTGTGGGGTGGGGCAATGCCACTAACGGTTTTTGTTACTCCTTAACCTATTTTCTGGAGTGACTCTTTACTCGAGTGACTTTAACTTCTTCAATCATATGTACTTGGCAAAATACTTTTTACCAACTTTTAGAATATTAGTATATCAGCATACAGCACAGAAAATTTCATCAGATTGACTGCTGCTGCGTTCGGTCAGAGTCAAGCAGACCCCATCTCTCTGGGTGGTGCTCCCTGCATTAACTCCAGGGCTGTTGGTGGTGATACATTGTATACCCCAATAAAGCTTGCCTGGGGACCAAAGGACAAAGCCAGCCACTATATTAAACATAGATGTCAAGCAATGGTAGTACACGCCTTTAATCATAGCATTTGGAAGGCAGAGATCCATCTGGATTTCTATGAGTTCAAGCCACACTGGGAACAGAACCAGGTGTAGTGGTACACGCCTTTTATCCCAGCACTAGGAAGGAAGTGAGATGGCAGGGCACAGAAAGGTTTATAAGGAGTGAGAAAACAGGAAGTCTATCTCTTGAGGCTGAGGATTTCGTAGAGGTAAGAACGTGGATGGCTTGTTCTATCCCTCTGATCGTTCAGCTTTCACCCCAATACCTGGCTCTGGGTTTTCTATTAATAAGACCATTTAGCAATTTGTGTTACAGCTGTTTGCATGTTTGATGCTTGCCTTTGCTGGATGAGCAGCAACCAAGTGAGACAGAGGAGCCCAGCACTCAAGTGAATGGAAGTTCATTTAAGGCATCTCACTGAGATACACAGAAGGCTCAATGACCAGTCTTGAGAGAGACCATGCCATAGTTGAGTTTACTTCTTTTCTTGAATTAAAAATAAACAAAAACCTTCTGATTAGCCTTGTGTAGAAGGAGATTCACAGACACTCTAAATTCTACCATCATAATCTTAGGAAAATAACCGCCCCCTTCCCCAGCATTGTCAAAGACAAAAATTTCAGGTCAACACAATTATCATTTCTCTCCCTCTGTTTCAGTGGTGTTAATCTTGAAGCTAGGTTATCCCTTTGCTCTTAAAGAATAACTTGACTATTTTCATTCCCTCTTTACTGTCAAGGAAGTAACTATTTTAGAGTCATGTTATGGGAACACTATAGTCACCCACAAGGCAACAGTATGGTATGAGATATAAAAGACAAAAGAGTTGAGACTAACTTAATTTGAATTCTCTAAAGGGATGGGCAAGATTAGAACAGGAGGGATAAGGATTGTAGGTTAAAAAGTTACATAGAAACCTCTAGGAGAGGGAGGATTGAGTCATTTCAGATTCCATCCACATCAGCCCTATTCTCAGCTCAGATTAAGTCTGAACGTACTGGAAAACCCCCTCTCAGGCTACCTCGTCTACAATCCCATGTGTCACTATGTAAAAGAACAACTTCACAAGAAATTGCTCTTTTAGAATTTACAACGCATGCACACATACTCGTATCCACACTCATACAACTTCCCTTCCCCCAGTGACTGCTTATTCTGTTCCCTAGTGACTACCTTTTGCTACAGTTATGTAGCTGAGAATGTGAACCAGGAGACATAATCTACCTACTAGTCCATGGTGTACTATCAATGGGACAGGGAACAAAATCCTGGCATGTCTGATGGCCAAGTTCTCAAAAGTCATTTAGTTGTGGTAGACAGGAGCGGCCTTGTTGGGTCTGATTTGTGAGTGTTTATATTCTGGGGAGTAGTGGAGGGTGTTGGTTGCTGGTGTAGATGATCAGGGCCTTACATCAGAAGATGAGTGTATCTAAACCCTAATCAACTTGCACATGCTCACCTTCCGGGTGCCTAGGACTTCCCATTTGCCCATGGGCTGAAATATTTGCAAGAGAGGTCAAATCAGCAATTTGCTTCTTGCACTGGTGTGGTAGACCTCTTGGCCTAAGGCAAGAGCCACCTTTTCTGGGTTACATATGGATGAAAGAAATTGCAGGAAAGGAGTTTCTAAAATCTAGTTGAAAGCACTCTGGTCCAACACCCAAGCTTTGCCTTACTTTTCAGTTTCATTTCTTTCCTCATACATTGGGTACTTCCTGGCTAATGTCCATCTGGTCATCCATGTAGTCAACATGCATTCACATAGTTGTCATTGAGATAGATGGTGTCCATCCACTCTTTAAAGATTTTAGTTTTATTTATGCATATTATGTGTGTGTGGCAGGGACATTGTGCATCTGAGTGCCATGTTTGTTGAGGAAAATGAGGACATTGGATACCCTGAAGCCAGAGCTGTAGCCTATTGTGAGCTGCCTGACTGGGTGATAAGAACCAAATTCAAGTCCTCTGCAAGAGAACTATGTTCTTTTAACCACTGAGTCAGGGCGGTCTAAAGCCTAACAGTCACTCTTGAAATGTAGATCCATTGCGTGCCTGCTTTGTAGCAGTTTTATTGGTCCCATCTCATTTTTTATTGGGTGAGTGTGGCATGGCAGTCCATCTTACTTTTAGTAAAAATAACATGTGTGTGAACAGCTAAATGGAACACTATGTTCCAGGTTCAGTAGGACAAAGTGTAGGCACTTCATATATATTGAACTCTCTCTCTCTCTCTCTCTCTCTCTCTCTCTCTCTCTCTCTCTCTCTCTCTCTCTCTCTCTCCTTTATATAAATGTTTATAGTCTATCTGAGGCACCTGCCATCCTAGGCAGTGTCTGAACAGCAGATTATAGAGCGCTAGGTAAGGAAATTGTGGTGAAGGAATCTCTAGATGGTCTCTGGCCTCAAATTCCTTGATGTAATTGAACCAAAGCATACACTGGGTGACAAGGAGAAGGAACGGCTCTTAGCAGCCACATGTGGGGAGTTTGGGAAGATTTCAGCCATAGGGATGCTGAGGAGACTTTACAGGGGTAGGGAACCAGAGGGCCAAGGTACCAAGGAAGAGACTTTTGGTTGCAGTCAGGTATCCAGTGTGTGATGAGAGTGTAGATGGCCTAAAGCCACCGTCTTGGCAGTGTGGTAGAGAGGCGTACACTAAAGAAGTCAAACCACAGGATTGTGCTTGCATGTTGCTATTGTATCACTGAAATATGTTCAGGACCATCTATGTCTTCAGTCCAGTGTGGTTGAAATTCCTGGAAAGGGTGGTGCTCACAATCCCTGTCCAAGTAATACAAGTTAGAAACTTCACAGAAGAAGAAGAAGAAGAAGAAGGAGGAGGAGGAGGAGGAGGAGGAGGAGGAGGAGGAGGAGGAGGAGGAGGAGGAGGAGGAGAAGGAGAAGGAGAAGGAGAAGGAGAAGGAGAAGGAGAAGGAGAAGGAGAAGGAGAAGGAGAAGGAGAAGGAGAAGGAGAAGGAGAAGGAGAAGGAGAAGGAGAAGGAGAAGGAGAAGGAGAAGGAGAAGGAGAAGGAGAAGGAGAAGGAGAAGAAGAAGAAGAAGAAGAAGAAGAAGAAGAAGAAGAAGAAGAAGAAGAAGAAGAAGAAGAAGAAGAAGAAGAAGAAGAAGAAGAAAACTAGAATTTTCTCCATTGTCCATCATTCATGTGCCAGTTAACATATGGTCTAATGACTTTGGCCAGGTCTGTTTGCAAGCATGAAAGTCAATCTCCCCCCTACTGCACTGCACACTGCGTTGGTCGTTGTCCTCTGTGGATCAGGCTCATATCATCATCAGAAGTCATTCAGCTGGAACCTTTCACCTTAATGTGGGGCTGCTTCTTGGTAACAGTTCCTTCCAACTCTTGTCTACCGGAGCCTGTCAACAGAACCAGCATTTGAAGAGAAGCTAATCACTGTCCCTGAATGGTAAAAACACATTGTCAGGATACCCTGACCCCAAACGTCTTTAGCATAGTTATGTTTATGTTTGGAAAAGAATAAAAATAGAAATGTTTATGACTGCTAAGGGAAAAAATAACTGGCACAGGCTGGAGTCATCAGCTTGGTTGGTTCTGTTGGTGAAGACAACTTTTGCTAATTATAGTCTTTTTGCAAGGGTTGTACTATTATACTGACCATATGTAATTAACCGGAATTTCCTCCCTCTATGTATGAAAATAGAATGCACATCAGTTTTGCCCATGTCACGGTCCTAAGCGAGTTCTCTTCAGCCTTCAGTAGACACAGTCCAGAATTCATCTTTACTTGAGGAGTTTTCAAATCTCTGTATGGCATTAAATTTAATAGGGCTAGTATATCAAAAATAGAATTATAATTATGGAAAGTCAGTTAAAGGGAGGGCGAATGGTAAAATGAAATGAGGTTTTTAATGGCTTGCCAAGAGTTATAATTAATGAGATGGGGATTTGGCTATGCATGTGACCTTCAGGTAAGACTCAGACAAAATTGTCTGCAAATGGGTTCAGGAGGAGAATGCTTTTGCAGAAGGAAAGGAGTCTCTCCTTGCTGGCTCTGTCTCCCATCTTCCCAGGAAAAGAGGCTGCTTTGAGGCCCTACCAAGTCACTCGGGAGTCACTGGAAGAGGCAGAGCAAGTGACATCCTGGCACCCCTGGAGGAAAGAAGTTCTGTTGCTACTCAATACCTCTTTTTGATGGGCCACTTGTAATTGTGCATATAATGTGGAGCTGCTTTTCATGACAATCTTAATTAGGGTGTCTGATCTACTTCAGGGTCTGTTTTGTACTGTGACTTTCTTTGAACGCTGCTTGCAAACAAAGGAAGAAGAAAATAGCACAATGCAAGCAGGCTTGCATGCCCAAACCATCCTGTGGCTCAGCTTCCTTGCACACCACATGGGCTCCTGAGGCTATAAAAATTGTTTGTGTCTGATTAAACACAAGTCCCTTTGAACTCCGTGGGGGTTCTTTTCCGCTTATACTTTCTTGTAACTGTATGGAGTTATTTTCTTCTTCTTTTTCCTATTCTCTGAGTTTGATTTGGGATCCAAAGTGTCAACAAGTTAGCCCACTTAACCCCCTTTGTCTTTTCCTTAAATTGCAAAAAAAAAAAATTATCTGTTGAATTTCATACCCTGAGGCACAGCGAGGCAGAAATCAGCGTTTTTTGTTTGCAACTCCCAATTTCTTTTTGTTTATGTACAGAAAATTGGTTTGACTAAAAGACAGAAGCAAATCAGAAAAAATGTCTAGCAACTGGTTCACAAAGGATATTAGTTATGCATCTAATTGCCACCACTGGAGACTGCCTTTCAAGGTAGCCCAGGGGGCAAGAAATACAACTGTAAAAGTGGCTGCGGACTTGGCTGGGGATGTGACTTCTGGAGAAATAATTTGGGTGAGGGATCATTTTAGAATTTTTATGCTTAAAACAGGATCCATTTTGGAGGCAATATAAATGCACATATGAAGATAAATGACATACTGGTCTGAGGATGAGATTAAACAATTGGATTAATTCTTAGATCAATACCATGGTGATTATTTATTCTGAAGTTCTTCTATGGGCTATAGAAGTTGTGGATAATTGCAGAAGATAAATTGACCCCTCTAATGAATATGGGGTTTGTTTGCTCATACTTGCACATATTTGTTTCTTTATTCAGTGATGCATATGCCAATTTTCCTGACACATTAGGTCTGTTCTCATGATAACTTACCCTATGGACACCCTGTGTACTCCCTTAGTAAAGACCATCTCTGTGTTGGTATCTATCAAGTCTTTTCCTCAGGTCTCTCTACCTAGGAGTTCCAGAAGCAGCCAGAACCTATTAAGTTATATACCTATTGGGATTTCTAGAAGGGTGCTCCATTTAGTCTCATGGGAAGGAGCTTTTGATTGTTCCCCAACCTGTCCCTTGTTTATCACTCCCTCAAAGAGGTATTGCAGATTGAGAGGTTGTGTTGCAAAGCCAAGATCCCTGATCATTTCATCCAGAGAACCCCATCTTTTCTCCTGTTCCTCACATCTTCCCCAGACTCTTTGCTCTCCTGCCTCTTGCATTCTGTCTTTGGTGATGAGCACAGTCATCACAACCTTTGGGAATGCCATGCAGCGCAGGTCTTTCCTCCCCTTGTCTGTACACCTTGGCTTCCCAGGGCCTTCTAACAGAAACTGGAGATAAGTACACAGCTAAAGGCCAGACCTGGCCCACTGCTTGTTACTATGAATTTTAGGTTTTTTTTTTTGTTTGTTTTTTTTAGAAATCAGATGTACCCATTCAAGGTGGTCTGTGGTAACAACAGCATAATTGAGCAGTTATGGCCATGACCATATTCCTGTTAGGTCAAGATAACACCTCACCCTTTAGCAGAAAGTTTGTGATTTTGTCATAGACAGAAACCGGAGTCTTTTACTTTGGCTTGTAAGGTAACATATGGACTGGCCTTGCCTTCATCTCAGCTCTTCTCTCCCTTCTCTCAAATACCCCTGCACTTGTTCAGTTACTCTTGGATCTATTCACCAATGGGCACCTCCTGGAATCACACATCATAGGCCTCTGTGCAGCTATTCCTTCCCACTCTCATTCCTTCTTGAATGTCACCTATAGGAGGTGGCCCTCTCTGTATTCTGTTTCACATCCATCCAAGACATGCTATAAACTCAGGTGTTGCCAATGTCTTCATGGCAACATCTTATTGATCTGCTTCCCTCATTGGGAATCTGAGGCTGTGAATGGAGCAGTATTCTTTACTTATTTCCCTGCATTGTCTCTAGTTTCTAGAGTGATGTCAGTCCCAGAGTTGGCTAATATTGACTATATGAAACGTAGAAAGGATGCCTGCCCATCATGTGTGGTGGGGCTGGTCTACTGAGCAAACGTGATGAGGTTGGGGAAGTGGCCATGATAAGTACAATTTAAAAAGAATCTCAGAGCAATGAAATCTCTGAAGTCCTCTGGGATGTGTCAGGACATAAGTACATGAGTGTGTCAAGGTACTAAACACACGCTTTGGAATGAAACTGTGACATTGAATTTATGGCACCCTAAGGAGCTCAGGGATCCCATAAATTCAGCTTCTAGTTTGTCCTCACAGTGGTTGTGTGGTCTGCTGGGACGATGGAGTGGCTGTTACAAAGCCAGGCTTATGGATCCTGTCAGGTTAGTTCCTGGAAATGAAAACAACCACTGATTTGCCAAAATAAACCTAAAGAGCAGAGCAAAAGCAAAATTTCCTTTCCTTTCCCCATCTCTTTGTGGACCTCTTTGTGGCAGTCAGTGATTTGATGGTGTGGGGCAGGCAGTGAGCTCTCCTAGGGGTGCTAAGCAATGGCAGAAATCCACCTCTCCTGGAAATAAAACTTCTGAAGTTGTAAATGTCAGCTTTATGTTTCATGTTCAAAAAAATTTTTTTAGGCATCTGGGTGTTTAGTTTGTGACTGCTCCTGCTAAGGAAGCCTGGGAGCAAGGCATGCAGCTTACCGGACTACAGATGACCAACAGGCCAAACTGCAAGCTCCAGACAGCTTGCTATTTTCTCCCAGGTGAAATGGAACAACAGTAATTAACTGAAGTTTCATATGATCTTGTGTGTAACTGTTGAGAATGTTCAGCAATATATTGTTAAATGAAGAGTAATGATTCTGCCCGTGTCTTTCTCATTTCTGATAAAGGACATTAAAAGCTCCATAACCCAATGGTGTAAAAGCATTCTGTAATTTCCACTCCCAGTTGTTGGAATGGGATATGCAATAATTTATACAGTTCAGGTGATTCCTAAACTAATCCATAGCAATATCTCACTGAGTGGGTTTCATGGAGACACACATGTCATGGCTATGTTTATACTACATTAGAAGATTAATCTGATATGCAAAGCCTAAAACATTTATTATTGCATTTTATACCAAAACAACGACAATAAAAGCATACAGACCCACAAACCCATACCATTCAGGGTCACTGAGTAAATACATATATTGAGACAGATAATTGATCTTTTAACAATAGAGACAAGATAAATAAATCAAAGAACTCCAGATTAAATCTACTCAAACTCCTTATTTAGTAACTGATACAAATAAGGGCTTGCTAAAACTCACACAGCAAGGCATCATCATAGCATTAGAAAGAGTCCTGGTCATCAGATACCTACACATTACCATGCCACATAAATGCAACTGACACTAACCATAGCAGAATGTTTTATTGTATTGGTTTTACAGTAGTCTTTTGGGAGTGTGATGGAGAGAAGTGAAAAGTAAGCTATGAGAGTCACTGAACTCCAGACATGGTGTAAGCATGAACTTAGAGAACAAAGAAAGCTAGTGTGAGCAGAGGGTGTGGGTTGGCTGCTGGGGATTGGCTGCATTTGAGTAAGTCCATATGTTGGGAGGTCTACGGGGCCACCAGACTCCAGGAATGTGATTTCTTCTGTCTGTGTTGCTTTCACAATGGATTGGGACACACATGGCAATGGATGTAACTGCGCTTGTTTCTAACTCCCTTGAAAGATTTATCTATCACAGACTGCAGTCTGGCTTTCTTTTCTTGAATATTAATGGTACCTAATAGAATAATGGGAATTTGTAATGGAATGTTTGTTAATTTGTATAGTATGTTGCTAATTTACTGGTTTTTAATGCAAATGTCTGAAGTAAAGATAAATGTCCAATGCACCTTACACTACTCCTGAAAAACAGAAGTTGTATAAATCCTATGAAGAGAATTCACAATAAATGCTACTAAGTACATGATGGATGGTATTGCCCTGGTTTTAAGTCACAAACCTATTATAGCCCCTGGAAAGAAGGCAGTCTTGGCTTTAAAAAAAGAAGTGGTATCTCATAAATCTATGGACTAGCCACTTAAGATGTATGCGTATTTTTTTTAATTTAAAAATATTTACTTTTCTCTATCTTAAAATTTTCAACATAAAAGATTCAACTCTGCTATCTTTATACACACATAACATTGCTCTTCTTTTGGACCCCCCTCCCACCCCTGAGTACTTCTTTTTAAGACTGTTTTAAAGATTTATTTTTTAAATTACATATTTATGTGTGGGTATCTGCACACGAGAGTGCATATGCAGATAGAAACCAGAACAGGGTTTTAGGTTCCTTGGTGATGGAGTTATATGTAGTTTTGAACCTCCTGACCCCAAATCAGGTCCTCTGCTTGAGTAATATGTGTTCTTCACCTCTGAGCTGTCTCTCTAGTTCTACCTTCCCACCTCTGCCTGGTTCCTGTCCTCTTCCCAAACAATGAGTCCCTATATTGTTCTCATGTTGTCTGTCTATGTATGTATGTGTAAATAAATAACATGCTTGCATCTATCATCTGCCATCTATCTATCTATCTATCTATCTATCTATCTATCTATCTATCTACTATCTATCTATCTATCTATCTATCTATCTATCTATCTATCTATCTATCTATCTATCATCTATCTGGCATCTAACTATCATCTATCTATCTATCTATCTATCATCTATCTATCTATCTATCTATCTATCTATCTATCTATCTATCTATCTATCTATCTATCATCTATCTATCAATCATCTATCTATGTATCTATTTATCATGTCTGTAATCTATCTGCATAGTCTCCACAGGAAAGGAAATGTGTGATATTGAGTCTTTGAACCCTGTGACTTGCTTTTGTAGCCCCTTGTCCCCTTCCTTTTAAACATCTTCCTCCACCTCATAGTTTCCCTCTACATCCTCTATGTGAGAAAAAAACGCATGTGGATGTTTGAGTGCAAATGTCTCTCACAGGCTCGTGTGTTTGAATACTTGCTCCTCAGTGGGTGGCGCTCTTTACGGAGATTTAGGAGTTGTGACTTTACTGGTGTTGCCTCTGAGAGTTCAAAGACTGGAATTGCTGGCCTGCGTTCTTGCTTTGTGTTTGTGGTTTTCTGATGGGAGTTCTCAGACAGCTGCTCCAGCCTCTTTGCCTGCTGCCTCCCAGTTGTCGTGATGGACTCTTAACCACTCTGGAACCACAGCCCAGGTGAATCTTTCCTTCTGCAAGCTCCCTTGATCTTGGTGTTTTATCACAGCAACATAAAAGTGACTGATACAGAACTCAATAGTTGTCTTTCTGCATCTGGCTTATTTCTCTTAACATGATCATCTTTGTGATTCAATTTAAGAGAACTTGGATCTCTTCTTAATAACTCAATCACCAAAATCAGCTAGTAATTTGTATATATTTCTGACTCATTTAATCCAGTTGTTCTAATTGAATACCATCCAGAAATTCATATATAGTTTTTATTATGTATGGTGTTTATCATAGAAAGAGGGGATGATAGGAATTTACAAAACTTCTAGGTTTGATAATTAACTAGAAGGACTGGCAATATGAAAAGAAACTGTTACTCTTTCAAATATGTTTTTCTAAATTGAAAGTATGTTGATTGAGATTATTAAAGATCAATGGAACTGTCCTTGTTTGCTTTCTATTGCTGTGATAAACACCATGACCACAGCCCACTCCTGGAGGAAAGGGTTTACTTCTATTACACATCTCAATCACAGTCTTCCAATGAGGGAAGATAGTTGAGAAACTCAGTCAGGAGCAGAAACAGAACTACTGAGGAATGCTGCTTATTAGCTAGCTTCTGCTCTCATATTCGGCTACCTTTCATACTCATTTGAGACCCATTTGCCCAGGGCTTTCACATGAATTAATAATCAAGAAAATGACCCATGGATATGTACACAGGCCAGTGTGATGGAGGAATTTTTCTAACCGAGGTTCTGTGTTTCAGAGTCTCTCCAGTTTGTGTCACGTTGACCAATACTACACAGCGCAGACACATCTGACAAAGTCCAGGAGATACATGCAGAATTCTATACACAGTGCCAAATTCTCCCAGGGGTCCCATTTTACAAAGCGTTTACAAACTGCCCACCAGAGAGACTCACCTTGCTTTGATGGCCTGTGTTTCCACTGAAGGTTTATATATTGTACATGGGGCTTCTGCCTGACAGATCTATGTTTATATCTTTCTGTCCTGTAGCATGAATCTTAAAAGTTCTTATTAATAAAATCAAACCTGAGGCCAGTTATTGTGGTCAATGCTGGTAGATCAGATAGACAGAACAAGCCACAGCTACCTCACCTCGCTGGATCCTTAGCTGGTCTTGCTTCCTCAGACTGGAGGCTTCTGTGTCCTCATCCCAATGGCTCTCAGCTGAACTGCTGCTAGAAGCCCGAAAGCTAAACCAGCCAAAATGCTTAACCAGCCAAATGCTTCTAGTTTCTGCTCCTCACACCTTATATACCTTTCTGCTTTTTACCACTACTCCCAGGGATTAAAGGCTTGCTTTCTGGGATTAAAGTCGTGATGAGTCACCATGCCTGTCTGTATCCTTGAACACATGGATTTCTGCCTCTGGAATGCTAGGATTAAAGGCATGTGCTACCACTGCCTATCCTTTATGTTTAATATTGTGGCTGCTGTCCCTGACCCCAGGTAAGTTTATTAGCATGCACAATATTTGGGGGAATACAATACCACACTGTCCCCTCCAGAGGTCATACTCACACAACATGTCCAAAGACACCATGTCCACCTTGCTAATGTAGAGTATACAGCATGGATTAATTTTCTCAGGTAAATTAAAGAAAATAATTCCCATCAGAAAGGGATAAATGTCAAAGACTCAATCAAAACATAGATTCTTTTTTGAGTGTATTTGGGTTGAATGCTTTAGACCTACTGAACCAGCATGTTAAGAAACAATTTCTAATTTGATTAGTTCTCCCCCAGATATAAAGTTCTGCACCTGAGCTTCTAGACAAACTGTTCCAACAGTGTGTGTGGAGAATGGGGTGAAGTTTGATTAGGATCAGCCTCTAACATAATCATAGAACAAGGCTTCTGTGCTATCAAGGGAGCTTGCTCTTAGAATCTTTGATGTGTGCTGTGCCAAAGGGAAGACACTAGCTGTGTACGGGTACGGAGTGAGATGTGGCCACTCTAACTAAAGAGGTTCAATAAGTATGGGGAAATGCATTGATTAGTTTGGGAAGATGGCTCAGTTGGTAGTGTTTGTTTGCACAAACATTAGGACCTAAGTTTGATCCCCAGCACCCATCTGAAAAGCTGGGCATGGTAGTATGTGATTTAATCCCAGTGCTGGAGAGATAAAGATAGTTGATTGTTGGGGCTTCCTGACCAGCAAGCCTAGCCTAATCAGAAAATCTCAGGTTCTGGTGAGAGACTCTGCCTCAGAAAATAGTGTTTGACTCCTAAAAACAACTAAGGCTGGCCTCTAGTATCCACATGCACCATCATACCTGTGCACTGCTTCAAACCCCTGTACAAGCATGCTCTCCCCGTGTCCCCCCAGAGAATATACACATAGAACTTCAAAGATATTGTAGATAAACAATAAAAACTACATAGTAAGCTTCATTTGGGGTAATATCCAAATATTCTAAGTAAATTGAATCATAGTATAGAAATGAATTTACCTACATTTTTAGCATTTTAAATGTGGTCACTAAAACTTTCCAAATGACGTGTATAACATTTTTGTTGGACAGAGCTGCACTAAAGCATTTATTACCTTATTTTTTCCCTCATGGGGCCCATGAATGGTTGAGCCCTGATGAAATATTTTGTTTTGACTTGCTACTAGATAGACAGATACATGAAGTTTGGGAGCTGAAATATTTTGTAGCCTTTTAAAGAATTTCAGAAAGAACTTGGTGGCTGAACTCCTTGCGATTCTCGTTTTAGGGATATTTCTTCAGTTTATCTTTCTTGTGAGTGTCTATTCTTTTGAAGCTAAATTATAATTGTGACTTTGTTTCCCAGTCAGTAACTGCAGTAGTTTCTTTTATATAGCAATGACTTAATAAATATTCATGGCCACATAAATGAATAGCTGGGCTCCCCAGTATTGTTGGTGCACATTATTGTAATGAAAAGTTCTGGGGAAAATGTGGGTCTGTCTTGGAAAAAATGTTCTGGTTCTGGTGCATACCTGGAGTCTCTGTTTCTGCCAAGACGTCACCTTGGGACTTATTAGACATCTCTCCAAGCACAGAGACTTCTTTTAATAATGTGGCATATCTCTTGGGTTCTTAGAGCTTGCTTCTGAAATCTGCAGAGGTGGTGGGTTACATTAGAATGTGATTTTCAGGTAACAGAAGAAAGAAAAGAAACTGAGCATAAGGTATAAGGATTGGGCAGAAGGAGACCATTATGGCTAAAGCCAGTGAACTTTGTCCTAATAGTGGAGATCTGACAAATTTGTGAATGTGGCAGAAGCTTATGTGAACTAAGATGTCTCCAAATGGTTTTCTGCAATCTTTGATACTACCTAGAGCCGTTTGGCTCTTTTTTTTTTTTTTTTGGTTTTTTTCGAGACAGGGTTTCTCTGTGTAGCTTTGCGCCTTTCCTGGAACTCACTTGGTAGCCCAGGCTGGCCTTGAACTCACAGAGATCCGCCTGGCTCTGCCTCCCAAGTGCTGGGATTAAAGGCGTGCGCCACCACCGCCCGGCCCGTTTGGCTCTTTTAACACTTGCCAGACTTCAAGTTACTGTGGCTTACATGGCCACAGTACATGGCAGGTTGTTTGGCTACTCCTGGCACTGGGGTGGGATGAGAGAGAGGTGGCAGGGAAAACAGTACCCATTGAATAGAAAGTACTCGTTTTCCCAATTTTAGTAGAATTATCAGCATTGGTGATTCTAAAGTCATAAATCTAAAGGAAATTACTTTTTAATGTCCCCTGGCAAAACATTAAGATTTTGCAATTAGTTTTTATAGCTTACAGTCATACGTTACGGGTCACAATGCAAGACGAAGACCCTTCTGCAGGACAGGCTCACAAATTTAAGATGGAGCAGGCTGAGGACTATCTTCATGGGGAATGGACGGGGTGGTTTCAGACTGATGTTAGCTTAGAATTTCAAGAATTTACATTGCATATGGATTCTTGAAACTTCTTTCTAAAATATTGAGCATAAATTGCTTCTTGGGAGAGTTAACAGCAATTAAAGCCAGCCCCTGACCACGTTGGTCCTTATCATAAGGAAATTGTGATGAAGGATTTAGTAAAGTAGAAAATTACAAAGGTCTTAACAATTCTAAGCAGGAGAAAAGGTGAATCGCATTCATGAGGTATTCCCTGAAGCATTTTTCTGAGAACTGACCCTTATTACCTCTTACTCTGCGTGTCATGTATAACTCAGAAGTACCTGGGCCCATAGTTGCTTGAAACTCTGCTGCTGTTGACATTGAGTTCCTATGATAGTTCAAGTATTTGTTGTATGGGCGGGGAAATTACAGAAACGAATGGAATCTCAGAGCTGGAGTGGCTGTAGAGGCAGTACTCTACCTCTCAGTAGGTTAAGTGATGAATGGTTGAGCCCTGATGAAATATTTTGTTTTGACTTGCTCCTAGATAGACGAACACATGAAGTTTGGGAGCTGAAATATTTTGTAGCCTTTTAAAGAATTTCAAAAAGAACTTGGGGGCTGAACTCCTTGCGATTCTCGTTTTAGGGATGTTTCTTGGCATGGAGCATTGACTACTGCTCAAAGGGAACTTGACTTTTGCACATGACATAGGATGATGTCTAGAAAAGGGGGCTGTAGGGAAAGAGAGGGAACAGTTAGCAAGCAGGAAGCAGTGGAGCAAACCAGTACAGACCTGCTACCCTATTTTTGGTGCAGCTTTAACACACTTCACTCCCTGAGTTTTTAATCATAGTCTTAGCTTCGATTGTGTTGACAGGGCAGGTTTTGTAATGCACAAAAGCTGCAAATAAAGTCCACAAAAGAGAGAGGCTTGCCAACTTTAAAGAGTATTAACTAACTTTAAGGTAAGATTATCTTTTTACACCTCAGGAAAAAGGGAGTAAAAAGGACTTTCCAGAATGTTCTGTGTACTCCACCCTGCACTCTCCTTTCTGCTGTGCTGACACCAGCTAAGAGTCAGCTCTTACATCTTCAGGACAGTGTGTGGTTCACACACACCCGGATATACACTCACACATCAGCACTCCATAGTTGACTGTGACACCCCACCCCCATACACACTCACACATCAGCACTTCATGATTGACGGCATAGATCTTTAGCTGTTGGATTCAATGTATTCAACCCCTGTCTTCTTGTTGCAGAATCTTGTTCATTACAATAAGGCAGATTTGTACATGGTAAGGCATTTTCATCCTTAATACTTGCAAAAGACATTTGGATCCTAAAACCTGGCTAGTGGACATGGTAAATGGGGTGTGTGCATATGTGTATATGTGCCTCTGTGTGTGTGTGTGTGTGTGTGTGTGTGTGTGTGTGTGTGTGTGTGTGTGTGTGTGTGATCCTAGGAGTGAATGAATATGTGCCCTGGCATTCGTGTGGAGGTCAGAGGCCAGCTTTCAACCTTGGGTGTCAATCTTTGCCTTCCATATTGTTTGAGAAAGTGCCTCTTGTTGTTTAGCACTGTATGCAAGACAAGCTAGCCTATAAATGTCAGAAGAGTCTCTGCCTCTACCTCCTCCCTTTCTGTAGGAGTGCTGGCATTGCAGATGTGTGCCCAGATATGTAGGAATTTTTATGTGGATTCTGGGGAATGGGAAGAACACAGGTTGTCAGAATTTCATGAGCCTTCTCCCCACCTCTGAGAGTGTTCCTCCTCAGATCCTGATTGATATGCAGATCATTATTAACAATAGAAAAAGCAGTAGATGCTGTGTGCAAGCTGAAGGAGAGATTGGCTTTGTAAGCCCGGCTTTCTAAGGCTGCATTTCACTGTTCTGTAGTCTGCAGTTGAGAACCAAGTGGGTATTGATTTTGCTTAACAATATATCAATAGGAATACATTTACTTTTGAAATGAAGAGGTTGCTGGTTTTCCTTTTGTTTTGCAACTTCGGAAATGTACTGCTGCATTTTTATGTCTATTGAGTTTTCCATAGTACAGCTCCATGACTAGTTGAGTTTCTATGTCATTGGCTTTTGATCTAAGCATGACTTTCCTCACCATGCTTCAATTTTCTCACCTATGATAAAGAGAACTATGGAGAGGCAGATTTGCGGGTTGCCCGTAACAGAACCTAGAACCAGCCATCCTGCTTATATTATCTGTTACCTCATTTGGTGCCCGTGGTCCTGCTGTGTATTGTCCATGCATCGCTTCAATGGCAGAGCGTTAGCCACGTAGCTTCATGAGACATAGCAACAATAGGTTTTGTTTTGTGCTTCAACTTCTTTGTCTGATGCACATTACTTTCTGTCTGTGGCTTGGGGAATATTTTCCTACCATCGCCAGTCCTCACGAAGTGTGCACTGTGATTCTGATTTCAGTGTGAACTCAGTGCCCACCGATGTTTTGCAATATTTTTTCTCTGTCCTGCAATAAACTGAAGAGTGAAAGAATGTGGGATGAAATTGGAACTATACCATGCCCGCCCTTATCCACACTTATCCACTTCGACCAATGAAGCCAAGCTGGGTTGCTGAGTTGGTATTGCAGGCTGCAGCCCACCCCGTCTGGATTTACTATTGTCCTTAGCAACAGGATCCCCCTTTGGCCATACTTTCAGATATCAGCTTATGGCATTATTACCTGCACTATCTCTAGAATGTTTTTGCTTGAGGTAAGAGTTCTTCCAATTATCTCTCCTGCATAAGGAAGGAGCACTGACTTGCATCTCTCTAGCCAGCATACAGTTTAAAGTTCCCAATTACTTTTGAACAAATTTGTTATCCATCACTTACGACAATAAAATAGTTTTCTTAAAAGTGCAAGCCACATACCTTTTAAAAGCAGAATTTGTATACGTTTGGTAAAATATTGGCAAAATGTAATATGGAGCTTATGTTGTCATAAGAACTCAAAAAAAATCAACTCATCTGACTTTGTGGTAGAAAATCATTACATGTGTCAATAATCATGCTTGTGCAAAGGTTGAGTCTTCCAGGGTGTTCACTGGGTGTCATAATGAGACCCAGGTACTCAGTTGGGACTTGCAAGTTTTGTATCATTCCACTTCTCAGCAATGCTCCTGTTATCTGTTGTACTTAAGGTCCCTTTCATCATATGCATATTTCAGCAATATCAGAGGAGGAAGAAAGAAAATCAGCCCTTTGCAGCAATGAGCATAGGAATATTGATGAAACTTGTATCCCCTCAGCTCATGGAGTGCTCTAGGATGTCTCTTCACTCTGCTCTCTTCTTCGCCTTTCTTGACCAACCCCAAAACTCATTTTCTACCAGCTTTGCAGTCTCTTGAGGCTTCTCTCCTGCCCCATTGTGGTTGATATATTATGCACCCCAATAAACTTATCTGGGGGTCAGAGAACAGAACAGCCACAATATTAAACATAGAGGTTAGGCAGTGGTAGCACATGCTTTTAATCCTAGCATTCCAGAGGCAGAGACCTGTCTGGATCCCTGTGAGTTCAAAGCCACTCTGGAAACAGCCAGGCATGGTGACTCATGCCTTTAATCCCAGAAAGTGATGGCAGGAAGCAGAAAGGTATAAAAGGCATGAAAACCAAAAACTAGAGCCTGGTTAAACTTTTGGGCTTTTGAGCAGCAGTTCAGCTGAGATCCATTTGGATGAGGACCCAGAGGCTTCCAGTCTGAAGATACAGGATCAGCTGAGGAATTGGCAAGGTGAGGAAGCTGAGGCTTGTTCTGCTTCTCTGATCTTCCAGAAATACCTGGCTTCAGGGTTGATTTTATTAATAAGACCTTTTAAGATTTGTGTTATGCCCCACCTCAACTTGAACTTCCCTAGCTAGACTGTTTCTGTTTATTTTATGAATTTTGGAAGGTGATATTGATAATGACTTACTGCTGTTATTGACATCTGTTATCATGAAGGTAAATTACATGTTTTCTGATGCTAGGATTGCAGGGTCTTACATTTCTTAGATAAGTCTAATTACCTATGTCCCATATGAATACATTATGTATGTATGTGCATATATGTGTGTGTGTTCGTGAATATATGTATGTTTCCATGTGTATTTGTATGTGCACACATATATCTGATTTGCTGATACTATATACATTTCTTTAATATATTTTAAGCTGTGTTCTCAGTTGATCTCTAGGTTCAATTTTTAGAATGCTACTGATCCAGCCTTACCACTTAGATTATTATAATAATTACAACCTCAAACTGAATTGGGAAGCTTTTCCTTTTTGTCTGAAATAACTTATGAAATGTTTACATTGTATATGCCTTGTAGATTTGGCCAAAATACACATAAACCTAATCTTCCCATCGCTCTAGCCTACCATATGTTAGAGTTCATTATACAATTAGTTTATGTGCTTTTAATAGCAAAATAGTGCAACCAAATCAGCTTTAAAGTGTTTCTTACTAGATAGAGTTCTACATGCTGAAGGGCAGTGACTTGGTTATTACTGGAGACTTAAAAGGGTAAAAGGACTGACATAGGAAAGGGAATAAAGGAATTAAAGAGATGAGATTTTGCAAAAATCAGAGCCCTGGTCTTCAGGAGAGGATGGAGAAGACTGAGAAGTTGTGGTTTGTGCATTTAGGGGTTTATTTCGAGAGCTTGGTCTGTGCAGAAGTTCCCACAAGCGCCCTAATGGATTCAGTAAGAAGTAAGGGTATAAGATACACAAGGTTGAGGCAGACCAACGTTGATCAGGAATGCAATCGACAATCAAAATGAAGAAATTATACAGTTAGGTTGATTTCTGAGTGAGTGTTGCTCCTGTAAAAGTACAGTTTTGTTTTGTTTGTTTTACGGGGGAGGCACATTTGAATTTCAATTAACGAAATGGAACAACACTGACCATGATACTGTTATCTCGTTTTCTTTTTCTGGCTCGGCTTCTCTTTTTACTTCTTGGGAATGTTTTCAGAAACACCATTGTTTTGTTATTGTTGCCGGTCTTCAGAACAGAAGCCCAAGCATGAAGTGCTGCTTTCATCTGGCTCCTCCTGTCTCCACTGTCCCACTTTGAACTGATGAATGGATGCTGAACAAAGCCAGCTGGTTATTTTCTGATATTTGTAATAATGTTTTCTGCTCTCCCTTGGTTTGCATTTCTCTACCAACAAGCAAGGTCAGCCTTGGCTCTGTTAATTTTCCCCCCTCTTATATTTGGGAGAGGGCCTGAGTTCTTGCCTCTGGAGCTTGCAAGTTATGGTGAATGAAGTGAGATGCACTCCCTCCAGCCTGGGAGTCTAGATCAGGGCTCTTTGTTTGTGGGTTTCTCCTCTAAATGGTGATGCTTTTGAATTTAAGCATCATGTCAGCTCTTCTGGTCTTAGTGATATGTGAAGATGTCTCTGCAGTCCACCTGTCCATTTTAATGGGTGACATTCTTTTGGCTGCAGTTGAATCCATGACCTTTCAGTAAATCAGCTCATGCCCTCTGACCTCCTTGGTTTGACCTGAAAATGTTTTGTTTCCTTTAATTTCCCCTCCTTGGTCTCACCTCTAATCACCAGTCTGACAAAGACCCTCCCAGCACCTCTTGCATTTCCATTTTCATGGTAACTACCTAAATTCTATGATATTTAGTGTTTTTAGTATCTGGTATTCTTCCTCTTTCTCTACACTTTGCACAGCATCCTCTCTGTCAATGGCCCATTCCTATTCCCAGGATCTTTGATTCGGTAAATTAAGTGCTCTCTTGAAAACTTATAGATGCTTTCTTGTGACATCTGCTGTAAAGCCCAGATATCATACACTGTACCTGAATTTCCCTATAGTTTACATGTTAAGTATACCTCTCGATTTCCAGTCCAGCATTTCTTAAGTTGCTATTACTTTTTTCTTTTCTTCATTCTTCATCTTTACTCCTTCCTTATTAATTCACCAACTCTTGAATGGACTCACTCATTCCTAACCTTTAACTTCCCACCTTCCTCAAAGGCCACCACGTCCAAGGCTCTGCTTCTGTGCTGTAGACACCAGAACTTTGGTTTTAATCTCCCGTTACCTGGAAGTACTGTCATAGTAAGGATGGTTATATGAGATACAGAGAGAGGAAACCATGGTCCTCATGTTAGAATAAAGATGGTTAGATGATGGACTGGAGAGGTAGCTCAGTGGTTAATAGCACTGATTGCTCTTCCAGAGAACCCAGGTTCAATTCCCAGTACTCACATGCCAGCTCACAACCACCTCCACTTCCAGGAAGACAGTACAGACCCCTCACACAGACATGCATGCAGGCAAAACACCAATGCACATAAAATAAAACTAAATTAAATAATTAAAACGAGACAAAAGCAAAGTTTTTTTTTTCTTTAAGTGTGATCTCCATATGAGGTTGGTACAGAGGGACACTGTGGTCTGAATATTATTTCCTTGCCTGCTCCTCTAGAGCAGCTGCCCTGTGATTCTGGGTGACTCTTCCTTCCCATTATTCCCATCAGCCTCTCCTCTCTGTTGTATAATTCCTAGAGCCTTACAGATATTTATAAATTATATTTATGTTTATAGGGGCATTAGTGCTATTTCCCTAATGGCATCATAATTTCTCAGAAGGATCATTTACTAATAATATATTACAACACTGGTGTATTGTATATACCTAGTTATAAATGAGTAGTTTTAGCTGATTTATGGTAAACATGCAAAAAAAGTGTGTAAAATGCCAAGAAGAATTTGGAGTAGCATATATGTTAAAATTTCATAAACAAGCCTGTGTATAAGCTTAGACCTGCTTTTCTTTAAGAGGAAAATAACTTTCAATCAAATTCAACTCCCCAGTAACTGATAGTGAAGATATTTTGCTATCCAAACATGAGGCTACCTCTGTAGTACATGTTATATGGGAAGAGTTTTCTATACTAGATCTGTTTTCATCTTTAGTGTCTGTTCAAGGAAACTATTGTCCTTCTTTAAACCAATAACAGCATTGGTTTGACAGTTAGCATATGCCCATTTAGTCAGTATGACATTATTCAAACACTAAATCAGAGAAAAAGAACATCCGATTATATGGTTGGTTGCCAAGGAAGGAGAGAAGGTACCCTGAAACTGGCAAGCAATGTACTGTGTGTTTCTTCAGTGCCAGGAATGAGGCATGGCTCAGAAGCAGCGTTACATCCCGCTTCACACACTGTCATTTCATCACCATCAGACTCTGATAAGTTAACTTCTAAGAAGAGTTAACAGTGCTTGTAAAAATTAAAAAAAAAAAAAAGAAGAAAGAGCCTGGACCCTCAGAGTGGCTGTTTCCTAATTTCCCTTAGAAATACTGCAATTGAGCATTGCAATTGAGTAGCTGCAAATTTCTCATCCATAGAGGGCCAAATGTGTTTAATAAGTCTAATTACAGGGCCAAAATAGAAATCTAATTGTCCCGGGATGGAAACATACATTTGAAAGAGGCAGAAGTGCCCATGCTTTATCCTTGCTTCTAAGCCTGGTGGGGTTGGGCAGTGTGCAGGCCTCAGCCCTGGAGTCTGACAGGCGATAGTCGTTATCATTCCTTGTTCCTCTGATAGGTCATGTGAAGTGCGAATGCTCATCTGCAGCCAACAGGAAAATGCACATTTGCCTTGTAAATCACAGCCAAGCTCTGAGGTCTGCATTTCTCTTTATTGAGTGGCCACCTTCTGTGTTTTACAGGTTAATGTATGGATTCTGTGATCTCCTAATTAAAAAAAAAAGCCTCCAGTGGTACCCAATGATTGTACCAGGGGAGCTCTGAGTCCTTGCTGCTCTGCTTGCTACCTGATGCACCCTCTCTGTCATCCTGGAGAAAGATCATTTGTGTTTTTTACCTTTTTCATTTTTTATTTTTTATTTTTCATATTTAGAAATTGGCCCCTGGTTACGGGAGTTCAGAGCAGAGAATGCTGTGGATTTCTCGAGGTTAACCTTTGACCCAGGACAGAAAGAACTTGTCGTAGGAGCAAGGTAAGAGACACTGGGTTTTGCCTCCACAGATATTTTCTGATTTCATTGTATATCTGTGCAATGATACCTGGGTTTCTGGGCTGAAATCATTGTGTACTGAATAATGTAATTTCATCTAAGAATGAAGTGTTATGTGTATGACATGTGGTACATCCTCAGAAAGGGAGGGGGTGAGCTCCTGACTCCAAGTGTGGATCAGCCCCTCCCTGCTGCAGCAAGTCTTCAGATCTGAGCTCATGAAACTGTTCAGACCACAAGCCCAGAGGAGGGTTCTTTCTGGCTTCTGTTCTTACTTTAGAGATGAGAAAAGTGAAGCAAAAAGTAAATCAACTTGTCCAGAAGCATACACCCTGTGAAAGATGGGCCCCAGTTTCAAACCTAGGCACTTTGATCCACGAAAACATGTTCTTGACTTGTGTGTGTTTTTCAGTAGAGTTCAAGAGACCGTAAACCCCCACGTGCCTGTACTTCTAAACACCCACCACCACCTTTTTTTTTCTTTTTTCTTTTTTTAGTGTCCCTGAATAGCCCAATGCCAGGAAGTTGAGAATTCAAAGGAAATATCACAATGTCTCCTGGGGGTGATCAGATTCCTGTGTGTTGTCAGCACCTGTGTGTATTTGGGCACAGGGGCCCAACTCCCAGATGTAGAGTTTTCTCCATCATTCTGACTGATATTTCCTCTGAAAATGTGGGTAATTCCTACATTCAGGAACATGCCATACATAAATATGGATTCTTCTGGAACCCACGGAAGGCATTTTGAGCATCTTTTATATCAGATACATTTGTACATAATAAGAAATATAAATTTTAGATAGACAATTTGAAAATCCCTGTATAGACCAGAGTGAAGCTCAATTTAAATTGTGTTCTGGGTCTAACAGATAAACAGAATATCTCCAAGAATTATCTCCTTTAGAGCCTATGTCAGAGCATTTGGGAAGGGCATAAGGGGTCACCGACTCAACTCTTTACACTACAATTCACCTGTGGCTTCGTAGAAGCTCTAATGCATGCTTTCAATGCACAGGTTGTGTGATAAGCAACTGTAACTGTAAGTGAATGGAGAGAAGGTATCCTGGGTCACAGTGTTGGGTGGGTGCTGCATGGGACAGTTGTGACGAGGCTGTGGGTGTGAACCAGACAAATTCTTGGTGTCTTTTTTTCTCACTTTCTACAGTTGATGGGACAAGGGGGTTTCCAGTGTTGATCTCATCACATTCCATCACTCAGAGTGTGGGCTATACATTGCAAAGGTTTTAAACGGGTCTCCCGGTCTCTAGATTTTTCTTCTCCTTTTGTAACCATAGCTAACATCCTCTTTTATGTAATGTCTGCATTTGGGAGCACCATTGGACACGAATTGGCTCTCTGGTGTGACTGGCAATACTCTGCCTTGTGTCTCTTGTCTCATAATTTCCCACATGGTCTAGGCCTATGGAATTATTAGGTTTCCCATAGCTATACAGTACACTTTCTTTCTTCCAGGATCGGGTTTACTTTTTTTCTTTAATACTGGCTAATTCCTCAATCGACCCACGCCATTTTTTTTTTCTTCTTGGCTACATCCTTCTCACAGAGAAGGACCTGACTCAATGTCCTCTACTGGTCTTGAACATTTACCTGCTTTGCCCTGTTCCATTAGTTCTCAAGGATCTACTGTTCTGACTACACTGTTGAGGTAATTGTATTATTTCTTCACAAGGGCCATCTTTTTCTTAGGTATCAGAGTTTGGGTCAAGCCTTTTTTGTTTGCTTTTTTGTTTCATTAAAATGTAGCATAGTGCCTTCCTCCTTGTAGAACCCCAAAGATATCAGACCATGCAACAAGCTTAATCTCAGATTTTGTCTCTTTCTGCATCTGTAGGAAATTTCAGGAAAACAGGGTTAGAATGACCTGTAGATAGTTACATTTGGAATGAACATGAGAAGGCAAGAGGCTACCCACCTCAAGGCTTGCATTTGACTGTGACCTAACAGGAACAGACCCTTTTCTCAAAAGCAGGTACAAATATGATCCCAGCCCATGTTGATCCTGCATCCCCCACTCTTTCAAATCTTTTAAAAAGGCTTTTCATTAGCTTCGCTCAAGAGTCTCCACCATCTCTGTAGGACTGAAAAATCTGGCATTTGGTCACGATACCAGCTTCTCTTAAGGGATGTGAGAAGACACACATAAACTGAAGATTGTGACAGGCTGTCTCCTGGGCCTGCTCTGGGTGCTGTAGCAGCTAGATATGGTTCTCAATGGAACATTGTCCCTGGATGTCCCTATTTGAGCTGCTCTGCTGGTCTTCATAGCATTGCCTTCCAAGCCCAGTTCCTCTGGAAGAGAATGGACCAGTGCCTGAGTCACCCTGGTGGCCAGTGTAAGGTGAATACAGACAAAAATGCAGTATGCTCAGTGACACCTGAATTTCAGATAAGCAAAACATAGTATTTTATAGTAAGTATGCTCTGAGAGCCTGGAGCCCCTAGGGCACAGGCTGTATCTTAGACTCTAGAACAATGCTTAATATATTGTGGGTACCTGATAAATGAAGAAAGAAGGAATGGGCTAGGCTTCCCAAGCTCCGTGACCAAGAGCCCGCTTCTGGGTGTAATTTCCTTATCTTTAAAGTTGATAAAATAGTTTTCACCCCTTCCAGATGTTGTGAAGATTAATAAAACAGTCCATGACAAACTGTTGCCACATTAACAGGTTCCCAGCAAGCCCACAGTGTGATGAAGCCCTGCACCTTCCAGATGAATCCACGTTTATGCACATACACATTTCAGGCAGATAACCCTGAAGGAGGAGGGCAGGAATTCCATCTAGGAAATTTGGTGGGATTAGGCTCAGCGCATTTGGGAGGGAGTCTGACCACTTATGAAATTTTAAAAATAGCCCAGCCCTCGGGTTCTTTTTGGGAAGGCATGACCTAGCAAGACAAGTTTGGATAGCATGTGTGCTTTTTCAGAAACCAGTAATGGTTTAAAAATATGAACTGTGGAAAAACAGAACAGGCCTATTTATTTTGTTCATAGTTAGCCCTAGATATTGTGAAACCATTTCTGGGCCAGTTTCCCTTTATATCAGCGATGCTTTATGTCCCCAAGAGTGAAGTCAGTTAAAGATCCTTAGCACTCTTTGATAAGGAGAGCTTATTGTGCAGCAGAAGAAAAATACCTCTTCAGGCAATTTGTGCTTATGGGGCACCAGAAGGGATTTGAATTGGAATCCATGCAATTTCTAGAAAGGCTCACTCATTTACCATTTCCAAGGTGTATGGTGACTTTCATACGAATTTAAATGTATTGGCGTTCAAATCCTTCTTTGCTCCTGCTTCTTGAAAATTTAATAATGTTCGCGTTTGCAACCATTACACTTGGCCATCTTCCTTCTAAGGGAATGTGGAAAATGCAGTAAGACATAAGGAAATCAACACTTCCAGAGACAGCCACAATTCACCTTTCAGTTATTTGCTTGTGGTATTTGACTCCCATGTGTTTCCATTCTTAGGATAATATGTGTCGGGCAGCTATATACTTCTTGCCACAAAACCTACTGAAATCAATTTCATGGAATGAAAGAAGAAAAGAAAATCAAGGCAAAAGAATATGCAACTGCTCAGGGTTTTTTTGTGGATAATTGTGAAAGGAATGGCAGTCATAATACTTCACAAGCTACAAGCCTCAGTTTGCCGTGCACAGAATCGTAGCGACAGATGTCAGAGAGGGAGATAACATTTTTATTTTGCAACTGAGTTCTTGTGCCTAAGAATCTATCTAATGGGTGACAAATGATGGTCCCGAATCACAGGGATAGGTGCCATGTATTAGACTTGAATGATGATTGCAAATGACAGGTGACGTGATGCACACAGCATGATGTGTGGTACCAGTTATTTGCAAGTTAGTCGCATTTAATAATACAAAATGCTGGGCACTTGTCATGAAGGAGTGCATCATTACAGCGCCTGCAGTGTCTTTGCCATACAGCAATGGGGAAGAAATTGAGGTTTCCTTTGTGGCTATTTGGACATTTGTCTTCTAAGGGGCTTTCTAAATGAAAGCACAGTTCAATATCTATCTTGTTTTTCAAATGTTTTTCTTTTAAATTCTTTGTTTCCTATGCTGTCAATTATTCACTTTCCATATTTACTTTCTGACGCCCTTATTCTTCCTCTACAGTTTTCTATGTGATGGGCCTATTTGCAACCTGTGGTGTTTTAGTCAGAAAGGACCCTGTTAGTGTTCACAAACCAACCCACAGTCTAGATGACTCAACCATCTGTGTATATAAGGTGGTGAGACTGGGACCCAGAAACCTTATAAGTGAATCAGATAATGATCATGACTTAATGATCAAATTTAATGATTTATTTTTATGGAAATATTGGGTTTTAATTTTATCAGAAATCTATCACAATATGGTAACACTATGACTATACCAAGTAGACAGATGCTGGGTATGTGTAAGTCTCCTTATACACATGATCTAATGTGAGGACCAGCCCTACAGACCTGACCTCAGTACAGATCCACCCATAGCTGTGCACATGGACTAATGTCAGGACCCCTTTATGGGTGCATATTTTGCACACTGGATCGATCATTCCAGCTCCTGCGTCACCATTCCAATTAGTAAACATTTTTCTATATAGCAGATGATATGTCTTTGTATTCCTGCACAGAAAATGGTATAGATTACAATCAGCCTGGCTCTTTGTTTTGTATGTTTTTATAGGAAAACTAAATAGTTATTAGACCAAATGCTTTCAACATGGGGCTAAGTTTCGTCAGAAACCACAGTGAGTGGAGTTGCTCAATAATTTCAGTGCATTTTTTAACCATTTGTTTTTCCTCGTGTTTATCTCTCTAAACCTGAAAATTAAGACAAGGAATGAGTCACACACTTTACTTCTGGTTGAATTTACTTCATGTATTCAGAACTGCTAAAAATCGTAAATGCATTGAAATTCTGGGTTTGTATGGGATATTCATAGTTCTATGCCCTGGGCATCACAGACCACCAACAATTTAGTTCTTCACTGTGTGTGGCTGAGGAGCCAAGAAAGGGCATTTTTCTGAGTTGTTCTTTGAAGCAAAAAAACAATGTATATAAGTGGTTGAACTGCATGTTCCTACACAGTGGCTACCTTGTCATTCCTACCAAGCTGAGCCTTTCATTGCTTTGATGGTTTGCCTTGAGTTGGTTCTGGCTTGTTCACATGGGAAGCCAGAACACGGGAGTTGGGTCTTCCTAATGACCTCACAGTGAATTGTTTGGAGAGAGGCCTGTTCTCCTAAAACTATGCTAAATAAGAAGACAGGCTTCAGTTTATTTAAAATGAGTTTTTCCCAGACAAAACAAATATTCTACTATTCCTAATGAAGGTGTGTGTGTGAGAGAGAGGCTATTTTAGATTCAGATAAACTTTACTTTTCCAATATCGACTAATGCCATTCTCCATTTTTCAGGTAATGATAATCCCTGTTTTTTGCTTTAAAATTTTCCGCAAGGTTTAACCTGCTGGAAGCACTGTATCATTTAAAGTAAACCTAGAAATGTTTACAGGATCAACAGTTCAGCTTCCAGCAGACATATCTCTTCCTGATTTAGAAGGATGTATCTTAGTCAGGCTTATGAAATTACAGTGCCAAGGGGATGAAATCAGTGATTGGGAGTGAATCCAAGAAGCAGTGGTGCCACCATGCTCAGAAACCCGAGGGGAGGGGATGACCATAAGGATGCTGTGTGCTCATTAATTATGACTTAGGAGAAGTAGTTGGAGATAGAAATAGGAACGGTGCTGCTCATTCCTACCCCTTTTGGTTATATGACCTCACCTGAACCTTTACTCTTAGATTTAATTACATCTTCTTTTCTTATCTTTTTCCTCCGTGGAGTCGGTATTAAGTGCATTGGTGCTTAAGATGCTTTACTTCATTAGCATGGTTCAAGGTGAGCTATCATTTAATTTTTAGGTTAAAATAATAGAGGGTCTGTCTCCTTGGGTTGCACCAGGTGCTCCAGTGAGCCAAGGCCTGAAGCCTTATAACTGGGCGATATTAGTGAGATGTAGTTGTTTAAATAACATCGTATGTAGACTTGTCTAGGGAGTGCAGTCTTTTGGATCATTACCAGTTCTCTTAGCCTTTCGTTACAGTTTCCTCTTAAGGGTTTAAGACCATGCAGGTGGCCAAAATTAATTTATTTTTGTACTGTTGAGGCCAGTAGAGGATTTAGTCTTCAGGGTTACTTGAGCTTGAGATAAGTGGGATAATTATTCTTTGTACTAGGGACCTAACTCTGGCTTATTGAGTCAACAGTCACTGCACAGACACTACCTCCCATTTTAGCTTCTTATTTCAAGATAGGACAGAATGAAAGAGTCAAGGTCTTAAAGACTTATAAGAAAAGGGTGTGTTTTGGTTTGTTTGTTTAAAGAGACGGGTTTTGTAAGAAATATCAGATTTGAATCTTTTCTACCAAAAACTCATGTGTAGGACAAGAATTTAAAATCTTTTTATCTCCCTTACCTTGGAAGACTTCTATCCAAATGTTTTAGTCATTCCTAACCTGTAGCTGGAGTTTTCTCCAGTCCTGCCTGGCCCAAGGTCAGGACAAATCTCTTTCACCTGCCAGTCCCACAGCTGCTCACACACAACCAACTAAACACACAGAGACTTATATCACTTATAAACTGTATGGCCATGGCAGGCTTCTTGCTATCTGTTCTTATACCTTAAATTAACCCATTTCTATTCATCTATAAGTTGACATGTAGCTCGTGGCTTACCGGTATCTTAACATCTTCTCATGGTGGTGGCCAGCAGCATCTCTCCCTGTCCTAGCCTTCCACTTCCCCCTTCTCTTCTCTCTTTGTTCCACTTATACTTCCTGCCTGGCTGCTGGCCAATCAGCATTTTATTTATACAGAGCGATATCCACAGCACTACCCAGTAAAACCTTTGTTTCTGTCTCTATTCTAGGAATTTGATGGATGGAGTAGTGAGTCTATTCTCCTTCAAGCGATGACCCCTTTCCCTTTCCTCCTCCATTTCCTAGGTGCCAATTTCTTTCACACTAGCCAGTTGAGTACAATTGTGAGGTAGGACCCCAGCCACTGGGGACAAGACACAGTCACCACCTGAGTTAGAACAAAAACACAATTGTACTTCCTATTTCCTGTCCTGCTGTATGTTCACTCTTCCCAAGTATACTCTCACGAACAAGACAAGTAAGGTTTGTCTTGTCCAGACCAAACAAAGTTTAATTATATTCCCTTTCCACCTTTTCCTTTCTTTTTCTGCATAGTCTGTTTGATTAATTAACTTGACCTATGGACTCACAATTTTTAAAAATGTCTCCTCTTAAAGATACACTTTTACAGGGATGGAGTGGGAGAGCAATGGAAGCGATATCTTGATAGAGGGAGACATCATGGGGATAGGGAGAAACCTGGTACCAGGAAAGTCTCCAGGAATCCACAAGGCTGAACCCAGCTTAGATTACCGGCAATAGTGGAATGGGTGCCTGAGCTGGCCTATTCGGGTAATCAGATTGATGAATACCCTAACTATCAGCATAGAGCCTTCATCCGGTAATTGATGGAGGCAGATGCAGAGACCCACAGTCAAGCACCAGGTTGAGCTCTAGGAATCCAGTCAAAAAGAGAGAAGAGGGATTCTATGAGCAAGGGGCATCAAGATCATGATGGGGAAACCAAAACAACCAGAGAACACCAAAACAAACTAGTGGGAACTCATGAACTTTAGACCAACAGCTATGGAACCTTCTTGGGACTGGATTAGGTCCTCTGCATAAATGAGACAGTTATGTAGCTTGGTCTGCTTAAGGGGACCCCCTGGCAGTGGGATCAGGATCCATTCCTGGTGCATGAGTTGGCTTTTTGGAGTGCATTACTTATGGTGGAACACCTTGCACAGCCTTGATGCAGAGGGAAGGTCTTGGACCTACCTCAACTGAGTGTACCAGGCTTTGCTGTCTCCTCGTGGGAGGCCTTACCTTTTTGGAGGAGGGGATGGAGGGTGGGCTGGAGGGGAAGGCTGAGGGGAGCAGGAAGAGGGATGAGAGGGGGATTATCTGTGGTTGGTGTGGTGATATTGTGTTCCCCAAAATATTGTGCACCCTAATATACTTATCTAGGGTCAGAGAAGAGAACAGCCATTAGATAGACATAGAGGCCAGAAAATGGTGGCACACGCCTTTAATCCTAGCATTCTGGAGGCAGAGATACATCGGGATCTCTGTGAGTTCAAAGCCACACTGGAAACAGCCAGGCATGGTGACACATGCCTTTAATCCCAGGAAATGATGGCAGGAAGCAGAAAGGTATATAAGGCATGAGGACCAGGAACTAGAGCTGGTTAAGCTTTTAGGCTCTTGAGCAGCAGTTCAGCTGAGATTCATTCCATCTGAGGATCAGAGGCTTCCAGTCTGAGGAAACAGGATCAGCTGAGAAGTTGGCAAGGTGAGGTTAGCTGTAGCCTGTTCTGTCTCTCTGTTCTTTCAGCATTCACCCTAATATTTGGCTCCTGTGTTTTTTATTAAGACCCTTTAAGATCTGTGTTACAGGTTGGTATGTAAAAATGAATAAATTTTTTAATAAAGGAAAAAAAAGAAACATGATTAGTTTAAAAACCTTCAGGCTATTTAAATTTATGTCAATAAATCTGATGGGCATAGATAAAAAATAAATCAATTGTATTGTGGAGGGAGCCTTAAATATGATATGGCAGGACATGGGTCAGTTTCTGTTTTGATCTGTGCATGTCTGTGTGTTGAGAGTTTCATGTGTTTGGCCAGTGAATAAATGGTCTAAGGACAATGAGAACTTCTAGCCATAAAATACAAGTCATTAGATTTACTGTCTAGAACCTACAGGTAAACAATAGTGATGACTAGACACTGAGAGGGCTGTGATGTCAGATAACAGGAACTCAGACAATTAGGTACAATAAATGTGTTCCTGTGTTCTACAGAACTGTGGGGTGGCCCTAGTTCACAACAGATTAGTATTTATTTTGTGAAAAACTGATGAGGAGAGACAAAGGGTGCAGACACAAAATAAGGACAAGGAGAAAGGAACATTAGTTCCCCTGATTTGCTTAGGACCTATCATGCCTGTACAGAAACATCACACTCAGCTCAGAAGGATGTACAATTTTTATCTGTCTAATTATGAAAGATTGTTTTCAGGAGATTAAAAAATGGTTAACTCCCCAGTTCTCATCAGAGCACACTGTACAAATTTATAGAATTGTCAGATTAAATCCTCTAAACTTGCATAATTTAATAATAATAATAAAAAGATACCCAGCTTTGACCTAGACAGACAGACAGAAAGAGAGAGAGAGAGAGAGAGAGAGAGAGAGAGAGAGAGAGAGAGAGAAAGTAAGTGTGTGTGTGTGTGTGTGTGTGTGTGTGTGTGTGTGTGTGTGTCTTCTGACTTTGGTATCCTTCATCCAGTATTTACCAAATATCGGTGTACTTAAGGATCAATTCCTCCAAAATTAAGCCTCCTCTATGCTGGTCCTGGCTCTGTGAATTCATGTGCACTAGCAGAATGTGCTTAGACAGGTGGGGTCTGTTTTAAGAAAGATTTCTAACTATGTGTTCTTCATGCATCTTCTATGATTTTGTTATTTCTTTCACATGTGTGTGTGTAGGTGTGTGTGCACATGTATGTTCATGTATCTGGGGCCCAAGGTTGATGTCAGCAATCTTCCTTGATGGTAATCCACCTATTCATTTGAGCAGTGTCTCGCCTGACACCACCACTCTCTGGTAGGGCTAGTCTGGCCTATTTATCTTGCTTTCAAGCTCCTGCCTCTGCCTTCCAATACTGGAATTATAGTCAGGCTTGCCATGCCCAGTAGGTAATTAAATGGGCTCTGGGAAGCCAAACTCCTGTCTTCATTTTTTTGCAGTAAATATTTTAATAATTTAGCCATCCCCCAAGCCCCCCCCCCCGAGTCCTTTAAGTAAAAAAAAACAAAAAACAAAACCTCATGTCTCTTTTCTGTGTTTGGGCTTGGAGAAAGTAAGCATAGCCAGATATTTATCTATTTATTTATTTAATAAGTAAACCATTATTTAACGTGCATATAGTTGTTTAGATATTAAAATAAATAAATAATAATAAAATTTCCCTTTTATGAATATGAAAGACTTGCCCAACAACAGTATGATAGTGATTAAGTCCTGTGTATGTGACACAGGTTTTAAGTGTTAAGAGAGTTTTCTTCTGAGTTAGTTCTACATGGGACTCAAGAATTCATTATTTTATGTAGTTTCCTTTTAGGACCCTTAATGCATCTACTATTTACTAAAGATACAGTATGCTGTGAAGTATTGGATGAATGAAGATGAAGCATGTTTAACTTCAAATGTAAGAATTGGTTAACAGTAGCCCCTGAGTTGGCTTTCTGTGTTTTGCTAATAAAGTTTTATTGGGACACGGTCATGTCTGTTCATTTGCACCATGACTGCAGCTGATTTGGAGCTATAACTACAAATTTTACTATGTGTGGCATAGACCACAGAGGTGCAATGTTTTCTACCCATGTTTATTCCTGACTTTTGGCTTTGCAGGGTAACAGGGACATGAGTAATAATTTCTTTGTGAGTAGTTTGGGTGGCACTGAGGACACTAGCGGCAAAGAGCTTTGATGGCACTTGGGGCAAGGAAGGCTGTGCTGAGAAGGCGCCATCCAGGTGGGCCTTGGAGATGCTTTGAGCATGGGTAGACACGAGAAGGATTCTCATAGGAAAGTGACAGAACTTCCCGAGTCTGGGGAAGAAGAGCTTAGAATGGGGATTTGGGTAGTGATGGAAAAAGGAAAGTGACTGTGGCTGAGGCCCCAGGTCAAAGGCAGAGCTGGGAATTGATCTAACAAAAGGACTGGCAACTCTTCACACAGGGTCAGGGCTCTCACCTGCTCTTTGTAGACTGTGGAAGAACTGCTAGACTCACTGGTTTGTTCAGATCCTGTCCTACATGCCATTGGAGAGTTCCTGCTGACAGTAGAGACGTCCCAGACTTCCACACCTGTGTGTTCTTGTGCTCATGTCTGCATGAGGAGATGCTGCTACTGTACTCTGTGTGCCAGGGTTAGGTAAGATGCTGGCTGAGGTTGTGGTCAGGTAAGAAAGAACCTGAAGTTCAGAATGGAAATAGGAGGGGGAATAGGTGCAGACATTTGTCAGAATTTGGCTTGACAGTGATTTATGACAAAGAAAATGGGGTGTTTGAGGGCTAGGGCCCAGGGAGACTTCAGTAGGATTCACTGGGAAGGGGCATGTTGGTGAATGAGCAATGAGGCTGGTTATTTAGAGCTGTATGCAGACTAAGTAGAAAGTTCTACTAACTGAAGAAAGACCAGAGAAATAATTATACATATAAGTAATTAAAATGGTGAACAGTCCGAGGAAATCAAAAGCTAAAGGAGTCAGAACTACTTTGTTGCTATTGTTTCAGGTGATAAGTCTCTCTATTAACTGGAAAACAGAAAATAACAAATCCCACACATAACAGCTACATATGAGTAGAAGTCAGCATTGACCTTATTAAGTGAGCACCAGAGTCATCCAAACCTCAGAGATCCACGAGTCATCTTTAAAGCATAACAAGTTTGAAATGATCAGAGTGATTGTTAACAATGTTGACTTGTAACTTTTGTTCAAAGTGTATGTCTCGGGAAAGGTTTCTCTTAATTGGATTCCTTAATGCCAGCCTTGAAATCTGCCAGCATCACTTCACTGTTGCTGAGTGAGAAGCTACTCTGTTTCTGAGCCTTTACTCTTATTTTTAAAACTTATTGTGGATTTATTTCACTTTGCTCTTCTTCGTCTTTTTGTTGTCTTTGAGATAGAGTCTTGCTTTGTACCCCAGACTGTGCTCAAACTCATGTGGCAATCCTGGCTTGGCCTTCTGAGTGCTGGAATCGTATATGTGCACCACAATGTACAACAAGATCCTATTTTTTCCCTTTTTGTCTTGTTACGATGCTGGGATTGGAGATGGCACTCAGCATCTTGTGTATTCCGGGAAGAGGTCTAACATTTAGCTGTGTTTCCATTCGCTAACTTTGTTTCCAGTTGGAGGAAGGGAGCCTCCTGTCTCATTTACATGCTGGGCAAGTGTTCTTCCAGGGGGATGTGTCCACATACGTCTTATAAGCTTGTCATTTCAACATGTCCGTGTGCTATTGAGGTGGTTGGACATAAGTTTTTTCTGTTTTGAAACATATTTCTAGTATGAGCTGCTTTTCAGGGTTCAATTGAAATACTCTTTTAAAGATAGAAAATAAAAGGAGCTGGCCGGGCAGTGGTGGCGCATGCCTTTAATCCCAGCACTCAGGAGGCAGAGGCAGGCGGATCTTTCAGTTCTAGGCCAGCCTGGTCTACAGAGCAAGATTCAGGAAATGCGCAAAGCTACACAGAGAAACCCTGTCTCAAAAAAACAAAAAAACAAAAGAAAGAAAGAAAAGAAAAGGAGCCAATATGAGTGCTTGACACAGAAAAGAGAAAATAATAAAGTCAGAACTACTTAAAATTTCCTAATCACAGTAATACATTTCATAATTTCTTTTAAAAATGATATATATATATATATATATATATATATGGAGAGAGAGAGAGAGAGAGAGAGAGAGAGAGAGAGAGAGAGAGAGAGAGAATAGAGGTTAGAGGAAAAATAGGTTTGCTTACAAGTACAGTGCCCACAGAGGCCAAAAGAGGCTGTCAGCTCCCACAGAGCTGGCATTGTAAGCAGTTGTAAATCACCTGATGTGGGCAATTGGTCCCTGAGAGAACAGTATGAGCTTTTAATGATCCGTCATCTCATCACCCCCAATATTTAGAATTTTCTAAGATGTATAGAAATAATCATGATTGAACTTATGACCAAAAATTTATGACTTGTTCTCACATTTAAAAACATCAAAAACCTCCAGAATTAATAACCTACAGTGTAAATATCCATTGAAATATATTGTAATTGTGTATGAATCATATGTCCCTGAGTCCCCGCTCCTGTCAAAGGAGCTAATGTGTTGATGGCTGGTCACTGTAAGTGGCTCATGCTCCAGGGGATGGCCACACCACCATGCACACACAGACAGCGTTAACTGCATTCAGGGAGTTATTAGTAACAATAACCAAGAAACAAAGGGCATTGAATTGGGAGAAATATAGGGTGAGGGTCACTAAAGGGAGGTGCAGGGAAGAAGTGGTGGATGGATATGATCAAAATACATTGTATGACTGCATGGAACTACCAAAGAATGAAAAACATTACTTAAAGTATATTTGTAATTCAAGTTTAGCTTGTTAAACACCTGTGAAAAAGAACAAGAAGAAATGTTTTCTAGAATGATTAAGACCACAAAAACAAAACATACATGGGTTTAGAATGAACTTACCAGGCAGTGGGACTGGGACCTGTCCTCAGTGCATGGGCTGGCTGTTTGGAACCTGGAGCTTATGCAGGGACACTTGGCTCAGCCTGGGAGGAGGGGACTGGACCTGCCTGGACTGAGTCCACTAGGTTGAACTCAATCGCCAGGGGAGTCTTTGCCCTGGAGGAGATGGGAATATGGGGTGGGCTGGAGGGAAGGCAGGGACGGGGAGGGGGGAGGACAAGGGAATCTGTGGCTGATATGTAAAATTAAATTAAATTATAAAATTAAAAAAAATTAGAATGAACTTACCATCAGTAAACATGAAGCATTAGAAATGTCCACTTTAAACAGGTTGAGGAGCTGTGTCATTCAATTGCTTTATATCCCATATGTTTGCTAATAAGGTTGCTCTGTTAAGGGCTCCTGTTTAACTTTTTATGGAACGTTTTGTATTTCATACTGTATACCTACTATCGTTCTTCAGCATCCAACTGCTTCACATTTTTAAAATTTCACATCTATTAATACCACTGAAAATCTGGGCATCTTGTCAAATACCACAGTGTCGATCTGTGTACTGCTGGGATACTGGCAGACTTTCTGATGGAAATGTGCTGAATAGTCCTGACCTGGGTCCAGGCTAGGCAAAGTTTCAGTTAATGGTAGCTTCTCACACTTAGTCATACTGTGATTGTTTATATGAAATGTATTTTGTCTTCAAATTGTTCCATGACCAACCTCAGTCTAAACTTTTGTTAAATAGCAAGCTTCTTGTGTCCATCATTAGCATGTTTTCTATGTATACATCTGCATTTCAGTCTCTATTTTTCCCGGTGCGATGCCTGTATCTTCTTCCCTCACTCACTGTCTTCCCAGTTATAAGAAGACTTCTGCCTTAACATGTTAAATAAGAATTTAGACTTTTTTCTTTGCCTTTACAATCATATTCATCAGAGACCAATTGAGTTATTCTAGAAGAATGTCATCTTAAAACACCTGTGTCTTTCATAATTAATGGAGGTCACAGTTACATTTTACGATGTCTCTAGATGAAATGAGTCGTTCTGTTAATATGCTCCTGATGGCTCAACCTTTTCTTTAACGGCCTCTGAATCGTAGTACTTTACATGATGACACCATTCAACTTCATCTGTTAGGGACTGCACTGTGCCTTCAGAGAATGGATTGTTGTGTTTTGTGATTTGTTACTAATGTTCTGCTGGGGGATGAGATGTGACCCAATGATGAGTCCTTCAGTTCTAGAGTTAATAAGACATAAGCTCCAGTAGAGGCAGAGAAAACCTATTTGGACATCTCGTGGTGGAAAAGATAAACAGGCTTTAACTTTGTCATTTGGCATCTGTCAAAGGCAGTGACTTTGCGATTTGAATTAGTCATCTGCATCTGTGGACTCCTCTGATAACATTACTCATAAACTGATCTGTTTATTGCATTTGAATGTGCAATAACTAATTTTATCCCAAGACCTTGGGAACAAGTGTCTAATTTTACTCCAGAAATACTAAGGAGATACAACACCATATTTTTGTCTAGTATAGCCATAAAACAAAACCAAATGTACCACTTAGCAAACTGTGGCTTCTTATTTCTAAAATGAGAAGAAAATATGTAAATAAAATAGTTCCTTTAAACCGTGTCACCATACACAGAACAGTTTAACATCTTAATCTTTTATACCAATGCCTTTCTCCCTTGAAGAATGACCGGAGTCCTCATTACTACTCGTTTACATCTAGAGGTGTTATGAAGACGAATGGGAATACTTAAAGCTTTGAGCTTCTCACAAATTGGCCCATTAGAGAAACAGATGCTAAGAGCAACATTTGGTTAGCATCTCTGCTTGGCTGGGAGCCTACAACATCACTCTTTCATGTTGGAAAGGTTGGTGGCCTTTCTCCTGGACCTCACATATATTGTTTTCCCACCTCTGCACTCACACAATTGCAAGATAAAGTGTGTGCCTCCTCTGCAGTGCCCTGGAGAACAGCCATTTGCGGGGAGCATAGATCTTACTTTGTGGTGTGAGTGGCCCAACGTCTGGGAGTATCAATTTTTTATTCCTTTTAGAAGATTTTCTTTCTTTTTGTAACCTTTAACTTCATAGGTCACTGACCTAAACTGTAATAGATCAAGTTGTCGTGGGAGATTTAAGGTCCTTCTTGTTGCTTAGCTGGACTGGAATTTTGTGTAGCCAAAGTAGTCTTAAGTCTGTGCTGGAAGGAAAGCAGTTGAAAAAGAGGGTTGGAGGTGAGCAGGGCCCAAAGTGTTTGCTCACATCATTTGGTCCAGGGGAGGGGATTAAAAGAATCCTGTCAGCACTTCACTTGGGATTCATCTTATAAAGAATATCTTTCAAATAGTTGGGCATTGTTGTTGAAGAGGACTAAAATGTGCAATGTTACATATTTGTAGTATAAAAAGAACCATCAGAGTATTTGTGTAATTACTTGGATTTCCTGTTATCTATTATTTATTAAACACACATTTAAAAGAATCTACTATGCTGTGCCCTTCAAAAAAAAAACCAACAAATAAAAATAAAACCAAAACAAACAAGAAAACAGCCCAACAGAGATTCAATCAACTAACATAAAAATGTACATTTAAGTAGATGCCTGTAATAAGTAAGGCTATATATAGTTTCTGTGACTTCAGTTTCTAATTTCCCACAAACTTTTTTTTTTATCAAGAATATAGTTTATAATTGGTTATCCAATATCAAATGGTCATCCCTGGAAACATACATACAAGTAGCATTATTCAGTTGAACAGGTTATAGTTATGTTTAGGGATTCACATACACATACACATACATATACACCACCAACAACAACAACAATAATTAGTGAACTAGTGAAAAAGACGCCACAGATTTGAAAGACAGAAAAGATGGGTATATGGGAGAATTTGAAGGGAGGAAAGAGAAAGGGGTAGTTATGTAATTTTATTATCATTTCAAAAAGAAAAGAAAACCAGACTGGTTTACAAATATTGTCCTAAGTCCTTATTAACTGAACTTGTGCAAACAGAGCCATCTTTCCCTGTTTTAGATGACGAGTTTTCAATCATATACGATAAGATTATTTTCAAATGTTAGTTGAGCAAAATATAAACATTTAAACTAGTTGTCAGCAGTTACTGAAATTCACTTGACATATTTATTTTTAATTTAATTTAATTTTTGTTAAATGGCTGTTGGTTACCTTTCCATCAACAAACTGCTTTACAACATTAATCTAGTTTAAGAACAATTCTGCTTTGGCTCACAACATCAGAACTTTCAGCTGTGCCCATCGGCACCTTTTATGCTGGTGGAGATTGTAATAGATGAGTCTTGTGTACCTTCTGTAGGTTGAGAAACAAAGAGACAGACAGACGGAACTGGCCAGGGTCCCCGTAGCTCCTTCAATGGCACACTAACAGTGACCTAACTTTTTACTACAAAACCATGTCCCCTAATAGTTCCTCTCTTCACAACAGTGCCACAGTGGGTGACCACAGCTTCAGCACACGGAGCCAGGAATAAACAGCCTGTCCAAATTACAGAGATGTGGCTCATTAACTCAATCACTTCAAATGCTGCTTAATTATTCATTTTATTTAATTGGTTTTTCTGTAACAAGTGTGTATGTGTGTGTGTGTGTGTGTGAGAGAGAGAGAGAGAGAGAGACAGAGACAGAGACAGAGACAGAGACAGAGAGAGACAGAGACAGAGAGAGACAGAGAAAGAATATGTCAGGCCAGAAGCTGACAGGAAGTTATTCTTAGCTACTTTCAAATTCATTTTTTTGAGATTATGCCTCCCACTGAGCTCGGAGCTCACCAATTGGCTCCACTGGCAAGCAAGTTGTAGGACTTCCCTGTCTCCATACTCCTCCCCCTCCCCTACCAACTGCAGGGCTACAGAGACAGAGCACCATACCCAGCTCCTTACAGCACTGCTGGGGATCTGAACTCAGGGCCTCATGCTTGTGCACTGTAACAGACACCTTTTCACTGAACCATCCTGTGCCTGTACACATGGTTCCTCAGAATAAAAAGGAATGTGATTTAGGAATAAACGCACGTGCGTGCACACACATACACACACACACACACACACACAGAGAGAGAGAGAGAGAGAGAGAGAGAGAGAGAGAGAGAGAGAGAGAGAGAGAGAGAGAGAGAGAACAGTAACAACTATTAAAAAGAGACCACCACCTTGAAAGAAAACAAGGGGAATGTGCACAGAAAGGTCTGGACGGAGGAAAGGGGGAATAGTGCAACTGTATTTTAATCTCAAAAAAAAAAGTAAGAGCTGAAAGGATTGTCAATTATTTAAGTACGTTGACAGATTGTGTATTTTGACTCTCTTGTTTCATAAGTGCAGAGCCTGGTTCTTGCTGAAATGAAATGTGGGCAGGTAGTTTAGAGAAGAATTTAAGAAAATAATGAAAGTGGGAGAGGGCTCCATGTAATCAAATCACAGTCAGACCAGACTGTTCTTTCAATAGGAAGACATACATCACTGCCAGATCATAGTCACCGAGGAGAAGGTCGATGGCCTGGAAGCAAATGCATTTTATGAGCAGCACTGGGGCCCGATAGTCTTCTAGTGTGTGCAAATATGTCTGTTGGCAATGAGAACTAACTACGCCCGAAGGTCTGCTGTTTCTGTCTCAGTTTGGTATAGGTGAAATGAGGAAGAGGAACTTGGACAGTTGGTTGTTGGGGCCATAAGACACAGATATAAACAAAGATAGGGTCTTCCTCTGAATCTCTACCACCTTGAACCATTTGCACGGTGTCTCTCCATTTATAGAACTTTCTTCTCTGCAAATTGGAGGTGTTTATTCCTTAGTGGCTTGCCTCCAAAAGATTTGTAGTCACTGGTTCCACTTTAGATGAAAAACCACTGAAAATGAGTTTAAAACCATCAGTTCCCATTTTATAACCCAGGAAGTACGACCTAAGGACAAGTCATGTCATTCTTTGTGCTTTTTCAGGGCAGCAGAGTAGAGGTAGTGACGATGATGGGACTCACAAGGAGTGTGGGCTTGTTCCTAGGAGGCATCATCTCCTGTCCCCTTCTTATCACTTGCTGAGTGCCTCTGCCAAATAAATTTATTATCTAGGAAGTGGTGGGAAGGAAGTCATAGTCCTAAGGTGCTTTGAAGAAAAGTAGATATTGAAACTGACTGGCAATGTCTTTAGGGAGCTGGGCTAAGTTTACAGGCTAGCAACAGATCAGAAGCAGACAACACAGTGTTTAGAAATTTGAATTTTTTTGGAGTGATGTGAATGGTCATTTCTAGTTTGGTGTCTTCTATTATGAAAAACACTCAAAACTGGGACCAGAGACTGTAGTGAGTAATCTTGGTACATCCTCTCATCCCTACTTCAAACAGAGAAAGGGCTTTGGACTCTTCTTCCCAGCCGCCATGTCCAAAGCTTCACAGAGTATCAGATGGGTACCACCACCTGCATTCTTCAGTGACCCAAAGATATGCGTTGATTTTATTTGGGTGTGGGACATTTTCCTAGAAAGTACCCAAGATCAGTACTGTACTATGAACATGAAGATGTCTATGTACACACATACATACTTGAGTGTGGGGCCAGATAATGATCTTCAAAATATTACTAATACTTAGAGATACATATGTGAAAATATTTCTTAAATCAGAAAAGAACAGCTTGACTGGTCTCAGAACCAATACTCAGAAACAGTATTGCCGACTTCTCTGAATACTCAGTAGTACCACTCCCATTCCTACCAACGACTCAGCAGAGAGCCAGGCAGGGAAGACCGTAGGCTTTGCCCATCCTCTGTATTTGATCCTCCTCCATTTCCCTGCACAGTGGAACATACGCTGAGAACTATAATGCATTGAGAACTCTTAGTCATTTTCATAAACACATTAGACATTTAGACTGCCAATTGTATGCTTATAGTCAGTCATGGTTTTGTGTTTTATGTCTGGACTTAAAACTTCCCCAAGTGTAGGTTTGAAGATGGTTATTGACTTCACTTTAGAGGCAAGGAGACTGGGGCACAGTCATTCAGTTTTCTTGGTAAGTTTGTTTGACTGCACAGCCCTAGCTTTGCACAAGTATTCTTAACCCACAGGTTACTGCAATAATAGAAGGGAAGCCTTCTGTAGGCAGAGCACCGAGTGGGAGATCCGGTGCTCTAGGGAGCTGATGCTTAGAGAGGCTATGGGGTGGTTTGCCCGGGCCTTGCCTCTGCTGCCTTTTCTAGGTCTCTTGTCTAAAATTCCCAACTGTGTGTAGATTCCCAACTTCCTTTCTAGGACTGCCCCGTGTCAGTGTCACACATGGGAATACACGCTTGTAAATATGCGTGTTTCCATAGTCCTTTTTACCCCCCACATATTCAGGATGTCCCCCTTGTCCTCCTCATAAGACATTATTTTTGGAAACCTGTTCTCTTCAAGGTACCCACCTCAGGTGTTCCCTTTCTTCAAAAAACATTCTAAGTTTCATGTTGCATATGGGAGCATAAACTAGCCAAGTTTTCTAGAACTTTCTTCCATAGCATATCAAGAGAAAAATTGAATATAGTGAACAGGCTACTGTTGTGATTTGAAGAACAGTTTTTGGAAACCACTTGAAAAACACGTTAGCATGCAGGGACTGATGTGTAGCACTCATGACAGTAGCCCCAGTCCCTGCTCCCCATCTGTCTCTATCTATAGTTGCTGGGATGGTCTTCTCAAAGCTATACCCTTGACCTGCTTTGGCTGGCATTTGTCTCCATTCTTGGAGCAGAGCAGTGTGTCTATTCCTTCCTTCCTTCCTTCCTTCCTTCCTTCCTTCCTTCCTTCCTTCCTTCCTTTCTTCCTTCCTTCCCTCTTTCCTTCCTTCCCTCCTTCCTTCCTCCCTCCCCCCTCACTTTCTTCCTTCCTTTCTTTCTTTTTTCGTTTTTTTTTTTTTTTTTTTTGAGACAGGGTTTCTCTGTGTAGCTTTGGAGCCTATCCTGGAACTCACTCTGTAGCTCAGGCTGGCCTCGAACTCACAGAGATCCACCTGCCTCTGGCTCCTAAGTGCTGGGATTAAAGGTGTGCACCACCACTGCCCAGCGTGTCTATTTCTGATAGCTTGTATCTACATGGCACCCTTCCCTCCCCAGCAGTGACTGTTACCTACATTTGTTTCTTATTGTTGTTGAAATTATATTTCTCATTATGCCAGAGAAGTAACCTTAAAGCAAGCTATTATTACACATCTTTGTTCTTTGACTTCTCTGAAGCCCCCTGACCTTTTGCATTTTAAGGTGCACTTTTCCTTTGTGTTTGGTTTTCTCCTGAGGTACTGAAGTATACTTGGATTGACTATCTCTTCTCAAGGTGTTTCTACTGCAGTGCCTCCTCTTCCTGATGCTGTGGAGGCTCTCATGATTTCATCCTGAGGCAGAAGCACCTCTTGTGACAGAGGCCCAAAAGCTATATTCCAGAGTCTACTGTACCTCTAATTTATATTTTCCTTTGTCTGTGCTCCGCTGTGTCCTTTGCACATTTATTGAAACTGGTAGTTTTCTTGTCTCTGATTTCTATATCACATATGAGCTGCAAAGCTGGTTGAACTATTGACAGTATCAGTTTCCTTGTGAAAACTGGTAAATTTGTGCCTCCAAGCTGAACCCAACCAGCAAGGCAGATGCGGGGACACAGACTGGAGTCAGGGTCTAAGAATAAAACCTAGTGATACAAGTGAGAGGCAAGAATAGACCCTGGAAGAAGACTTGTGTTTCATCTCCCTTAAGTTAAACTTATTTCCAGAGTCAAGTGCCCACATCCTCTTCCTAATTCACACCAATGCTAGCAGGCAATGGGAGCGAGCATCTGTCCCGGGCATACACACTGCACAGTCCACAGCTCTCTCACCAGTCTCAAATGTATATCTCTTGAGAAGTCAGGTGACCCTATTCTCTGTTTCAGACAGCTGCGTCCCGTATTAGTAGCAGGTGGTGCTTTGTCCCCCACATCACTACCTGCTTTTACCTGTCATTCTCATGGTGCTTATGGACTCTGACTTTGGGGATCTATTAAAGGTAACATGCTCTCTGTTTGTGTTTTGCAGAAACTATCTCTTCAGATTGCAGCTTGAGGATCTGTCTCTCATCCAGGTAGGTGCAATTTGTTTTCCATAAGTTTTCATTTTTTCCACCTCAAGGAACTGAAGACAGATGCATGTAAATTTGTTGATCAGGGTGAACAAGGTTCATTTCCCCAGTGGTCAGGCCCCAGGACTCTGAGCTGCCTTACCTGATGTGAAACACCACATCCTCCTTTAATTTTCAATTAACCATTTCCTCCTGCATGTGGTCTCTTCACTCCCTGGATGTCATTCTGACTTCCTTTTCATCAGATGATAACAGGGCAAGGGACATCCCTTGAGTCCTGGAAGCATCTCTAGTTAGAGCGGGTATTGATTGTTTAGCTTGATGCATCTAGCTATCATGTTCTGATGAAACACCCTTTTCTCCTCTGTTTATCATTATGTAACTATGAATGCACTGGGTAAAGGCCACATAAAGTGAAGAGAAAATATTAACCTCTGAAAATGAAACTTGTTTCTGTTGCCACTTGGAGACTGAGCTTGACATCTTTGTGCTTGACTGTTTATTTTAGTTCAGATCTGATCACCGGAGCTTCTTTTCTTCCTCTAGTCTCTTAGGAAAGTATGCCAGGCAGGGTCTTCTAGAAGGGAAGAGAGGAGAGATACACAAAACTCCCCTACCAGTGTTCCCAGGCTTCCTGCAGACTGTGTTGGAATCCCCGGGTTGTGCATAGTTTGGAAAATGGGCTTGCAACAACTTTAGAAATACCCTACTGTCCCAGGCTCTAAGGAGTTACTGGGCAGAAGTTGATCCTTTTCGTCTAGAATTCTTGTGCTTGTGAATATTCCAAAACACTAGAACTTGAGTTTAATATCAGATCCATCTTTCATTTTCCAATGTCTTAAAACAAGAAACTCCATAATCAGCTAATATTGCTATCCTTATCCCTGGACTTGTCATCCAGCGCTAGGCTTATTAGTCATTATCAATTTCTTCATTGACAAAATAGCCACAAATTACCTTAACCATATGCTATCCATATTCAGTAAGGATGCCCGAAACCATTCAAAGGAGGTGAAGCACAGCCCTTGTTCCACAGTTGTGTATAGCTTTTGCTTTTTAAGTGATGTCGATGGATAAACCTTTGTAATAGTTTTATTGTGTTGGACACCAAATTGCCTGCTCATTGAAGTTTAGTGTACAACTTTAGCTGAACTGACTGATTGTTAGAATGTGAGTTTATTAATAAGCAATCAGAATGATCAGCAAGCTATAGGTACTCTCTTAAATTAAACAAAACAGTCCCAGAAATACAGAGACTGAAGTATGTCACTTACATGTAGATCAAATGACTAATTCAAAGTAGCAGAGAAAAGAATGGCTACTGAAGGCTTGAAAGATGCAGAAAAGATCGGGAAGACCTTGGCCAAAGTACGCACAATTCCAGTTAGGTAGCGGGAATAACTCTAAGAGACCTCTCATACAGCTTGATAATTTCAGCTTTAATAACTGTACTATGTACTTTAAAATTGCTAAATACAGATTTTAAATTTTCTATCCACAGAATAATAGTAAATGTTTTAGGTAGTGTGCAGATTATGTAGCTTGAAGCTATTCTGCAATGTATATACATATAATAAAATCATGTTATAATCATAAATATATGTAATTTATTTTTTACTGAAAACCAAGCAACAGTTTCAAACAAAAATTTTAATGTAATTTTAAAAATTTTTATAAATAATATGAAATATAGACCATTCAATATATAATTTGTTCATTTCTACTCTCATGGTATAATAGTATCTAGCTTCTCCTCTGTGAAACATGAAAGTTGGGGAGATGACTTAGACCTGCATTCAGTCTCAGAACCAATGTGATAGGCAGGGTGGTGGTATGCAGCACTCAGTGGCAAGGAAGTGGATCAGGTGGATGGATCCCTGGGCCTTGGCTTACTGCCTAGAAAGTCTAGCATACTTGATGAATTCCAGACCAGTAGAGACCCTGTTTCTAATTAAAAATAAAAGGTGAATTGTGGTTACAGTGGTCCCCTGTCTTCCACATGCATACACAATCATGAAAGAATAGACTCACAGAATTGTGCATCTGCACACACATGAATATTACATCCACCCTAACACAGGCACATAGTAGGTGTGCAAATGTGTGCAAAGAAGCATGAAAGAAACAAGTGTGGTGTTGATTTGTTTCCTCTTTTCCTAGCTCTTGGGGTTTCGAGGTTCTAGAAGCATTAAATTCCAGGAAAGTGAGCACAGTTTACAAACAGAAGTTCCCACTGTGGGAAGCCAGTGTTTCTTGGAGAGATGATGATTCTAGGATAGAGAAAGGGTGATGTCAGATTAGATTGAAGGAGATTGTTTTAGAAAGGGAGGAGGTGTTCAGAGACGATGATCTGGCAGGACACAGAAGCCATCTGGGAGTGGGCTCCCTGAAGAAATGGAAAAATTGATTGCCAGGAGATGGTAGAAGTAGCAGATTATTGAACATTGAATCAGATAAGAATTTGTGAGCAAAAAAGCCAACTAAAATATTGAAGGAAAAATCTAATAGAAAATTAGGATTTGGCAATCATCACACTGAAAACTCCATGACATAAACATGATCCTTGGGTGGTAAATTTATTAATTGGATTTGAAGACAACCAGAATATTGATATTATCATGGCACTTATAAAGACAGTGGTTATTAATTGCACATAGAAAACATGCACCTTGACAGTGAAGAACCCTCCTATGAACCTATAACCAATCAGTGTATCATGACTTCAGTAGTAATGGGCCAAATATCTATGATTTTTTTTATACTGAGGAAGCAGCAGGGTTTCCATGACAACTTACAAAAATTATAACCAATCTCATAAGACAGAAACATCACTCGAGCCCAGATAAACATCTGAAAAAAAATCTGGCTTAGAACTTTCAAGCATTACAGTCATGTGATGTATGTGTATCTGAATAAAGAGTTGCTTCATCCAAAAAGAGAACACATAAATATGTCTATCAAGTATAATACTTCCTCCAAACTGATGCTTAAAACACGCTCTTTTTCACGCTACAAGTGGCACTTTTGAGACAACTCAAAAATTTGAAGGTCAGTAGATAAGATAGAACCTTAATGTCCTATAAATACACAAATATTAATCCCTTGATTTACGTAATTATGATGGTAATTGTTATGGAAGAGAATGCCCTTATTTTTTGGAAAACCATAACAAAATGTATGGGGTTGCTATGGTTTGAATGTGAAGTGTGTTCCACAGGCTTGTGTGTCTGGACACGTCCTCAGCTGATGGTACTGTTTGGGAACATTGTGGGATCTTTAGAGGTGGCGCCCTGATAGAGGAAGAAAGTCACAGCATTGGGCTGGAGGGTAGGGATGAGGTGGGGCTTCGTAAGCCAGCTCGACTTTCTCTTCACTTTCTGCATTTTGCCTGTGGATGCAGCGCGACCTAGCCTCCTGGTCCTGCTGCCAAGGCTTCCCCTCCATGATCCATGACAGAATGTGGTACTTGGTGCTGTGAGCCAGAATGAAGCCTTTCTCACTTCAATTTCATCTTGCTCGGTATTTAACCACAGCACAGTGAAAAGTAACTAATGAAGGAATAAAGGGCATCACATTTGTAAGTTCCTTGTGAATGACTTAAGTCGTATGTGTGCACTTGCCGCAAACACCTACAAAGTGAATACTTTGATAACATTAATGGGGAAGTTGGGATAAAAATCATAATTATTCATAAAAATCACATCATAATAAATGCAGAGAGCTCCAGGCATGTAGTTACTATTAAGCTGAGAATAGCATGTTGCAAGGACAAGGAGACTAATTGCCTTCCCAGGCATCACTTCCTTTTGCCAGAACTACCTTTGACAGGGTCACATGTAGGTTGTCTACAGCAGAGAGCACTCTTAGGGAAAACGAGAAGCATGTCAGTCTCGCCACCCGGAGTGCCCTCAGTCTGCTCATACAGACTGGGGAAGACAGTGACATCTTACTGGCGGTTTTCAAAACACAGCTCTGATAACGGGAGCCACCCTCCACCCCCTGGAGTGCATGCCAAGCACTGCAGCTCTTCTGTCAAGTGTCTGTGTCTGCAGGACTGTGGCCTGTTGTTTATTCAGTGTTACTAGAGATAAAGCTAACAATTCTTTTCAACACTATTTGTTTCTCCTGTGTCCCCAGGAAACAGGTCTCATTGAATTCCATGAATATTTTATTTTTATTTAAATGATTACTTCCAAGGGTGAAAAAATAATAATGGAATAAACACTGGCAAACAAAGGGCTGCATTGTTCTAATGAATGGGTCATCTGAGAAGCCCAAGGATGCCTCAGTCCATAAAGACACTTGCTGCTGAACCCCAATCCTGAGTTTGGTCTCGGGAATCACATGGTAAATCTACATGCATACACACACACACACACACACACACACACACACACACACACACACGTGAGAGAGTGAGAGAGAATGTGTGTGTATGTGTGTGTGTGTGCTAAAATCAAATATAATATTAAGTCTTAGGTAATTCTATATTATCTGTTAATCTCAATGAAAAAATAAAGATACGGTAGTGCATCTTATATTACTGTAGCCCAATATTGCTATTCTAACATGGGATCATTTCTGGAAGTGGCTGAGATATTCCGACTTCAGTGTGGTTAATACTGAGGTTTGTTTGCATTTTGTGTCTCTAGCCTGCATTAACTGAACCGGCCATGTTGGGTATTCAGCGCTCCTGTTGGACAGTGCAGTTGTGAGGAGGAACAGGATATTTATAACTTCTGTGATTTCGGTTACTTTATACAAAGATTATTTTCTGCTAGAGAGAACCGAGATTGAATTATATACCTTAGGTTAGCAGTTTTTTTCCCTCTCCTCTTTTTTTTAAAGTCTTAAAAAAAATCAGATGCTATAAAAAGAGAGATCTGAGACCATGGAGGACAGCAAATCTGAAAGGGAAAAAAAAAATGTCCAAGTCAAGGGGATGCCAATAAAGACGGCCTCTCTGCAGCCTCTGTGTGGCTGGGCAGGGCTAGCTCTTGCTCTCTCTACTAGACACCATGGCCTCCTTCACGTGGCTGGTTTCTTACTCATCTCTCTCACCACCTTAGACACTTCTACCTTTTCTGCTGGTGTCAAGCTGCTTCTTGGTCCCCCATACACTGGCTGTTCCCACATTCAAGTACATTCCTTTCTAGCCAGCCCTCTCTTGACTTGACCTTCTTCATGTACAAAAATAATTGAATCCTCCATCCTCACGTCAGTCATTTGCTTTGGATCCTATCATCAAAAGGAAGGTTGGCTGGTGGCCCTGAGGGTTTCTCAGAGCTATAGCCTTCCTTTCTGATCAGTACTCATGCCTCATGTGGCAATCATTCTGTGTTTTATTTCTCTCAGTGTGCTTACTCACTGCATTAAATACCAGGCAGCATCTAAAACATAATATTCTAACCTCTTGATGCACCATATGTTTCATTATTCCTTTACCTTTATTTGTTACATTTATTTACAGCATGCGTGCGTGTGTGTGTGTGTGTGTGTGTGTGTGTGTGTCAGTCAGAAGGGGGTATTTGTGCATGAACCATGACCCATGAGGAGGTCAGAAGAGAACCCCAGGAAGTCAATTCTCCTCCTCTGCCATTTGGGATAGGGATAGAACTCAGGTCCTCAGACTTGGTGGCAAGCACCTGTACCTACTGAGGCATTTTGTCAGTTCTTACTTTGTCTTTCTAAAGTTCATATTACTGAGGTATGTGATAGATTTCTCAGAAATGCTCTGAAAGAGACACTTGAAAATGTCCACTCTCAGCTCTGTGGAAATCTCAGGACAAGGGTGAACAGACAAATCTGAACTCTGGAATGTTCTTCTTTACACACCAGGCCCTGTAGTCCCTATACTCTCTACTGTCCTAGTCAGTTCCTTTGTCTCAGTTTCCTGTCATGTCTTGATTTTGGATGAGCATCAGTGCCGAGCCAGCACATGCGGAATGGTGTTCCTCTCCTCTTCTCTTCTCTTCAGTGAATTTCTCAGTGGTCAAGAAACTCCAGGAAGGTCAGGTTGTTCTACACTATATGGTGTCTGTTAAACATTGTTATTTGTTGTGAGATACTCTGTATGAAGATGTATTGCTGTGATTGGTGTAAAAAAGCTCAACATCCGGCCGGGCGGTGGTGGCGCACGCCTTTAATCCCAGCACTTGGGAGACAGAGGCAGGCGGATCTCCGTGAGTTCGAGGCCAGCCTGGTCTCCAAAGTGAGTTCCAGGAAAGGCGCAAAGCTACACAGAGAAACCCTGTCTCGAAAAACCAAAAAAAAAAAAAAAAAAAAAAAAAAGCTCAACATCCAACAGCTATGCAGGAGAAATAGGTGGAATTTCCAAGGAGAGAAAGGAAGAGGAGGAATGTAGGCATGGAAGAGAAGCCAGGAGACACATAGAAAAAACAGAAGGTACAAGATGGAAGAGAGTTAACACCATGTGACAGAACATCAACTAATGGAAGTGAGTTAATTTAAGTTTTAAAAGCTAGTTAGGAACAAGCCTAAGCTATAGACTGAGCTTTCATAATTAATGAGAAGTCTCCATGTCATTATTTGGGAGCTAGCTGGCTGGATAGAGTAAGACTTGCTAGAGTTATTGGTGTTGATAGCTTTGTGGATCCCTGCTGAAATCCTAAGTATTCTGTAGAATTGTTACCGGAGAAACCTCATTATGAGGTCATATTTCCCGAGAGACCTGATGCAAGGGGCTGGAACAGAGTAAACAACTACTGCCAACTGGAGGACACTTCTGCCCACATGGACCTCATTGCACCAGTCAACAGAGGCATCAGCAGTGAAGTCTTGAAAGCCTTGATTGGAGATTACTTACTCTGAGTGGATATGATGTGTTTGAAGCCAATCTCCACTGTCATCACAGGAATATTCCCGTGTACATATGCTGCGAAGTGGCTACATGTGGATTGTTCATTATGACTTCAAGCACACATACTTTAATATGGAAAGAGAAACACCCAAGAGCTGATTTTCATTACAGAAATTAAACCTGTTTTTCATCAATGACTTGAGAATCCAGCATCAGTGTTGTATCACTTGCAGGGCACCTTTCCACCAAGAAATGGTGGCAGATGTCCGGGCACACTGTTAGTCAGCCATGCCTGTTGAAGACCAGTCATTCTCTGATGTAGTAAGAGTCTGCCATTCTATGTCTCTGTCTCCTGCTTTGTGTTGTCGTAAGAGATTCAAACCTCTATCATCATATTTGTCCCTGCCTCAATGATGACATTTGTTTTAGGGGAAAAACTCTCTAATAAAACTAGAACAACACAGCTTCCAGGAGAACTGAGTAACCACATTTGCTGCCTCAGCCTGTGGTGGAATCCCACTGGACAGGTCCTGAAGAGTACAAAGAAAAACTTCAGCTCACCACTCACCATCTTTGGGGAAATAGTTCAAAATCTGCACTCATAACCCTTGGTTTCCAAAAGAAAAGATTTCCCCGACTTTCTCACAACATCAAAGACAAGCATAAAAACAGAAATCTGAGTGTTCTCTCACCACTGGCCTCTTTATGACTTCTAGTGTCTGGTCTCTCTCACTCCATAGTCACTGTGGGCAGAAAACATTGTCAGAAGCTACAGCAGGTGTTAATTTCTTTTTCTGTGTATCCATGATTGGGAATTGACTCTCAGCTTGTGTCGATGTTTAGGCCAGCTGTTCCCAAACAGGGCAGTTTTGATTGTTTTCTCCTGAGGTATTTGACAATGTCTAGCACACTCTTCATGGTCATGATGGTATATATCCTGCACTGCTTAGAGCAGTGCCTCCCACCCAGCAAAGCATTCTCTCATTCTGCATGGCTTACTGCCAAGACTGCATGCACTCCTCTGCTGCTATCCCAGTTATCACATATTTTGAATATGCCAGATTTCTGGTTCATGAATTGGTGTTTATTACTTCATTGCACCAAAAGATTTATGACATTCTAGGAAATTTATCTTTTTACATTTTTCTCAATGTAAACAATCCACAACATGTTTAAACCCTTGGTGACCACGCCTAAAGAATCTGTTGTGAACTTGGACTACTATGCATGTAAGCGCTAATGCAAATTAAAGCCCAAGTTGACCTCCAGCAGCAGTTCATTCTATGTTGACAGTGAGAGAACACTTTGCCTGTTAGGATACTGTTACTCGTGGACTGAAATACTGAAAAAACCCCTCCCCCTATTTTGTTTTTTGCAAAAATCAAGGTATATTCTAGGGTTTCCTGGTTGACCTCAACAGATAAACTGAGATGATAGTCTTAGATCAGAAATGATCTGAATGTAGATTTACAGTCTACGTGTACAGCTGGCTAAGTGAGATCGCTTTCACAGTTCTGCATGTATCCCATCGGCTCCCCATTAGTCACTGAACTCTTAAAACTGGTATTGTAACATTATCACAATGTTTTGCGCCAATTTTATAAACTTTACAGTACAATATGTGTTCCTTTTCTGAGGCAAACCAAAGGTATATTTCTCAAGGTTCTGCTGCTATCAGCTGCGTTGATGGAGGATTTTTTATACATTTGTAATAGATAGGAATAAACCAGAAAAAAAGAAGAAAAAAAAAGTGGTGGAGGAAAAGGTGAACACTGCAAGAATACTCAAAAGGGCTGAGAGATGCAAACGCCAAGAATGGCTTTGCATAGTAAATGGAATAGAACAGCTCTGAACTATAGCTTACTTTTCCTGGTTTGGTCTGACAGAATGATTGAATGCTTTTGTACAAAAATCAGAGCCTTAAAAACAAGGATTTGGTGAGATTGTAAAATGGTGTGCCACTTTGGCAAAACAGTTTGGTGGTTGGTCAAAATGCAAAACATTGTTACTCTGTTACTCAACAATTCTACCCTTAGGAATATATCCTCAAACTACTGAAAATGTGCACCTATGAAACATGTACATGAAGGTTTACAGCAGTGTGTTGCTAATAGTAAAAAAAAGTTAAAACAACTCAAATAGCTATCAAATACTGGAGAGAAATAAAATGTGGCTTATTCATACAATAGAATATTATTAAGACATAAAAATGAATGAGAAACTGACAGATTAAATGACTTTGGTGAACCTTCATAATTTCATTTGTAGATCTTTCCATTTCTAACTTATAAATACATTTGGGGTTATAAATTATAAATGTACTGCCTCCTGTCAACATTGTATACTTCTATTTGATGATTTCTGTGTCAAACATTATATGGAAATGTTTCCAAGTATTTTCTGTATTAACTGTGAATGAATAGAACAAAATAAATTGCCTGTGATGGAAAAACAAAAAAAAAAAAAAGAACATGATCACATGTATATACATATACCACATTACAATCCGCTCTGCACAGATACACAACTGACACAAAGTTTTGTGTAATATTGACAATTGGTGTCCTACATCACATGTGTACTCCACAGCACCCAACTGTACACTTACAATGGTCAAACAGGTCAACTTTATGCTGTAAACCACTTAACCTCCATCTTAAAAAGCTTCATTAAATATTTACTTTTACTTTATGAAAAAAAAAAAAAAAAAAAAAAAAAAAAAGAATCTGTTGTGATTCTTGGGTTTAAATTGCCTCCTTTTATTAATATGAGATTAAATTTAAAAATGAATTAAGTCAATTTATAACATACACTCTAATGGGTCATAACACTCATATAACTACCCTCGGCTGGAAATCTAAAGAATGATTAACTAATTAATAATTTAGAATAATTATTCCAAAGAGATAGTCACATTGATTAATTTTTTAAATTATGTTTTGTATGTATTGAGTTGGGAGAGCCTGACCTCCCCTGTGGCTCTGAGAAATCGTGACTCCAAAGCATCATCTCCATTTGTCTTTCCTTACCACATGTTCTAAAAATCATAGTTTTCTAGAAGCAGAAGGATTTGATTACATCCTTTCAAGGGTCAATGAATTAAGATCATAAAGTTGATCAACACAGCTCCGCCTGCTCATTTGCATATAGTTAGCATGCAATCGTGGCTATCTGTGGCTGCCAATTAGAGGACTTGAGCAGCCCCAGCATAGATCATCAGAGCCTGAAGTATTTATGTTTCATCTTAACAATATGTTTTTTTAATCTCGTGTCTGAGTGATAGCAGCTTTTCAATGAGTATTTCCTGACAGAAGAGGGGAGTGAATACGATGTGAGTCAGGGTCATATGTTTTGGTTGTTGTTTCACATTCTAAAGCAGTATTTGGTTGATGAGTTTCTTTGTGCTTCCTTACATGATAGCGAGTCTGATGAAGAGCTTGGCTAATAGCCTGGAACCCAAGTAGCCCCTCTTTCCTTATCTGCTAGTGTCTTACATCTTGCTCACTGGTCAGGATTTCTGCCAAGCACTATTGTGTCTACCAGTCTGTTCAAACACGTTTTTTCCCCTACCTTTGTAGCTTCTTGGAGGTTTTGCTGTTGAATAGTTGTGCTTCACACAGAGCCTGGCTGAACTTTCACTTGTTCCACAATATCCTTACCAAGTTGGGTAGACTCCTGTCAACAGACAATCTTTCCCCCTCCCTCTTTGAACAGACGTAAGACTCATTTCTCCACGCCTGACATTACAGGGCAGGCTTTGTGGGGCTCTGTTTCATGTTGCCATTTGGGAACACCATGAGCTTTGGTTGATAGTGACCCTATCACTATCAACCCACCTTTCACAGAGTAGCCTGGGAGAGTGAGCAGAGATCTGCATGAGCATCCGTTCTCAGTCAAATTCCACTGGCTGTAACTTAGTCCTGTGTTCTGCAACAGTTACAAGGCAGGCTGGGAAATGTGGCTTCTCTGTCTATCGAGGGTGAACAGGAGATGCAGGCATCACACATGAGCACGGAATAGCAACACAGCCAGGAGAGCAAGACGGAGCCCAAGAGTGCACCTCTGTGTTCTCCTCCTCTAACCTACCCACTTACAGTTTTTACTGTACACAAACAGATTTATTCATGCCTCAGACATTTTTGTGAATAATAAGCATGGTACTCTGAGGAAGCCACTTAACCTCTCTGGACCTCAATTTTCTCCACAGTACATTTTGGAGAGGAGACTCAAGAATTGTGGATTATCCCTGAAGTCCCTGTCAGCCCTGGAATTTTAAGCATCCTGCTTACTTGCCCTTCAGTCTTTGCTTGAATGATCCCTGTTTCTGCATCTTTAAGGAAAGCAGTCCCCATTAACTTGGTGTACTGTTTATTTGGTAGAGTTTTAAAGTTGTAATCATGGTGAAATAATGATGTCAATCACGGCAATAAGAATGATCACACATTTATTGTGCCCCTACCTTGCATTCGGCTGTTAGAAAGCAACATCTCAGTTGTAGAGAATTGCTAAGGTTTGTGTCCAATTTAATCTTATTGATGAATTCAGGCTCAGGGCACAGGTGTCTGCATCAAGGTGTTCAATTCATGTGTGGTCAAGTGAGGGTATGGAGGACTTCAGATGAACTGGCTGCTTCATCTCTATCTAGTACTGTACTCATTTGAACCGTTTGTGACGCTACCTATATTGACCCCTGTTTTATAACTGCAGATGTTACTGTGTAATTGTCATTTATACTGCAATTTAAGGTCAGGGTCCCTGGACCCTCCTCTAACACAAGGATCCAGATGTGTCGTCTATTGAAGGTAAGGATTCAGCAGGTGAGGACTGGAGAAGATTGCCAAGAAAAGGAACCGGCCAAGCTGCTCTCAGAGCGGGAGCACACCCTCAGCCAGATTACACAGGGCAATAAGGACCACAAATCAGCCCAAGGCTCATGCTGCTGGGGCAAAGAGGATAGCCATTTACACACAGTTCCTGATGCCCTTCAATTAACCCTATGTCTTGCTGTGTTTGGAGACAAAGTGACATAACTCTCCAGTGCAGTGACTCTTATCAGCCAAGAGTAATTCCCCAGAAGTGGGGAGAGTCTCAGCCAATGACAGGGTGCTCTGGTCTGTACACAGACCCGGGCAAGGTGCCAATTCATCCAGTGTAATGGATACTGCTCAAAGTTTTCAGGAATATTATTTAAGTTTGTTCAGTATTCTAGACCCTTACTACACAGTCACCTCTGCTCAAAAGAAACAAACAAACGCACAAGAACAAAACGCCCGTCATCAAAACAAGTGAAGTAAATGAAGGAGTTTTATGTCTTTGTGTCTGGCCATTTGTGAATTTCTGCTTTTCACACAGCCTCAGATAAAGAGATAGGTGATAGATAGATAGATAGATAGATAGATAGATAGATAGATAGATAGATAGATAGATAGATAGGCAGATAGGCAGACAGACAGATAGATGATAGATAGATAGATAGATAGATAGATAGATAGATAGATAGATAGATAGATAGATGATAGATAGAATATACGTGCATGTTTTTCTTCAGCTGTGTAGATAATTTAGTTTCATGAAAAGAGGTCAGGAAATGTCTATAAGCCAATAGCAAACACTGTCTGACAATCTCTGGCTCTAGGTAAATGGAGGGTTGATTCAACTATCTGAATACATTTTTGCTCTCCTTTTCAAAAGGGCCTGGTATCTGACATAACTGCTGGAGGATGTGCGGGCTGGAATTCTCTGCCCTGTTTCCATTTCCTTTCCCATCCTGTCTCTTCCCAGATGCTGATACTGATAGATAAGGAAACCCCACTGTTTCTAACTTTAATAGTACACTTCTTATATGGGCCAGAGATTATACATGGTGGAAGCTAGAGGTTTCTAGTTACCTAGAGGGTAAGTAAAAAAGAAAAGTCCAAGAGAAAAATAAATGAAAAAACATGGGTCACACCTCCCTGACACTCTGTGGAGTGAGTGGATTGAAACTCTTCATCTGGTGACTGTGAACCCATGAGTGTTTTGTCGTCATAGATTTACCTAGACCACAATAGAAGTAGACAGAGAAGCTGTGGATACAGTTGTACTGGGCACCGTTCTATCTGGGCATGTCTGTCAAACACGACTTCTACCATGCCCTCCATTGATGCTTTAATAGTATGCATGTTACTTCTTTATTAGATAAAAATGCTCAGTCTATGCACATCAAGTCTCACTGGCTTTGGTGCTATCACCCCTTTACCAAGTGTTCCAGCTAGTTTGATGTCAACTTGACTAAAAGCTAGTGACATCCGAAAGGAAGGAAGCTCCATTGAGAAAATGCCTTCATAAGTTCGGGATGTAAGGCATTTTTTAATTAGTGTTGATGGGGGAGGACCCAGCCCATTGGGAGTGGTGCCATCCTGGGCTGATGGTCCTGGATCCTATAGGAAAGCAGGCTGATGAAGCCACAATAAGCAATCTAATAAGCAGCACCCCCCACCCCATGTCCTCTGCATCAGCTCCTGCCTCCAGGTTCCTGCCCTAACTGCTTTTGATGATAAACTATTATATGGAACTGTGAATGAAATAAACCCTTTCCTCCCCAGGTTGTTTTGGTCATGGTACTTGATCACAAGAATAGTAGCCCTAGGACACTAAGTGATACCACATGACGCTACATAGATTGACTAAGAAATTTAACTTTTTATTTTAATGCAGCCATATTCAACTTTTAGGCATCCTCAACTTTTCTGTAAATATGCTCTAGAGAACACACAGAGAAGTTTGAATGAAGACATTGCCTACTGAGAGTAGTATATTCTGTTCAAACATGGACATAAATATTTAGGATGTTATCAATAATTTCCAAGGAGTACTTACATAGCTCTTTGCTAAAATAATTTCAAGCGTCGTTTGAATAAATAGGTAAAATTAAAATATATCTGAGTTTCAAGAAAATATATCTATGATTGAAGATAGTGAGCCAGGCGGTGGTGGCGCATGCCTTTAATCCCAGCACTCGGGAGGCAGAGCCAGGTGGATCTCTGTGAGTTCAAGGCCAGCCTGGGCTACCAAGTGAGTTCCAGGAAAGGCGCAAAGCTACACAAGAGAAACCCTGTCTCGAAAAACCAAAAAAAAAAAGGAAGATAGTGGAAAGAAAACTGTGTGACCACCTTTTTGTCAACACATAGGTTAATTCTAAAACTGTTGTATAACAATGGAAACATCTAGAAACATAAGAAAGGGAACACGTGTATACATATGTTTATAATATATGTAATATATTACAATATAATATATGTTTATATACACATATATGAATGTATGTCCTTTAAGAAGTCTTTACATTTTGAGTATATACAATATATATATATATATATATATATATATATATATACATACACACATATATATGTATATATATAGTGAGAGAGAGAGTGTTAGCTAGCCAGCTAGATAGATGAGAGATAGATAGATGATGGGTGTGAAGATTTTCAAGAACAGGATGCATCCTCTCTTTGTAAACTGAATGTGGAAAATTGTAAACTAAAATACATTAAGTATGCTAGATAACAGCCAGAGATAATTACTTCAGAAGAAAGAGGAACAGTGCAAAGAATACAAAACCACACAGATTAAAAGCCCTACATTGCATGGCATTCAACAAAGTGCTGTAGCAATTCTGTGCGAGATGGAAGACCAAATGTCAGTGAGTACCATGGCTCTCACCAGATATGTCATGTTGGAGCAATAGAAAAGATTTAAAGGTCATTACCTTACAGAAGAAACTAAAACAGGATAAAACTATGTTGGGTTACTTTAGAAACTAAGTCTTGATGAGACAGCTGCCTCTGACAAAGAGGAACCATATATTGACAAGGGCCGTAAAGATGTGCACTGGAGTCTCAATTCATTGTGAACACATGATACCTCTTTCTTGTAATAAATACTAAACTTTGAAATTATGAGGGCTCAGCTATAGAATTTCTAGCCTAAAACGGTAAAATTAATTAGCTATGTTACTGAAATTCTGAGGGTATAAATTCCAAGTGTATTCTTGATTGAAACTAGAAAAGCCAGAGCTTAGGAACTAGGATGGATGAGAAGCATTGGTAACACCCTTTATCCAAGTGAAATATATTCCAAGTCACCCAGTGAGTGAATGACCTGGGCCCAACAAATTCTGTAAATAATGGGTTTTCCCACATAGTAAGTTTAGTTCATAAATTCAGCATAGTGACTGATTGGCAAAAGCAAAATAGTCCAGTTGGCTGGGGAGATCACCAAAAGCCTGAAGTGTTTGCTATATGAACATTAAGACCTGATTTTGGATCCCCAGGCCCCACATAAGAGGTGGACTTGTACATGTGCTCATGATCCCAATATTTGGGGTTGAGAAATGAGGATCCCAGATCAACAAAGTCTAGAAAACACACAAACAAATAATAATACAAGATGGTGGAAAATGATGTTGGAGGGCATCTGATATTGAGTTCTGGCCTCCAAGGGTGTATCAAATTCATATATCCCCTCACTCCCTCATACACATGCATACACCACACACTAGTTTATTTATACACCCAGATGAGAATTCATACAATTATAAGAATATGCTGTGACAAAAGCATGTGAGGTATGCGAACTTTGTCTCTCCCTCTCCAAATAGGTGGCAGGCACCCTCAAGCCGCCTCTGTCTCTGTCATAACTGAGACATATGGTAAGCAGCTCAGAGGTGGGAGATTACCCTCATGCACATAGGAGAAACCATGTCAAAGATGGCATCCAGGGAGAAAGCATGGATTTCACGATTGTGATCCTTTAGTGTGCTTAACTCTGGGGAAGTCTCATTCTTCCCCTCTTGGCACTTGTTAATTGCCTGTAGATGAAGAGCCATCCATGGGCTCAGCCTGGTGCAATTTTCCTTTCCCACGTCAGCAGTCAGCATGTCAGCTGGTGTCGGGATTGTTCAGGTCTTGTTTAAGCAGCCATATTGTTGAGATTTTGTGGGTGTAGTTTCCCTGTCATATACAGAAGACAGTCTTGTAGACTTCCTGGTCCTAAAAATACACATATAAGCAACACTAATTAGATGCAGCAGGTTACATTTATATATTTATTTGCTTATGTGCATTATGTAACAATGATAATTACAGAGTAAAATGCCATGGATTTGAAAAGAGCAGGAGGAAGGAAGGGCATGGGAAAGACTGGAGGGAGGAGGGAGAATGATATAATCATATTTTAGTCTTAAAAAAGAATTAAAAATTAAGAGGGAAAGTTTCAAAATTCCTTAAAAGACTTATTAATTTTTTTCTGGAAGTTTTCCATTTAATATTTTTAAACCACAGATGATTTTATGTAACTAAAGCTTGGAGAGTGGAATAATGGATAAAGGGTCCACTGAAGATCAAACTCGCAGGCTTGTGGTGATATTGTGTTCCCCAGTATATCGTGCACCCTAATAAACTTATCTGGGGTCAGAGCAGCCACTAGACAGACATAGAGGCCAGAAAATGGTGGCACACACACCTTTAATCCTAGCATTCTGGAGGCAGAGATCCATCAGGATCTCTGTGAGTTCAAGGCCACACTGGAAACAGCCAGGCATGGTGACATATGCCTTTAATCCCAGGAAGTGATGGCAGGAAGCAGAAAGGTATATAAGGTATGAGGACCAGGAACTAGAGCTTTTTTAAGCTTTTAGCTTTTAGTAGCAGTTCAGCTGAGATCAATTCAGATGAAGACTCAGAGGCTTCCAGTTTGAGAAAACAGGATCAGCTGAGGAATTGGCGAGGCTAAGTTAGCTGTGGCTGGTTCTGTTTCTCTGATCTTTCACATTCACCCCAATACTTGGCTCCCGGTTTGTTTTTATTAATAAGACCTTCTAACAATTCATGCTACATGGGCTAAACCTTGTCTGAGATTCATTCAGTCCCTACTTGACTGAAGTAGTTGTGTGTCATCTTCCTCTCCCCTAAAAAATGAGAGAATCCACTCTCAAGGTGTTTCATCTCTATTCTGTCGGTGCAGGAAAGCAGAGTGGATTCAGGAAGAGGCAGACCCTATGACAGACTTAAACAGTAGAACAATGCTTGTATTTAGCCCAACCAGCAAAGTTAGCAGAAATTGGCTTCAAATGACATTGTTTAACATATCTGAGGAAATTTTAGACAGCACACACACACACACACACACACACACACACAGAGAGAGAGAGAGAGAGAGAGAGAGAGAGAGAGAGAGAGAGAGAGAGAGAGAGAATGAGAATCAAATGCACTCATAGAGCAGCGAGAAAAAATATTTAAATACTCAATTTATTTGAAAAGCCTTCAGATGCCATTTTAAAGTATATGATCATAAGCTTGACAATACCGGTTAATAAATTTAATAAACTCTGTAGATGTAACCAACCGTCTTATTAAATAAGAAACACAGAAACAATGTAAAAGAGAAAGCCGAGAGGTCAGAGCTCAGAGCTAAAATCTCACCCTTCCTCCTGCTGTCCCAGCTTCGCGAAAAGAGACCTACTTCCTGTCGGTTCGTTTTTTTATAGTATGTTGTTCTGCCTTCTCATTGGTTGTAAACCCAAACACATGACTGCCTCGTCACTGTCTGAATGTACAGCCCCCTAGGTCTTAAAGGCATATGTCTCTAATGCTGGCTATATCCCTGAACACAAAGAGATCTTATGGGATTAAAGGCGTGTGCCACCACCGCCACACTCTTGCTATGGCTCTAATAGCTCTGACCCCCGGACAACTTTATTTATTAACATACAATCAAAATAATAATTCAGTACAATTAGATTACCACCACAAAACTCCCCAAAGAGGAACAAAGACTGTGAGATGGGAAATCAAGAGACTCCTTTCCAGCCAGGAAGCAGATCATTGCCTTGCTCAGTTTTCATCAGAGAAGCTTCCTTCTGCTGCAGATGAGAATAGATACAGAGACCCATAGCCAGATGTTACACAGTGAGTGGGAGACCTTGGAACACGTGGTTGTACCTGTGATATCTCCATCAAATCCCTTCCCTCGGAGCTCAGGGAAATTGGGAGAAAAGGGAGCAGGAAGAGTGTCAGAGGACACAAGGGAAAGAAGGCCTTCTGAGTCGACATGATGGATGCACACCTAAACTCACAGAGGCTGAGGCAGCACACACAGCGCCTGCATGGGTCTGCATCAGATGGGTCCTAGAGCTGAAAGGAGAAGTGGACACATGCCTGTGCCCTACTATCGCTATTTGAAAACCAATTGCAAATGAAAATTTAGTTTTCTCTAAAAGTGTCTCACTGGGGAAACTAACTGCTCTGAAGGTAGGCTGTCTGCCCATCAGTGGATGACCAACAGAAAATGAGCTCAGTGGCATCTTCAGACGTTCCTTGTCTTCTCATGTGCTGTCGGGGGCTTTCCTTTTTTCTTTCTTTTTTTTTTGTTTTATTCCACTTTATTGTTCAATATATATATTCTCTTTTTTATCCTACAGGCCCTGTGTGTGTGTGTGTGTGTGTGTGTGTGTGTGTGTGTGTGTGTGTGTGTGTGGTGTCTCTGTGTGTGTGTGTGTGTGTGTGTGTAATGGCTTCCAGTTAGTATTTTTATGGGTTTCCTGAGTGTGTGCAACAAGTGAGTCTTTGCATCTATATCTGTTTCTTGTGCCTTTTCTTGGGCTCTTTTCCTTCTGTTTGCTTTTTCCTATTCTAATGTGTTAGTTTTGCTTTATCATATTATATCCTTATATTGGATTAATCATCCCTTAGAAGCCTCTTTTGTTTTCTAATGAGAGACAGAAATAGGGTGGATCCAGATGGGCAGGGAGGTGGGGAGGAACAGGGAGGAGTCAAGGGAGGGGAAATTGTAATCAGAATACATTACGTGAAGGGGAAAAAAAATCCATTTTCAATAAAACGTAAAAAAAAATTAAGGGACCTATGTGAACAGTGTGTGATTAGGACATTAAGTCCCAGAAATACAGACTCCACTGGCAAAGAAAGAAGATGCCTGGGTGCACACAGGGTGGAGTCAGAGGCAGGCACTGCAGGCCCGAGGGCAGCATGGGCAACAGAACTACCAGGAGCTGCTCTCCAGGGAACCCAGGACCATGAATACCGGAGCTGTGAGCATGTGTTTAGGAAAAGGCAACTTGCAAGTGTGCTCCTGAGACAGACCAGAAGTGATTACATACACAGCGTGGATGTTAACTCCATGGAGAAAGGTTATTCCGAGGAAAACGCAGTCATGCCTTGTTTCCAGGACCATCTGTGTGTAATATTTACAGTACATAGTTGCAGGTGGGTAAATACAGCATGTCTAAACAGAATTAAGCTAGATCAGTATTGAGAATTTGGGAAATGGAGAGTGTGTTTATAGGGAAATGAAGTCGATTTTAAAGGAGTAAGTGATATTTCCAACTTAATAAAAGCCTACACATAGTAGCTGGCATTATTGTTTAGATTTCAAGAGAAATATTAAAACTAACCAGTTAAAGATTCAGAGTTTGTACTCTGAGCCAATAATAGATAAACTACAGCTTAGCCAGTATATGCCATTCATTTTTTTCATATCATATAGATTTATTTTAAATTAAGTTCAGGGTTAACATTAGTGAAAGTAATAATAAGAAGAAGCTACTCTGTCAATAAGACACGCAAAGGCTGAGATGAAATGATGCAAACACATCCAAAAAGAGATTGCAGAAAATGAAGTCTATTTCATGCATACAATTCATTAAAAAATTAAAAGAAATTAGATGCTTTCTGAAACTGGCTTTATGAAGGACATGTGTTTTTACCCATGTCACAGGTTCAGAGTGGGAGAGCGGCAATTTCTATCAAGATTATTTTTTATCAGTTCAAAACACAGCAATGCAATACAAATTACCCTGGGGAGATGGGGATGGAAAACTATATTGGAGAAAGTAGACACACTGGAAAAGTGTGCCCCAAATGCAAATTTCACAGGTGGTAATGTGTTTGGAATATAAGCAATGAGAGCAAATTTGTGCAGAATATAAAGATTCCAGTATTTATCTACATGTGGTTTCTAGGGCTTTATTATAGTTTGTGATACTATCAATTTTCCATGATGTCTACTTTATTTTTCCCCAACAAGTCATTTTTGTCTTCTGAATGGGATGCTTTGCCTCAGCCAAGCCCAGCCTTCCCCTCTGTGTGTCTTTGAGCATCAGGCTAAAAGCAAGCGAGCTTCCCCATTTCCTTTTGTAAGTCTATAGGGTTTGTTAAATGTAGTTGTCAATGTTTGATTTTGCCTTCTTTCAAGTCTGACTAAATATCAACCATAAAAGTGTGCTCTAAAAAAATGTGATGAAAAATAATCCATACCCTCAATGATTTAACCCTTATGTTTCAGATTCTTTTTATTTACTGTGTATTATGGAGACATTTTAGGACCTGATATGTATGATTAGGAAATACAAAAAGCAGTCCATCTTGTCAAATTGACCCTGTGTATTCACTTCCTCTCTTCTTACCCGTTTCTCTATCTCCCTCTGCCTCCTTCCCTCCCTCCCCCTCCCTCCCTCTCTCCCTCCTTCCCTCTCTCTCTTTCTCTCTATTCCTCCCACCCTTCCTCATTCCCTCCCTCTCTCCCTCTCCTTCTCCTAAAGTAAATGTTAAGAGGCCATGTCTATGTTTTGCATGGTTTGGATCTTCTTTTCATATTTTATATAATTTCCCAATTTGCCATCCGTCTGTGTTGTTATCTGTGCACATGGATGCATAATTTACAAGTTTATGAAGAAATGCAAAATTTTCACACCTGATTTGAAACTTTTTTTCTGCATTATAATTATAGTTTGTCAAAGGTTCATGTCCTCTCATCTAGACTTTGGGTCAAAATGCTGAATGATGTTTGTCTCTTGCCCCTTACCATCCACGTACATCCCTCTATATGCAGCAAGTGGACTTGAGACTTCTAATTTCTACAGCAACTGATTTGGCATCAGTTTAAAATGGCTTTTCTTTTTCTAAGTGTCTCCAGCACCAATGGTAGTTTTTCTGCTTCTGCTCTGAGACCCACATCTTGATGGTCCATGACATCTGTACTAAGCCCTACTATGAATGAGCCAGGTTTGTGAGCAGAAGTGATACGTGCATAGAAATAAGTGGGATGTGAGATGTGTTGTCTTAGTCACTAGCTTTTTGGCCCCACTGTAAAGGAGAAGCAGGTGTTGGATTCGGTATGGTCCCAGTGCTGCTTCAAGTTTGTAGGGATAGTCATGTATCTGGAAAACAGCAGCCAGGTTAACTGAGCAACAAGTATCAGTGTGTCTAGGGTATCTGTTCTTCCATGTTTCTGGTCTTCCCAGGATGTTCAGGGTCCTGTGCTGCTCACAGTATTATCAAGGACACACTACAGCAGACAGGAAAATGGTGTTCCTTCAATAGATACTGTGCCCTAGTCCCTGGGACCTGGAATGTGACTGTGTATGGGACCCCATTAAGAAGCTTGAGATGGAAGGGGCATCCTGGAGTACCTCTGTGGCCCCTAAGTACAGCTCAGTACTATTTCTGAAAGCTCTGTAGGGGAGAATTACACAAAAATCCAGAAACCTGGGGGGTATTCACAGGGACATGAAAAGTCCTTGAATGAAGATTGAAATGATAGGTCCAGAGTAAGATCATGGCAGCAGCTAGAGCCTAAAGGGGCAAGAAAGAGTTATTGTCTCAAGCATCCTGAAGGAGGACAGCTCTGCCAGCCTCTTGAGTTTGCCCCTGTAATACTGATTTCTGACTTCTCCCCAGAACTTCCAGAGAATATAATTACTTTCACTTACACCGCCATGATTATGGTAATTTTTCACAGAAGGCACTGTCAACTCATATACCTGTTTTTCAGTTGGACAAGTCAGTGAAAAAAAATTACACAGATTTTCTTGGTCTGGAGGTATTGTAAACGATGCAAAATTACCTAATCAGTTCTTGTTAATGACACTGCAATGTGCCCTTCAGAACCTGGGCTGCTCTTTGTTTTGCGGACCTACGCTGGAAAGATGGCACCGGCTCTAGGCACCTTGCAACCCTCTTGTCACTATGGGGAGTCTGTTCTAGAATTAGAATCAACAGAGGTCATTGTTTCTAGGAACTGGCTGCCCAGAATCATTGAAGGATACTTTGAATTATGTGGGTTTGTCTGGACTGGAATCTTGTTTTCACAAGTTCTGCTTTTCAGTTACACAATATTATTATTATTATTATTATTATTATTATTATTATTATTATTATTATTATTATTATATTGACTCATGCTATTCCCAATTGAAATTTTTAACACCTGCCAGAAGGGATATTTGAGGGCTTGGGTAATGTTTTTTTTTTATTCTGAAGAACAGTCATATTAAATTTCCTAAGGTGGTTTTTCTGGCACTGTTGGCACTGTTCACATAACTTAGAGAGGTAAGTTTGCTCCCTGTAATCTGTCAGCTCTTTGAAATCAGACTCTGTCGTCAGTGTTATGCATCATGTGTGAATTTCTTTTGCTGGAATTCATCGTTGCTTGTGGGAGTCATTTAGCTCATCAGCAACACACTTAACTTACAAATATAATTTATGTGGAATTCATAGTCAAACTAGGCTTGGTCTTCAGAAAGAATATAAACTAAATCTGAATACAATGTCCTTATAGAATAATGTGTCCCTAAGATTGCCGTAACAAAGTATCACAAAGTCTGTGGCTAACAACTGCACAGACCCATTCTCTCTCAGCTGTAGACACCAGAAGTCTGAAATCAGGATGGAGGTCATGGTTGACTTGTTCAGCCGCTCTGGCTCTAGATGTTCCTTGCTGTTATTTCACTCATTATACCAGCTCTCCCACCATCTCCACAGGAACGTCTCCGTGTGTCTGGGTATCACAAGTCTCCATCTCCTTTTAGGACACAAGTCACTGGAGATAGATCTACCACATTAAGTCACAATGATCTTACTGTGGGGTCCTTTGTATAACTATCATGCAATGACTCTTCCTCCAAATAGGCTCACATTGACAGATTCCAAATGAGTGTGTCTTTGGGAGGTGTTCTCCACACTAGTACAGACAACATAGAGGACAATCCTTAGGAAACCTCTCTTGGCTCTATGCTTAGTTCTTTGAAAGAGATCCTAGCAACTTCTGGTGACATGAGGCATCTCTTTGGGTCAGGCTTACAGGAATATACAAAAAGGTTTTTCCTCTTTGAATGTCTGTCTCCTTGACCAACATAGACATCCATGACAACTCTCAATGTTCTCGGGGACTCTTTTGTGCACTGTCAGATACAAGGTAGAAGAGGCAACATTTCTGATGCCATTGTTACATAAAAAAAAATCTTTCCAGATATAACCAATGTCTCTTCAGAGAAACATCTGGAGGTGAAGTGTGGGCCTTCCATAACTGAGGCAATAAATGCTTGCTGGGAGAAAGTCAGACAAGAGAAGCAGGCTGTTGGTAGAAGTTTCCTGTCCTGACTGCCTGCTCCCAAGTAACTGAATCAGAGACTTATTATCAATTATAAGTGCTTAGCCAATAGCTCAGGCTTGTTACTAGCTACCTCTTACATTTTAAATTAACCCATTTCTATTAATCTATGTGCTGCCATGTGGCTCATAGCTTTTTAACTCATTTTCTACATGTTCTGCTTCCTTTGCATCTGGCTGGTGACTCTCCATCCTTCTTCATCCCAGCATTCTGTCTGCCTTGGACTATCTCGCACAATCTCTTCCTGCCCAGCTATAGACCAATCAGCCTTTTATTTTTATCAACAATGAAAGAAGTACATAGCTACAGTGTACAAAAGGATTATTCCACAGCAGCGGGGAACTGGAGGGCCCAGGAACCTATGTGGATTCTGCCTTCTTCAGACTTGAAGTGGGAGGAATGATGTCTCTGGATAAACCAGAGTGCTGTGGAATGTGAATGTATCTGCAGCCCACCCAGGACCTTTCTTTGGATGCATTCTCTGACTATGTTACCTGAGAACCTATTAGCCTCAGACACCCTGGAACCTGATTCTGAAGGGCCTCCCAATGGAGGCAAGGTTAGGCTCACCCTTCCACCCAGAGGACGCTGCAGGATTTCCAAGTCTCTGAGATAGGTGTGGGGCAGTTTCAGTCCCAAGCTTCCCTTTCCTCTCGGAATGTTGCTTCCATCTGTGGCAGTGTTGGGTACCTCAGGTTGTCACCCAAACCAGGCCCTTGAGAACTCTCTAGTGACAGTTCACCTGCTCTGGTGCAACTCTATTGGTGAAATTATTAAGGCCACTCCACATAGTTAAAAGGGAGGTTTATTTTGTGGGGTAACTTACACATGAAGGGATAGTTTACAGGGTCTGGGAAAGGTATGACACAGTCCGGAGGTGTTCTCTGGAGAACTCTGCTCGGTCTACCTCCAGTGTCCAGGGTCCAGGAACCAAGAGGGCTGGTGCATGCATCCAGATCTTGGGTCTTCAGGGTCCTCCCTTGGCCCCGCCTTGTAGGCGTGACAGTTACCAAAGCCTCAATGGGGGTTGGAATGGCTTACCCACTACACAACTCTAGCTAAGTCTCACAAGGGGAGAAGCGGGCACTCAGTGCCCCTGTCTGCAGCCTTCACCGTGAACATTGCCACGGTTTCCTTGTGAATCGGCTCTGACTTGTTATGTTTTCAGGAGAGGTCAGAGAGAGGTGTCACACAACAATGCCTTCCCTCCTAAAATCTGTTCGAGTGACAAGTGTTTGCAAATAACAAAATTTGTCCAGAGTCTATACATAAAGGGATGCCCATTGTGGACCCTGGAGCCTGGCTCCTGCCAAGTCCTACTTGGAACATTGGTGGGGCTCTCCTGCCAACTCCTCCGGCAGAGACCCTCCCTGCTTCCTGCTCAGAATCCACAGTGGACTGGGAGCTGCTAAGAAGAGTGGTTGCCTCTGACAGAATTCCTCGAAGCAAGGTTGCTGTATCAGTTATTCTGTTGCTGTGACAAACTGCCTTGGGGGCAAGTCCCTCCAGTGGGGAAGGGTTTATTTTAACTTATGGTTCCAGGAGGGTAGAGAGTTCAGAGTGGCAGGGGAAGGCCTGTCATGGTATCCGGTGCTGGAAACTGGCTGACCACATTTCTGTCCTTGCACAGGAGGCAGAGACAGCAAGGGGTGGAATAAAGTTTAAACCTTTAAACCCCACCCCCTAATGATGCCCTTCCTTCAGCAAGGATCCACCTCCTAAAGGTTCATAACCTCCCCTAGGCAGTGCCACCCACAGGGGACCAAGCACTCAAATTCACAAGCCTATGGGGAACAGTTTTCATTGAAGACTCCGTTGAATTTTTCACGCCCAACTTGCCTCTGACCTAGATTCTGCCAGATCTCTTCCAGCTGCACTCAGGCTTTCTAGTTGTGTCTCCTTGGCCTTTCTTCAGCTCAGAATCCATTGACTTCAGTCTCCTGATAACTCTGCCATGCATTGTCTTAATTAACCCCTTTAATGCCAGACTGGTTCATCAATCAGTTTTCCTGTTCTAATCAGCTTTTCTGTACCATAAAAGGGCTAACTGCAATTGCCAGGTGAACTCCAAGGGATGATGCAGCTCTAAAATGTTGAGACATGAGTGTCCAGCAGCTATCAGTGTGTGCCCCACTGTGGGAGCCCATTTTCAGGTTCCTCGTGGCTTTACCCAGCAGGTCCGAATAGAGGATGATTAGGACCTCGGACCTGAGTGCAGGTGTCTGAGATGGTCTGCACTTGGCTGTGCTGGGGGGAGATCTTTTGCTCCACCCCTTGGCATGTCTCCCTGAGACAGAGACAGTCAGGGCCCATTGGAATAAGTTCCAGGCCCTCTCGAGGCTATCCTGTATTTTCTGTATATTTTTTTGTATATTCTGTATTATATTTCTGTATATCTCCACAATCTAAATGCTTCTATCTAATATTTCCTGCTGCTTGCACTCAAGAAAACTCTGGAGAGCTATGGGATTGGTAGGTAAACACCCCACACCCCACTCCCTCTGAGTCTTTACCAGTCAATGTCACCATCAGTGATTAATTGATATTGAAGTTATAAAAATTCTAACTCACTGTGTGCTTTTTGAATGGCTGGTCGTCTGTGGCTTGCTTTACACGGTTTGTCTAAATGACTCACTAAAAGTATTATACTTTCCTAGTAGCTCCATGAGGGATGAATTTACCTAGACTAGTAGCTTTCTTTCACTATTGGGCAGAATAGAAGTTTGTTACTAAAATATTGATGATAATGACATTTGAAGATCATATAGAGGCAACTTAAAATTATTTTCATTTTATCATTTTTCTTTAAAGCTCCTATGCTATTTACACATTTCAGCTACTCTCCCAGAGATAGTAAAAGTGAACTTTAATCTTCAGATATTTTTATTCAAACCCTGTTCAAAATCTGTGCCAAATATAACAGATTTCATATTTAATATTCATCATTACCAAATCACTGTTTACTATCCCAGATTTTATATTTTACTTGGGAAAGAGCTGATAAAGATTAAAATAGGATAATTGGATTATGATTCTTCTATTCTACCCATCTATAGTATGGTCCTAGGCAAGCTGTAATAAAGTAGTGACAACTAGATCACTTAGATGGGAATCCACTGTCTCATCATCCAGGAGCCATTTGGGGTCTTACTAGGACCACATCTTCCCAGAGTGGTCCAGGCCAATCCTTCTGCCCCTCCTGCTTCCAGTGGCTATAAGTTTTGGTTTTACACTTGGCTTATGGACCCAGAACTCAATCCCTTGGCCAGCTCCTCCAGAATATCTTCACACCGTCTTCCCTTGTGCACATCTGCCTCCAATTTACTTTTTATATAAGGAAGCAGATCATGGTGGCTTAGGTCCACTCTCATAAGGTGCTTGTGGCTGCTAACTCCTCAGCACCAGGAATAATTGTTCACAATTTGTTGAGATGACAGTCCAACATGAAAGCAGAGTTTCTGTGTAAAGGACTCACTTTTGGTCAATGGATTTTTTTTCTTTTTATTTCTTTTTATTTTTTTGAGAATTTCCATACTTTAATTTTTGAAAAGCTGCATTTGTAGAAAGAATGGTTTTAATAGAACACAAAGAATCTCCCACTTCCACAGAAACTCAGAACATAATACTGAGAGCTTTGTCACACATACTCTCAGCCTGATGTCGGCAGGACTCTTTATAAATATGTCACACCTAACTGGTTTCAAGGAACTGATATTTTACCAGTTGGTACCTCATCTGTTTGATGCAGATGGCTATATATTATAGATAATATGTTTGAGGATCAATTGGACCGTCCCAAAGATATTTATAGCCTGTATATAACCAAAGAAATTAGAAATTGACTGTATTTTATTTGCTAGTATTTTTATAATGTTGGGAAATATTTGCTATTTATAAACTCCATTTCTTTGTATGGTTACTTTTCTGTTTTCTTGACCCAGTAATAACCCCTTGAAAAATAGCATGGTCGTATTTGTAAGTTTAAATACTTAACCTGCTTTCATCACTTTGCACATTAAAGAAATGCATAGTGGTTTTGCATCCTCTGAAACATTGAAGCCTCTAGATGCAGTTAGAAGCTAGTCTCATAGGCCAGTTATGCTGAAAATAAATTTCCCCAAATATATGTTGGAGGAAAATCCCTATTTGAATTCATAATTTCCCTAGATTTTGTTCTAATTTACCAATGACAAAGTTTTAAGTAGAAGGTTTTTTTAAACTAACATTTAAATAAGTTCTGATTTGATTAAACATCCAATAGTTTAGAGAGTACACTGGTATTTGTGCCCCAGCATCATCAGATACTGCCTGTCGTCTTGATTACAAGTGTAACTATAAATGGAGTAAATTGAAATAAACATGGAAGATTACCAAAAATAAATAAATAAATAAATAAATAAATAAATAAATAAATAAATACTTAACCAATGATCTTCTCATTAAACTTCCCTTCAGTAGGGGTCAGTGATCATGTGTTTCACTGGTTGATATACATTTTTATTTAGCAAATGGAGACTATTATCTTTTCTGCTGGCTCTACTTAGAATCATAGAAAACATGGGATGGTCTTTGAATTTTAAAAAAATTGCTTCCCATTCAAATCTACTAAATACATATAATGTGATTCCCTGGAGATACTGTCCAATAAAACTAGGTTAACCTCTTTTAATCTTATGGATTAAAATGCAATATGAGCTGTAGTTAATGTGCATGCAGCAGACTTAAATTAGTCTTAATTATTAAAATGAAAAGGAAAATAACAAAAGATGTTATATAATCAAATAATGCCAAGAGATAGGCAAGCAAAAATATACTTATATACACTGTAGCCAACTGAGATCAAGAATCATGTAGAATTTGAATTTCAAAACACAAATTAGATTCATACTGTTGCTAAAAGTAGCAATTACCGATTACCTACCCAGTCACTGTGAAACTAGAATCTTGAAAAACCCGCATTCTAAAGTTCACATTTGTGTTTCTACTGTGGCAATTCTCTCTTGCAATTTAAAGTGAGAGAACATTTGTTTCTCTCCTGGCCCTACATGAGGAGGTAGGATAGATGGCCACTTTTAAGGTAAAAGGTGTTTCTTCAAAAGCAAGTAATTTCCTGAATCTCTTTAAGTTGTTCATTTCCAGTCTTCTGGAATTTAGAAATTATAAGGTAAATTGTTTTGGCAAATAGACTGCATGCTTCTAAGACAGCAAGACACTCCAAGGTCTCTCTAGGCACAAGATTTAGGAGGTTAAACATTAGCCATGGTAGTGGCAGCACTGTTGAGGGGCTCTCTGTGATTAACTTCTAGAGTGTGGCATGAACTAGAGCTGGAGGAGCTCGAGAACAGCCTATGGTCATAGTCAGGGCGGGCCATGCTGGGACAGGGTGTATGTAGCTCAATTATTCCCTAGAGCCTGGACCTTTTGAGCGATCTTGGCTTGAAGTCTCCTGGCTATGGCGGAATGCCTATGAATTATGGGATATTTATCAGCATCTCTGGCTTTTGCCCAGAAGGTACCTGTAACTCCTCAATGCACTTACCTTGATAAAGATGCCTCTAGAAATGCCCATATGTTCCTGGGGATGAAATTGCCTCTGTTTAAGAGCCACTGATTTATACCGGCCCCAGTTACATTTTGTTTTTAGGTGTCCATACAATTCACGCAAAGGATTGCTCTTTGCATTGCTAAGGAATTGAGTGTAAATTTTCAAACAAATATGATTTTCCACACCAACTTTTGTTAATAAATCACCATGAAAACAGATTTCCTGTCTAGAATTCTGCTGTAGTTAATTTTGCTGTAAATTCCCTTTGGTTTATGGAGATGAAGCAACTTTAATTCATCTGGCACTCCATCTATAATTTTTTACTAATAACAGGCAACGATAAAAGAGAGAGCATGGGGGACTGGAGAGGTTGCTCAGTGGGTAAGGAACTTGCCGCACAAGCATGAGGGCCTGTGTTCGGAACACCAGAAAACATGTGAACATCTGCATGGTGTTATTGAGTTGTTAATGCCAGCACTCCACGCCAAGGTAGGAAGCAGAGGTCTGAGTATTCCTGCAAGCTTGGAGGGCAGCTAGCCTGGGATACAAGAAGAGATCCCGTCTCCAATTAGATGGAAGGCAAGGACTGACACACGAGGTGATTGTCTGACCTCCACTCGGGCACTGGGTGTGCTACACACACACACACACACACACAGAGAGAGAGAGAGAGAGAGAGAGAGAGAGAGAGAGAGAGAGAGAGAGAGAGAGAGAGAGAGAGAGAGAGAGAAACAGTTTTTTCTCTCATCTCTCAGTTCTCTTTCCCTTCACCTGCTGGGCACATGGCTTTGGACAGCTTATTAATTCTTAAGCTCATCGAATCTGTTTCTTCGGAATAACAATGCTTTCTGTAAGGTTCTGTCCTCAGTACACCTGTTACAGTGGTGAATTCCAACTATCAAGTTCACACTGGTAGGTGCTGAGTTTGGAGTCCCCTGATAACACTGTCAGGAAAGGGTGGGGAATGCCTTGAAGTTGTACAATGGATGAGTAAATGTGGGAGACTGACATTTGATAATGGGAGGTGGGGCTCACACACTGTATTATCATTTTAACACTTGATATCACTTAACTACCACTGTGGCTCTGGGCAGCTGGGCACAGCAAGGTAGAGGAAGAATCACAGACTTCTACGGTTTCAGGACTTAATGAATCCATTGCTGAAAATGGCAGGTGCTGTGATAATAACAATTGTGTAAAGCACATTCAGAAATGTATGACATTATTATATTAAATATTTCATATACGCTTTAACCTGTGTTATTAAAGTTCAAATGGAAAGTATCTTAAACTCATTTTTTATAAAAATCACATAAATTTCTGAAGTAATGGTTTTGCTGTCACTGAGGATTGGGATATGTTAGGCATTTTTAGGCAAGAAGAATTATATATTTGTAAATAACACGGGAAGAATAGTTTATTGTAATTTAGGCAAACTGCCAACAATGGAATTACCTCTGTGTGTCTGTTTGTGGTATCTACTTGTAATTGCTTTTTAAACTAAACTCAAACTGATTGTAAACTCAAAATTACTCAACGTAATTTTAAGTGACTGTGTCATCACATCATGCTATTAAGTGAAGTTTTCTAAAAAGCTTTTGGTTATTAGAATTGAAAATGGCATTTATGTTGTAATATCTTCCATTTTATCTTCATAGCCGTCTTTTAAAACCAGATGCATTGTGACTAGGCTATGCACATGCACTTGCCCAGTTGTGTGTGTGTTCCTGCACAACTGTATGCTTAACTGCATAATTACAGGAACATGGCCTATGTTGATAAGGAAATACAGGTTGATTGAAAGCAAATGTCAAGTATGAAGGGCAGTGAAGCATGGAGTTTGGGGAAATATCTGTACATCAGGCCTCATAAAAAGATGTGTTATGACCACCATCAACCTGTCCCCTGGGAGCTTTTACAATTGAAGAAAATGTCACTTGGCTAAGAATCACTTTACAGCACAAATGTATGTCATTTGTAGGAAGTAAAAAGAGAAGGAGAATGGCCTTTGTTTGGAGAATGGGATTGAAAAGCTTGAGTGGTTTGCATTTATCTTGTTTCCTCACTTGAGCTCAGTTTCAGCATTGTGTGTCCTCAGTGAAATTAAACAGCTGCATTAGCTACTGCTGGGTCCATTGCATCATGCTTGCCTCTGCATCCAGCCTATTCATCCTGTGATGGCCTTTGCTAAAGTTGTTTCTATTTAAATATTTAAGAAGAATCCTTCTTACCCCTGCCCTAATTGTAGAAAATGAACTTCATTCACAAAACTGCACTTGCTTGCAGCTACAAAGCCTCCAGGAGCACAGTTTCACATTTATTTTTTCCTGTCCCTTCACCTTGATGTCCCCTCTTCTCTTGTCCCTTTCCCCCTTCCCAGCTTCTGGCCACTGCTCTGTTCCTGCCCCGGGCTTCTGGATAGGAACAATAGAGAAAGGCTCAGAGTTCTGTGGCCTCCTCGGAGGTTAGGATCCCTCCCAGCCAACCACACAGAAGTCCCTCAGGTTGGTGGTGGTTGCTAACAGGTCAGCTTCTTTGGGTTTCGGCCTAGATGGCTCTCTGCCTAGCCCTGTCTAAGACCCCAGACTCCTCCAGATGACCACCTGAGCTCCTGGAGACCCTGGTCTTTCCTTTTCCCCTTCTGTATCCTTGGGTGTAGCTGTCTTCTTAGACCATCTTCAAGTTATCCCGTCAGCCTGGTATCTCCCATTGCTCTTAGGCCCCAGGATTAATGAAGTATTCTATAAATATATTCTAATCTCCCCTAGGTTTTTGAAAGTGTTTTCAGATGGTATACATGCTATGTGATTCTTTTAAATTTGTCTCATAGCTTTTGCTAATTACCTTTTCCATCAATGTTTTTGAAGAGGAAAAGAAAAAGGCATTTAGAAAGAATATAGCTTTATTTTTTAACATGATAGCATCATTTTTTAATTTAGAGTTTGAGAAAAAAATATTTTTCAAAGCAATTTGCCATATTTGACTAGAATGGGGTGGGCAAACTCAATACGTAAAGGAAGAGGTAGTGTATGTTGAGTGTTTGGCAGTGGCATGATCTCAGATGAACTAAACTATAATGGTGCAAAACCACCCACACAGCCAATGTGTAACTGCTGGGGGGGGGGAGGCTGAGTTCCAAATTACGCTTTTTTTTTCTCCTAGCTAAGCTCTGCCAATTCCTAGAGGGGAGGTAAGAAAACATAAGGAAACTCCAAAGATGTATAAATTATAAATCTGTATAATGGATAAAATTATAAATCCTCTAGCATTTAAATTGCTTAAATCATAGTAAAAAACTTTATATTTCACTAAAATATTTCAACAGATAAATATTATATTGAATGAATTATACATGATATGTATATAATGTATAAAAAGACTTGAAATGTCTATTGTGATTGAATTAAATACTATTTTGTGAATTAACCTGAATTAAATAGTATGTTGTATATTAAAATAAGATTGGATGAGGTTAATACTTAAGAGATCTTTAATTAACCTTAACTAGCAAGTGTTACTACATAGCATCTTGTAAATCACACTCATGCTTAAGCTAGTATAGAAATGAATGTCTATACTCATTCAGCATGTGTGTGAGTGTATGTGTGGGTATGTGTATAATTGTGTGCATGTATGAGTCTGTGTGTGGGTATATGTATGTGTGAATGTATGAGTGTGTGTCTGTGTGCATATGTATGCATGTGTATGTGCAAATGTGTGTACATGTGTATGTGCAAGTGTATGTGCATATGTACTCATGAGTGTTTGTTCGAATGTGTATGTGTGCATTGTGAGTTTGTGTGTGACTGTGTGTACATATATTTCTGTATGTGTATCTGTGACTGTGTGCATGTATATGGTATGTGTAATTGTTTGTACACATGTGTATATATGTATGTGTGAGTGTGTGCATATTTGTGTATATGTATGTGTATGAGTGTGTATGTGTGTGTGCATATGTATGTGTGTGTATCTGTGAGCGAGTGTATATGAGTGCATGTATGTCTCTGCATGTGCATATATGTCGATGTCATTGTGGGAGTGTATGTGTACGTGTGAAGTTCTGCCTGTGTCTTTGTATGAAGAGCAGGTAGAGGAGAGGAGGAGGGTTTGGTAACTGATTCTTGTCCCCTGAGATGTGAGCCAGCAGGGCTTACACACCATCTTCCTCATTGTGCAGGGTGAATGTAGAAAGGCACAAGGCTCAAGGCACTCACCTACCTGATGTGCGCAGCGGGTTGTCAGGTTTGGTTCCATAGGCACTCCTCACACACATGTTTCATAGGATGTTCCAGCTGGATTTCAGTGCCTTACCTTTACATTTATGGTGGTCACGGAGGTGGAACAGACCTCTCGTGTTCTTGCCAGCATTTCCACAGGAAATGGAAGTGACATCAAATGGCGGTCTGGTGTAGGCTGCTCTCAAAGCTTACACCTCTGGTCTCAGTTTTCCTGGCCACATCTATGCATTTTTATCACTGCTTCTCCTGTTGTCTGTAAAACCAGTTGGGTCGAAATTCTTTATGAGGTCCCTGACACTCTATGCTGGATGAGAAGCTCCCCTGCCTATCTTGGTGGTCTTCAGATGTACATTCCAGAATCCCCCAAAGGTACCATGATCCATTCCCTAATAGAGTGAAGGGCAGATACACTGACCAGGTGTCTGGAAACAGCTGTTATAGGAACATGCCAAACACTGCTTCCGTTTGGCAAGTTGAAGTTCCGAGTCTAGGTGTTTTGAATCTCGTGCCTGGCTTTAACGAGGCTGTGTTTAATTTTCATGCTAGTGCGTTGAGAGACTAGACTCTCTTGTTAATTGTATGCGTCTTTGGGGAGGAAGAACTCCAGGTACTTCAAGTCTGTCAAGGGAACTCACAGAGGATGGTGTATGTTGGTTCACAGCCCAGCAAGGAGCCTGAGGTCCCTGTCCTTTGCAGAATGCTAGCATACACCCTGGAGATGGGTCACTTGCCTTGTAAAGTGCAGGGTTTTTCTTTTTTTCTTTTTTTCTTTTTTTGGGGGGCAGGGATATTTTCAAACAAGAAACAATACAAAATGCCTTCTGCATCAGAAAGCATCCTAGACAGTAGTTGGAAGGAAAAGGAGACTATGGAATCATGTCTAAATACTTCTAATTACAGAGAGGCGTCTTGAATTGCGTTGGGGGCACGAGGAATTTAGCACACAGCTGCAGACATTTCTTCCTCCTCTGTTTGCCTTGGTGTTATTATTGGAATAGAAGGAAGTGAGAGTGAGTGTCCTGATGGGCACTATGCCCTAGACTGACAGAGTTTATCTGGCTGCAAGAGAATGCCCTTTCCCGTGCCAGAGTCCTGCTTCCTGATGGAAGGACATGGCTATGACAGTGACCTTCCCTCCCCCATTCCTAGAATAGAACAGGAGTTGAAGCAATGTGTGGGACTGACATGGGGACAGCCATTCATTTAAGTTTATCCTTTTTGTACAAGTAGCTAAGACAGGGAAAACAAAAGAAAGCTGTTCCTAGTTTTCTATAAGAGAACTTTGTTTGGGCCCTGCTCTGCGATTAGGCCCTTTGTGTTTGTTATTGTCTCAAAGTTTTACCCCAAGAAAGAATTCCTGCATTTTAAAGCATAGGAGAAAAATTCAACCACTGATGATTGTCAGAAATAATTGATAAATAGGGTAGATTTTTAAATCAGAGTCATCATTACTTTTAAAAAAGGAATGGGAGTAATTATAGTCTCCTAGTTCCGTTTTCACGGGCTCCTTGTTCACTTGAAAATGCTAGCTTTTTTTTTAAACATAATTCATTCAGGATGTATCTACATTGAGACTTTTGAAGCAAGCCAATCTGGGTTTGAGTTTACATTATGAAAATGAAGGCCCTTTGCTTTCTCCTTGTCAGGATTAGTTTCTTTCAGAATTCTTTATTAGCTACTGTTTTAAAGTCAACTGAAAATTACTGCTGTATTAATTGCAATGTATTTCATTTGAGTCAGAGTATTCAGTCAGGAGAATAAATTCCATAAAAATGAAACCATTATATATATAATATGCCTGTGTGTACTCTCATAATTTATGTCTAATGCTGTTTGTAATAATCAGTCACATGATCCCCAGGTTCTTTGCTACTTACTCTTAGAAACTTAAGAGGCTGCTGAAGAATAACTGAGGAATGGTCACTGGGTTGAGAGGATATGCATTCATTTGGATATGTTCTGCCTAACACAGAACATGTCTGTGTCAGTACATATAACTCACTAACTTGCATGAGTTGAAGGAATTGATTAAAGATAATTAGACAGGTCCCAGCTAGCAAGGTATCTTGGTGCCCAGCCAAAGATTGTGGTGTGCAGAAATCTGGCTTTGTCCAGGATTTAGCCCTTGGTGGAAAAGCTCTCTAGAGTTCTTGTCCTTGATTGTGAGCAGAACCAATGAATATGGCTTGCTATCATTACTGTGGTAATCAGAGTTGATTCTCCTGGGTAGGTTTGTTCTATCTATGTTAATCTTGAGAAGTGTAATAGCAGGTACTCCTTTGACCTTGAAGAGACAAACTTCCATGCTGCAAAGAAGTATGTGTATAGCATTGGACCCACCTGATGAGCCAACATAATTTTCAAACTCAAAGTGGCATGGTTTCACATTGGAGGCAGATTGATACTCTGTTGTAGAGTTTCTTCCGAGCACTACCTGCTGTTAGTAGGATTCCCCAGCCTTGACCCACTAGATATCAGTGGTACCCATCCTTCCTTTGAGCTGTGACAACAAAAACTGAGAACATTGGCAAATATCTTCGTAGGGAGAGACAGATCATTTATCTACCCTTGGGACTACCAGTATAAACCTAATTTTACTATAGAGAAAACAGATTTTGAATTGGAGCTGTCAGCTGGGTTGATTTAAATATTTGAATGAAGTCGAAGTACTTCTTATTTTTAGTGCAGATAAAGTCTATGCTAGAGGGAAAGAAATGGAAATTTTATCCTAATGATAATAATGATACATTATGAAAGTACAATTATTATTCTGTGTTTTATGTATTTTTAATCCTACTTGGAGCATTGAATATTAGAAATTAAATTTTGATAACTCTTCTTAATTATGTTGTATTAATAAATTTAGTTGGGCTTCTATGAAAAGAGATATGATAAAGACACATACCCCATGGGATATTTACACAGCTAGAACAAGACTTTTAAAGTTGTTTTCATGGTGCCTAGAAGCTTTTAGTTCACAACTAATACTGTTCATGAAGAATTGAGTGAGAGTAATAAGGAAATCACATTTTATAAATGTTGATATCTCACAGATGGATGGTTTATTTTTAAAATCATGTTTCTCAGCAATCAGATCAATGGCATCCAAGTCTGGGGAGGAAGGATGAGTGTTGCTCTGTTGGGTAACACCTCATCTTAGCAAATTGAATTAATTTGTGTATTTCACACATAAAAATCCTATTTTGCTTTTTCTATTCCAATTTCTGTTTATTTTAGAGGTATCTGGTTTGCAAGCCCACCACAGTAACTGGAGTCTTAGACACTTCATATTTTTCCAATTGGTGATTAGACTTTGAGTGACATGTTTATATTTCTATTTCTGGTTAGTCAAGAATTTATATTTCCATTTGAGGCTGGTCCAGTAGATACGGCTTTGCAACTTCTACACAGACACAGGTCATCACCAGTGATGATGAGGGCAGAGATGCCTTCCAGGAAGAGAGCCTCAGGCTGAGTGTGCCTCGGCTTTGAACATGGCTCTGTGACCTGCCTAGACCATGTGGAAGTGCAATTATTTTCTAAACAGGGGTAATGATGGTGACTGGTGGTCCTAAGAGTCTCTTCCTCTTAGAGTTTTCCATAATTCATTGATCACAAGTGACAACCACAAGAAATGTGTGCATGTCTAGTCAGAATCTGTAAAGAGCTGGTGTGATGTAGTAGGTAGTGCTTGATATGTCCATCAACAATGTACCTGACAACATCAAGGAGGGAAACACCTGTGACAACAGGTGTAACATAAAGACCCATCCCGGCAATCCAAACCTTGAGATGTGTCAGCATACAAAGTGCATAAACTAAGATTGGCTTTGGATGTGTGTGTGTGTGTGTGTGTGTGTGTGTGTGTGTGTGTGTGTGTGTGTGTAAGCGCGTGCGCACGCGCTTCGCTCCTTATCCCTAATGTGGAAATGCTCTGAGAAAAGGTGCATGTTAAAATAAACAGTTTCAAAACCCTGTCCCTCTGGCACATACCAGACTGTATCAGGGTTCCACCACCCCTTTCCAGGGTGAGAAGTTAATATTTCAGACATTGTAAACCAGGAAGTACAACCAAAGATATCTCTTTATCTAGAAGGAGAAAACAGTTTATACGAAGCCCTCAATGACAATTTATAAATTTCAAACCATTCCTAGTGGGGCAGTCTATAAATAGGTAATGCATTTGCAGCAGGGGTCATAGTGCAAAGCCAACCCACTCAATTTTGTTTTCATTTTGCCTCCTACTTTGTCTGTCATTTTTTCCCCCTTCTAACAAGAAGTTCCAATTAAACAACACTTTATAGCCTTGTCCAGGAGAAACTTCGCTCAAGAGGTCAAGAGTATCAGGGGCGGTTCATGAGCTCCCAGTCACAAGCACCTCCAGTTGACTTTGAAGGGGCCAGGGAATGAGCGCTGAAATGAGTGCTGTTTCTGCCTAGCCTCCATTTCTAAGCCCTCCGTGCCAAGAGTCTAGAAAGGGTTATTGTGTTGCGGGAACTTAGGGACTTGTTCTACTCACGTTTTGGGGCATCTTTCTCTGAAATTTTCTCTTTCGTGTAGATTGATATGTGTAGAGGCATTCAGCCCTTCAGAGTCCATGCTACAGTTTAATGATTCTCTAAGAATTCTAACACCTTAGCATGGGATCACGTTCAGTGACTCATTTTTTATACGTGACAGACATGAACCAAGAGTTATATGACGGTGGAGGAAACAGGCTCAAGCTTCCAAATGTCCTGTATGGTCACAGAGTCATGCTTTGTGCCTCCAGTAGTAAAATCGGAGCAGTGTCTGCCAGGTATACCCCATACCCAGAACTTCCACTGGGATATGGCCACATAGGCATCTTTTCCTAGAAGGTATTAAAATTTCGTGTTGTAGACGGAGAATAGGTACTTTTTAACCATCTAAGCTTCAGTTAGACAGACTGGGCTGTAAATGCCAGCTCTAATACCAGCTCAGGGCCAGCTGTGCAAGCCAGCTGCAGTGCCAGAGTTCTCTTCTGACACCTCTCTAAAGTTATGAAACTGTGACTGAAGCTCAGTGCCATGTGTTATTAATGGGATTGGTTTCCTACCTTAGAAATGAACCTCAGAGTTAATCCTTATTCTCCGTTGATGTAGACTTAACATGTTCTAATATCTACAGACAATGAGCATATAAGAAAATAGATCTAAAAGAATCTTGAGATTATAATCAGACAAGTCTATCCCTATATTGTTACCATTTCAGGGAAATTATTCTGAGAATACTTCTGCTCCATTTTCGCGTTATTGTTTCAAGGTCATTACACTCTTTGATACTTTCACCATATTTTCAGGGGAACAAACAAATTCATGTTAGAAAACTTGCCCAAGTTTGTGTAGCTAATAAAAGCAAAACCAGAATGCAGATACCATTCTTTTGTCTATGAATCACACAGCTTTCTCAAAGTCTACCTATTGAATCAGACACAAGTCACACCTCTAACACAGTAGGGTTTTTTTTCTCAGTATGCATTTTTCATTGTTCCCATGTATACAAAAAAAACAAAAAAAAACTAGCACAATTGGCCATTTTTATATTTGCAAATTCTATATCTGTTGATTCAGCCAACCTCAGACTGAAAATTCTCAACAACAAAAACAAACAGAAAACAAAACATTGCTATTGCTGAATATGTATGGAACTTTCTCTTCTCTTTGTTCATAAGAAGAAACTATGGCAACCATTTACACGGCAAGTACATTATAGGAATTATAGGCAATGAGGACAGATTAAAATACAGTGTGTGTGTGTGTGTGTGTGTGTGTGTGTGTGTGTGTGTGTGTGTTGTGCAAATGCTATATAATTCTATATAAGGACCATGAGTATCCTAGTATTTCAAGATCCAAGGGAACGTGGAAATAATCACTACTGGAATCATTTGTCATTTCTCCCTGTATTATCTATCTATGTGTCTCCTCTGTCTTAAACACCAACATATATATGTGCCTTCAGGGTAGAGGGCAGAGGCTGCTGGTAAACTGATGTGCTGCAGGTGAGGTGCTCAGACTCTATCTCACAGTTCTTTCTACTTAGCCTCCTCTCTACTTTTAGCCGAATTTTCATTTTCCCTTTAGTGTGAAGTTCTTGCAACTGGGAGGAAAAATGGTTTTATGTAACATCCACAAAGATAGTTCCTGATTTAAATATACATTGTATTCACTCCTTTACCATGAAGTCACCATCATTTCTTAAACAAATTGAAATATACCTTCTTGAAAAATAAATTATGATGCTTAAAACACAAACAAAATTTATCCTTAACTTATTAAATGGTTACAAATCAATCTGTTGTTGCTGATTAATTATCTATACCGAGTAGCATTTAAAAATCTGTGATAAATTGCTGTAATCCCTTGAAGTGTTTGAGGTGATTATTTGTGAAGTGTGATCTAAATGAAATTCAGGGTAGTTGAAGGAAAATAAATTCCTTATTAATAGCCAATTATCTTTCTCTCACTTCTGCATTCAATATGTCTTACTTTTGTGTTGACTCTAACTGCTGGGGACAATGATATTTATTATGATGACATTTTTACTCCCGATGTAATTAAGCTCCTTTCACATTCCAATGTGATACTGTCATATTACCATTTACTGACAGAGTCTAGACTTCATTGCATAATAAAAATGATAAAACTCAAGTTTTATATTTCATTGTCCAGGAGTCTCAGGACTGCATTTTCTCTGATTTTTCTTCAGTGAATGGATGGGCTTATCTCTGTCTGTCCAAGCATCCTCCATACAGAAGCAACTTGTTGTCTACATCTTATACATACAAAAAATACCTTATACATTTTTCTCTAGGTTTCTAACATCAGCCTATCTCAGTTTATTTTTACCAATATGCTAGAAGTATTTGTGTATTATCCCTTTTGATTGACAGTTTAGTATCTATTAAGTCTTAACAGATAAAATCTGCCAATAGATTTGTGAGGGCAAATCATAATATAGTTGGTGTGAAATCCATCACCAACAGCACAACATGGATAAAAACCTACTGCATTCATCAAGAGCAGAGAATAGCAAATAGCATGGATGTCTAAAAAACTAATCAATAGTCTTAAGTTGCTTGAAAAGAGTTTATCATATTGTTTATTAAATAGCACATAATATTATGATATTGATTAGGCTATGTTAGCATTCTGTATTAGAACCTATCAGATCTGAAGGGTTATTCATGTTTTTGAATGATACATTAAAAAATACTTATTTTAAGAAATATACAGAGGTAAAATGAATAGTATTTATATTGAAACTGTACATATTTAGCAGCCAACCAAAAAGCTCATCAATGTCATACTTTGCAAACCAGGCCTCATCTATTTACATGTCCACCCTTGGTCCCAAGCTACCCTGAAACATATCACAGATGACATGACATTGCTTGTATTACTGTGTTTTGGGCCTCTGTACTTGAAAGTATAGCTAATCAGAAGGAGGCAGGACAGGTGGAGGAATTAGTGCTGTGGTATGGTAAACTCAAGGAGGATCCTGAGTGCACTTGGAGGGAGAGAAGATGATTTGAGGACACATTGATAAGCAGAGGACACAAATATGGATGTGGGTAAAGAATTCATCTATATCTCCAAGGCACAGAAACAGAAATCATGAGTGAAAGATGTGAGTGATGAATACTAGTTCTGTAAGGAAGGGCTTGCTTATATCAGATTGGCTGAGGGTGGAAAGTAATGATGAACTGATGTTTTCAAATAACTGGGATTTTTAAAAGTAAATTATTTATTTATTTACTTACATCCTGGCCGCAGTTTTCCGTCACTCCTCTCCACCTAGTCCTTCCTCCCACCCCACCCCCTGTTCCCACCCCCAATCCATTCCTCCTCTATTTCTGTTTAGGAAAGGGTAGGTCTCCCATGAGTATCAACAAAACATGGCATATCAAGTTGCAATAAAGCTAAGCACCTCTCCATGTATTAAGGCTATTCAAGGTAACCCAGTATGAGGAGAAGGGTCCCAAAAGCCAGTAGAAGAGTTGGTTCCTACTAAGTCCTACTAAGAATCACCTTCTCCCCTACATCACTTGATCTTAATTTTTCAGATTACAATATAATTACATCATTTTCCTACCCCTTTTCTCCCTCAAAACCCTCCCATATACCCATCCTTCCTCTTTTTCAACTTTATGGCTCCTTTTTATTAATTGTTGTTTTATACATTATACATATACATATATTCATATATAAGTAAGTACAACACAGTGAGTCTGCAAAATGTTACTTGTATATATGTTTTCAGGCCTGACCATTTGGTATTGGATAACCGGTTGGTGCATTTTGAAATAAGCCCTTGACTAAGATGCCCAGAGGACTTTGTTCTCACCTAAGCCCAGGCAAGCCTCGAACATGCATTCTCCTGGATAAGCTTCAAATCCTTAATTTTTATAAAAGTGAAGGATCTAATATGTTGTGGATATTAAAATCATGCAAAAGCCTCCATCGTGGTGGTGTGGAGACAGAGTGCTGCATAACAACTCTGGAGCTTGAGCCAATAACCTTGAGACTTCCCTGAATTTGGCCATGTGCCAGCTCGGCATTGCACAAGTTCAGTGAAGCATAAGCCCTCACTGAATCTCAGCTTCCTAATCTGTGATTGGGATTTTTAAGGGATTGTCTGGAGGTTAAATTAAGAGCAATAATTAAAGTCTCTCTCCTTTCCTCTATGCTGCAGTCGGGGCTTCCTGGAGGCTCTCAGCCCTCCTTGTGCTCACAGGCAGGGTCTCACAAGTTCTGCACATTAAAACTCCTTTGGTCTAGATGAATTTTTGATGAATTTGTTCTGCAATGCTGGAGATGAAGTGGTGAGATATATCCTCATTAAACTAGTAAAAATAGTTGAACTGTGCCAACCCCTCTCCATTGAGAGAGACTAGTCATAATTTCATATCACTTGAGCATCTTATATTCTTTTTCTCAAGGAAGGGGTTGGTTAAAAAATAAAACATTGTTTTCTTGTACTATCCTAACCTACCTGATAAACATAGCTATGTTAATATAATTTTACACTAAATAATGATGCTTTATTCAACCAAGCATACAGCATTATAATGATAGAGATATTTAAAATCTGTGGAGCCATAGCTCTCTAGAGAGTGTTACAAGTAACATAGCTCTCCCCTGAATCATGTCTCTGTGAGTTCTCTTGAACTTGGACTTTAAGATTGAGGTGTGCACAGACATTCTACTTATAGGATACTTAGAAAGGAGAGAAACCCATGTGCTTTGAAATGAGTCCTTATCTTCTAACATTCACTGTTATTTGAAACAGCAAAGCAAATATAGAATTCCAGACAGGCCTTCTCTCCTTTGGAACCATCAGCCTACATTTACATCCCACATAGAGATCCCCACTATCCTAAGATACCCCCAGGGCCGATATGAGCCACCAGTGTGTAGGGCTCTCTCAGGGTGGCACTGAGCACTGATGCCTTTTGTTCATAGACTGGGAAATGTGCACTGAGTGGATGTTTTGCAGTGGTAGGAGATGTGGGAGTGGTTTGGAAGGAGGGGCACAGTGGAGCAAAGAATGTTAAAACTTAGTAATTTCTCTTTCATCGTCCTCCACAAAAATCTGCCCTTCTCCTCCCAGCATTTCTCAGATGCCAGGCCTCAACATGAACAGATGGCACTATAGCCAACTGCTTTACAGATCCTAGACTGCAATGCAAGGTAGGTAGATAGCGGCCTCGTGGTGACCTGAGAAGAAACCAAACAGATAGCTCACTTGATCTCGGTCCTTCAGTCATCTTCTGGGGATAGTCACCTGCATAAGGTCCCCTGGATGGATGAGTGTTGACACCCAACCCTGTACCAGTAAGATGGACAACATTTTATGAGTCACACTGACTGGAGTCCTGGAGTAGGAAAAGGCTACAGACCCTGCATGGACACATGCCACTCATGCCCAAAAACACAGGGAACAACCAGGAGCTGTAAAGGAGGTTCTGTGAGTTGGCCTTCATATCCAGTGAAAGATGTAGTTCATTTGTTCGGAGAAATCCCATGAGATATTCAGAACCAGAGCTCTCTACTAGTGGATAAAATCAGCTGAACTGTGTCCCTTCGACAAGCAGAACTACTTGGTCAGAAGACTTTACCATATGGTGTTAGGATAAAATCAACTGGACTTTGTCCCTTTGACAAGCAGAACTACTTGGTCAGTGGACCTTACCAGACAGTGTTAGGGTGAGATCCTTCAAGAGGGTACTTCGAGCTCCTCCTGGGTTCTCACAGGTCTGAGGCAGAACCTGGCCGTGGGCTTTAATTCTAGGCACACATCTCAGTGCTGAGGGATGGGGGGTGGAGCTTATTTGCATTCATAATAGACACAGCCTCAGTTAATTGGCTCACACATGAATATTTCTCTTTCTCTTACTCATATTTGCATGCATTTATAGCAAGAATTCCAAGAATTAAATTAGAAAGAATTTTAGATGAGGAAATTTTCAACTTCCTTCTCTGGGGCTCAAAATAAGGAATATTACATGATTCTTGTCCACATTCCATGAATTGTGGTATGTCCTTCTCCATGCCCAAAGCAGCAAATCTCTACAGCAGTTCACACATTTGGTAATGTTGAATGGATAGATGTGTTACCTAGAAGCTATATTCAATATCTAGATTTCTCTGTCTTCAAATATAATTACAAAATTATAAACTCAGATGTGTGCTTTCTTCTTGTGTGTTTCCATTCTTGATCTGTACAAAGTATACCCGAGCTGAGCTGAGCCCATGGTGGGAGGTTTTAGTGTAGGCAAACCACATTCCCAACCATACTCTGGCTGGCTTTGAAAACCTGAGGACTCCAGAGTGTTTTCATTTGAACAAATGCTGACTTCATTTTTTTTTTTAATAAAATGGCCTTGTTTAAATCAGAAGATTTTGGGGCACAGTTCTTGAATTTACCTAGAACATCATTGAAGCAAACTGTAGGTCTCCCTGGTGGTGAGAAGATTTGATATTTCACAAATCCTTTGTACCCCATTCCTTCCACTCTACCAATTTCTGTTGCTTACCCCAGCCTCTTCCTTTCTTCCGTTACCTCCTTCCTTGTTCTTGATAGTCTTACAACTTGGATTACTCTAGGCTATGGAAATGTGCTCCACAAATGTACACTGTTCTTCAACGGGAGACAACAGACCCAAGCTGAAAGTAATGGGCTCTTATGCTACGTTTTATTTTCTTCAGGTTGTACAACGTGGTTCTTCCAAATAGTCTTCGGTTTAGGTTTGTTTATATCTGTCATTGTAATTCCATATTTCCTCAAGGGAAACTAGGCACAAAGCCACCCTTTGAGAGTTTCCAATTTTAAAATTAGCTGAACAGAAACCACAAAAACAGATTGACCAACTAAGCTGGGTTCTTATCACACTCTGCAGGGGAGACATCCTGCCTCTGAGATGAGGCAAGAATGTGTTTGAGAAAAGATAAATCATTACAGTCTGTGATCACTTTCTCAAATGGACACACACAGAGAAATCACCACCAGAAGTAGAGAAAAGCTAGTCTGAGGGAAGCTACTGATTCAGAGCAGTGATGATGGTTAAAAGTCAAAGGGCATTCTGTGAGGGAAATCTGATCTGATCATGCAAACACTTGGTAAAGAATACTGTTCTAGTTTCTTGCTAGGACCTCCTTCAAGTCATAGGTAAAGACTGAGTTGGGGCTGGCAAAGCAGTTTAGTTACTAAAGTACTTTCTACACCACCATGAGAATGTGTGCTTGATCCCCAGCACCCACAAAACTGGTTGTGGTGCTGTGCTCTTTTAGTCTCCACTCTGGGGAAATGAAAGCAGGGGCATCCTTGGAGCTCGAAGGTCAGCTAGCCTCTTCTATTTGAAGACATCCAAGCTAGTGAGAGACTGTTTGAAAAAAAAAATAACAAGATGGTTCCTATGGAATGACATCCATGGTTGACCTCTGGCTTCAAGATGCACAAATATGTGCACCTGTGCATGAACACACACACACACACACACACACAGAGAGAGAGAGAGAGAGAGAGAGAGAGAGAGAGAGAGAGATTATATATGATACAGACTTCTCATGACTTCAAGAACCTTGGGTGTGGAGTAGAAAGTCAGCATTCAGTTCTATTCCTTTCATGGGGTAGCAAAGTTTTTAGAAATTCTTAAGGCATGGCATTATTCCAGCTTTCTCAAAATATTACAATAAGCAACTTAATATTCTAAACAGATTTTTTTTTTGGTTGGCAGACATCTGTATACCCACCCCCTCCTGACTGAATGGATTTAGCTTTTCAAGTCATTTGGAACCCCACAGGCATTTATTTGGAATTTTATTTTTAAAGCTCCCTCAAAGCAAAGAATAATTTTTCAGTGAACACGTGTGGAAATATTGTTACTATGGACCTTCTGTGAATATTAAAACCAAATCATTCCCAGTAGCACTTTGCATTTCCCTCTCCCATTGTAGTTGTGCTTCCAAGTTACAGACAGATAAAATGAAGGATTAGAATGGGATTAAATGGGGGCTTTTCCTTAAACAATTTAAGTAATTACATAGTTAACAACTTTGCAAGCTTCTTCTGTATAGACACTGTACTAGATGCTAAGTATAATGTCTCCTTAGTCCTCAGCAAGACCCTTTGATGTCATTGCTATGCGTTGTATCCAGCAGCCAATGAGAAAAAAATGAGGGAAACAGAAAAAAAAAAAAAGATTAGACTAATCCTTTTAGTCTGTGTCTAGCACCGCTCTCCACACCCAGGGTCACCCCAGGGTCCCATGGCCTCATTTCTTTTCCCATGTCCTTTATAAATGTCAAGTCCCTCAGGATTTTAGTGTCCCAGGTATTGAGCCTGAAATGGAAAACATGATTGATCAAGAAGCCTTTCTTATCAACAGCTTGCCCCATTGGCTATTCATCTTCATTAGATAATGTAAAGCCAGTCCCAAGGCTTCAGAATTCTGATCAATGCATTTTTATCTGAGATGCCAAAAATTTTTATAACATAGTAAAATTTTGTTTAAATGAGCCTTTTAGTTTAAGAATGTACATGAAAATGCGGTTATGCCTCAAAGTAGCTTTTTGAGTAGCTGTATATGAAGGGGGGATGGAAATGTCTGTAACTTATCCTTCTCATATTCCTTGCAAATCAATACGAGTCTTTCTATTTTCCATTAGTGACATAACATCTTGTTTGGCGTCTCATCTCTCCAGTACCCCTTCTTGGCCCTTCACAGTTCATTTTCCACACTCAGTCCAGATGAACAGGCTGCAGATCAGGGACTCTGCTTCTTGCTTGGCTTCCAGCACCTCTGGGCCCTGTTATCATCTGCAGCCTCTGATGGAAAAGCAAACCCTGCCCATGGGCTGTGTGTCTTGCTATCTCTAGGGCCTTGGTTTCTGATAGGGAGCTCTTTAGGGGATCCCCCTCCCTTGTACATTTCTGAGCTGTTTCTGAGCCTTGTGTAAAGGTCCTTGGAATACGTGTCATTGTCGACATAAGTAAAGCATCTGGAACCACACCCACATTGCTACCTAATTCCTGAACTGGGTTCTGAACCACTCGTGATGCCTTTCGCCAGAGAGGAAAGACAGTTAGGTGGTGAGAACTTGGTTTATTTTCACTGTTATTCACTGGCCACCTGTGCAGTGAGGAGATGTAGTTAGTTCTTTAGATCCCCACAAAGTCCCCTCTCATGCCTGTTCAGATATGTATTTTCAGTCAAGACCATGATGTTTATATTGCATTTTCAGGAGGAAATTAATGAAGGATTAATAAAGACAGTATATAAGTAGTCTGAACCATTTTGTCAGATGGGCAGAGCTCAATCTTTAGAGGAGCTATGCATGTGTGGCCTCTACCATATGATGTGCCATGTACCATTTGCCCATAGAAAACAAAAAGTAGATTGGCCAGTCCCTTTATGGAACTTTTCAGGTTGCTGAGCACAAAAGATTCCAGGTCCGACTATTCCTCCTGAAATATACTGGCCTACAGTTCATAGGTACAACTAGTTGCACCTTGACAACCCCCACTAGGACCTGAGGAAACAAGAGCAGGCATTATTCCTGCCCTGTACAAGTGCAAGGTGGGCTCAGAAATGCAAGTGAATTTGCCTGGACTTCACACTCAGTTTGAATTCTTAAACCCAATGTTTCTACTGAGGAATGTGGTGAACCTCTCACTTTCAAGTTTTCAGAGAGACTCACTGTGTCCTTTCAAGTTACCAGATGAGTCCTTCTTTCAGCCAGGTTTTAATGAAAATGTATTCTGGGGCAGGCAGACCTTAAATGCTCAATAATAAATTATTGAATCGCATTACAGGACTCTTCTGTGAGAAGTTGTATAGTCAGACAAACATTTAATCAATCGGTAGTAATTAAGAAAAGCAGTGATGAGTGATGCTGCCAAGAATGCCAAAATGCCAGCAGTGTCCCTGGTATCTTTTTTTAAGGAGGCTCATGCTGAAAGCCTACTCTCACTGTGTGGCTTTGGAGCTGATGTCTGAATGATAGGGAGTTAGGCAGAGGTGGGGGTTAGAGTCCTTTGGGGAAAGGAGCCAGCAAATACACAGGCACAGGACAGGGCCAGAGTCTGGTGGTCTGAAAGCATCTAAAGGGTTTTGAGATCCTCCCCGTTGTGCTAATGTGTCAGAGGGATGCCATCAAACAGAGAAATGAGGACAGAACCTCACTGGGCTTTGTGAATAAAGCCAAGGGCTCCGAATTTCATCTCTAAGATGGTGGCAGCAAGTTACTAGAAGGCATTGAGCTTCATCTAATTTCCATCTATAAAAGATACTTTAAGGTAGAAGAGTGCTTTCATGGAAGAGGATTGGAAGAAAGACACCAGAAAGGAAATCATTGTAGTTAGATGTAGGAATGACATAATGGAATGGGCAGGGTTGGTTTGTCTATTTCTTTGTTTATAGTCATCAGAATTTACTGTAGAGTAGACACTGGCAATGTGAGAACAAGAAGATTCAAGAACAATTAGGGTATGTTTAACAACTGAGGGAGGGATGATTATCTAGTCAACTCTAGTGGAGGGCAAGTTGGAAGGCATGGAGGGAAAACATGCAATTTTGATGGCTAATAATTGGGATGCTTTGGGACACATTCTAAGGGATGTGTCCAGGAGAGAGTTGGAATTGATAGTCCAGACTAAGTGATGCTCCCCAGAGAGCAGGGGTGTACAAGAGGGTCCTGAGCACATGCAGGGGCATGTCACAGGCAAAGGAGACTGAGAAGCTGCATCTGAGGGAGAAGACAAAAACCTAGGCAAGAATGGCAAGGTTAAGAAATCCTAGCCGGGCGGTGGTGGCACACGCCTTTAATCCCAGCACTTGGGAGGCAGAGCCAGGCGGATCTCTGTGAGTTCAAGGCCAGCCTGCACTACCAAGTGAGCTCCAGGAAAGGCGCAAAGCTACGCAGAGAAACCCTGTCTCGAAAAACCAAAAAAAAAAAAAAGAAATCCTTAATAAAAAATTCATTCAATAGTCAAATGCCAGGTTAGACATTGTTCTCTGTTATCCAGGGAGCTAATAAAAATAAAGATGATGGTGGTGGATTTTTTTTTATTTTAATGTCATGTGTCAGGGTAAATCAATTGTCCCTCTCACTAAGAGTTTCATATGGGATTCTTGGATTAATTTTATATCCGTGACATGGGCAGCACCTTGATGTAAACCCTGTGTATACTGATCAGCCACATGGAAGGCTGCTTCATCCATCTGTGGGCTATTGAGACTGACTTCTCTTCCATTTCCATCTCCCCAAAACAGGAACAAAACCTAAACCCAAATAAATATGAGAGCCATATGTACATTAGTAGACTTTCTTTGTTCTCAAGCATAAAATACGTGTAGAATGAAGGTAATCTATAGCTTACCATTACCTTATATTCGGCTTCTTTCTAAACAATAAACTAGTTTTAGAGTCACCACCCTATTTGGGTGGAATACTTCAAACTCACCTCAGAGGTAGGATTCAGACTCTTCTGTCTGGAACAACAGAGGCTTTTGCCATCTCTCTTTGCCGCCCACAATACCTGTGTGTGTCCTGTACCACTCTCCCCAGCCTGCATGCGATTCTGCCTCATTGAAGTTTCTTGAACTAGGCTTCTTGTTTACCCCAGAAACTTCAACTACAGATGCTTATGACTTGGTTTCTGTTTCTCCTGTGCTCTGCTTTCCCTGTGAAGCTCCTATTTTATTCTATTAGAAATTTAGCTCTTTCTAGTACTTTCTGACCCAGAGAGTTGTACACAACGTACCTCAGTTTTTCCTTCCTTACAAAGTGTTTATTGCCTTAATATATGAAAACTGCTTTCATCACATTACTGCTTAAAACCCTTGAACAATTTTAAAAATGCAACTTTACAGTGCATCGTGTAAGAGACTGTAGGAGTCCCATTTTATGATTTTCCACATTCAAGATTCGATACCCCCACCATCTGATCCTGCCTGAGCCTCAATTGCAGATGTGTTTTGTGTTTTCTGAACCTGACATGCTTTTCTGCTTCTTAGACCTTGCCTATGCTGTTGCTAATTTGCAGCAACCATCTGCATTCTTTGTCTACCCGCATCCCCTATCCCTCCCTCCCTGCTCAGATGGCTTTCGCCGTAAGTTTGCTTATGGTATCAGCCATCTCTTCCTGTGGAGTCAACTGTGTTCATGAAATGCAGCCTGGCCACATGTCTGTGGGGTCTGCATCAATAGATTCAACCGAGTATTAAAAACACCATTTTAGAACAGCATCTATACTGAATATGTGCAGGCTTGATGTCATTAATCCCTAAACAATGTACTGTAACAATTACTATAACCCTATAGGTACTGCAGGTCACCTACAGATCATTTGAAATACAAGGGAGAGTATGTGGTGGCTGCATGGAACTATGAAACTATTTTATTATCTAGGGATTTGGCATCTGCATATTTGGATATTCATGGGGAATCTGGAATCCATCTGCCTCAGATGCCAAAGGACATCTCTATTTCTTTGCTTTTCAAGTTGTGTTAGAATTACTTATCTGTTATCTTCAGTGGGCTGAGAATTTCTGAAATGCAGGAGGCTTTAGCTGGTCTTTGTAAATTCCTCAATCCTTTCTCATAATAGGATCTCAGTAAATATTAGTTGAATGCAGTTTCCAGTTTGGAGAGGAACACACACACACACACACACACATACACACACACACACACACATACACACACACACACACACACACACACACACACACACACACACACACACACACACACACTTCTATGTTCACTGACAGCTAACAGTGCCTGTTTTGTGATGTTTCCTCAGCATAGAACTGATAAAAGGATGGGATAAGCTTGGCATCGGCTTCTATTTATATAGTGTGAGTATTTTAATATTAAGCATAGATGGGCCTCAAGGAATGTCTTCATTGCTATTTGTCATGGAAAATACATAGATTTACTTTACTATCTTAGGAATGTTACACTATAATAATTTTTTAACACTGATAGAAAGGCAATGCCAAACCCATTTTATCATGTTAAGAATTTGTTTCCCTGGGACTTGTGATTATTTAAAGGGCATGCAGGGATTGACAGAGATGGCCCAGAAAGATGATTTTAGCAGTAGTCATAATCAGAAATCTAGAAATGGTGAGGCTGTGAGGGTTTTTTTTCCCAAAGCCACATTTAGAATTGCCAGATTTCTATTTTATAGCTTCATTTAAAATTGGGCAATTGAGCATGTGGATTGTATATTACTGTGACTATAAATCTAATAGATTATAATGGTATTTGTCCAAACACCATAGAAGGTAGACTGATCAAAACAGTTATAGATTTGGAAAGTCTTTGTACAAAGAAAATCATTGAAATCATTGAGGACCTAGATAGTTTGCAAAACCAGAAATCATTTCAAAAAGACTCAGACGTCTCCAAAACACAATGAGCTGTTGCCACTGTCCCGAGCTGCCTACTATAACTGTATGATAAAACTCTTCCACTGCAGATGCTGCATGCTTTGGCTGTAAGACAGAGAAATCATTTCAAACTGACTTGGAATTTCCTCCCTGCTGGTTAATTTTCCTAGTGCTTGAAGGTACTATGTAGGCTGCTGATTTAAAAAAAAAAAAAAAAAAAAAAAAAAAAAAAAAAAGGTATTAATGCTCTTGACCCTGCATGCTACAATACCAATTTGCCAGGCAGGGTGTCCCCACTGGTACAGTAGTGGTATGACTGTTAGGAGGGAACTGATTTCTGATTATATTTGAGGCCTGCTCCATAGGAAGCAATTTCATGCCTGGATCTATAATTCTGGTTAAAAGCCCATGATTTTGGAGGTCTTAGGTTCTAGGCCAGAACCCATTGTCGTTATTTAGTTAAACAGCCATGCTTTTAAATTGCCCCCTAAATATTTGTATTTTTGCTCATCGACTGGAGTACCTCTCAGTCTTGGTTTGAGGAGGTTCATTTTGCAGTAGACAACAGAAAATAGAAAGATGCATAATTGGTCAGAGCTCTGAGACTAAGAGAAACAGTGCTCAGCCCTAGGCAAGACTTCAGTATGAACTGTACCACCACAAGGCTCAGGTAATGGAGTGAAAGAGGAGGCAGAAAAAAAAATGTTAAAACCAGAGTATGGGGGAAGGGTGCTATGAAGTACTGTCTCTGGACATGGCACCACTGCCTCAGCCATGAAAGCCCAGCAGCTATGACCACTGCACAGGACCTTCATAAATCCAAGGCAGCTAAAACCCAGCATAGGCAGGGTTGATAATGTCCAAGGTCCACCCTTCACTGAAGGGCTATTGGCAATAGATAGTTACTAGAGAGGAGGAATCATTCGTTTTTGAGTTTGTGGCCACCAGTAGGTTCCCAATGCTTCAGTAGTTGGCCCCATACATGTACACTTATGGTTAGCACTAACTGGACTTAGCAGATCATCATCATCATCATCATCATCATCATCATCATCAAGACATGAAGTTAGCAGGAGTATGATATAGGACATAGAGACTTAGAACAGGAAAATGGGGTCAGGCATGATCATATTTCATTGGATGTATGTATGAAGTTCTTAAAAAGAAAGAAAACAAATCAAAAGCAATTAAATGCCTTATAGTTGATACTTACTCATATCTGATTTTTACCACTATACCATTCTATATGTATAATTGAGTGACCTAATTATCTATCATCAAACTTCATTAAATCATTGCTACCAAGTGAAAACATATATGTAAATATATGGAAGAAAGTTAGCTTATTTGGACATACACATTAGCTTTTTAAATATACATTATTCTTATTTTTTGATAATTTTATATGGATTTTCTGAATGATCCATCTTAATCAGACAGTAGCAGTTAAGGAATGTGGCAGACATCTGTTTGCATTAAAGACTTTATAGTGATTAGAGACTCTGTAGGGTCCCCACAGAGTCCCCAAGCTTTCCCCATGAAGTATAGCACTTACCCAGGATGCTAAGAGATTATCTGCAGGGGATTGTGGAAGAGAGCAGAAACACCATAAATGCCAGAGGAAGAAGATGCTTCTCAGAGAACATCTTTGCACCAGCCGCAGGATATCACTGCTCTGTGTTGTGGGAGGATGGGCATTGCTGCCGTCTTCCCCTAGGGGGTGCAGACACCTGGCTCTTACCACATGGGAAGAATATGGAGTCATGGGATCTGAACTTGGAACTCCAGTGAGCTCTCTCTTTCTGACTTTCCTTCCAGCTCCAGTTGTGGCTCCAGTCCTATCTGATGACCTGTCATGGCTGAGCAAAGGTTATAAAACTTCAAACAGAAAATTAAACTGGAGTCTATTCCCAAACTGAGTTTCTACATTACATTAGAGGGAATAAAAAAAAAAAACTATCCCACAAAACCAGTGACCTGTGTCTTGGAGCTGGGCATCATGTTAGTTTTGGATATGTGCATAGAATTGTAGGCACAAAATGATCTCAGTCAAGTTTACTTTTGTGTTTTACATCAACTTTGAGAACTTAGATGGGGGTGGGGGATCAACATTGATGCATCACCACCATTTTGTCAAAATCTTGGAAATGAGAGTATGAAGAGGCAGATGTCTCCCTGGCCACTTTCTTAGCTGGAGTCTGCCTTCCTTTTATTACAAAGAGAAAGCAACATGTGTTCCTTATTATAACATATTCAAAGCAAGCACACCCAACCTTTCAACAAGACTTTGTTAAAATGGGAGGGAATTTTAGGAATAAAGCATATCCAGGCGATTTGTTGAAGAAGCCATTGCATGTGGGTTAACAGATCCTGGAGCCAGGCTGGCCTCAGTCTGAGCACTGCATTATGAAGACAGTAGCCTAGTTGCCTGGAGACACATCTTTTCACCTGCATGCATCATTTGAATATAATACACGTGGGAGCCATGGATTGCTGGGAGTGTACAATATGGAGATGGGCAGGGGGACACCAGCATCATCTCTACTCATCTGGTATAAGGGCAGTCTGGAGTAATTTCTATAGTGCATTGTAGCTGGAAGTTTTCCTGTGTTCTGCCTGGTCTGCCATCACTCAGACCCAAGTAAATACACAGAGGCTTATATTAATTAAAACTGTTCGGCCATTAGCTCAGGCTTATTACTAACAAACTCTTACACTTAAATTAACCCATAATTCTTACTTATGTTTAGCCATGTGGCTTGCTGCCTTTTCTGAGTCACCTTGTCACCTTGCTTCCTCTGTGTCTGGCTGGCTCCTTACTCAGCCATCCTCTTCCCAGAATTCTCTTTGTCTGCTTATCCCGCCTATACTTCCTGACTGGCTACTGGACAATCAGCACTTTTTTTTATCCATCAATCAGAGAAACACATTCACAGCATTCAGAGCAACATCACCCATCAGTACATCTTACCACCAGCCTTGTATGGTGTTAGACTGTTAGTTTAGTGTTCAGCCTCTGTTATTCCTTTCTACCTCCTTATACCATTTGCCCTTGGAACAGGGTGTCTTCAAGAGGGGTGTTTCTGTTTCACACATTTGTAAGTTGAGTCTGGTTAAATCCATAATGCTGATGTGAAAGTTGATAGTGGTAAATCACATTCATAGTCCAAATTTGAGAGTCAGCGATATTCCCAGTATCATAACTAGCATTGAATTTTTTCTGTTGACATTTAGGATTGTAATGGGGACATACTTTAGCTGAAATTATAAATTCTAGGGAGAACTGTGATGTTGACTGGCTAAGGCCAAATGCCCTTTCCTGACTAGATTGGAGACAGAAAAAAAGTAATACTAGCATTTAGTAACATTTTCTTTTCAGAATTCTAAGAGAAATATAAGACTCACAGATGTAAAACATAATTTGCTGCTCTGCTTTCCTTATTTTTCTGCCCATAAATTCCAACCTCTTTAGCTTTGCTACATGTCCTAGATGGCAAGTTACAAGTTTCCCCTCATTTTTCATTTCTGTTTGTGTCATTTTTTATATCATCTCATTTGCTTGACTTAGGACATGAAATTCCAAGCAAATAAATCACTATGATGTGACTTTGAAGAAAAGGTCTTGTGCTGAACTATTTTGAATTCCTGTGATGTTAGAGGTACCTGTCATGTGATTAATATGGTTTAGCTTGTTGTGCATTTTTTTTCATTTGCTCTGAAAAACAGAATGTATTGCCGAATACTAAAGTGTGTTTGTTTCAAAAGTGTGATGAATTTGTGTGAATTTGGTCTTTTTCAATTAAGCTGTTTGGAAGTAGTTCTGCCTTCCTATCATATTTTCCTTTAGAAACAATTATAAGGTGGTTTCTCATGACCAGAGGTGAGTCACTCATGGGGAAGGAAGGCATGTAGCTAAAGTTTTTCTGTGTCCCACCCAGTCTGCAGCCGCTCAGACCTAAGTAAATACACAGAGGCTTATATTAGTTAAAACTGCTCAGCCATTAGTTCAGGCTAACTACTGACTAGCTCTTACACTTAAACTCAGCCCATTTCTGTTAATCTACATGTTGCCACGTTTTCCATGGCTTTACCTGTGTGCCATTACATGCTGCTCCCTGGATGGTGAGCAGGCCTCTTCTCCTTCCTCTTCCCAGAATTCTCCTTGTCTGCTTATCCCACCTACACACACACACACACACACACACACACACACACACACACACACACATGTATACACATATACACAGGCAAGCACACACCCATATACACACATATACTATACACACACATTACACACATACATACACACACATGCATACACACAGACACACACACATATACATATACACACATACATACATACACCCACAGACAAACACATACCCATACATGCATACATACACATATACACATACAGGCAAAGACACACCCACATACATACATACAACACACACACACACACACACACACACACACACACACACACACACTTCTCACCTCTTGAGTGGCTCAGCAACTTCTTCCCAGGCTGCATGCCTGCCTGGGATGGTACATTCACGGCTGTTCCTCACCCCAAAGTCCACTGGCTTCTTTCCTCACTTTACTGTTCATTTCAGCCCTGGGCACTAGCTGAATTCTATTCTTAAACACTTTCCCTTCTGTTTGTTTACTCTCTGATCAGGTCCCTTAGATCCTCTCCAACCTTCTGCAGTGGCTAGTGTTTATGTCAGCTTGACACAGGCAGGCATCATTTTGAGAAAGTTAACCTCAATTGAGAAAAATGCCTCTACCAGACTGGCCTGGTAACAAGCCTGTGTTGGTACTTTTTTTTTTTTTTTTTTGGTCTTTCGAGACAGGGTTTCTCCGTGTAGTTTTGGTGCCTGCCCTGTAACTCACTCTGTAGACCAGGGTGGCCTCGAACTCACAGAGATCCACCTGGCTCTGCTTCCTGAGGGCTGGTACATTGTCTTGGCAGATGATCACCATGGGGAGAGGGGCCTACAGGGGGCGGTGCCATCTCCAGGCTGGTGGTCCTGGGTGCTGTAAGAAGGCACGTTGAGCAAACCAGGAGGCATAAGCCAATAAAACGGCACTCCTCCATGGCCTCTACATCGGCTCCTGCCTCCAGCTTCCTGCCCTAACTACAAGCTATAGGCAGAAATAGACCCTTCCCTCCCCACACTGGTCTTGGTGTATATCACAGCACTAGAAACCCTAAGTGGGATGCTTCAGTGATTGCCATACACGTTAGTTTTCTTGTAGCTCTGACAAAATGCCTGGCAGAAGCAGCTTCAGGAAGGGAGGGTTAGTTTTGGCTCAAGGTTGAGGGCACAGTACCTCATGGAGGGGAAGCCACCACAGCAGGGGCTTAAAGCATCTGCTAACAGTGTGTCAAAAGTTAGGGGCAGCAGGTAATGGGTGCTATGCTCAGCTTTCAGAGACCCCAATCCGTGGAATGACACAGCTCACAATTAGGGATGGTCTCCCCCGCCCCCAAAATGATCTAACCTAGATAATCCTAGATACACCCAGGGATTTGTTTCCATGGTGATTCTAAACCCCACTAAACTGATAATTGAGATTAATCATCACACTTGCCCTGGAAAACTGCATTGGATCCATTTTCTCTATATCCCAGTCTGCCTTAGATACCTCCTTCATCGGTCTCGGGGTCATGACATAGCTTTCTCTACGAGCTCTTGAGACCAGTGACTTCATCTTTGTTTCTATAGTGTAAGTCAGAGATATTGGGGAAAATTATAAAGGCCACTCCACGTAGTTAAAAGGAAGATTTATTTAGTGGATGACTTACAAATGAAGGAATGGATAGGTCGCGGGGGTCTGGGGAAGGTGTATCGCAATCCAGCGGTGTTCTCTGGAGCTCTGCACAATCAATCTTCACCTTCCAGGGTCCAGGCGCAGCAAGAGCCCAGAGCGAGCGCTTGCCCATCCAGCTCTCAGGTTTCCAGCACCTCCCCTCGCCCCGCCTCGTAGGCGTGACAGTTGCCAGAGTCTCAATGGGGGTTGGAGCTTCCAGATCCAAGCTGGAATGGCTACCCACTACATCTCCCCCTTTTTGTCTAAATAAGAAGGTTCTAAACTAATACAAGACTATATACAAAGGAATGGTTATCAAATATTGTCCAGAAATAATGAGGGATAATGACCTAGATAAGATGTAACTACAACCAATGTAAACAATATCAAGCAAGAAACACATTCTAAAATCCAGAGAAGTATAGAGCATAGGTAAACGGCATGTTATAAAGATCATTCAAAGGTGTCCTATCCTAAAGAACCTGAATCTAATACTTAATATGTTCTATCTAAGATATTATATATACTAAGTTGTAACTATAACTGCTAGTCTTCAATCCCATCAAAGACCTGAGAAGGAACATAATGGTACTTGAGAAATGGTTTCTCTTTCTGGAATCTGCTTTAAAAGATAGCAATGAAGACTTACAGAAAAAGAATCTCTTTCTGGAATCTGCTTTCAAAGATAGCAATGAAGGCTTACAGAAAAAGATTCTCTTTCTGGAATCTGCTTTAAAAGATAGCAATGAAGGCTTACAGAAAAAGAATCTTTTTCTGGAATCTGCTTTCAAAGATAGCAATGAGGGCTTACAGAAAAAGATTCTCTTCCTGGAATCTGCCTTCAAAGATAGCAATGAAGGCTTACAGAAAGAGATTCTCTTTCTGGAATCTGCTTTAAAAGATAGCAATGAAGACTTACAGAAAAAGAGTCTCTTTCTGGAATCTGCCTTCAAAGATAACAGTGAGGGCTTACAAAAAAAGATTCTCTTTCTGGAATCTGCTTTAAGAGATGGCAATGAAGACTTACAGAAGAAGAATCTCTTTCTGGAATCTGCCTTCAAAGATAGCAGTGAGGGCTTACAGAGAAAGATTCTCTTTCTGGAATCTGCTTTAAGAGATGGCAAGGAAGACTTACAGAAAGAGATTCTCTTTCTGGAATCTGCTTTCAAAGATAGCAATGAAGGCTTACAGAAAAAGATTCTCTTTCTGGAATCTGCTTTAAGAGATAGCAATGAAGACTTACAGAGAAAGAATCTCTTTCTAGAATCTGCTTTCAAAGATAGCAATGAAGGCTTACAGAAAAAGATTCTCTTTCTGGAATCTACTTTAAAAGATAGTAATGAAGGCTTACAGGAAAAGATTCTTTCTCTAGAATCTGCTAATCAGGATTTACAAAACAGGCTTGTACCCAAAATTGATTTTATTGATAATAAATATGAATATCTAATGGATAGAACACTAACTCTCCAGAGTGAAGTTATGGCTACTTAGACATTGCATAAGGAAGAAAGATTATCATTAATTGATAAGATAAGGTCCATGGAATCATGTGCTTCTGAGGAAAATAAAAATGTCTATGATTCCATGAGAAATCTGGAGTCCCTTGCAAGAGAGGAGGTTCACTCCCTAGAACAGACCCTAGGTGCTCGTTTGCAAGCCCTAGAAGAAACTCTCAGTAAACGTGACAGTTGCCAGAGTCTCAATGGGGGTTGGAGCTTCCAGATCCAAGCTGGAATGGCTACCCACTACACAGAAAAATATAAAGTCTCTTCTGCTTTTCTAAGTTGCTGACTGGAACACCTATAATAAAATAAACATTGCGTAAGGCAGCAACCAAAAGAAGATGAGCACCAAGCATATCTCATGTCTACATACATGGGAGGTATCCAGAAAGAGGCATGACTCTAAATAGGTGGCTGAGGATTAGAGTTTTGATACTGTCTTATCTAAATACAACAAAGAGCAGACTTCCTGTATATGTGCAAATTCTTATTACAAAAGGACAATCTGTCTGCTTTCAGAATTCCTCTCAATTTTTTTCCCCTAAAATATCCAGTTCAAAATAATATTTGTGCCGAAGAGGCACATCTTCAGAGTGACGTATTTTAATCTGCAACAGGGATTCCTCTGATGTTTGGAAAAAACACAGAGGTTAACACAACTACCCTGTGTCCTAAGAGTTGTGTTAGTACCCATTGTATGTCATTCAAGGTACACGGCTACATGAGTGTCTAGGCAGGTAGTTCTCCACCTTCCTTATGCTGTGACCCTTTAATTCAGCTTCATGCTGTGGTGACCCCAGCCATAAAACTATTTTTGTTGCTACTTCATAACTGTAATTTTCTACTGTTATGAATTGCATTATAAATAACTATGTTTTGTAATGGTCTTAGGTGACCCCAGGAAAGGGTTAAGGGTTGGTCTACCCCAAGGAGGTCATGACTCACAGAATGAGAGAACCTCTGGTCTGAGTACCTCTAACAAATCACCATGTACTTGGAGGCCTATGGCAACATAAATCCATTCTGAGTAGATGTTTAAAAATGATCCTTGTGGTACAAAAGCCCAGGTAGCAGCTGGGTGGTGTCTCGAGAGATTTTAGTAGAGCTGCTCTTCTGAGTCTCTTAGCAGGCTTTGGGTGCCTGGCAGACATCTCTGAATATGGCTCCATGAATGCCCGTCTCTGTCTGCATTGCCTTCTCCCATATGAAAGTTACATGACATTCCTCATTGTCCCAACTCAGAATCGGGACTCCAGTCCAACTGCAGAACCTTTCCTTTGCTCTCCCAGCACTACGCACAGATTCACGCTGTTGGTGTGGCTGTTTTGCAGGGAAGACATTTACCTAGCTCAACAGTTTTACCCTCTCATATCCATTCACCAAAATCCATTAAATTATTCAATTCATTTACAATTCATTTACCCCGAACTTAAACTCATTTCATGGGAGGTTGGGTAAGGATGAAAAACTTTTTTCTTTTCATTTTTCTTTATTAAGAAATTTTCTACTTACTTTACATACCACCCACAGATCCCACCTCCACCCTCCTCCCACCCCCCAGCCCTCTCTCCCAAGCCACCCCATATCCCCACATCTCCCAAATCAAAGTCTCCTATTGGGAGTCAGCAGAGCCCAGCACACTGAGCCTAGGCAGGTCCAAGGCCCTTCCCACTGCACCAAGGCTGAGCAAGGCGTCACACCACAGGCACAAGATTCCCAAAAGCCTGCCCATGCACCGGGGTTGGATCCCAATCCCCCTTCCTGGGTGCCCCCCCAAACAGTTCGGGCCAAACAACCATCCTCCATATCCGAAGGGCCTAGTCCAGTCCCATGGGAGCTCCATAGCCACTGGTCTACAGTTCATGGACTTCCACTAGTGTGGCTGGTCATCTCTGCACGTCTTCCCAAAGGATGAAAAATTTGACAATTAATTGTCAAATATGGCCCATCATATAACAAAAGAGCTCCTGAAAAATAGAAGGAAAGAGAGGTTGAATTTAACAAAAAAAAGTATATATTTTCAATAGAAGTATAATGGTCATAAATATTTTTTTAAATCACCAATTCCTAGTTTCCTTTGACTCAAATATTTTGGTTTTTAAAAGCTCTTTCAAATAAAAAATTTTGCTAGTATAAATAATATTTTAAGATATATGGTATAAATGTAATCAGATTATAATATAAATGAAAAAAATTGATAAAGTGAATAATAAAATTGTTTTAATTGTAGTTAACTCATTTGATTTACAAAGTTTAAGTGAATGTTCATCTATTTTGTTAAATATTAGCTTGGTAATAGATATATCCACAATTGTCATAATGTTCTCATTTAACATCGTTACATAATTGTAAGCAATGCTTTCCTTGGACAGAAGTGTGTCACCCATTATGTATTGTTTTTAAAAATAAGAGTAAAATGTGACTGCCAAATGTAGACCAGAATGTAGCATGAATCTTACAAGTTTTTATTAATAAGATCAAACCTGAGCCCAGTTATTGGGGTGAATGCTGGAAGATCAGAGAAGCAGAATAAGCCACAGCTTCCTCACCTGGCTAGTTTCTCAGCTGATCCTATTTCCTCAGACTGGAAACCTCTGAGTCCTCATCCAGAATGAATCTCAGCTGAAGTGCTTCTCGAAAGCCTGACACTTAATCAGCTAATAGCTTCTAGTTCCCGGTTTTCACGCCTTATATACCTTTCTGCTTACTGACATCACTTCCTGAAATTAAAGGCGTGAGTCACCATGCTTGGCTGTTTCCAGAGTGGCCTTAAACTCGCAGAGATCTAGATGTATCTCTGCCTCCGGAATGCTAGGATTAAATGTGTGTGTGCCACCATTTTCTGGCCTCTATGTTTATCTAGTGGCTGTTCTGTTCTCTGACTCCAGATAAATTTATTGGGGTGCACAATATTTTGGGGAACACAATACCGCCACACCAGAAGACACATTTCAATGTGAAGCTGCTGTGGGATGTTAATGTATGTCCTGTGGGAGCCCTTCTTGGGTTCCTTGTGGCGTTACCCAGCAGGTTTGCATAGAGGATGATTAGGACCATGGGCCTGAGTGCAGGTGTCTGAGATGGTCTGCACTTGGCTGTACTGGGGGATGGTCTGTATGTCAAGTTGCTCTGATTGGTCAATAAATAAAACCTGATTGGTCGTGGCTAGGCAGGAAGTATAGGCGGGACTAACAGAGGAGAAATAAAAGAACAGGAAGGCAGAAGGAGACACTGCCAGCCACTGCCAGGACAAGCAGCATGTGAAGATGCTGGTAAGCCACGAGCCGTGTGGCAAGGTATAGATTTGTAGAAATGCGTTACTTTAAGATATAGGAACAGTTAACAGGAGGCCTGCCACGGCCATACAGTTTGTAAGCAATATAAGTCTCTGTGTTTGCTTGGTTGGGTCTGAGCAGCTGTGGGACTGGCGGGTGACAGAGATTTGTCCTGACTGTGGGCAAGGCAGGAAAACTCTAGCTACATGAAGCAAATAGGAATAAGGCAAGCCAGGCGGTGGTGGCGCACGCCTTTAATCCCAGCACTCAGGAGACAGAGCCAGGCGAATCTCTGTGAGTTTGAGGCCAGCCTGGGCTACCAAGTGAGTTCTAGGAAAAGGCGCAAAGCTACACCAAGAAACCCTGTCTCAAAAAAAAAAAAAAAATACATAAAAAAGCAGGAATAAGGCAGTACAAAGCTCACGAGAGATGCTTCCCAAATAGCTTGAGAACAAGTAGATCGATAGGTTCTTAAGCTAGAAATAAAGTCAATCTTTGTAGAAGATGTATCTCAAAAAGTATGTGTGGAACTTGACTGATGAATTCCAAGTGGTTCACTGAGCATAAAGTAATTCCCCGATAAGGATGCATAATTTTGTCTTTATAAGTGTGCTGGTGAATGTGAAGTGCCCACTCTATCCTGATCTCCAGAGAAAAATTAATGAGATCTCAAGAACTGTTTGTTTTCCTGATGCCAGTGTCAGAAAAAAGAAAATGAAAAATAGAGAAGATTCGCAGAAAAGCAGGAAACAAAACCCCATATATTTGCATCTATATTGACTATTGATCTGAGAGTCCACGCCAGAACTACTTTGCCGGGATTTAGCTGGGATACTTGATAATAAAAACCAAACTGGAGACCACAGCTTTGGCAACTTTACATTTCAATTGAGAGATGATCACACAAAATGAAAAAGGAGACAATCCTCCTGAAGACATAAGCCACTCTAATGACATCAGTAAAATAAAACACAAAAACAACCAACAAAGGCGTACAGGAAAACAGACACCATTCTCTGTCCCTGTGTTGAGCATCGCCTGCATCACTTCCCACATCCACTTCATTGTGCCTCCCAACAAAGGTCCTTCTGATTTCTTGCTAGACAGAGTCCCCTTAAAACTCTTTAGCCGTATTCCAAAATGAATCTCATCACGTGGCCCGAAAATTCACTCCTGTGTTAAGGTCATGTGTTCGATTTCTACTTCTTTCCTCAATGATGTTAGCTTATGATTGCTGATCGTCATCCGATTTGTGAAAGAAAATGTTGACCAAAACCACACAACAAACACCCTTTGTGAATTCAACCTTGATGCAGGGTTCCTTGTACCAAGTCACTTGTCCCTACACGTATCCCATCCCAATATGCTGCTTTGGGTAATTTTTAAAAAATTGTTTCAGAAGGCATCGTGTTCAGGTCCCTTATAGCACTCGAATGATCTTAGGAATCGTACCCATGCTTGATAGTTTTCACACTTCAGTCCTTTCAGGAGACCTCTTCATAGATACAGAATATTATGTCAGATTAAACATAATTTGCTAGTCTCTAACAAATATCACATGTACGCTGTATGTAACGCAAGGCATAATTAAATTTTTTTAAGAGACAACATTAAGAACTATGATTCTACAACCAGATGCGCTTGGGAACGACTAAAATATGCAGAGCAGTCCCTGGTACTCAACATCTGTGCTGTCAGTACTTTCCCCATACTTTATTGCATGCTTGATTGAGTTCCCATTGGGTTCTATACTGGGTAATACTTTCAGGAACTCATGTATAAAAACTACTCCTTCCTCTAGTAATTGGATTTTCACTAAATTTAAGCTTACAGAATGGACAAGGCCATATTTCAAGGCAGTCCTACTTGAATCCATGGAAATAATTTATTTGAAACTCTGGAGCGAGGAATATTTCTCTGAACCTGTAGCCAAGAGCCACTGCTGTGACTGTCCTTACCTTCCAATACAGCTTCCATTAACGGCAACACTTTTGAAGTGTAACAGCTGTCTGATGCCATCGTGTCTGCCCACCATAATGTCGGATTTTATACTGGAGAGCGTAATGTTTTCCACTGTGGGGCTACCTGCTAATTGTTTTCTTTCACAGCACCGCCCCCAGCAGGTTCACTCCTGCTGAGGAATGAGTCTGTGGGAAGTCACTCTGTCTCACTCAGTTCCTCTGTGTCCTGGTCCAGTCCACATACCTGAGTCACCAGAGGCATCTGTTTCCAAAAGCCCTGGTTTATCATTTGTGCTTCCCAAGACCCCACAATTCCAGCAGTTTAAGAGTTTTTGACAGCAGTGGATGACTTTGTGCAGAATTTTAAACTTAGGCATCCCTCAGTAAGTTCTGTTGTCACATGCTCTGGGGACCTTTGGTTACTGTACTGTGTGGTATTGTATTCCCCCAAATATTGTGCATGCTAATAAACTTATCTGGGGTCAGAGACAGAGCAGCCACAATATTAAACATAAAGGATAAGCAGTGGTAGCACACGCCTTTAATTCTAGCATTCCAGAGGCAGAGATCCATGTGTTCAAGGATACAGACAGGCATGGTGACTCACGCCTTTAATCCCAGAAAGCGAGCCTTTAATCCCAGGGAGTGATGGTAGATAGCAGAAAGGTATATAAGGCATGAGGACCAGAAACTAGAAGCTTTTGGCTGGTTAAGCTTCAGGCTTTCGAGCAGCAGTTCGGCTGAGAGCCATTCTGGATGAGGACTCAGAGGCCTCCAGTCTGAGGAGACAAGACCAGCTGGGGATCTGGGGAGGTGAGGTAGCTGTGGCTTGTTCTGTCTCTCTGATCTACCAGCATTGACCCCAATAACTGGCCTCGGGTTTGATTTTATTAATAAGAACTTTTAAGATTCATGCTACAGTACTGCCTGTGGGAAGGGGATCTAATATCATCTCAGATCTCACCCCTCACATAAGTGAGATTCAAGATGGCTTATTTCCTACGCCTTGAGAGGTGTAAATGTGTATGTTTTTAGGAGTAGTCAGTCAGAAGAAAGCAAACGGGTAAGTGGATAGGGCGCGTGCTGTGACACACATCTGCCTTCTTAGCCTTACACTTTCCTGGAGATTTATAGTAACGCAACACTTACAGGTCACCTTTATCTTAGCTTTATCGTCAGCTTCTTTTCTGTGAATGGTTTACAATGTTCTGGAAATAAGTACAATTACTACTCTATCACTGTGAGAATGTTCTAGATTGTCCATTCCTCCTCTTCTTACAGAAGCTACTAGAATGAATGATAAACGGTGCTGGTAGCAGTGCTAGTTACTGGCGGAAAGATCACAGTCAAGACAGAACTCAGTTGCTTAGTAGCGAAGAGCTTTATTAGGAGGAAGGGAGGAGGGACAAAAGGACCAGGCCTAGGGAGGAAAGAGAGAGAAAGATGGTGGGGGTGGGGAGAGGAGCAGAGCAGAGAGAAGGTAGGGTCTGCATCTGGCTTATTTTGGTTTATCGAAAGACAGGGTTTCTCTGTGTAGCTTTGTGTCTTTCCTGGAACTTGCTTTGTAGACCAGGCTGGCCTCAAACTTGCAGAGATCCGCCTGGCTCTGCCTCCTGAGTACTGGGATTAAAGGTGTGTGCCACCACTGCCTGGCTGCATCCGGCTTTTTAAGGGCTCCCAGTGAAGCAGGCTTTCGGAGCTACACCATGCATGCTCTGATTGCATGACCACACCACGTGCACGTAGTTGCCAGCGCACACTGATAACGTAAGATGCAAGACCCTTTGCTTAACTCCTAAACTACGCATGTGCAGGCATGTAGCTGGAGAGAGGGCAGAATTCTAACAGCTACATATATATATATATATATATATATATATATATATATATATATATATATATATACATACTCCTTGCCCATAGTCAGGAGGAACTGTTTTGGTGGCCATGTGTCATGAATCCACTCAGTCTGCTCCCAGACTTCAACTCCCATGTGCCTCTTCCCCATGGTGGAGGTTGGGGAACTAGTGGGATGTTCTGGAGTCCGTTTGTTACTTGTGTAGAACATGTTATACTCATTCATTTTTCTCACAACTATACAGTGTTTGCTAATTGTGTGTATATATATCATTGTTCTATGGGCTACATATAGGTAAGTGAACCAGGCAACTGGCCTCCTGTCTAGGTACAGTTTGCTTCTTGGAGGTTAGGAGAGGCAGACTGATACTTTTGTTTGTCTTTGGAATTTTGCAGCTGGTTTTGAGTACTTTCCCCAATGAACCAAAAGCTTCTAACATGTTGCACAAGTGATTAACACTAGACTAAAGCCCATCCTAGACAGAAATTTGCAGATACGATTATAGACAATTGAGCACACGTGTGCAGGATGCACTGGGCAATGGCTATATTGGCTTCTTAGATAGTCCACAGGCCACATACCATGCCATCCAAATCAGGTCTGCATTCTGTGACCATGCTAAGCATCACTAGCCACCTGGAGCAGAGTCGACAGAGGCTGTAAGAAAGGTGATAGCATGTTCTAGATATCTTTGGCTTTTATTGCTGGAGGAATGGGCATAGCAATGGTGTGACCTCACATCTATGAAGTAATAGAACTCTGCTGTTATATCGAAAGCAGGCTGGGTTTGAGTTCTCAAAAGCAGCACAGCTTTTGTAGGTCACACCCTGGCTGCGCAGTGGTTGCACCACATGAATCATGAGCTGCTTAAAATCAATACTTGGGCTGTGAGTGGGCCCAGAGTTTTTAAAAATGAATACCTTCCGTGACATGTGAATCGATGGACTCTGTGATTAATAATATACTGAATGCCAACAGCTCTGACCTTAGACATGTACAAATTTGTGTGCTTCAGGTGTGTATTTTTCTGGATCATGGCAAAGAGAAACAAAGAAACCATAAGAATCGAGTAACCAAGAGACACTTTAACTTTGCATCTCAGGAGCAGGATGGGACAGGCGCAAATCCAAGCCGTGAAGTTTCAGGGTTAGTGAGCTACATGAAATCACTGGGGTTTGGCAAACACCCAGACAATATCTTCATTCAAAATCCTATAGTAACTGTACTTATCAGATGAATTATAGCCAGCTAAGTGAGATAAATGTGGGGAAAAACAAAACAAAACATTAGTACTGTAGCTAGCACATCCAAGTTCAAAGAACTGTCATTCTTTTGCATTAGATTTGAGAATTAATTTTACCCCATCAATGGCCCTTATTAGTGTGTCATTGTCAGTCCAAATGTGACACAGTATTGGGTTTACTCTTACCCACTCCAGTCAAACACACGATGAATCTCAAGTTGTGACTTCATTTAGAAATAAGTCTTGTATGTGTATTATAATTAGTGTAATTAGTATGTATATTATAATTTTGTTGTCATAATCAGTATGTGTTGGCCCCTGATCTAGTGGCTAGTGACCTTACAAAAAGAGAGAATTTTGTTCCAAATACAGGAGAAGGATTTACAACAATCTGAGGATTGTTGTAAGCACAAGCCAAGGAATGTCAAAGACCTTTTTCCCTGCTAAAGGCTGGGACAGAGGCCTAGGCAGAGTCCTCACAGTTTCTAAAGAAGCTACCCATTACTGCCCTGATTTAGGACACCCAGCCTCCAAATCTGTAAGAACAAATTTATTTGGTTAAAATCACAGTTTGTCGTACAGTCCCAGAAAACTACAGCATTGTCTATACTAATTCAGAAGCCAAATACACAAAGAACATTCAACGTGTTTGGAGCCAATGTGCATTTAGCCAAAGTGACTTCGCTTTGGTAGTATGTGGAAAAAAAACATAGGTCTTAGTGTAGTGCTTTAAATATTTTAATACTTATGGAATCTCTAAGATTAAGATATATAACCGAGTCACATATTGGTGTTAGTATAGCAAGAATTAAAAACAAACTACCAAAATACATTGGTTAAATTTAGAGGAAGTTCCTTTTTAGCCTTGTGATCTTGAGGGACTGCACACAGGAAATAAGTGGAGTCTCTGACATGATCAGAAAGGGAGGTATCCTGCAGAGAGTCATATAAAAAACGAACGACTGCATTTAACATGAGGCACAAAGATGATGATGAGCATTAGATAGCTCTCACAAAGTGAATAAAATATTTTACCTTTGCACAATAAGATTGTGTGTCCCTCTGTAGCAGACATGACTGCCACATCAAGGCAACTAGTGAAGACAGCCATATTCAAGGTTGGCTAAACTGACACTCTAGTCGAACACCGTGAAATCCCCACTTGTTTCAAATTTCATCTGAGTTTTGCTTTTTGTGAACAAAGACATGGCCTCACATTCTCTGACAGTTTGTTTATAATGGTGGTGACAATGTAACACTCTCCAGTGTGTCGCTGAAATATATGACATAAGAATATAAATGCAAACATATGAAAAAAAAAAACCCTCAGGTGGTTGTTAATTTTGGGTGCTGTGTAATTAAACTAGTTTTTTTAAATGTTATCTTTTGCCAGTATCTAATTAGCACAGCCATCTGCTGAAAGAGCAGTGGCCCATCTGCCTGGAATGTTGTTCTCTTCATTGTTATGAAAAGCACCCGCCACTGCTAGGCCCCATCTAATTAACTTCTCTTGCTGTGGAATGTGATAATACACAGCTTTGTTTATACACTTCTGAGAACTGTGGATTTATATGTACGTAACAAGTACATAAAAAGAGCCAATCTTTTTCTTTCCAACATCTGACTTACTCTTGAGATCACAGCTGCATTTGTCATGACTGGATCATGTCCCCTGTACCATCTGCAGCGAAACAATAGGAAGTTCCTCACATCCCTGGGTTTCTGTCATCCTAAAAGCAGGGTTCTGAATGCTCCTTGATAGATGTGACTGTAGCACCAGTGACTGGCCAAGTATTGAGAATACCCAAGCATTTCACTGGACGTGAGATGCACCACCGTGAAGCTACTGTTCCAGAGAAAGGGTACAGGCTATGTAATCTGAACACCCATGCAGTAAATGGTCGATTTCAAAATCTGAAATGATTTTATTTCAAAATATTGGAAAAAACCTTTTATTTCAAATTAATACTTTATGTGCACAAATATTATCTATCTTCTTCCATCAAACGTTGTCTAACAGAATGTATTATACTTAGTGGATATTTAGTAGATGTTAAATGAAAAGGCTTCATGTATGGAACTGTAGCAAAACCTTTAAACCCTATTTAACATCACAGGAGATATTTATGTGTCCTTATAGAAAAATGGGCTACATGTGTAAATCTTCAGTCTTTATAAATGTAAACTGATTTATCTACAAAATAATTGATTCATTGAGTATTCAAGCAACCACTATTATTACTTTATGCTTGCCTCTGACATGTTCAATGAGCATTAAATGTTGAATAATAGAATATTCATGTTTCTTTTCTCTTCTGAGGTAAAATAGACAAAGGATAACAATAAATAAAGATAAATTTTTTTAAAAATTATGGAAGTAAGACTGAGTTTTACTGGGATTGAAAATGTATAACACCTTTTCATTTGTCTTGACTGCCAGAAAAATAGATTTGAGTTGGTATAAAAGTAGCTAGAATGAATGTGAAGATAAGTATATAGAACACTTCCTAAGTCAATTGAGGGTTTTGCTCCAAAATAATGATACACTTAAAAATAACCACTTTCAGTGAGACTAGATATAAAGTTTGAGTCGAAGGCCTTTCGTTGACAAGGATAGATCCTTACAATAAAGGGCATTGTAAAGGAGCTCAAAAGAGGGCTGAGCTTGAACAAAAGAGTAGAAACTTTGAGAAGTCAAATCTAATGCAAGAAAATTCCCTTAACCCCTGTGGTTTTCTCCTGTGGAAACATGTTTTCATAACTGCCAGAAGATCCACAGAGCAAAGTCTAGTTTGGTGAATAAAAGAAAAATTCTGTTAGATTAATCCAGAACTCTTAATTTTCTTGTAAATCTAGAAAAGTCTCTTTTACCAACTTTGGTTCTTATACAGCTCTGCAGTTCCTAACAATGTCTTTCCTTCACTTTCTTCTCGTGGTACACTCCCACCATTAGTATATAATTACTTTTCCTTCTATTCACGAATAATGTGAAACCATAGAGAGCTAAACAGTCATGATTTTAAATTAATTCTGGATTTGAATATGGTTGTCATGCTGGTGATACAGAGATAAAATATCTCCAGGAGTCCCTCCTCCACTTCAAATAAGAGCAAAGTTAGAGTGTACTGTTTTAGTACTGATCTAATAAACTGGTGCGAGCAGTTGCTGTTTTTCAGTATTCTGGACAAAGTAATAAAATATTTATGAAAACTCATTCTCTTTTTTTCTATTTCTTTTCATTCCTGGTCCTTGGCCAATATTTATCTTGAAAATGTGAAGGCTACTTGAGCACCAGGTAGAACTGGGAAGCTGTTTGTTTACTGGCAGCAGCAGTAAGATCTAACAATTGATGGCATTTGATTAATATTCTCCCTTAATCCTGGTGCTTACCCTGCTGCCCAGACCTCTTACGTTTATTCGGGAAACTATTAATATTTTACTTTTTTCTTGCATTATCGGGCATTGAATCTCAGGTCTCCCACTTGGTAGGCTACGGCTCCATCCTCAGATTTCTGTTTTATGGTCCCACTGGGTCACCCAGGCTGAGCATAACTCCTCTACAATCCAGGCAGGCTTAAAACTCATGACCCTTCCTTTCTAATGTATATCAGCACTTAAGTCTGTGTCTTTGGGTGTGCACATGCATCATATGTATGCAGGTATACTTATACATGTATATACATATGAGTGTTTGTATTTGTGTGTGTGTGTGTGTGTGTGTGTGTGTGTGTGTGTGTGTGTGTGTGTGTGTGTGTATGTGTGTGTAGTCAACTTTGGGTATCATTTCTCTGGTGCTATCTACTTTGGTGGGTCCTATTTCTTTTTCAACATGATCTCTCACTTGCCTGAAACTCATAGATGAGGCTAGAGCATCTGGGCAGCAAGCTCCAGGGTCCTTTGTGTCTCCACTGCCTCAGAACTGGTCTTGTTAAGCAGTTTTGAAATGGTACTGAAGCTCAGGTCCTTGTGCCTTCACACAAAGCACCTTACTACCGTAGCTGTCTCTCTAATTCCCAATATTGAACTTTTAACAATATCACCAAGTCAACAAGAGCCACTGAGAGCACCTCCTCAGCTGAAGAGTTTCATTGTACAGATGTGCTCATACCTGTGTGGCTGTAAGCCCTCTTTCTGTTAAATGGCATCAACCCGTTAGGTAACATAAGCTTAAATTGTAATGATTTCTTTGTTGCTGAAGGGATGTATCATTGTGTCAGTTCTGTTTTACATTTAAATATTAGCAAAGATGCAACAGGAACGGAACATATTAAAGGTCAGACATGGTTAACAGTGAGTACATTTTCATTTTTTGAATCTGCGTGTCACAGTGCTGTGTGTGAAGCTCTTTGCTTTTCATGGGAATGCTTGCCATCCTGGATGGAATTCAAGGCAGTTATTTGCATCAGACATGGATTAGCTGTATCTTCACTGCCCCCACCAAACATTGACCCAGGAAAGAGTCACAGAATTAACACATTCTCTTATTGAGGTCGATTCCGATCGAATTCTCAGTTCCACACAGTCATACAGAGACATGGCATTGTTCATATTGAAGAACACCAGGATGGTTCCCTGTGGATAATTTTCTCATGGTCTCATGTTTGTCAAGAGGGGTAAGCTATCCGGCACACAGTTGGTATACTTTCCTCTCTTATGCAGCAGTGATTGGTGGCAGTGACCTGACTGCATATTCTCCTACATCTTGGAGAATTGGGAAACATCTCTCCCTGGGGCCTGGGGGAGAGTAGAGACAGTATTTCGCTGCATATTATTTTACTTTAGTTGATACTGGGTTTAGTTTAGTTTATTATTTGACATTTTTTGACCTAACAAGATTGCTCCTCACACGTTTTCCTGATAATAACTTCACTAGTCCATAACTCTGAATCTCAAAAATCTAATTTTAGTAGTTAGAAAAATATTACAGGGAGATATTAAAAACATAGGGGAAATGCTTTCCATTAAAAAATCTACGCACCACCAAGTAGTAGAAAAGAACAATACTTCCAGGCTTGAACTGGTGTTAAACGGCTTGCAGACACAGCTTGTGAATCACCTCTGTCTGTGAAACGGGCACCATCACCTTCTGGGTTGCAGGTTCATTCTCTTTGTGACTAGATGTGCTAATGCATTTGTCACCCTGATCAGCGTGGGTCCGGTTTGAGAAGTCTGAAAAACATTAAACACCGTGGCTCCAAATAGAGCTAGCAGCTGCGTGGAGGCGGGAAATGGTCACCATGCTCTCTGCGCATGAACCAATCCAACCCTAGCTGTCATGTCCATGGATATTGTGGTTGCTAGGATATGTTGAATTGTCCCTGGCATTACCCAGGAGTGTTGATGCATGACACACTGTGGGTCTGAATGATTCAGATCATTCCGTTTCATGGTCTTCTAGGCTGGGTGCTTATCCTGGTTTCCCTCAAGTAATCCGTCTTGCTTACCAGGAACTACATCTGAGTGTCCTGCTATTTTGACTATGATGCAATTTTTTAGAGGACATGTCTTCTAAATGTCTTAATTTTAAAGTGAAATGTCATACCATGACTTGATATCCCGTATGTGGTGTTAATTCTATACAACAGTAAAGATGTTGGGACGAGGATGCGCCAGTGATCGAATGTAGCCACGTGGACCTTCCTGTTTTCCCTTTTCCTCAAAGCCCTAAAGGTTTGCGTTTGTTCTCTCTGCAGGCTGTGGAGTGGGACTGTGATGAAGCTACCAAGAAGGCCTGTTACAGCAAAGGGAAATCAAAGGTGAGGAGAGCAGACATTGCAGGTGCCCCAGCCCGAGCTGGGCGTTGTGTATAAAAGATTAGGTTCCTGATAGGAGGGCTCCCTGCAAAGGGAGATAGATGTGAAGTGTAAATGCACCATGCTTTAACATTTAGTGAAAAATGAGTCCCAGCAAACAATCATTTCACGAGAGGTCAGAAAGTAAACTAAGACCTAATCTGTACTTTGAATCATTATATAAGATTGAAAATAAACCAGTTATGACATTGCTAGAAAAATATAGGAAACAATTTTAAAATAGTATTTAATGTACCTCTTCTATATTCTGTAGTTAACTACAGAGAGTAGTTAAGTTGTTGTGTTATCTTGTTTTGCAGTACCAGAGATGCAACCCAGGGCCTTGTACATACCAATCAAATACTCATCCCTTGCCCAATAAAATCACTGCATCAGAATTATATGAGATGTATTCGTGATGGTCTTAGCATATGCGTGTGATTTGCTCTATCTCTGACAATGGTGAAAACTGCACTCCCAAATGAGCACTGATAGTTGAGGATGGGGGTACCCTCTAGCGCTCACACACAGACCTTTCACACAACTTGGGACTGGCAACACACCCAGGACTTTACCTCCAGGAACTCTGCTGTCTTTAGGTGTCCTTTGTTCCCCGAGGAATCCCCTTGCAGCTGCTCCACAGTTGAGTGAGCATTGGAAAAGTCTTCATGCCAGCAGAGACAGAGCACACTGGCAGAAAGAGGAGCATGTAGCCTTTCCCAATGCTGACTGCACTGGGTCCGTGGGGAAATTCTGCTACATGCAGAGGGTTGGAGGAGGCTGGCTGAGCAGCGTTGGCCTCAGGGCCAAGAGCATGTGGAACAGCACAGCAGATGGAGTGAGCAGTGGCAAGGGGCCCTCATCCGTGTGTCGATAACGAGTATGATGGTTTGTCTTTTCCTCGGGTTATAGAGCTTGCTCCCCGCCCCTTAGGAGAATGGTTCTGAGAACTGGGTGATAATGTAGATCTCAGAAGTGTAGAAGGAAAGAGGTGGTAATAAATCATAAACTTAGCTAAGCTGAAATACATGGATACAGAAAGGGAGGGAGGGGTGAGAGAAAGAGTGAGAACAAGAAGGGAGAGGAAGTAGGAGAGAGGATGCAGAAATTGATAGACAATTTTTACCGAAAGATATTTAGTCATCAGAAATACCTCTGAGCTAAATCATTAAAAATTTACCAAACTATGCTGGCAGCTCCAGGTTGCAAAGAACCAGCATATGAAATACTCCCAAATAAATAAGTGTATAATGGTATAAATAAAAAAAAAATACCAGAGAACTCTCTAACTTGCTTGGCAAGTTCTGTAAAACATACAGCGATGTTTGGAGCTATGACTTCTCCATGGCCATTGCCTCTCTGTGATGCTGAGACTCAGTACTTTGGGTGCGTGACAACACTCTTACATATCTCAACCAGCCAGGTATTCATAATACGTGCCATACTCTTGTGTGATTTTTCACGAACAAACATCTGTTCACCCTAGACAGCCAGCTATCAATAGACAGAAGAAATGATTCCACCCAAATTGTACTTGGTGAACCAGTACATTTACTGAGGTTCCCTTCAGGAGCGCGAGTGAGAAGTTACTGACGAGTGAGGAATCATGAATGGGGAAGGTTGCAAGCTCGAGGAGATAGGTACCTCTTCCTGATGCCCCTATAGGTTTCCCTAAAACTCCCCATCCTGAGCAGTAAATGAGGGAGGCAAGTTACATGGGGTGGGGATAATTATACTGAAATAGCAAGATTCACTGATCGCTGGTGGACACACTGGACTCTGTTCCAGGGCTTCAGCTTTAACACAGTGCTTGGCTAGTTGCCTTCCAGAAAGCTGGGGCACTGGCTGGTAACCTGGCCACTCTTTCTCCTCTTTTGAGCTGCCCCTCTCTTCTTCTCCCGTTTTTTTTTTTCTTTCACTTTGCTTTTGGTGAGTTTCTCTTACTTCTTTACTTATTTCCTGTGACGTGTAGTTGCACTGGTAAGCAGATACCCTACAATGGAGTGTGTTGACACTTTCCATAAAATTGATGTCTATAAATTTGGCTTTTGTTTTAGACTGTGCTAAACTCAGACCTGAGAGCTGTCCCTTAATACTGTCCTCATTGCTCATGAGAATCCCATTCTCTCTTCTCCAACCACTATTTGCATGACCACTGTTCCCAGCATGCCTTGCTCAGCTCTTAGGACACAGCTGATGTGTTCTGACCCTCGTTCCATCGTTTATCAGTCTTGGAAAGACCCTGTAGCCATCTGTCTTTGCCCTGCCACGCTGTGCTAATTATCCAGCCCTGGACCATGAGCTATGCCAATGGCTTCTTTATGGTTATAGTTCTCTCACGAAGCCCTTTGGCACACCAGGTAGAGGTTGGCAGTACTGTATAAGTGAATGAACACACTAAACTCACTCCAGTAGATCTGATTCAGTTGATCATCCTCACCACTTTTGATGGTGGGGGACAAGATGTTTTTTTAAGGGGACCTACTTTCTTTCACACAGTAGGTTTAACAGCTTACCAGCCTCTGTCCACCATGGCATGACAACCCAAAATAACCAAAATTTGCTCCAGATATTTCCAGGGAGTTGGTGATTAAATTTATCAAATGATACATGAATTGGCAATTTTTTATTGTTCATTTTTTCAATCCCAGGGAGTATATTTTGTATTTCACCAGGAAGCAATTTATATATTTGGTTCCCAGAATTTTAAAAAATGCTAATAGTTAATTCTGTTTCCCTTCTCGAACTTCCGGCTTTTTGTGGTCCTTGTAAGTTAGATGAGAACATCAAGACCTGCTCAGCCATCAAGAGGTTTCTCTGCAGCATAATCTATAAGCCCTTAATCAAAGCATCCAGGTGTTTCTCATTTCCTAGTGCATTATTACTACTAGGTAAATTCCTCAGCCAAACCATCAACCCACCTCTCAACTCAAGCTGTGATTTTTAGTTAATTTTGCTTTTAGAAATTAATTTGATAGAATAGTATCATCCATGCCTAGTATGTAATATACCCCTGATCCAATGAAGGGAAAAATTGTCAATACACTAAATTGAATTTTTCTAATACAAATAAGGAAAATGAGGAAACAAATGTACTCACATCAAATCATCCCTTTATAGTTCATATGATTTGTGTTTTTAATGGACTAAGAATAATGGCAAATTTGGGTAATTATAAGTTAATTCTAACTGGGTGTTTGGATCTTTAATATTAATATATTAAAACAAATAATAAATTTCAAACACCATATATTATGTGCAAGATAAATCAAATTTTATTTTAGGTTGCCTTAAGTATAACAATAAATTAACCTAGAGTTTTGAAAAGCAATGTTCCATTGAAATAGGATTTAGTTGATGTAACTGCTTGTTGAGTTGATGTTTGCTTATGATTCTATTCCTCGAGAGACTGAGTCAGGAGGACCACTGGAGTCCCAGAGATTGAGGACAGCTTGGTGTAACAGTGAGACCCTATCTCAAAAACAAAACAGAACAAAACAAAAGATCAGGAACTGTGTACAGTGGGCACTCATGTTTACAAAATGAGTTGGTAACTTCACTACCATGTTAGAATAGATAACACTGTAGTCTGGTCCAGGTGGTGAGAGCAAATGATGCCTAATCCCTACAGCCCCCAGAAGTCCTCTTTCCTTAGTTCCCATCTCTTTTTCTTTGCTCAAATGAGCACTGGCATGTTTACCATCCATCAAGGAATCCAAGCCCAGCACCTGGGACACATAAAAGAGAAAAAGATGGCCCCTGAGAAAGCATACCAAGAGTGGTGGCAATGGGCAGGCCCTGAATTCAGATTTCAGACAACCCAAAGATTTCCCCAGGCTGACAGCTCTGAGAATCCAAATCAAGGAACATTTCAATTGTCTAGAATATAGTGTCTCTTTGGAGGAATGGAATTCATGCTTTTCATAGTGGTCATGAATTTATAAGGAAAATTCAAATAGTTAATAAATTTGCTTGTGCTGTAGTATTCTGAGAATGTGCACAGAATGACAAAATCCCCCTTCTCCCTGCAGTAAAAAGAACAATGCAAAAATGTGACATTTTAAAAATGCAAACGATTCAGGCATTTCAACTGAACTCAGTTCTTTGCTACTGTCCCCAAAAGTTGTGTGTACTCTACAGTACAATGTATCTGACTGCCCAGACATTCAGATGTGATGTGTGGAAGGAGGTAGCTGAGCCTGTAGGGGGGCTACTGCCTGCACCCACTTCTTCTTTAGTGAGGACATTCCTCAACTGGCTGCAGAACTCAGTATAATAAATATGACAACTTTCCTCCCCTGGTGTTACTGGGTCAAGTGCAAGCATCCTTTCATGTGGTGGGAGCATGAAATTTATAACCTAGGGAGTCAAGGCCACAAGAAGTTACCCAAATCTTTGATTAAGGCTTGCAAGGAAAGTAGGTACTGAGATTGTGGATCCTGAATAAGGTCTGAGTTTTAACTTACTTCAAGATGTTTCTGCTCATTATGGCTAAAATGCTGTAATTATCTACATGCATTAAAGCCAGAGAAAGAATCCATTTTTATTGATGCAAAGACAGTATAACAAGATCCATTGCATTTCATTGTCTGAAATATGTGTTATTGAAATCAAACTCTAGGAGACTTTAAATACATTTCACATAAATATTATTTTAGACACAAATAGCTAATTGTCTCAGCATCTAACAAGAGAGCTTGTCTGTTGTTGGTTCTTCTGTCTGGATTCAGCTGCCTTCCCATGGCATTTAGGGACCACACAAAGGAAACAAAAGTAATTATTAAGGGAATGAAAGAGTTGCTTTGTGCTTTTATGACATTTCATAATTTTCAAAATGTTCTTATTCATGATCTCATTTCAGTACTTTTGACACTAAGTTCCTAGAATTATTGTGCTGATTGGTGGGAGAATTTGGATTAGAATCTAAGGCTCTGTGTATTATATATTGTTCATTCTGTGTCCTGTGGTCCTGCTTCTTCGGCTGCCAAATTATGCTTGTAAAGAGATCAACTCCTAGTAACTAAGAAAAGAAAGGCATGGCACCTTCTGTCTGGGAACCTGGAGCTAGAGGGCTGGAGCTTGGAATTTTTACCTGAAATGTCAATGTTTAGAATGGCTATGAGTTTAACCACTCACAAAGGATGCTCTGGACATGCCTGTATGTTACATAATTGCTTTAAGAACTAAGACCCTTTGTCTTAGACAAGGCACCTTGTACAGATTATACACAGCAGATACTGTGTACATGTGTGATTTTTTTCTTAATTAAAGGGGTTCTTTTTCTTTACATTAATCCCTAAATAACACAAGATCTGTTTCCATAGCATTTGCATTCTAGAGGAACTAAAAATAATCTACAGATAATTAAAAGCATATGGTAAAATGTGTGCAGCTTAGAAACAATTTCTACATATTTTTGTATAAGGGGTTTGAGCATCCTTATATTTTGTTACCTAGGAAGAGTCGTGGAACCATGGGAGACGATTCTGGATTGTATCATAAACATGTGTGCATGTGTGTATGTGTGTGTGTGTGTGTGTGTGTGTGTGCTCATCTGTTTATATACACAAATATAGATACATATATTGTTCCTCCTCATCACCTTCAATGTGCATAAAAGTAATCCATCATTAAAAGGAAGACACATTATTTTTACCAGGAGCACTGTGGGTAACATAAAGCTGTCAAACTCCCAATCTTGTTCTCACTTCCTAGAAATTGAGGAGTAGCCCGGGCGCTGCTGAGGAGACACCAGCAGGTCTATCCTGCTCGACAGTCATATCTCCACACCGCTACACATTTTTTTGATAAGCAGAACATACTTTATAGGGGAGGAGGAAATGATGAAAATATTATAAGGCAAAACCCAGATCATTCAAAAGAAAAGGCCGCTAAAACACAGCACATGTTTTCTTCTTGGAGGCTGGAGGCTGTGTCCATAACACCAAGTAGGCATTGTTTGTTTGCCATCAGGAAGTCTTTTCTGCAACCTGATCGTGTTTCTCAGTGATCAGTTGAAGTGGGATCTTCTGGGAGTGAAGGACAAGTTGACCCATTTATAAACCCAAGGCATATAGGGGCCATTTTAGTGTTGAAGTAGAATTATCCGAACATAGATAGATGACTCTCATTATCAACCATCAAGACCATGTAGCAGCTGTCTTCTGTGGCCTCAGAGATGTGCCCTATGACTGTTGGAGAATCAGAATTCAATAAGTCATCTTCATCTGTTTTCACAGTACAGAAATGGAATGGGGGGAATTTATAAAATGTAGAAATCATAGACATTTCAAAATGCATATTTGTAAGAGAAACAGTTAAAAGAACCCTTTGAAGTATCTTCTACCCATACATCTTCCCATGTTTCAAAGTGATGATCCCAAGCACTATTTTAAGCAAATCCAGGTAACCTATAAAAAACTGAGTTTGCTATTGACATTAATACCAGGAATTTATGACTTAGAAACACTGTCACAGGACTGCCTGTTACCACCCTGGCACTCTATGCCAACTTTGTCCATTCTTAAATTGAACTCTCTGATCCTGAAACATATCTTATGCCCCAAAGTTAAATGTCTCTGTGTTTCTTTCCATATCTTTTTTGCATTTTATTTTGCTTGAACTTGCCCCAGCCTTTTTTTAAGAGAATGAAGTGTTTTAAGAATACGTTTTTCACACCCAATTCTTTTTGAATCAGAGGTGGCAATTTGTGAACTGAAGAGGAAAGAATCATTAAGGGAGGCACACAGGAAGGTCAGGAGCTGAGCTAAGCCCCAGGTGAACTTGGGTCTTAAAGTGATGGAGACACACAGTGACCTCCTCTGGGTGTCCTGTTTAAAGTGTGCTCAGCTCAATATGGTCCAACTGGTGACTTCTCGGCCTTCTTCACTGACCTTTTTTATGCCATGAAGGTGGAAGTCCGTAGGACTGGAGTCTTCCAGAATATAGCCTATTACCCTCAAGAGGTTCCACTCATCACATGCCCTTTGAGGTTTCTAAGCGCTCTGTCTGTCTTCCACTCTGTCAGATAGATGATGCCCTGGCCTCTTTCTCTGACCACCTTGGTTCTTTCAATGACTCCCTTCCTTCCCAACACTCAGCTGGGGAAGCTGGTCAAGGCCTAGTGAATTCTTACAACGTCCTAATTATCAGAACATGCTCCTTTACCCTCCACTCCCGCTGAAATAATTCCCTGTGCTCTCTCCTCCTTGTTTCTTTGATTAAAGAAGCACTTGAGCTTTCTGTGCTTTTCTCTACACATTTCCATGTCACACACCCCTGCTGACATTCTGCTTCCCCATCCGGCTTGGGACATGCCTGCAGGAAGGTGGCAGCCTTCCCTGTCACAGCCACTGTGTTTTCATTTGGGGGATTTGCATAAACACACTGTTTTGTTATCTCTGTTGTTCCCTTTTCTTTCATAATTGACTGGGCTGCATGCTTTCTTCTTGCCAGGTCGGCAGAAATCAGCAGCGGATCAGGATTTTGGATTGGAACAATTTCCCCTTGGCTCTGTTCTTTACGGTGGAGTAGTTTCCTCTAGTGAGACTCAGTCCTTGGGGTGGCCTCTTGCTTTTAAGAAGAAAATTTCTTTTACATCTCATATTCGTCTTGAAAGAATTCAAAAGGCAGCACTCCACCCTCTACACTGAGTGTAATTTCCATCCCAGTCTTTATTACAGGGTCATTATCATGACAGTGTATCCATTAATCCCATCAAGGGAAGGACTTGGTAGAGGTGCCTCATACAGACAGGCCTTGCTTTCCTGTGTTAGTCTTCCCTTTGATCCTGTTGTTGCCAACTCCTAGGTTTCTGTATCCTGGTCCTCACACCCCGGGAATGGTTTTTTGAAGTCTTTCCTGCTGTTCTTTGCTCCTTGGAACTCTCCTGACCTGTTGCTTTTGGGAACAAAACAAGCTTTGCTCCTCCAACTGTTCTACCTTTCTCACTACCCAAGGAGTTACAATTATTCACACTTGCTTTCCAAATTTTCTGCTAACTTGGATCTTTCTTCTTTTTTTTTCATTGTTTATCTCTTTGGGGGGCCCACCACCCAGCTCCCAAATAATCCATGGTGACTTATTATTACTTATAAATGCCCAGCCTCAGCTTGGCTTTTCTTGTTTCTAGCCAGCTTTTCTTAAATTATCCTGTCGGGGTTGGGGATTTAGCTCAATGGTAGAGCGCTTGCCTAGCAAGCATGAGGCCCTGGGTTCAGTCCTCAGCTCTGTTAAAAAAAAAAAAAAAAAAAAATTATCCTGTCTACCTTTTGCTGCTTGACTTTTATCTTTCTAGAACTGCTCTATATACCTTTCTTTACTTCTTACTCTGTGGCTTACTGTGTAGATGGGTGGCTCGCCTCTGATGTCCTCCTCTCCTTCTCCTTTTCTCACTCCTCCATCTCTCTTTTTCTTCTTCTATTTATTCTCTCTACTTGCCAGCCCCACCTATTTCTCTCTCCTGCCATTCAGCTCTTTGTTTGACCACTCAGCTATTTTAAACAGGCAAAGTAACACAGCTTCTCAGTTAAACAAATGCAACATAAAAGAATGCAACATATCTTTGCATCATTAAACAAATGTTCCATAGCATAAACAAATGTAACACATCTTCAACTAATACTCCACAATGTTTTCTATTTTTTTCTCAGTTTTCTCAGACAGTTGTGATGTGCTGTTTTTATCGTCAGCAATGGAACAAAGAGAATCATGTATATTTGATAGGTCACTTCTCTTACAGAGCAAATTCATGGGAGTGAACAATTTACATTGTATGAGCCAGGCTATGCAGTAGACTGGATGATGCAAACTCATACTATTACTAAAAGTGAAGTTCATGTGACCAGAGAACAGGATTGCTATACCATTGAGTCTATTTTGTCAGGGTTTCTATGTGATTCAAATCATCATGGTATTCTCTACTCTATGGGGAGTATACCATAGCATCCAGGCACCATGCTAGTCCCATGAGGAGATCCTGTTGATGTGCTGTGATGATGTATTGTGTACCCCAATAAAGCTTACCTGGGGATCAGGGGACAGAGCCAGCCACTAAGTTAGACGTAGATGTCAGTGGTGGCACACACCTTTAATCCTATCGCTCGGGAGGCAGAGATCCGTCTGGATCTCTGTGAGTTCAAGGCCACATTGGGCTACATGAGAGAAACAGAACCAGGCAGTGGTGACACACGCCTTTAATCCCAGGAGGTAATATGGCAGGACACAGGAAGGGATATAAGGCGTGAGGAACTGGGATTCGCTCTCTTGAGGCTGAGGATTTTGTAGAGGTAAGCTAGTGGCTGGCTGTTCTGCTTCTCTGATCTTTCAGCGTTCACCCCAGTATCTGGCTCCGGTTTTTTTTTTTTTATTGTAAGACCTTTTAAGATTCATGTTACAGTGTGACACATTCCACCTCTGTCCCTTCACAGATCACCACGGTCCAGGCACCGAGGGAAAGAGCTCAGGTAGAGAGCTGCCACTCCTCCACTCACTCGGTCCCTCTTCCAGTGGATTCTTGAGTAGTCCTTTGACAACAAACACGAGGCCAACTCACATTCAGAGCACCATACACACTCACTACCCTGGCCTGTACGGCATCCTTCTGGCACCACATTGTATGCTACATCTCCTGTGGAATTTCCAGCCTTCCCTAGGTGCCCTGCCCAGGTATAGTCCGTTTGCCTGGCCTGGCTAGGTGGTCTGTGTCCTTCTTTGGTTAGTGCAGTTCTGCATGCATCCTACATGTACCTCCACCTGGTAACCGCAACAAATCATACTCTTCCATTAAACTTCCTCTCCAGGAAATCTTCCTACACCCTTGCCTTCTCTTCCCTTTTAGAGCAATAGAGACGGTGTTTTCTCATTACAGCATATGGACAGCTATGCAGTAATGTTATTATTACGGCATGTGGACAGATATGCAGTGAATGTCCTGGTTTTCCCCTTTAAATTGTAACTTCTGACAAAAAGGGTGTCAAATCAGTGAGTGCTTAAATGAAGGGTCTGTCACATGACCCTGCTTATTGACAACACAATCTTATATTCTCCAACTGAAACAATATTCTATCTTGTTTCCTTGTTCCTCTAACTCTGTTAAGTTACCACTTGCTCAAACATCCATCACTGATGTTGGGCTATGTGATCTTTGCTATAAAAGCTCTGAGGTAAAGATACATGTACCTGTGGGTCATTCCTCAGCCCAGGGTTCATTCCCAAATGTTCTGAGAAACACTTCCTTGCTAGTTGTATGTTTACCTGTAAGAAGTTAATGGTGTATATAGATATTTGCTATGTATTTAATGTAGTTTTAATATATATTAGTTATACAAAAAAATGGGCTTCATTATAACACTTCCATGCATAAATATAATACAATTAGATTAGTCTGAGCCCATAGCAATCATCTTGTTCCAATTTGTAGTTTCCATATTCAACCTTCTTAGTGAAAAAAATGTTACTGCAACATGTTTATAATGGTCTGTGTGTTTTCTTTTCTTTTAAATTATTTCTTTTATTTTTTGAGATGATAATTACATCATTTCTCCTTTCCTTTGCTCCCTCCAAACTTTCACATATACCCTTCCTTTCTTTCTTTCAAATGTATGCCCAGTTTTTAATTAATTAATGTTACTTGTGTGTGTGTTTGTGACTGCGTGTGTGTATGAATATATTCCTAAGTATATAAATACAACCTACTGAGTCCATATAATGTTTCTTGTATGTATGTTTTCAGGACTGACCATTTGGTATCAGATAACCAATTGCTGTGCTCTTTCCTGGGGAAGATTATTTCTCCATCTCTCAGTATTCCTTGGTTGCATAAGGTTTTTTACATAGGATTGAGGCCTCATGAGCTTTCTAAGGCAGTTATATGAGAAGCATGGAATGGGTTAATTTTATTTATTTTCCTATATGTATTCAAGCGCAATTCAAGATTAACTCATGTTTGTCAAAAAAAGACGTATTTAGAAGGTATAATTTGATGCACACTTACTTTAGAAAATACTATGCATTGAACAAATGTCTGGGTATAGCTATAAGGTCAACGATTTCATTGCTACCTTTGGGCAACACTGGAAAAAGACTGCTTTTTTCTTTTCCTGCCAGACATAGTATATCCATGCTCACCATCCCTCTTGCCTTTAGGACTTCTCAATGTGTTCCTTATGCTTTTGATTTTCAGGAGGAATGTCAGAACTATATCAGAGTGCTCTTAGTGGGCGGGGACCGGCTATTCACCTGCGGGACCAATGCTTTCACACCTGTCTGTACCATCCGCTCGGTATGTTTCCACACTAAGCTTCAACAAATTTACACCAGGAGCAGCAAGACCTGATGCCTTCAAGGCCCCATGTAAACGTGTTCCTGTATACAAAGGCCAAGTACCTTTTGCAACATTGTAGCATCCATTAAATACTTGACTTGTTCACTTCTAATCAGCTATGACAGTCATATATATGAAGAAACAGAAATTAATTGTATATTATATACTATTTTCCCTATAAATGGCCTTAAGTACTAATCATAAACATATACTCCTTTCCTATTTTCATTGTAGTAGAAGTATTGTCAGTTACAAAAGTGCTCCAAAAATCACAATTCATATAGGAAGAAAATATATATAAACTGGATAGGAGGTATGCCAAACATAAAATAAAGAAACATATGCACAAACAAAGTAAAGGTAGAACTGTTGTTATAGACCGGGAGTTTCATCTTACAAGTCCCACTGTAGAAGCATGGCAGGGTCATTAGACATGCATGCTATCTTCTTAATTAAGGATATTAATTTAATCTTCCTTGAGAAATATAACTAGGAAACACCATTATGTTAATTTATGGATAGTAAAACAACTTCTCTTAAAACCCCAACTTATCATCTAGGCTTGGTGTTCATTATTTTAAAATTTATGTTCAGTTATTGGACAGAAGGAGGAGGAGGATGGTAAGTGCTGACCACAAACAGTTCCCTCCTTGCCATATGTGGCTGTCAGCATGGGACCCCATTGTAAACACCTCATCCTCAACATCTACACCAAGAGGCTGTTACTTTGGGGGGCGTAGTTTTTAAAACATAAAGACTTAAAGACTTTATGTAACTTCCCTAGGACCATGTTTCCAACATCAGAGGACAGAGTGAGCTTGCTATTCCTGCATAAGCCATCTTAACTATTTTTTTAACTCAGTTAAAAGTCAAGAACCAAATTGACATTGAGCCTTGTCAAATATCAAAATACCAAATAAGCGAACAACAACAACTTTTCTCATGTCTTATTAGTTGGCAACCAGTATTTGACAAGCCAAGCTGACACTTGACATGCATGCAGCTTTCTCAAGACTAAAAAAGGGGAAAAGAAGAAAAAAAAGAAATTTGTAGTACATGGTACAGAACATTGACATATGCTTATCACTAAATAGTACTTAGGGCTAGCTTTAAAAAAATTGTCAGAGTAATACCGTGAAGATACTTCCTTATTATGATTCACATATCTATAAATATTAATACTTTGCTTCTCACATACCACAGAGTGTACCTGGGACACACTTGTCTAGCAGTAGTATAAGGTGGAGACCCCAGAGTGTACCTGGGATACACATGTAGCAGTAGTGTAAGGTGGAGGACATGAGCACATCCAATGGGATTTCTCAAGGATAACTAGTTTCCCTCTCATTTTCACCAATAGTTAAGTAACCTGACTGAGATCCATGATCAGATCAGTGGCATGGCCCGCTGTCCCTACAGTCCCCAGCACAATTCTACAGCTCTGCTCACAGCCAGTGGGGAGCTCTATGCTGCAACAGCCATGGACTTCCCAGGGCGAGATCCAGCCATATACAGAAGTCTGGGCACTTTACCTCCTCTCCGGACTGCACAGTACAACTCCAAATGGCTCAATGGTAAGTTGTTCATTCACCCTAGCCTCCTGTTGCGGTGATTATAATCCCTGGCCAGTTGTTGCTTGAAAATACAGCAGAACAAAATCTTCATCTTCAAGGTATAATATATTTAGTTGTGATAATTAGCAGTATATTCTTTAGTATCAGGAGGAGTGATATTTCTAATGCCATAAGCCTCAATAATAGGCCTAGATTGTCAGCTGATGCTGACAAGACCACTCATGGGTGTTAAGCTGTTTCTTCCTATGTTGTTTGAAATATAGGAAATCAAATGCTGTGTCATAGACACATGTAGGCTAATGTGTCTTCTTTCTTAATGTCTGCTTAATATATTTTGAACCAGAAATTTCTTGACATTTTCAGACAGTATAAAGATTCCATTTGCCACAAGTAACTCCAAATAATTGACAATTAAAAAATGCCATCAATGTATGTATCTATCACTTTGGGGCAAGCATCTTCAGAATTTAATTCAATGCCTTGAGAGTTCATCAGAACGCAAGTCTTGTCACTTTGAATTCTGCCAACCACAGCCTGACAATTGACCATCAAAGCAGCTTTGCTCAGCTTACGGATGCAGAATCATCACTATAAGTTCAAACTTATTTCCAGATGTGGAAATATCCCCTAGAAGAAGTACCACACTTGTGCCTATTTCTCTTTTAAGAAACTGGAAACTGGACTACCAAGTGAGTTCCAGAAAAGGCACAAAGTTACACAGAGAAACCCTGTCTCAAAAAAGAGAGAGAGAGAGAGAGAGAGAGAGAGAGAGAGAGAGAGAGAGAGAGAGAGAGAGAGAGAAAGAGAAATAAGAAACTGGAAACTAACAGAAAGTACCAGTCAATTCAAGCAAGAAACAAATAATCTGTTAAGTAAACACCCAGAAAATGGAGAGAGGCAGCTGCACAGATGTGAGTTGCTGTATGCAAGTCCTGTGTGCTAGCAAAAACCATCCCAGTGTGTGTGTGTGTGTGTGTGTGTGTGTGTGTGTGTGTGTGTGTGTGGCCACACTCACAAGGGTGGTGTCTACCACACTGTGTAACTCATCACCTCAGCCTTTATTTGACAGTTTGCACAAAGGTGTAATCTTGACTTTGCTAGTATAATACTTGTCTTGCTCTTTCAAGATCTATAAGGATTTAGTGGCCTTATTCCCATCACAAATTATATATGTAGATAAGAGTCCCTCTCCCTCATTGATTCTGCTTGTCTGTTCAGATAATTCTTTGTTATGGGAAAGGTATTGTCTTTGTGAAGGTTGTTTAGTGTCATTTGTGATCTCTGCCCATTAGAGCCTAGTAATTCTTCCCCTCTTTGTAAGTTATAAAGCAAAAATAAATACATTATCAAATATTGTCCAGGGGAAGTTGTCTCCTTTTGAGAACTATTGACTTTTACCTAGGAATATTTAACATCCATCTGTCTTTGTGTATCTATGTATCTATTATCTACCCGTCATCTATCCATCCATCATCTTTCCATCATCCATCATCTGTCTGCCATTTATCTCTCACAAGTAATTGCTGAATAATACAGTCAAGCTGAGCACCATAGTTTATCTTTAGAACACCCTCATAGGAAAGCTGTGCCACCATCACTGTGGATCTAGTAGCTTGGCTGACTCAATTGTTTCCAAAAAGCAACGTGAATGGTTTTCTGAACCGAGGCAGTAACTAGACTTCCCTTGTTAACACCTCCTCTTTTAATTCATTTCAACTTAGCCTACCTACTCCTTGTGGACAGTCCTCTATTGTCCTTGAAGCCTTTATTGGGGTATCTTAAAGTTGCTTTCCTATGTATGGGCAATTTTCACTAGCTGAACAATGTATAGCGTTGAAAATCAACTAACTTTCTTGTACTGGCCAGCCACTTTGATTTGGGTCTTTCTTCAAATACTCACTTCTCCATGGAACGTCATCCTGGTCATGTAATTTAGAATTGCACCCTTTGCTCTCTCGCCCTCATGCCTCTTTACCATGTCCAGTGTTGACCCTTTGCCATTATGATATCTTACCATTTTTCTCCCATCTTTCAACAAAAGCGGCATTCACCAATCATTGGAGTTAATCTCTCTCTTGTATAGTGGTTTATTTTATACTTTCAGAGGAATGTAATAAGTGTTTGGTTGATGATATTTGGATAAATGAATTAATGGATGACATATTCTATGTTCGAGAAATCACAGATTAAAATCTTATTCCTCTACTTTCCATGTGAAATGTCTGGAAGATGACTGAGTCCTGAAGGTGGGGCCCTCATGAAGGTATTAGTGCCCTCTTAAAAGAGGCTGCAATGGAGAGAGCTGCTTCTTCCATCATGTGAGATGTGTGAACTTGGAAGTAAGCCTTCATCCATATGAAGTATGCTGGCACCTTGACCGGCAGTGTTTAGATCCAGACCTTTGGGAAACAAATTTCTGTTCTTTATAATAAGCCCCTTGGTGTTTTTGCCATAGCAACATGAACAGAGTGGAAAAATAAATAAAACGGATAATTGACTCTTTTGTTTCCCTTATTAGTTTGTGAATTTCTTGAGGGCCAGGGTTAGGTAGGAGTCATCTTTGTGGGCTTGGTACCTTAGGCTTAGTCAGTGGTTGTTAAATGAGTAGGAGATAAGAACATTTCATAAACAGAAGGATGAATGGTGTTGTTACATAAGGCAAAATACTGCAGTTGGCAACCTAGAATCATAAAGAAAACAAAAAACTCAAAAGGAAACAACCACCACCAAAACAAGAACAGTCTGTTTCGAAGTGATTCAGGTCCAAACATTTGAAGATGTTCCTCTTCACCCCTTCCCATCTGCCCCCACTTCAGTCATCACATCCGCGCTTATCAAAGCCAGCGTCATCGGCTGAATGACACTGTGCAGGCACCTGGAACATTACATTGCGGGTTTGATAGTGAACATAATTTTCAAAACCAGATTTGTTCCCTCTGTGCCAAAATTACTCTTAAAACAAATTTATGTGTTTAGAGACATTTCTTAACAGCTTTAATACATTAAAATATTAATCATTACTAACCCTTATTAAATGATTACTGTAAGGCAGGGCAATAAATGTTTAATGGCCAAAGCCTAAAATAGAAGCTATAAAACTTGCCTTCATGAAAGTGACTGTCAAATTGGGGAAACAGTAAACCTATGAAAAAGAAAAGGAGAGAGTATGTCTAAAGGAATACCATGCAATTGTGTTTGTAAACTGAAGTGATTGTATGTTTGCTACCTCTGAGTGGGCTTTGAAAAGTCACCATGACACTAGTGTGGATGTTAGTATATTAACACTCAGGGACTTGCTAGTTTTCCTCCTCTGAGGAATCATTTGCCTGCCCCACTTACTGGTCATGCAAATTCCTGAGTTTCTCCACCTGATTACCTCCAGAGGACTCAATTGAGATCCACAAACATCTTCATGGTGAAAGTATCATGTTCTGTGAGGTGGCATGTTTCTAGTCCAGAAAAGTTTTTGAGTGTCTGTCTTGAACCCTCCTGGTTTGGCGTACATCTGTGATGCTCCCCATTGTGATTTATCTGTGATGCTCACCAAGACTTTGGTAGACCCATTGGAGACGTTAAAAATAGTAATTAAATTTTAATAATTAGAGATAATTTTCTTGGAGGAAGAAGATCTCTGTACATATGTCAAGGAGCAATAGTTTCTGCCTACCCCTGTAAAGGATTGGTGCCTGCCCTGTAAAGTCTGTGCTAGCTCCTGGTAGCCATTGTGTCTAGACTGGGCTCTATTCAGGGAACAATGAGGGTCTGCCTTGTAGTGTCTATACAGGGAAGTGTTCCAATGAGGAAAATACCTTGGCCTTCTAGGTTGACACCACTGGCTGCAGCTAACAAATTCCAAATAAAAGCAGAGTATAGAAACCAAGGAACACACGACAGAGAGGATTTGGTGGGTAAAATTAAATGAAAAACCCAAGTTACTGTCAAGAGAAAGAAAAACACTATAAGACGAGACTAAAAACAGATTCCATAGTCACCTATATAGTTGTTAATATATGCCTAGGGCAATGTTTAAAATGGACCTTGCTGTGTGCCGAGCTCTCTCTTTAGCCATATGGCTCCTGAAACTTAAACTGGGTAGGGCACCATGACAGGGTCTCAACATGTATCACATATGTGACACACAATAGTACAATGACTTTTTTCTACTGTTCATGCCTAATCTTGTTCATCAGAATGATGTATCAAGATGAATGTGCTGTGCAGAATCCATTTATTTTGGAAATCCTTGCAAATTATATATGATTATCCTTATAATGTACAAAAAATATCTTAATAAATTCTCTTTCTGCATAATCTGCCTGTTGGTGCTCCTGCTGCAGACTTGTTACCATACAAGGTACATGATAAAAATCCCAAAGGCTGGGTAGAACACTCCAGTTAGAAAGGACACCCCACATCTAGTTCATCAGCAGTCTTCTGCAAAGGAGATCCTGTCCCCCAGTATCCAGATGGCACCTGAACCACACCCAATGACAACCTAGGATTTGAAAACAGATCCCACCTAATATCCTGTACTCCATACCTACCACATCAAACCAACCTCCTTTGTGTTTAGACTACACATTAGGAAATACTAGCATCATATGTGGGCTCCTCCTTTCCAGTGATACATTTATCTTCAAAACTGCCATGAAAGAGGGCCATATGTACTTTGAGAAAAGGTTGAGAATTTTCTTCATTGCTGAATCACTGCAAAAAAAAAAAAAGATATAATGAACTGAAATTACCCAACCAAAGAAGACAAGCTGGCAGGATAATTTAACACAGCCCTTTATGGGATGTAAGAAATCAATTTGATACTGCTTTTTTGAAAATAATATGACATTAACTGAGCACTGAGTGTCTGAAAGCTGAGGAGCCTCAGAGTCCCTGCCTGTCTCGGGAGTTTCTGCACTTGCCAACAAGTCACTTAGAACCTGTGGGTTTTGATTTGCACATCTCAAAGGAGAATGGGTGATATATTTCAGTGAAGGCACAAACAGTGTGTGCTGATTTACATGGAGCTCCACATTAAAATCCGCACTGGAAGAAAGAGAGCTCTCTCCAGAGGAAAAAAAATGTAGACATTTACTAGCACTGCTGTGAATTAGAGAAGTGTTACATGCTCATTGTCTCTCAATCTAGCAGCTTCCTTGTGAGAGTCTCCCATCCTTCCCCTGCTGGTTGTAAACACTGCTTCCTTTCTGTCTGCTCAGTGGCCTGCTTGGGACCATCTTCCTGATCCAAATCATATTGTTATCTCTCTCTCTAAGATGCATAGTTCTGAAAGCTGAAGAAAATTGTCTTTGTCATTCTGCTACGCATTTTGTTTTCCCTAGTGGATGGCTTCTTGCATTAGTTCACTCATAGCTACACATTAGACAGCTGAACCTCTATGGTTTTTAATCTTTGTTTGTTTTTGTTTGTGCTTTTCCTTGGACCCAGTCAAATCAAGAGACAAAGATAGAGCCATCATATGGTATTACTTATTCTGTTGTAGCTTGCCAGAAAGAAATTTGATAAAAGAGAAAAATGCTGCAGCAGAGATCATCTTTCAAATGAATTTCATGTGTTTTACTTTGGGATATATATATATATATATATATATATATATATATATATATATATTCCAATATTTCCCATTTTCTTTTAATTCAACTGAGAATTCCAATTAAAAATCTTAGCAGTATTGATTGTGGAGATTAAGTTATCAGCTGTTAAAAGAAATTGAATCCAAAAAGAAAAAAATCAGAAAAAAATGAGCATTGCAAATAGAAATTTTCAATTTTAAGTGTTTAGAAATATTATGAAATTGGTCTAGCTAATGAACCTGAAAACACATGGCTTGGGGAACGTGATAAGGGTGGTGGTGAAGGCACAGGAAGCTATGTGCCCTGGCTGCAGGTAGATGCACAGTGGCAGCTATGTGCCTGGACTGCAGGTAGATGCACAGTGGACCCCTCTGCCTTTGTTGCTTTGAGAGGGAATGTCTAAGCAAATACTCAAATACTGAGGCTCCTGTCAGCATCAAGAAGCGGAAGTCTAGGAGGGAGCAGATGTTTTCTAGATGGCTGGACATAGGTGTGAATGAGTCTTCCTTAGCAAAAGGGCATCACAGGCTGTAAGTCATTCCAGGAATCAGCAAACCCATGCAAACAACGTACTACAACGTGTCAAATTCCCACCACGGGGAGAGAAAAGCCACTTGAACCAGTGTTTCGGCTCTCCTCTGACTCGCAACCTGAGACTGAGTTCCTGAGGTGGCAGTGGTCGCATGACTATATAGGATAACCAGGGATACGCTTGCGTTGGGGTCCACACCTCTCTGACTCCTCAGATTCCACAGGAATCTGAATATTCCCTCGTGAACCTAAAGACCCAACTTTCCATGATGGATTATTAGTCTGTTCAGGTTTTCTGTCCCAAACCTTCGGTCCTGATGCAGGCTCCATTCCAATCCTATCTCCCCCACCGTCCTCTCTCAAGCTGCTTCCTCATTTAAGTGGGCACATTTACCCGGCTCTTTGTCTGTGGCTTCTTCTGACTTCACACCTGCTCTTCCCCTACCTCCTTCTGGCTAATCCTTGAGTTCATAGTGCTGTATTGATATTCAGGGTCCTAGTCAGCACTGCAATGGCAGTCACTCGCTGGGCTCTGTCTTGTTTTTTTTTTTTTTTTTTTTTTTTTTTTTTTTTTTTTTTTTTTTTTTTTTTTTCCCACTATTCCAGGAAACATGAAGTATCTCTTTACAAAGGATCCCAGGATTACCCAGGATAGTATAGGAGCTGTTCAGCAAGATGGTCTGAGAGGCACACTACAGCTGGCATTGAAGGATCCACGTATAGCATAGTCCCTGCTGCCATATTGCCCCAGACTAATTGGAAGCAGCAGGGCCCTAATTTCATAAGCAGAATGGATGCTTCATGAGTAAGGTTGTTAAGCAAATAAAAAGGATCTGTTTACTGATTATGTGTTTATTCAGTCTACATAATGAAACAGTTATAATTTCTGTCCTGTGTTTTGATTATTGCCAACCAAGTACTTGGCACTTGGCATACATTCCCTTTGAATCGCACAATGATACTTCAAGTGGGATATCATTATTGCCATTTTAAATCACAGAAAATAATGGTTAGCTAAATTGAATAAAAGTCCATACTGCCAGTAGATGGAAGTATTGAGCTGTGTATACATATGCCTCAGTACTGCATGTATGTGATACACATACACCTACATGTGCACATACACACACGTGTGTTTCATCTATGGATGATCTATCTATGATTTAGTTGAAATTTAGGGCTCCATCTTCAGTGATTCCAGCTCTGCTTTAGGCAAGCATTTTGCTAAGTGTTATTTTGCTTACAAGTGATTGTTTTCATGGATTTTGATTCTAGTAATAATTTTGTATACTTGAGAAATTAGAGTTCTTTCATGCCTTTAATATCTATTCTCATTGATTCTATGTCAGTAACTAGTAGTGTAGCAATCCTTAGATTATACCATTTGGGATACTATATTCCGATGTGAGTGCTTTGGGGATTAAAGAAGGAAGTAGAGATGAGGGGACTTCCTGCAGATAGTTACAGTTTGATTTTTACATGGTCACACTCATCTCTGATGCTTGTTGCTCTGCATTCTCTCATCACTCCCATGTGTTTATAGTGACAGTCTCTTGGTACAGTCTTCGTTCTGTAAGATGTAACACTATTCTTATATCATGATGGCTAACCCTCTTCATTTATCTGACATATGTTACATAATATTTTGGAATCTATAGTTCAATGTTTTAAAAATATGAAAAAGTCAACTTCTCCATTCACACATGTATAGACATGCTCAGAACCATGTTTCTTTCTATTCTAAATTAGTCAGCAGAAAAAGCTTCTATTCATCTGTAGCTCTGATAGTAATGATGTAAAAAATGATCTCTCAGCTTGCTCTTTCCAATATGCATCATAGACAAGACAGCAATGCTCGATGTATGACTTACTCAGTTCCTTCAAGAATAATACATACTAGTTTGCAGTGAATTGCATTTCATCAAGAGACAAGGGTCAAATAATAGGAGAAAAACAATGTGCGTCTTGTGATTCTGCCTGGTGAGATTGGTGTCCTCTTCTTCCAGATCTATACCTATAAACACAAAAGATACTTGGCCGCCTATTTGATCATTATTTCAGTGTTTCCATTGTGTTTGAAAAAGGAACAGGATGATGGGTGAATTTCAAAAGACCTGCTTTCTAAGAAATAGAGCTTCCTAATTTAGCAGCTGGTCACAGGGTCAGGGACCCATCATCATCATGAGGGTCACTGCAGGGCAGCAGGACGTGTTTCCAAATGGACTCAGTTCCCATGCCAGATGACCTGCAGTATAGTAAACTAGAGAGCAACAGATACTACAAGCTCAACACAAGTTCTGTTTTCTCAAATAAGAAAGGAAGGTACTTTTAAGCATTCTTATTGATATGCATCACTGCAATTCAGGCTTGGATGTACTAGTGGAGGCTTCATGTGGAAGAAGGAAACTGTGGGTCTTGGCTTACCTTACCTATGGGGAAACTGCATAAGACATAGTGGACAGTGTGCTAAAAGAGCACCCACCCGATGGCCAGTTGTAGATGTCCCTTTGAAACCTGCGGCTCTGGAGCTGTTTACATGCTCCCAACAGCATTCTTGTTCATTAAGCCCTTGAACAGCTGACCTCTTCCTCCCCTGTGCCTTCTTCCTTTTTCATCCATAGTGTTCCTGAAAGCTGACAGGTAGTGGTTCCTCTAGCCATTTAACCTTCTTTTCCAGTCCATTCTAAATCCTCTTCAGCTTGTGCCCAAGTAAACCTACTTAGCACTACCAGCGGAAGGTTATGACTCTTCATGCAAGAGCACTGACCAAAAATCCAATCCTGTTATCTATTGTGTGTGTGTGTGTTTACACTATGTGTGTAGTGTATGTGCATATGCCTATGGAGGTACACAGGTCTGTATTTGAGCACATGGAGGCCACAGAAATATCTGGAATGTCTCACTCTCTTGATCTCCACCTCAGTATTTGAAACAGGGTCTATTCCTAAACTGCAACTCAACATCTTGTTTAGGCAGGCTGGCCAGGGCGCTTTTGGGACCCACTTGCCCATTCCCTCAAATGCACACACAGCCATATCTGGCTGTTTCATGGGTGCTTAGGATTCGAACCCCAGTCCTCTTCTTTCATAGCAAGTGTTCTTACCCACTGAGATGTCTCCTCAGCCCCCAATCAGAACGGATAGAATTAGATGCTCTGTTTTTGAACAGTGTTTCTTTCACTCCTTTGTTTCTATCAGTGAAATGTACAGGCTCGAAGGCTGGGCGTTCTGATTCTGGCTTCCTCAGCTCTCACCATCCCCAGTGCTGCTTTGTGAGCTTGGCTGAGCCCTGAGCCGTTAGACCTTTTAGTATCCTTCACTATGAAGTAGCATCTTGACACACACCCATCTCTTTGGTCCTTGTGAGTTTAGTGGCACAGACACAGCTTAGCTCAAGAACTAGTTCTGTAAATTGTAGCTATTTTTATTATTAACTCAATGGGGAGAAGCAAGATGGATCCTTTCCTCTGTGGTTATTCCCCTACTCCACAGTTCTTATGGACTAGAGGTTTATAGCACACGTTTTTCACACATTCGACCCATAGTAACAGCAGAAGTCACTGTTTGTGAGGGTATTTGATAAATCTCTGTGAAGTCTGCTGTACACTTTCTAGTTGAGTACTGTTAACCTTAGCCCCAGGAAACACATCCTGTTCTAGTGTTGTCTGTATTTTATCAAGTTAATTTTTTCCAAGTTTATTTTTTAATTTTCATTTTATTTTTAATTATATACATATGTGTGTAGATGTACACATGTGAGTGCATTGGTAATAGAGTCCAGAAGAGGGTAATGTGTCCCCTGGAGCTGGAGTTACTTACTGATAGTTGTGAGCTTTGTGATGTGGATACCAGAACCCTAACTTGTATTCTCCAGAAGAGCAGAATGCTAGGCCATCTCTCCAGCCTGCATCTCCTCCAATTCCCACAGGGTTTATTGTTGTTGGTCATGATGGTGGTGGTGGTGGTGGTGGTGGTGGTGGTGGTGGTGGTGGTGGTGGTGGTGGTGGTGATGGTGGTGGTGGATGGTTTGGGGTTTAGCTCTCCAATTATAATCTGGCCATTTGAACCTGGGTATAGGATATATTCTGAAATGAGTTAGAAGCCTTTTGCATGAAGCTGTGCATACAGATGACTCTTTAACCACTAAAGGTAGTTTTGTCATTGGTCCCTGTCTTTCATTTGGGTGTTTGTTTCTGCAATGGTTCTCTCTTGGAGATTCCTAGCTGGCACCACTTAGAAAAATCCCTCAATATTTTATTTGCGTTCTGTGCAGACTCTTGACTTAATAAGTGTCTCTCCAGGATCCTAAAGTGTACAGTAACTGTGCATATATCTCTTTCCCATGTCATATGCTTTAGTGCAGTTTGGTTTGTTTATTTCTAATGTATCTGTTTTAGGTTAAAGCAGCAGTGACCTAAAAAGCAAATGCTTGGTGGCATATAAATTAAAATCATTTCTTGTCAAGATTTCTGTGTATCCTTTGATTTACTTAATTAGCATAAGAGAACTAAAGAAAGCTAAAGGGAAAAGCAGAATAGATATGCTATTTATTATATTTATTTATTTTTAAAATGTAGTTTTAGTAAGACTTTTAATGAGAGAGAGATGATTGAAAATTGGTGACAGTTTTGCTGGACATGCTAAAAGTAGGGTCAGCATTGATGTTATGTCCTGACAATCCCAGCTCCTAGATGAGCCGTTTTGTGTCCTATTAACATTGAGGGCTTATCTCCCTGGCAGAACTGTTCTCAGCCTCCTGTCAATAGAAGGCAAACTGGTGCAATCAATCAGATATTGTCAAGTACAAGGCCAGGTAAATGGCCCCACAACAGAGCAATTGTCTCCAAAAGTGAATCCTTGTGTATATATAGCTGCTGTGTCCTTCCATTAATTTTGAACATCAAAGGTTATTGCCATAATTATCCTAATTACACCATAAAATTCTGATGTTTACTGAATGAATTGAGTTGCCTTTGAAATAAATGAAGGAGGGAGAGGTGGAACTGGTTACTGGAGTTTTTAAAGAAAAGAATTAGGGCATGTAAGTGTGTGAAAACCTAGCATCTCCATTATTAGGCTCAATCTCAAATTAAGAACTTTAAACACTTTAACACTTTAAACACTATTTGTAAAATTCGCATTCCCAAATTCCTAATAAGCTTGATGGTTAAATAAAGGCTTCCCCCTTTAATTTAGCATTTCTAAATTCCTATATTTCAGCTGATTGTGAGACCATAAAGCATCCAGACTCTTATTTCAACACTCATTTTCCCTCTCTGTTGATTCCCTTGGTGACCTAGAAATCAGAAAACAAGGCTTGATTGTCACAGTTGCAGGGTCACCATAGTAACAGCGGATGCTAAAGCTAATTCAGGGTATCAACCTTGCTGCATGAGGTTTTGATTTGGTTTTTGCCATCAAAGATCATTTTAAGGACCTTAGTGAAAGCATATAAATTATGTCCAGTAACATGCAAGTGTGCATGAGTTTCACTGTTATACATTATTAGAGCCCAATATTCCCCAACATATTCAGTCCTCCATACCATATTTTCTTCCTCTTTCTGCAGTTTAAGAAAGGATTTTCAAACAGTAGAGCACTCACTGATCTGTGAACCTATACTACTCATTTGTTTGTTTTGTTTTGTTTCATATTTTAATTTTTTTGTTTCTTTTTTTTTTAAGATTATAATACAATTAGATCATTTCCCCGTTTCCTTTCCTCCCTGCAAATCCTCCCTTATACTCCTCTTCCTTGCTCTCTTTCAAATCCATGGCCTCTTTTGTCATTAATTGTTGTTGCCTGCATATGTGCATATGTATATACATATATTCCTAAATGCATGAGCTTTTAATAGCACTATTGCCTTGCAAACTCGAGCATAGATTTAACAGGGTGATTGAGGGTAGAATTACTTTCTCGATCTTTCATTAAGACACACACACAAAACCATGCATTTCCTTGCAGCATTTATCAGTTAGCTGCTTGCAGGATCTCTCACTTTTCTCTTTTTTTCTTGTGAGTACTAGTTGTTGTCAAACAGAATCATCTTTCCTTTGAAGAAAACATTATCAGACAAGACTTTTCAAGAAAGGAGTGGTGTAGAACGTTGATGTTTTCTTCTCTCCTCCTGTTTCCAGAACCAAACTTTGTGTCTTCCTATGACATTGGAAATTTCACCTACTTCTTCTTCCGAGAAAATGCTGTAGAGCATGATTGTGGGAAGACCGTTTTCTCCAGGGCCGCCCGGGTCTGCAAAAATGACATTGGAGGGCGATTCCTCCTGGAAGACACCTGGACCACCTTCATGAAGGCTCGCCTCAACTGCTCCCGGCCCGGTGAGGTGCCCTTCTACTACAATGAGCTGCAGGGCACCTTCTTCCTGCCGGAGCTGGATCTGATCTATGGCATCTTCACCACCAATGTGTATGTAACTGTAGCTGAAGTTTTCTCTTTCCCTCCTCTTCCACTTTTCCTGAATGAGTCTTTTGTTCTTTGACCTCTGAGAGTTTAAAGTTCCCTTAGAGAAAGTTTTTCTTATTTTCCTGGGCTAACAGCCAAAGAATGACAAAAAGAGTCTTTTCAGTATGAATTAAATGTTAGGTAAAGATACATGCTTTGTGGGACTTCCTGCAGGAAAACTAATTCAAAATATTTTTTTTTTTTATATTTGTCCTCAGGAAAAAGTAGGATCAAATTATTGCATTATAAATTGTTCCTTCCTGATTAGTGTGTTCTAGACACCTTGTGAAGTGCAGATAAATATCAGATTTTTTTTCTGTAGGAAAGTCACACATTTTTGCATAATAAAAACATCTGGAAACTCTGAGCTTTGCAATCACATCATTCTTGCCTGGACCTCTGTATTTAATTGAAGTGCAATTGCTATTTTCTCCTCATAGCAAGCATCTTGTGCTTCTCTTGGGAAGATGCTCCTAACCTCAAAGGCAGTATTTGACTTAGGAAATCTTGGGAAATTTCCAGAGCTCTCATTCAGTCTTTCCTTGGTGGAGTGTCTCATGACCCTGCAATGGTTTTCCCTCTGTAGGCTGTGAGAAGACCTCACAAGCACATCTCCTGCCTCTCTGGGAATTAGGGATCATGTGAGAACTCTGGGATGTACTCCTTTATTAGCGGTGATGGTGTAGTTCTATAGCACAGGCACCAGTTTGAAGCTCCAACCTGGAGATCCAACAATTTCGACAACAGTCAAGCAATCCTTTCCAAAGCAGTGGATTCAAAGTAGATGCAGGGAGACATTCCTCATAAATGGAATATTAACCCACATCTCTGATTGACTTTCATCTTGGAAAACCTTATTTCTGTCCAAACTAGACAATGGATTACCCTGTGATGTTTTCTCTACTGTCTATGTATTTTTCCTTTAATGCTTATGTCTGTGTACATGTACGTATGTGTGGTATGCGTGTATACATTCATTCGTACGTATTCACATATGTGTGGGTATACATATGTCCCATGTGTGCATGTGCATGAGTTTGGAGGCCCAAAGTTGATTGATATTGGATATCTTTCTCCATTGCTTTCCTTTATTTATTGAGGCAGGGTCTCACACTGAACTTAGAACTAGCCAATCCTGGGCATTCCAGCTAGCCAACCTTTCCAAGTGATCCCAGTCTCTGCTTTCCAAGTGCTGGCATAGGTGACCACCACTACTGCCTGGCTCTCCATGGGTGCCAGCGTTCTGGTCTCCAGGCCTCATCCTTGGGCAGCAAGCGCTTTATCTACTGGACCATCTCTGTACCCTCTCCTTTGCCTATATCCCTCTGGTGTCAGAAGCCTGCCTACAAATGGCATTCCCAGAGAGTCCCTCATACCATGGCCTCCTGCTTCCTTTTTTTGTCTATTCTCACCACTGCTGATGAGTGTTCATGTTCACTGGATATAAAGATTCATGCGCTGTCTTCATTCAGTGTGAAGTTAGAAAAGTGTGTAGTATGGATGCCTTGCCACCACCCACTTCACGGTGGCCATACTTGTTGTAGATCTGCTTTTCAACCCCAGAGGTCATTTTCACTACTTGAGGATTTTTTGTTCTCATAAAAAATCAATTTATGGGTTCTAAAGTTGATTTGATTCCCAAAACCTTGTTTAAGAAATAGTGTTGGCTGCACAAGATGAATGTTCGGTTGCTCAGCTGACATCAATCTTGTACACAATCAGAGCTTGACTTACTTAGCTGTCCACTTGATGGCTCTGAGCCAGAAATACCAACAGCTCCCATTTCAAAAGTTCTATAGGGACTATGCTGGGCCATTCCAAGGTGAGTCCATTTAGAGAGCAGTGAAAGTGTTTCAACTGCTCTTCAGGATCTCACGTGTTCACTATGTCGAAGCCACCCAGCATCAATTCTCTCCAGACAGACAGAAGCATAGGAGATTTTCATGTCCTACTCTCCCAAAGACTATGAGAAGAAGGATAAAAGCAGCAGAGTGAATAAATCCACAGTAAGCACCCACTTCTTTTTAATCTCTGGCCATGGAAGCACCTGGGCTCCACGTGGGACTCTTTGCTCAGTGCTCTACTCCTAGGGGAAAAAATTCATCTTTTATGAGATGTTCTTTAGCACCATATCCTTCTCACAGAACTCTCACGAAGAACTGAAGCCCAGATCTTTATTGCAAAGTAGCCAGGATGCTGCTCCCCATCTATGGCCAGGTGTCAGGACCTCACTGAGCAGGCTTCATTTTTCCTACATGGACATGTCTTTTGCCTTGAAGATTCCAAGATTGCATTGGAATTAAAAAAGTCTGTAGAGTGGTGTCCTTCCCCTTTTCATTGTTTCCCTGGTAAACAAATGCAAGTTAGATGTGAAGTTCTAGAAGTCCTGTGGTTTTTTCCCCCTATGATATAGGGAAAACACTGACTTATTTCTGACAAAATATTGACTCAGACCATTAATATGGAAAATACATTCACACCCCTCATTTGGTCTCCATTTTCCTTTGAGAACCATAGCTCAGCTTGAAATGCAAATTTGAGAAAGAAGCATTTGCCATAGCAGAGCTTAGTCAAAGGGCACTGACCTTCCAGAGCTTTCTGCCGACAGCTTCCTAGTAGAACCTGAATTCTAAATTAAGGCTTCCAAATTTCATGTCACTGCTCTTTTAATTTTTTTTTTCTTGTTGACCCTTTAGATTTACAGTCCCTTTTAAATAATAAATAAGATGAATCTGACAGGCATTCCTTGCAAAATACATTCAGTTTATTATTTTTTAAAGAATGACAAACACAAATACCCGTAGATTTAATGGGAGAAAAGGTTTGGCCAGCTGCCACCTAAGCAACTGGATACATAGGTGGAAGAGGAAGCCATGGGAGATGGATTGATGGCTCCACCCACTGGAAGACAAAACCCCTTTCCTCTGGAATTTCACATTCAGGGAGCTTTTCAAAATCCCTTGTTGCTCCTGCTGTAGCTGAGTGAATTTAGTCCCCAGCTGGCAGAATCATATCTGCTACTTACCCTTATGTCATTATCTGAATGTTTGTTTTTACATGAAGAAATCACAAGGCAGCCCCGGGCATTGCCCTGACTCTTGAACTTGAAATAGCTAAAGGTTGATGCGGTCCCCGTGATCAGTGGAGGCCAGCGGTCCCTGGTGGGCTCTGACCAGCCTGCGCTTTCTCCTTCCCCAGGAACAGCATTGCCGCCTCTGCTGTATGTGTCTTCAACCTGAGTGCCATCTCACAGGCCTTCAACGGACCATTCAAGTACCAAGAGAACTCCCGCTCAGCCTGGCTGCCTTATCCTAACCCCAACCCCAACTTTCAGGTAATCTCAGGGGAAGAGGGCATCGTGAGTATCCTCCATTCAGAATGTAGAAACCCAACATAGCATAGTGAGCCTGAGCAATTAAACCGTGGCTGAATGCACAGCACAGCTGCAGTCTCCTGGCCCCTGGGAAACAGCACCTCCCTCGGCTTAGCTAACGTCAATAGAACACAGCCTATTGTGGACTATGGCGCCTAGACAAGAAAAGGGGGGCCTTTTGTGAGCTGCGATGACTGATAGTTAACTGAAAAAGGCCAATCTTCTGCAGTGGGCTAGGAATCCAGGCTTCAATTACTGTTAATGATGATGTACTGTGTCCCCCAAATCTCTGCTCCCTAATGAATGATGTCCCAGTGAATAGGGCCCAGGGCACAGAGCAATGGGTCTTGACAAACAGAATTAGAGCTCTAATTGGCAAGTATGGCGAGGCTCCCTGTTGGGAAGGGTAGATTGTGGCAGTGGCTGCTGAGAAAAGAAGCCTGGCTGATGTTGATTCATCTTCCAGTCACCCAATTAGAATGTCCAGGCTGTGATGTCTTTTGTGAATCATCCCACCTCCCATGTCCAGAAGAAGTAGAGACCTGGGGATGAAGTTATTTATTTTGTTCATCTAGGCAGCAGGTGTATTCATCTGCTTGGGCTGCTGTAACAAAATACCACAGTTTAAATGGTATTGAGAGAGAGAGAGAGAGAGAGAGAGAGAGAGAGAGAGAGAGAGAGAGAGAGAGAGCCTTATTTTGTTTTCTGGTGAGTTGTCCAAGATGACCAGCTTTTCCTTGTATCCTCCCTTAGAAGAAAGGAACATCCTGGTATTTCTTCCTTCATTGCTCTGGGTCAGTGCATGACTCCTAGGACCCTGAATGCTTCCTATAGCTCCTGTCTTCAGCTACCAGCATGCTGAGAGATAGATGCTACATGTGAATTTGGGTGCAGCACATACAAGAGCAGCCTTCCCTGTAGCTCTGTTATCAACTCAGGCTATCAATGTTAACATCACCAAGTTCCCAACACTATGTCTAATGTGTCAGGTCTATAACCTTATGTGGCACCCGTGCCACATGAGTGACAATGCTCTGCGTACAGAGAGGGAGGGACATGGAGTCTCAGGTGAAATAGCCAGAGCCATATCTGATTGGAGATCAAGCTCAGCTCCTCCCTCCACCAACAGGGGCAAAATGCTGATCTTACCCAACTAAGTGCCCTTAGTAACAAATGTTGATCAGTGACAGAGCTGAGTCCTTGCAATTCTGGTTGGTTTATCACCCTAAATCATAAAACCTGTAACTTCCAAGAAAGTGGGCTTAAGAAAAAGTTCAAATTTTTATACTTAAAATTTGGTAAGTATCGATCAATTACAATTGAGCTTTTTTTTTCATTTGTTCAATATTTTTAAGATTTTTGACAAATTATGAGATTAAGAATATGATAGCTACTTTGCATGTCATACTTGGCTTTTACTGCTTTCCTTGGGCAAAGTGTTCAGCATCTTCTCATGACTTCCTTGATAGAAAGGGGAAGGCAGGATACAAATAAAATACAAATAAAATTGGAAGTATCAGTCAATATACATCATTATTGCACAAAGCATTTTATTCAAAGGACCCATGGGAACCATCTGTCTGGAGTCTTATGTGGCCTACATGTTGAGTAATTACATATTTTGACTGTGTTTTTCTTTTTGATATGAAAAGAAAATATATTGTCCCTTTTTTAAAAGTGTCTAAGTCCTGAAGCTTAAAAGAACAAAAAAGGCACTTACATTTATAGAACTCTCCATTGCATTAGGCCATTGGATTAAAACTCTTCATAATGAACAGTGACTCAGCCAACTTTATAATCCTTTACATACTTCAGGAAATGTGTATCTTAGCCCATGCATCGAGATGTATCTGTAACACATAGTAAGTGCCCTCATGCTCTGGTGTTACAATGCCTGCATCACATTGACAGGATTGCTTTCATCTACTAGTAGAATTAGATCCCTGCTGAATACTAAAGGAAGCATGTGCAGAGGTGGTACACATGCCAGGCAAGAAGCTGACTCAGCTGATGTCATCCTCTGAGTATAGATTTAAAACTTCCAGGAAACTAAGGTTACAGATTATGGTGATGGTAGTGTGTGTGTGTGTGTGTGTGTGTGTGTGTGTGTGTGTGTGTGTGTGTGTGTGTGTGTCTCCATCTCCTACTACAGATATATTTCCACTTCTAGATTGTGTTCAATAGTCTCCTTGTCATAGGTGGCTGACCAGTGTTCTAGCTCTCACCTAGACTGGCAGAGAGTGGGAACTCATTTTGTACCAAAGATCCCTCCATTCGACATATATAAGTGTCTCAACATTGACAATAACCAATGGTGATATTTGTGTGTATTATTGTTAACATTAATGTTATTGTTATTTTGGTTATCCTCTTGACAATTAGAATTTATGTAGCACTTGTACAATAGGAAAAGAGCTAGTTAACTGGAGGAACTGGTTCAGGAAAAAGATCTAAAAAGAGAAACATATCACACTTCAAAATCTCAATTAAAACCCATCAAACAGCAGAAACTGCTAGTCACACTTATTAGCCCCAGCCTCCACATCCTCAGTGGTATTTGTCTGCCTAGTAGAGTTAGGATATCTTGAGCCCCTAGCCACTTAAAGCACTGTCAGACACAGCAGCAGAACAGCTGGGCAATGGGCTCCAGAACCTTCCACATGTTTTATGACCAACAATCAGAAATGATGCAGACAAAATGGAAACATGGGAGTGCAGGAGCAGTCAGATGGGAGGACTGCTTGGAAAACGCAGGCTGGGATGTGGCTGCATCCCGGGTGCCCATGGACACGCTCTTGTCTTCGCAGCAAGCTCTAAAGGAGCAAGGGGACCTAGGAGCATAGACACTGAGAACGTCAAGTCAGGGATGAAGTGAGCACATTGGAAGCTTGACCATCAAGCCTGGGTGTGCTGGGATGAAGACAGATGTGCTGTGCTTGAAACAGATAACACACAAGCAGTTGTTATTTTCCTACCAAGTAGTAGAATTCCTGATCTTGTTTGAGCATGCGTTGGCATGACTGCTACTGAAGGCTGTAGGCCACATAGGGATACAAGCTATGCTCTTTCCAGTTTTTGTGGTTTCTTCTTGTGCAGGGTCCCCAGGGTAGCACAATCCCTGACAGTAATGAGGGGAGACCAGTGTATAAGGTTCATCAAGAGAATTTACAACCCGTAGAGAGCTTGGTGAGCTGCTATACAGCAAGAAATACATCTAGTAAATTTGAATAGTTTTCAAAATATTGGAAACAGAATCCTTGGGTGAGATATTCATTATAGGATGGCAACAGGAAAGAATGGTAGAAAGCACTTCATATACAGTTCTTGACAATACGGGCAGACAACATACAGGAAACATGGCCTCCCAGAAGAAATGTGGTCCATCCTAGCACTCTAATTGCCCCTGGGTCCCCTATATCTGTTTTTTTAAGGGCAGTAAGAGGTCATTGCCTTTAGAGTATACCTCCGGGTTTTCAGCATGCCATTTATTTTAAGACAGAATGCATATATAGACAGTGGCTTTATGCTATTGAAGCCAGCAGGTAGGTCATTGTTGCACCCACCCCTCAAGTATTGCCTGTGACATCAATACAAGTTGACCACCACACACACAGTCACCTTCTGAACTAGCACTTACCTGAAAATATTACAGTCCAGACCCAGGTGGTGATCTTTCTTACATTTAAAAGCTGTTCCTAGGGACTTGGAGAGATGGTTCAGCTATTGAGAGCACACATTGCCTTTTCAGAGGAACCAAGTCCTGATTCCCAGAACCCACATCAAGGAGCTCATGCCCATCTGTAACTCCAGCTCCAGGGGGATGTGACATCTTTGGCCTCTCTGGGCACCTACACTTACATAAACACACACACACACACTTAAAGGTAATAACAGTTAAAATATTAAAAAACAAAAGTCCACATTTCTGATAGACAATGTGTCCATACTTAGAGTATTATTACTAAATACTATTTATACAAAAATCTATTGGTACAGTCTTCCCAGACCCCAAAACAAACAACTGCATGCAGAATTACTTGTTCATTTATCTGTCCCATTATTTATCCACTTATTTCCCTCGGGAACGTAAAGCTCCAGGGACTATGGACATCCTGCCTCATTTAGACAGATGCATTTACAATCTGGTGGATAGCTTCTGCACTATCAGAAATGTTGTCTTATTCCTGGCATTCACAAGGACTTAATTTATAAATACCTTCCTTTCATTACTTCGGTTTTCACATCAGCCAGGAGACAGGAGACAGGAGCAGAGCTGGTGTGTTCCAACCACTTAGCATTTGAGGAGACAAGCTAGGAATCCAGGCCTTTCTTGAGGCCACAGGTCATCTGCTGCAGGCCTTACTTTACCCTCAACACATCCTTTATGGGATGTGCGGGTGCTCCTAACAAGAATGTAAATTTAAATTAATCACCGGTCTAGTTGTGTGCAGTCCATTTAACTCCGGGTTTCTCTACTCTGCAATCCACCTATCATTTTACGGCATATAGGATATTTTATCAAATGCTACAAAAATATAATTTACTTTCAAAAAGCAATTTCCATCTTGTACTCTGGACCTCTAACCTGTTATAAAAACCAAGTATTGGGAGTGACATGTTATAAATGGTAGTTCCCGGCAGTGTGGACCCCATCAACCCTGCTCATAGGGAGTGCTGCAGAGGAGGCTCACTTCCCATGCCAGGCTTTAAAGTTTATAAAGGAACTGGGAGAGGCCATTCTGTGCTGGATTTGGAGGACGCTGTGTCTTTCCCACCTGCCCTCTCACCTTGACCTTGCCACCTGCTGTTGTTTGTGAGACCTATCAGCCTCCTTCCAGCACAGCTCTGAGATTAGTTCCCAACCATTTCTGGCCTGCCTTTCCCCCCAAGTATACCAGATCATCTTCATGGTATTTTCACTTCCTGCAGACTGATTCTTCTTTCTTTTTCTCCATTTTCCATCCTCTCCCCCTTTCTTACCCCTCCTTTCCTCGCTGCTTTTATTGTCTTCTCCCATTACCAACTTGCTGTCTTGTGTTGCAAATTCTCAGGCTCTAACCTATTCCTTTAAACTCTCCTCTAACAAGAGATACAAATACATTTGGAGCAGTCACACTATTTCTGTTGCCCATGTGAGTGATGTTGCTTACAGATTAAGATAAATACCAGAGTATGCCATGGAGTTCAGAGTTGCTTATGAGCCCACTGTGATAGCAAGAAAATACATCCATCTATATGTGCTCATCTGCTTCATATTCAAAGTCAGTTCGCCTTCATCCATCAGATATTGTTGTATTGCAGTTCGACAGACAGCTCCCAAGAGACTTGACAGACCACGAGGAGATTCTCTGCATCTGCTGTTCAAATTAGAGTCAACAACAGTGCCTGCTCCATTTTAAAATGTCACATTCTCTTTGCCATCCATTGAGGGATTCCAAATATGATGAGTTTCCATCTACAGTGGGAGAACAGGAGGGATGAGAAGGTCAAGGGATATGGAGGGATTGATTGATTTTCACACTCAGTCATGCATCATGACTTACTCTGTTTTCAGCTTGTTCTGTTTACCTCTCTATTTGGTAAGCACATGAGCTGTGAGCACGCAGGTAGCCAGCTTTTGTAACATGGCCTATCTTCCCTTACAGTGCGGCACCATGGACCAGGGCCTGTATGTAAACCTGACAGAAAGAAACCTTCAGGACGCTCAGAAGTTCATTCTGATGCATGAGGTGGTCCAGCCAGTGACCACCGTGCCCTCCTTCATGGAGGACAACAGCCGCTTCTCCCATGTGGCCGTCGACGTGGTGCAGGGCAGGGATACACTCGTCCACATCATCTATCTGGCCACAGGTAGGAACTCCGCCTTCCTTTAGATGGTTTTCTGCCATCTTATCATTCCATGTCTTTAATTCCAACACTCACCTTCAAGCATAGCCATGTGTCTGTATTCTGTTACATCAAGCAAAAAAAAAAAAAAAAAAAACCCACAATGTGTGCTTCTCCTTGTCAACCTATACACCTCCTCTTGGAAATCTTACTTTCACTCTTTCTGCTGGATTAGAATTTTAACTAGAAAGACAATGTTCTCTTTCTTAGCTATTCTTGCTCTCCAGTGGTTCTTGGCGTGACTATATTTGGCTAGTTTAAGACAATAGAACATTTTGTTAGAAGATACTGCTGGGGGAAATGTTTTCTGGAGATTTTCATGCTAGTTTCTGATTGGGGCACAGCAGTGCTTATGGCAAGCTGTTCCTGACAGAGGTTCACGGAAACACTTGAAGAACATACACAACACAATGTTCCCTATGTAGCGCAGGCCCTGGCACTTATCAACAGTAGATAACAATAGACTTCTTCAGAGTTCAAAGTAAGTGAGGACTAGAAGGCGTGCTCTCCCTTGTTGAATTCTCTGACAGTGCAGAGTGCATCGCCCTGCCTCGGGGACTGTCTCAGCTCCACCTTCCTAGCCCCAGACAGCGTAATTTCCCTGTGGAATGGGTTCCTCCCATTCTTTGTGTAGTGTGATGTATACCTGGCAGTTCCTCACAAAGCACGGTTACCTTTTTATGTGGTTATGAATACTGTATCCTTCCTCCATAGGGTTTCTCAGTTTATAATTGTGTCACTCAGTTTATTGTATTCATGAAATTGCAATGACTCGTTTCTCCACTGTCTGTTGAATTCATTTGGCACACTGGGGGTACGTGGTGAGCAGGTTGGTACCAGCCTGCTCTCCTAGGGCTCACATTCTTAAAGGGACATGCGGGAAATAAACTAACTAGTAAGTAAAACAATCACCAAAAAAGTAGTGAAGAGTCAATGAGATGGGTGCCAGTAGAGGGATGTGGTAATGGCTGTGCCTGGGAGGCTCCTGTTTCTTGGCTGAACAGTGTCCTCCAGTGCCAGAAGCATTGGATGGTGCACACCATAGAGAGAAACTATGAACACTGGGAAATACAGGATGGATTAGCATGGATCAGTCCTGCTGAGTGATCAGTAAGGCAAGGGGAGATGCTACCATTGGCTAGGGACATGAATGGGTAGAGGTCAGGTGGGGGGAGATTGAGGAGTAGCAGAGGTATCATAAAGAAAAAGTCATGGAACATAACTGCTAGAAGCAACAGTTTGCAGAACTGACTTAGAATAGGCGTGACTAATAAGGTATCTAGTTTTCATGTGAGGTCAAAAGAGAATTATTTTCTTCTTGTTGTTCATTTAAAGAGAATAGAAGAAATTACTTGCCACTGAGAGATTATGTCTCTTTATGGCTTTGTTTGTCCTTAAAAACCAGAAGACTGCCTGACACATGGTAGATTTGTAGAGAGAGTGAACTGGATATTCCCAAGGATGTTCCTGGTTTTTCATCATAAATGTTCAGGTTAATGTGGCATAAATGAATTTTCGCCTTGGACTTCTAGAGACAATTGAAGTCCTCATCTGGCCCTGTGGTATGGGATGCCAAAGAGTGGAACTGGGCAAGGCTAGGCCTGAGTTCAGAGCCTTCTGTCCTGTTCCCATCAGAAGACGTGTGTCTGTCCTGTTTACTGTCCTTGAGCTCGCTATGATCATCAGTGAGCTCTGCTGACTACTCGAAGGAATTCTCATTGTAATTATGATGAGTGCTCCCATCATTTCTAGTTGTTGGTTATTGTGGGCTACCACCCCTGCAAGAGAGCAAATGTCAGGAATCCTTATCTCCTTGTTCTGGAGGCTGGGTCCAAGAGTAAAGTTGTCAGCTCGATGATGTCTGGGAAGAGCTCTCTTGTTGGTTCAGAGATGGTCACCTGTTCATGCCATTCTTATAAGTAGAGAGAGATTTCTGTGTTGCATATCTTCATTTGAATTTATTGAAAAATAGTCTTGTCTAGCAGGCTAGCCTCAAACTCACTGTATGGACTAAACTAACCTCAAACTTATGATCTTCCTGCCTCAGCTTCCCAAGGAACAGGATGCATCTTTTTGTAAGAAGGGCGATGGTTGGATTATGAAAGTTTCACCCTTATAAATTCATTACCTTTGGAAGACTCTGTTGCCTAGTACCATCACTTTAGGGTTGAGACCATCAACATATGAATTCACATGACACAGAGAACTCCATGCCCACAGGAGTATAGTATTTGAGGATCTTTATTACAAACAATAAGTCTGAATACAAGTGAAAGCAGTCCAACATTGTGAGATCACACATCTGAGGTGAAACTGTAGCCAGTGTCAGTTGGTTATTAAATGCTTTTAAGTGTTTTGAGAAGCAGTTGATACCACTTCTAGAAGCGTTCACACAGAAGCCTAACTGGAATGATCTCCTGGTTTGGCTACCCACACCCCCGCCACCCCCATGTCATAAATGTACGCCACTGAACTGCATTCTAACAGGTAGATGGTCCGTAGCAGCCTGCCTTGAATGAGTCTACCTGTGACTTTGTTCTCACAGTTCATGTGATCAACAGTATTGTATAGAATGTTTTCATTAAGCTTGTGCATTTTTAAGACAACTGCTGTTGTACCCTTTGTGGACTATAGTAATAACACTTTGACAGTCATTGGGAAACCAGGAGTCTATGACTTGCTGTACTGTGGCATTTCCTTATTAAATTGTCTGGGCCCAAACCCACACTATCTCCAGGGGTTTTGCATGTTCCTGTTAGCTTAGGCTTGTGGGCTATGAAAGATCCCAGGCTTGCTGACTCTGTCCCCAAGTTTACTCCTTTGTACCAAATGAGTCACACTGTGATGGATGCCCTTTTTGGTGCTACTGGCCTAGTGTTTTGCTTCTGTTTTAATCTGTTAGCTATTTCGACGCTGAGTCCTCCTGTGTGACTAGGTTGTACCAGCTGTGGTCACAGGTCCTGTTGCTAGGTGAGGGTAGCACATACATAACCGTCCTCAGTGAGTCTCCATTGCTCACTAGTCAAGCTGTTCCTCTCAAGGGGGGTTTTCAGTGGTTGACAACACTCTCCAGTAAGAAACCAGCCTGGACTGATGGGGTCCTGCAGATGGTCCTGCTCTAAACCTTATGCACAACTCAGGCAGGCACATGGAACATTCTGCTGAAAACTAAAGGCCTGTTTAGATTACCTTGACAAGTTTATCTTTGGAGTTTTTATGAATTACAAACATGTTCCATTAACCTCTAGGCAGGCTACTTAACTCTTAAAGCATGCCTATGCATTTTCAAATTTTAATTCATAATAAAATTTAGTTTAAATACATAATATTTTAATATCACAGTGTGCAGTTGTTTGTATTTCCAAGGTAATGAAATGTATAAATGAATTATGAGGAATTCTATTTCAAAAAACAAGCTGCAAATCACTTTTAACTAAAACTACACAGAGACAGCTGACTCTTGATACTTGGAAATGTAAAGAACAGTGATTTTGACTTTCCTGGCTCATGAGGCTGATGCTTACTTATCTCGTGTCTTGTTTATATCTTACCCATGTGCAACGACAGTGACAGTTGTGTCCTTGGACAGGAAAGCCAGAGTCCTCGAGGTGCAGTTACCCTTGCTTTCTCTTGACCATAAATTCTCAAGGCATAGAGCATGGCTATACCACTCCCAGTAGTGGAGGTGATGCACACTTCTTCCTTCCTTCCCATGAAAATAGACTCTGATTAGCTTTCCCATTACTCCTTTGGTGGAAGGATATATTCTCCCAGCCTGGATATACACAAATAAATGCAAATAGACCACCCACTGGCAATGGCCACTTAAGAAGTTAGTTCATTTTACTCCAACATGTTCTCCACAGATATCCACAAAGTTTCCACATGGTGCTGAAATGGTGCGCACTGCATCCCAGATGCCATTTCCCTGCTGCGCCTCACCCGCACCTCCCACCCCCATCCCTGACCCCCCCCCACACACACACCAGGTTCCTTCATATTCTGCTTCTTGTGCATTCCTCTCTTCCTTCTGACTCTCAGCCAAAGTGAAACCTGTTCCCTGGGCCTGACTAGATGGCAGGTCACTTCTTTGAAGGTTGTCTGAGTTGGAGCTGGGGTGCGTTTCAGATGGCAGCTCCTTTAGATCACTCATGACAGGAACTCTCTAAGTGGCTGAGTCTTAAGTCCATCTACTTCCAGCTTTTTTTTTTAACAGAAAGACTATGTCCAAGTCAAGTTTGCTTGAGCACTGTAGTCTGGAATTCCCCTCCTCCCTTGGTTTCAGCACAGCAGACACCCTGACACCCCTTACCTGCTATAATGGAGGCACTTTGCAGACCTTTCTTGTCTCCTTTGGTCTCATGCAGGCCTGATGCTCGGCTTTGGCCTTGGCCTAGGGGGTGTTCTTATCTCACACTCCCTCTTTACACATGCTGCCCAGTCTCATAGCTCCTCCTTTCCTTCTAGGATCGGCATTGGCAGCTTTATTTTCGTCTGGCCTCGGTTCCAGTGTGTTCAAATTATTCCAAAGTTATACTGTACATAACTCTAAAATGGGTTAAATTTAGATTGTAGTAATTGTTGTACAACTCAGAATGTTGTGAAAACCAAATCAATTTTCTGTCATGCAAATTATACGCCAATCATGGAGTATTCACAAACATTTATTTAAACCCCCCCCCCAATAAAGAAATTTAAGAAAATACAAAAGCATTTTCAAAGAAAATTTTTACATTATGAGCAAAATTTCTTTAGAAAAATCAAAGCAGGTGATAGATAGGCATTAAAAGATGAAAAAGAAGGTCCCCCCACACACACAGGTTTAAATGCTTCTAGCTATTTGAATGGACTGGATTCTTGTGCTAAGTTTACCAGCAGGATAGTCCTGCTTCTTCCAGCTGTGGATTTTTATCTTGGAATAAAATACTTATTGAAAAGCCAGAAAACAGACCTGGCTGAGGGCCTTTAATAGGGAAAGCCTGAGTTCACTGGGCTAAAGAGAAATAGAATGAACAGGATCCTCCACTGAAGGATTGAAAGCCCATCGACCACAAATTGACTTTGCTAAATATGAAAGGCAAGAGAGAGAGAGAGAGAGAGAGAGAGAGAGAGAGAGAGAGAGAGAGAGAGAGAGAGAGAGAGAGAGAGGAGAAACATGAATAGAATGATAGAGCATCCAGGAGGAGATGAAAAAAGCCCACAGAGAGAAGGGAATAGTGGCAGATCTATTCTGCTGCTGAGGTAAATGATTGCATCCTATCACCATGGCAACAGAAGCAAAGATGGCCAGAGTGAACTTATACAACGAGAGACAGTACAGATTCTAGACAGGAAAGACCCACAGACAAGGCAGCAATGGAACAATCATTATGTCTGACCCAGAGAACCACACTGTAATGTCAATGACATTGTAAATTGTCATGTGATGTTTGCACTTCCTGAGAAGCTGGCTCTGGGGATGGGATTGCCCCGACACCATTTCAGACCTAAGCATGTTTGTCTTCAAATGCCCCCTAAGGGACCTTGTCTGAGGATGGGCCTGTCCTCCTTCATAATTCTGACATGGAGGAGAGACCAGCCATAGAGAGAAAACAAAAACAAACAAACAAACAAAAGAAACAAAACTGTATCCTTGAAAGCAGCTAGAAAGTGAGCCATTTCCCACAGATGTATCTATTGTTTGTCCCTTGCTGCTATTTGTTCTTTACCTGTAAGGACAACCAGAGGGGATCCTGTACCATGCCTGAGACTTGCTCTATTGAGAATCATAGCTGATGCCTTAATGGGTCTTCCCCATTTGACTTCTGATGAATATTTTGAGTCCCTGATTTGATGATTGCATGGGTTACATTTCTATTGCTGTGATGAAACACCATGACCAAAGCAACTATGAGAACAATTTATTTGGATTTACAGTTCCAGAGGATTAGAGTGCACGATGGTGGAGCAGAGGCGGCAGGTGGCAGTCATGGTGACTGAGGCAGAATCTGTTGACTCACATCCTGAATCAAGAGCATAAGACAGAGACAACAAACTAGAAATGGCCTGAGTGACTGATACAGTGGTTCTCCACTCATTTGGCAAACCTAGATCTCCAAAAATATTTGTATTATGATTTAATTACAATTATGAAGTAGCAATGAAAATAACTTTGTGGTTGGGGATCACCACAACATGAGGAACTGTATTAAAGGGTTATAACATTAGGAAGGTTGAGAACCAGTGCTTTAAACTCCCAAAGCCTGTGTCTGCTGACACACTTCCTCCAGCAAGGCCTCTCCTCCTAAGTCTCTCCACACAGGGCCATCTACTGAGGACCATATGTTCAAGTACATGGGACTATGAGAGACATTCTCATTCAAATCAATATCCACAGTGACAACTGTCTGCTTACCTACCTTCATGCCTGCTACTGCTATTTATTCTTTAAATTTGTTTGCTGTGTAGTTATGAAACTCACTCCTTTAGAACTGAAAAGATGCCTGCTTAGATCATTTCTCTGGACTGTACATCATATCCACATCGGGAGCCAATAAATATCCCTAAAGTTATCATTAATGAAAATTTTTCTGAGATAAAAGGATTAAGTCTCCATATATCAATACACTCCACATCACAGTAGTAAAGATTGCAAGTGTACAGATTTTCAAATTCTAAGAGTAAAGAATTATAGAATTATTTAGAGATAAATTTCTTACCAATGTAAAAAACAGTTCAGAGGGGTCTCTGAATATACTGCAGCTGTCTAAGTCCATGAAACATCTAAACATTTCTAAGAAAACTAAAATGTGATTCAAAAATATAATCACCCCAAGAATAAAGAAAACAGGAAGGCAAATGAAATTTTCAACAAAGCAATATCAAGGATCTTCTTTAGGAACATGAAGTGAGACTAATTAGTGGCCCAATTCTGCCAGAGATGGAGACTTGAGAGGAAAGAGAGCCGAGCACCAGACTTTAAGCAGAACAGAACATTTAAATCACAGAAAATAACATTTCTCAAGAGACTTATTATAAGCTAACCTTCCTTTCAAAAATAAATATACATTGAGAAATTATGGACATAACACCTGTCATAACTACTTTTAAGGCCAGAAAGTCTCTATTTCTAGACAAAACATAACAAAAAAAATTAATAACAATTAGCAAGCGAGTCATGGAAGAAAGGCCGAGAGTCTTTTTCAGCACCTGAAAAGAAGCTAAGGTGTTGTGTTAGATCATCATGGAAGCAAGACTGTGCCTGACACAGCAAAGGACACCTGTAAAGGTATCCAAGAACTCTCCCACCCTCACCTATGCTTGCCAAACCTTGCATCCCTCCCAAGAGTCTGGAGAGGTGGCTGTTTCTCTCAGTGTCATCTACACCATGAGCAGGGAGCCCAAGGGAAGAGTGAGGACTTCAGAGAGGTCAAGTCAGTCTATAGAATGCAGCAGCTATGAGGACATGAAGAAGAGACAAGGGTTGCCTTTGTTTGACACAAATGGCAGGATGAGGAAATTAAGGAACTTTCCAATGAGAAAGACTATGAAAAACCAAGAAAGATGAAAAGCAATGAGGAGTTTCCAGAGTGAACAACTGGAACCCACTATACCTAGTGGTTTTCAAGAGGTATGAGGGAAAGGTGGCATTCCAATCTAGGACTTTGGTTTAAGGTAAGGTTGGCCTTGACTATATTTTGCAGAGATTAGAGCCCATGAATCTGGCTTAAGATGAGCATCATCTCTCTGAGAAGGGGGAATATGAAAGAATGTGAGGCAGAGGCTCCAAAGAGCATGAAAAGTGCACAGGGAAGTGAAAGGAGTGGGCTTCCTTCAGAGGGATCCAGACTCATCCTGCCTCTTCATTTTGCTTTGCTGAGAATACCACACCTGAAATATAGCGAGTGACCTCTACGCCCACTCCTTCTCTTCCTTTCCAGAGATACTTTAAATATGGAACATGAGATTTCATTGCTAAACTCAAGAAACCAGTGTCTTCCAAAATGAACTTGTAGATTAGCAGCAGATGAAGCACATTCTAGGAATTTGCTCTGTGGGGGATGCATTTGCCAACGTGCTCAGTAGATGCTGATGCCCCACTCCTGACTTGATTTCTGTGTACTGTGTCTGGCACTTACTGCCTTTTGCTCCTTTCCCAAAGAAAACATGTGAAACTACAGGGTAAGAACAAGCCTTGCTCTTTCCTTCCCTTTTCTTGTAGGGGGAGGACAGAAATTAACTAATTCACTTACTGTTGCTGCAATTGCTAAGAACTCTCAGCATTTATAAGCAATTGACAACTACTTAAGGAGAGTGAATAAGCATTAGTGTTTATTCAACACTCATCCTGAAATTAGTTTTTAAAGGAGCTCCAAATTCTATCCTTTGCACTAGAAATTCTAAATCCACAACTAATTTGTATTATGTGGAATTTTTATGCAAGAGATTCTTGTGAATTAAAAGAAGACACTATTTAGTATGAGTGCTTATTTTATAAGGAAAATGGACTTACTGAGAATACTTTCGCCAATTAATAGCAGTACAGAAAAGAAATCTAGTAATGAAGGACTGAGTTAAACTGTGTCCTCCACACACACTCAAAAGGTATGTTGCAGTTTCTAACTGCTCTCACAATCTCAGGTGTAGCCTTGTTGGGAAATGGGATCTTTGAAGATGTGCTTACTTAAGCCAATATGAGATTAAATGAGTTTTAGGCTGTTCTGATTCCACATGACTGGACTGCTCACACACTAAGTGAGGGCCAGGATGCAATCAACTGACAACACAATGCAAGCTGCAGTGGCCCAGCTCTAATGCAAGGACACTAGGAGTAGATGGCCATGGACAGCTCCAAGAGGCAAGGGAGAGCTCTACTGAGAACTTCAGGGCACATGGATCCTTGAAGACTTCCTTTCCATGAAATAACTATCCAGAGCTCTGAGAGAGAGTACCTGTCACCCTGATACCCCCAGAATGTAGAATGTTCATGTTTGGTATGTTTTGCTTATGTGTGATGGCAATGGGTATGTATACATATTTGCGTATGTGAGGCCATGTGTAGATGGGGGTGCTCTAGTGGAGGCCAGAGACATGGAGTGTCTTCCTTGATATTCCCTCCACTCCCCATGTACAGGGTCTTTCCTTTGAACCTAGAGCTTGCTGATTAGGCTAAGCTGCCCAACTTCCTCAGTGGATGCCATCTCTGTTTTGCATACACTAGAATTACAAACAGACTAGGAATCTGAACTCTAATCCTCATGATTTCATTGCAAGTGCTTAACATACCTGCTGAGCCATCTGCCTGTAGCTGGAGAATTTTCCCTCCGGTCCCACCAAGCCCCAGCAGTCCCACTTATAAAACAACAACCAAAACATCAAAATCCAAATTGTCACTCCTTATCTCTTTTCATATGGATTTTTTCTCAATAGATAATTTCATACAACCCTTTTTGTCTTACTGCAAATTGATAGAAATTAAGCAGGAGAGAGAGGATGGTTTTCTGTTTCCTAAACAGATGTCCCTGGCTTATCAACACATCTGGTTAGCATGCTGTGTTTCTGTGTGAGAAGATGTCATAACTCTGGGGAGTTTTAATGAAGGTCACACAATGTCTCGGTTTCCTGATGTGCCTAGTCTAGATCTCTACTTCTGTGAAAGGCCATTCTAAGCTCTTGTGAAAACTTCAGGAAGCAGCTCCATTATGGCACACCAGTTATTGGAGTCCAAAGGGCAAGATACTACTGAGAAGTTTTAGCAGGTATTTTGTCCTGGGGTAATCCAAACAGAAGACCCAGTAGACTATTAACTTAGTGATGCATCCAGAAAAGAATATGATGAAAGGATTCTTCAAGTTCTTGAGAACATAGGTTCTCAAAGGTAGCAAGAGCTTCCCAATAAGAGGCCCCATTAGTCCATTTGCTATGGTTAAGCCATATGATTGCTATAGCCAGCATATGGTGACTCTTCCATGCAAAATATTGACATGCCTTAAAATTGACCTCATACTTTGTTTTCCCTTTGCTATGACTCCGATCAGATGGGAGTATGCATGGTGTAGTTTGATGAGAACATCTTTAAAGCAAAACAAACACTGGGTATAGTACTGAGACAGAGGCTGCCCATTACTTCTTGGCATACAGAAACAGGGAAAAGAAGGAGACAGATTAAAGCTAGGGCAAGATGGAGTCCCTAGGACACTCCCCTACTGACATAATTCTTCCACACCCTACTTCCTGCTTTTCACTGCCTCCGCTGGACACCGGTGGTGTCTTGCGTTCCTCAGGAGATTAATCCTTTGATGTCAAAGCCCTCAGGATCTACCTGTGGGAGTGCCCTCAAAAGCTGGAGCTGTGCTCCACCACCGCCCTAGACAGTCCCCCATCCACCCAAGCTGCCAAGAGAGGAACCATCACACTCACCCATCTTTCTCTTCCACTGTAATTACATCGTCAGCTCTCCTCTGCAGAGTAATGATGTCCAAAACCACATAGAACCCATCTGTACCTTCTCTGTAATTTTTTTCAGTTTTTACATGGCTGCTTATGTAACCTAAGAGAGTTTCAACACTGTTATCCAGTGAATAACATCTGGTATTTCTTTGCCTGGCTCTGCTCTCAACCTCTGTCACACTGTCACTGTTGCTGCTGCAATGGCCGTCACTCTCAGACCCAGACCCTGAGAACCCAGCCTTTATCACCCTGACCGGATAGTTCTGTTCAACCGGAATCGGGTTCTTTGGTGAAGAGGTGACCCTCGGGTGTTCCAAGTACCGGGTACATTTTAGAGATGCATCCCCTCTCTGTTTCCCGATTCCCGATTGGAGTCTAGCTTCTTAGACTAACAGCAGCAACCTAGGTTTGAATGCAGGTGTGACAGAAAATTCTGTCATGGTGAAAAGTTTCTGAACATGCAACCAAAATTTAATTCATATTCAAATATGCTGTGAGCCTGAGTCCTTCGGTCAGCATTTGCCATGCCACATTGTACAGTGTGACTACAGCCTGGGTTCCAAAGGCAAACCAGGAGACCTTTGGTCTATGCATGCTGCTCATCATGCCATCACACCCATGCATGCTGCCTCAAACACTGCCATATAGATTTAAGAATATCAGATGCTATAAATTATAGTTATCTTACTATATATATGAAATTTACTGCTCTTATAGAAACATAATGGTTTAATGATGGAAAACAAATTCTTTCTTACCAGTGGTCCACTTCAGTACATGTATCAGTATATCTTAGGCTGGTATTGAGAAAGAATATTTGAAAAATTGTTATTTGAATTGCTGACTGGGGTTTCATAAGAAACCATTAAAATATAATTTCTGAACTGGCCCTAAACATACTTCTTGCATTTTGTACTGCATATTTATGGAAAGCAATGTTCTAGAAATGGATAATTATAAAATTGAGATATCCGAGGAAATGAAGATGCAGTAAAAAAATTTCAGCTGTAGTTTTTTTTACTTTATGTAAAAATAATCAAGTATATCTACTTCATTTTGTACAAATTTTACTTTCATAATTAATAACTAGTAAAAATTATATGTATTCCAAGGAATCGCATTTCAAAAAAATCTTCATGATTTGTTATCAGTGAATGTTTAATTCACATATTTATTTTAGATACTTAGAGACAAAGTAAAAATTTATCAGGCAAAGGAGGCTATGAATGGGGAACACAATGTAAGAAGCTCTTTGTTATTTTTCTGTTGCTGTGATAAAATAGCAAGAGTAAAACTTAAAGAGGAATATTTCATTTTGGGTCAGAGATGCCATGAAGTAAAGAAACCTTTAGAACTCGGAATTATGTGAGTGACATTACTACCATGTGAACATCAATTACCGAGAGTTGTCTGTAGTTAGTAAAAGCCCATGAAAGCAATTCCTAGCTAAGCCCAGTTAAAAAAAAAAAAAAAAAACGGGTGTTTGCATTGCAGAATGGAACGGAGGTTCTCATGCAACTTTTTCCATTTATTTAAGACAATAATGAAAATCTGGTCATTATCTGAATATTCAAACATCCTCATGGAATTTTCACAGCATTAAAAGTGATCTCCTAAGTCAATCACTAGGACAAAGCCTCCACTTGGACCCCAGTGATATGATCATTTGATTAATTTTAAAGCTCCGACCTTGTGCTTATCAGAGCACTGGCTGAAAATGGAAAGAAATAGTTTCAACTACAGAGGTCTAGACTTGCCCTTGGCAAATGGGGTCTTTAAAGGCCAGTCTTTACAATGAGTGCTATTTCTTGGATAAAGTATAGTTTTTTCCTCTGTTTCGGAATCATGTTGCTTAAATATTGTCAGCACTTTACAGCATCTCCGGGAAGCTCACCCTCCTGCATGAGATAAGAGCTGTCTAGGTTGGGCTCTATTTAAGACCTGGCTTGTGGCAGAGGTCCTGGCAGCTTGCTTCAGGGACTCTGGGATCTTTATAGCTGAGTTCCTCAGATTTTAGAAGCTTCCTGGCCTTCAGTGTGTGGTATACAGTAGGTCCCAGATTCAGCACCAACTCCTGTTTATCTTCGCTCAGCTCTGACTTCTTGCCCAGTTTGGACTTGACTTCTGCCCTTGTGTCCTGTAGACCTGTGGAAAATTCTGTACTTGGGCATTGAATGTTGTTCCGCAAACTGTGGCTCACACCTGTGGGCAATGGTCAGCCTTTCTGTCCCATGTGTAGATTCTCACATCTTGTTTCCTGTTCCACTTCTGCCTTGATGCTGAAGATGTCCAGATATGAATATTTGATCAAAGGTACTTTCACAGCCACCTAAAATCCAAATTGTGATTAAAAAAAACAAAGAATTTGGTTAGGAATTGTAACTTGCCTTCTAAGTGCCACTGGTGTAGAGTGTCATACACTGGAAATGCTCACAAACCTACAGCCACAGGAAGATTGAGGGAACCAGACTGGAATCACCACTGAAATCAGTGGCTGGAGGGGTCCTGAAAATTGTGTCTATTCTCTGGGGAATGGCCAGTGTCTGAATATTTCAGCTTTTCATCTTAGTAATGGGGGTCACAATTTAGAGCTGTTCTGTACATGGGAATCATTTGAGCTCATGTGTCATGCCTGTCCTCTAGGGAGCCATATGATTTTTTGGAGTCTCAGATCCTTGTTGCCCCATTTCAGGCTCCTGATTCCATTTCTAGCAAGTACACAAGGCTCCCAAAAGTTTATGCTAAGTAAGCCTTTGGTTTATGTTCACTAATCCTGAGCACATTTTGTAAAGGTGTTTCTTCAATTGTCATAGACAAGCTGAGCCCTTCACCACTTTGGGTTTCCTAAGGTATAGGTAGCTGGCTGCCATCTTTCTTGTTTTTCTCTCCCACCTTTTTCCATTCCCTTGTCCTCTTCCTCTTAGGAAAACAACAATGAAATCCCAACCCATATCCCATATGGAGCCTTTTCTTGCCTCAAAACTTTTTACCACCAAACTGTATCCATGTCTGAAGATGAGCAGAGTGGTGTGTGAGGACTCTGCCAATATTATACAAAGCTGGTACTGTCCTGGGGTAAAAATGGCAAAGAATATCCATACTTTATTATATGCTTGTCCTTCAGTAGACACATTAACCTGGAAGGAATAGCCTATTACACATGGGGACCATAGGCCCCAGGCTATGGCAGTACTGTACTGAGCTGCAAGCAGCAATAACAATGTTTGTTCATCTGAACCTCAGAAACTATTGGAGAAGTACTAGATAATAAACATTGTTCAGCTCCATTATTGACCCAAACACCACTGTTTAATACATTTACTGCAGTTCACACCTCCCATATACAGTGCTAGCAAATGAAAAGTAATTCTGCCAGGTGATAACCTTTCTTGGTTCCAAGAAATCAGGAGGCATGGACCTGAGGATTCAAACAACAGAAAGTTGAAGTCTTTGTAGTGAGTTCATGACCAGATACCAGTAAATAAACGCATAAACTGGTTGATTCTTGCATAATGCAAATGTGTGGCCATGCTGAGTCAGAAGTGAACTAGGCAGTGTCAGGTGGTGACCCAATACTGAGTGGTTAGCTTGAGGAGCTGAGCAATCTGTAGATACTTTGTTATAGAACAGCATTGTCTTTTCCTGGGTGTGTGACAACTAGGCTATCAGTCTTGATCAGAGTTCACACATAAACGTGTGTGTGTGTGTGTGTGTGTGTGTGTGTGTGTGTGTGTGTGTGTGTATTCATGTAGGGTACATATATGTGTGCATGTTTATGTAGAAGCTATTTGTGTGTTTGTGTACATGTGTGCATCAATATGCATGTAGATGCCATGGATCAGACTCCAGTGTTCTCCCTCGAGAGGTATCTACTTAATTTTTGAGACGCCAATTAGCCAGAAACTTGATAGTTAAGCTAGGCTTGCTGGCCAGCAAAACCCAGAGATCCATGTGACTTTACCTCCCAGTGCTGGGATTCTATTCTAAGCACACATCTTCCTTTCTGGCTTTTTAAAGTGGGTTTTGGGGATCCAACTCAGATCAACATGCTTGTATGGCAAGCAGTTTTACAGAGTGAACTGTCTCCCAGCATAAGGAGTGTGTGTGTGTGTGTGTGTGTGTGTCTGTCTGGGCCAGTGGTAGAGCACTTTCTTAATATTATGTTTAAGACCTCAGGTTCCATTGCAGTACTTTAGAAAAAAAATGTGTGTAAGTTGCACCACTTGATACTTTGACATGTATATAAACTGAACACTGTGAAATTACACCGTCAGGCTAATAAATATGTCTTTTGCCTTAATATTGTAATGTTCTTTTCTTTTGGGGTTAAATGGTGAGGACATGTGTCCTTAGTTTCTTGAGAAATGGCAAATAGCCAATTGTCAACTACTGTTGTAGGTCTTCAACTAACTGTAACTGTAGACTGAGCCCTTAACGTGAAGGAGTCTGCAAGTTGAGTTGCTGAGAGATTTGCAACAAATCTCTGAAGAATGGGACAAATTCACATTAAATATAACTCTTCTGATGTTAGCTAAGGCACCTCATCTCAAGGAGGAAATTAGTATGAAATGAAATTTTTATAGAAAAGAAATGGACAACATGGCTTGGCGAAATATTTTAGCCATATTTTCAAGCATATGTTGAGTTAGCTTTATCCCTTACCTGTGTGGGCTAAAGGACAGTTGGCAATGTTGTAACCATTATGTAACAAAATACCTAAAAGAAGCAAGAGAAGAAAGGATTCAAATCTGCGTGAGGCTTGAGCTACAGTGCAATGTATTTGGGAAACCTGGCGGCAGCCAGGAAGCAGAGAGAGAATTTGGTCTGGAGCTGAAGCTTGTCTGTCACCTTTAAGCCCCACCTGTAGAACCTGATGTCTGCCAGCCATGTCTCACATCCAAAGGATATCACAGCTTTCCAAAACTGTGCCACCAGCTGGAGACCAGCTCTTCTGACACATGAGCTTGTGGATGATATCCACTTTGAGAAGGCACGCTATCTGCTGCAGTTTCTCATCAGAGTGAAGAGATGCCTGTCCATTTCCTGCCACACACAACTAGATGTTCACACCCTGCCTACAGGCCTTTCCCGTTTCTGTGGGAGTTTTAACATGCAAGATAACATTTCTGGAATAGAGGGAGTACTCTTGGCCCTGGTGCCCTCCTCTTACCCATCATCAGTGTCATGACTATGGCTATTGTACAGTAGGTGCTTTGTAGAAAGCAATAATTGAGCCCAGTGCTTTATGTGATGCATCCTTTGGGGCACAGGGATGTTCAGGAAATCCCTTTTCTAGAAGCCTATCCTCTACTGCACCACTCTCCTGTTGCCATCTACGGTGATGTGGCCTGAAATCAATGGCCCTTAATCACTGGTTGATTACATCTTAGACTCCTTGCATAGGTCCACCTGGAGTTGGCATTAGGTCTTTGCCATACTGCATCCCTTCTGAATCCCGGTCTCTGGAGCTGCACTGGGAATATCCACTTCAAGAATAGCTGAGTGTTCATTCTGATATTATAAACCTTGGGAACCAGCCTGCTACACTTAAAGGTCTGCTCTTCCCACAACTTCCTTTCCAAACTCCTGTCCCCTAACGACATTAGCTCTTTGCCTTTTTGATATGTCTCAGGGAAAACATAAGAGAGGTGAGGAGAAATCAATGGATAATATATCTACCTGAGCTCTTCAAACAAATGGCAGAATTTTAATTACGTGGTTCTCTGCTATTATCCAGGATTAACAACAACAAAAGTATGAGATGTTCCAAGCTGAACTTAGAGGAATTCCATCTATGGCAGAAATAGGAAACCCTGACAATTCCTTCATTCAGTAAATCTCACCTGGCACCTGATTATGTGCTAGCTCCTCACCTGATGTCAAGGGAAGCTGACACCATGTAATAATGCAGATGTTTGTTCTGTGGTTTAATCCCACAAACTGCTTGCATTGAATCAAGAATTACCTTGCATGGGTCTCAAGATTACAGATCAGAAGCAGCTTGGAGTAAAGATGAGAGGTACCAGCTCCTAGAGGTGCTCCCTGAAGGAGAGTAGAAGAATGGTCTACTCAGGAGAAAATGCAGAATAGACAGTACCTGCCACTGGAGAAGGGGTCTGGTGTTTGGGAAGTTGAGTTAAGGCTATCTATCCACTGGAACTGTGGGTAGGAAGAAAAGAGATGATGCTCAATTCGGGGAATAGCTCCCACTGAGTGTTTCATCCTAGAAGCCAAATTCTTGCTATCTGGTACTGAGACATATTAAGTCCAAAGAGAAGTCCCTTAGTTCTCTTTTGTAACCTGAGCTCTTGTTGTGCATGGCAGGTCTCACTGTGAGGCACAATTTCTTTGAACCTGCGTGGAAAGTTCTAGGCTAGTAATAGAGACCTCAGCTTGTCTTATCGCTATAAGAATGGATATAACCATGCTTGAAGAGCGATCACAGACTCAGGCTTCCAAACAGCCTGGTCCATCATGCATTATTTTATAATAGGCATAATGAAGCAACTCAGAAGAATGACAAAACAATTTTCCTATTCCGTTGAGGAAAGAGTCATCATTATTCTTTTAAATTAATGTTTCATAGGTGCAAAAGCGCTTAGCCCAGATTTTCTTAACTGTCTTAATCGATAACTAATGGGAGCAGACAGAGTGTAAATCTTACCACTGGGTGTGAGGGGGTAATTTAGACTGCTGTGTTGCCTGGTCCATGTCAGACAAGAGCTGCCAACTGGGTGGTTGTTTTGTAATTTAGATACAATAAATCCAAGGCAAGTAATTTCCTTTTAGAAACCTGAATTGCTTCCTTAACAGAATGGCTAGAGTTAGATTTAAGCTGTGAGGTTAGATGAGAGTTTCGGAAAGGATACCCATGGGACTCTATTAATTGCACTCTGGTTTTAAATGTAATATGGTTTTTATTCACAGGAAACTCCAGTGGTAAATTTCCTGTGAGCACCAGCTTATGATTCAGCCTACTGAAAGGGCCATTGAAGTTTTTGTTTTGCAAGGCAATCAAAGTTGCTATAAAAGAAATATCATTTCCCTCTGCTTATGTGGAGTGAGTACTAATGGAGTTAGGAAGCTGGCTAGGTTGGATGTTTCAATGCAGGCCAAGCAGTAGCGAGGGAGGAATGATGGCTGATTCTCAGTGTTCTCTATAAACTCCCTTAGTGACCTCAACACTGTGAAATGGGTATGGGCTGAGAGGCAGAGGTTACCTGATTATGATGTTAGGGCTAGTTGCCCGGTCCAGGCACTTAGTTTCTGTTGCACCTTATGAACTGTGTGCCCTTACTTGGTACCCACTGTGTACTAGGCACTGTTCTTCAAGTGAGCAAGGATACAATCAACAAGATAGCCTGTGTGGTGTGACATCTGGGTTTATAGACTGTTGAATATAATTTTTTGAAATTAAAGAATGTTGCTTGTAATATGTGACTGAATGTCTCAGCTGGTGATCATATTTTTTTAGGGAAAAATGAGTTGAATCTGATAAAAGAGTTAATTAAAATCTGGTTTTTAGGCATGTACTGGCCTGCAAGACCTATTTTTTTGCCCTGAATTCCCCTTTGGTATATAAATGTAATGCTGACTCCAAGTGCCAAGAGCGATTTAATTCATTTGCTCAGATTTCAAGTTAAGAGAAAGAACTTTGGTAATGTATTAGTTGTCTGCCACATTGGGATAGCAGCTAGCTAAATTGATGAACTTTATATAATGATCTGTTGCTATAGCAACAGGCTGCCCAGTGAGTGGGAGAAGGTATTTCATCATTACCGCACTGGTAATGCTTGGATGGTAGCAGATGCAGATACAAAGGCTTTCTATATCTTTGCAGTAACTGGGTCGATGAGACAAACAGAAAAAAAAAATGCCTCTGGATTACAGTGGTACAGAAGCAGACCGAGCCTAGTGTACAATGAGAAATAAAGTCACTTAGCTTCCTGGGTGAGTGGTCCTGGAGTCCACAGTGAATCTCTGACCGTTACAGGGGCCCATTGTCCAAGATGCCACATGCCTTTCAAAAGCTTTACTTCTGTTCTGTATTCAGTGCATGGAAACTTGAATAGAAAACATACTCTTAAAATATGACAGACTTTAGAGATGTGATAAAGAACAGAGCACAAATAATAGATTTAGCACTTTGTGATAATCCCTCCATCTTTAACTGTCTTCCTGGAGAAATTTACCTTTATTTGTTGGCAGGATTATTGTCCTTTACTTACAATGTGAAGTCATGCATCTGTGTCTTGAAGATCTCCATCTTCTAAAATCATTATTACATTTCAGACAAAACATGTTTATCCTATATATTGAAAGTATATTTGGCTGCTCTTCTTAAAATCTTAAATTTTCTGGGTCATCTTTCATTGGTGCATAGATGTATTAAGATTGGCCACTTTTCAAATAAAGTACAACGGCTTTCATGTATGAATCATGTTTAAGCTGCAGTGAGTTGAATATTATATGATCATGCCCAAATATCAAATAACGAGTATTGTTTCCACACAGTGATAACAAATGCTGTGTTTCTTTTCCTTACCTTTCTCCCCTTCATCCTTTATCCCATTGCTTTCTTCCTGCAAAATATTTTTTTATATTACTTTTGAAATGCTTGTAAATTATAGAAACCCTGCTCAAAAAACTTCAATCTAGGGCTGGGGAGATGGTTTAGCCAGATTAGAGTCCTCACTGCACAAGGATGAAGATCTATGTTCCAATCCCCAGAATCCGGTGAAAAGCTGGTGTCACACATGCCTTTAACCCCAGTGGGGTGACTGAAACAGGCAAGGTGTTCAAGCTTGGTGGCTGCCAGCCTAGCTGCAGATTCACTGAGAAACCTGTCCTTGACTCAAGAATACAAGGAGAGAGGGATAGAGCCTGTCCCTTAATATCCTCCTCTACATGTGTGCCCATGAGCTTGTGGATCTACACACACACACACACACACACACACACACACACACACACACACACAGAGTCTCTCTCTCTCTCTCTCTCTCTCTCTCTCTCTCTCACACACACACACACACACACACACACACACACAGTCTTTCTCTCTCACACACACAACCACTACCCCCCTCACACACAAAAATCTTATAAACAGAGATGTTTTCCTCAGGTTCTTCATAGTTCACTTATGAATGCTCACTTAGTAGTGATTTCTCCACAAAGCCCAGCAGAGATATTAACACAAAGGTTTGAACAATAGCATCTTCTATGGGAATTATTATATTTTAATCCAAACACATTATCAAAATTATACCTGTCCTGTACTGTAGCAGGAATCTTAACAGTTCTTATTAATAAAATCAAACCTGAGGCCAGTTATTGGGATAGACTGGAAGATCAGAGAACCAGAAAAAGCCACAGGTACCTCATTTCCCCAGATCCTCAGCTGGTCTTGTTTCCTCAGACTGGAGGCCTCCGAGTCCTCATCCAGAATGGGTCTCAGCTGAACTGTGCTGCTCCAAAGCCTGAATGCTTAACCAGCCAAATGCTTAACCAGCCAAATGCTTCTAGTTTCTGGTCCTCACGCCTTATATACCTTTCTGCTTTCTACTCCCACTCCCTGGAATTAAAGGCTTGCTTTCTGGGATTAAAGGCGTGAGTCACCATGCTTGGCTGTATCCTTGAACAGATAGATTTCTGCCTCTGGAATGCTAGGATTAAAAGCGTGTGCTACCACTGCCTATCCTAAGAATCTAGTGGCTGTTCTGTTCTCTGACCCCAGATAAGTTTATTAGGGTACACAATATTTTGGGGAACACAATACTACCACACTGTACCACCCTCTATAACTTCTCTATGCCATAGGTGTGTGTGTGTATATGTGTGTTTATATGTGTGTCTATATATGTGTCAATATATTCATAGTCTTGTATTATGTATATATACACATTCATATATGTGGTAACATGAAAATAATTAAAAATGATAAGTTGCTTACAATATGAACCCCTCTCTTATGGTCCTCCTCCTCCTCTCTCTCTCTCTCTCTCTCTCTCTCTCTCTCTCTCTCTCTCTCTCTCTCTCTCTCTGTGCGTGTGCGCGCGCGCGCGTGTGTGTGTGTGTGCCTCTTGTTCCTGTAAGGACACCGGTCCCATCAGATGAGGACCTACACTGACCACTTTTATCTCAAATACATTTTAAAACACTGTATCTCCAAACACAATCACATCCTGGGGTACAGAGAACCTAAACTTCAATCTCTTCATTTTGAGTGGCTGCAGCCGAGTTCATCTCAGCTCCTGTCTTATTAAATGGCGTACTTGCTCACCAGAGAGAGATGGTTACAACTGATTGCATCTAAATTGACTAATGCTAAGTGAGAAATAGAATCTTGAAGAAACCACCTATGATAAGTAAAGATCTGCTATTTCCCCCCAAAGGCAAAAATACAATTAAATCTCAGTCACTAATGATAAAATTTTGTACATGACACCTTATGTATCAGAGCAAATGGTTACATAAAGGCCGTGTATTATTGTAAACTTTAGTGCTCATGCAAACCTTTATTTAAGTCTTGAATTTTTTTAAAATGAAACAGAAGTGGTTCTTTCTGGTTTGGGGGTTTTGTTGTTCTTTGCTTCCTCTTTTGAAGTGGTTTTGATGAAGTGCTTGCTTCATTTGCTCATGGGTCAGTCAGACATGCCCTGGGGTTAGCATCTCAGAGGGGTCTGCTATTCCTGCAGTGAAATCCAGAAGATAAGCACAGGCCCAGAAAGCAGAGCTTCAGCTCCATCTTGAGAAGTCACCGCTTTCCACAGTTCTGCCCTCTCTCTCAGCTGGCACTCGGTGACCCATCGGCCATGCTGCTGGTGACAGCGGACAGTCAGGGAGATTCTCTGCCATTCTGCCTGTACTTTCAGAGCAAAAATATTTTGGACAGATCCAGGCCAAGCACTTGGTCTATGTAAAAAGATTCCAAACACTGACTTGGTAGTCTGTCCTTTGAACTTCTGGAGCCTGACTGGGCCTTGGTTTCCTCAACTGCAAAACTGAAAGTGTTGTTGTAGGCCCTGCCAATCTTAATGTCATGTCATTGGAGAGTTTCATTTAGACAATGGTTTCCACTTAGAGATGGCTAAAGACCAAATCATCATTCATATTCTCCAAGGGAAAAAAATTGGCATAATTTTCTAGAGGGAAATTTTACCTACATATTCTATAGTTTTATCTTTGTACATGTAAACCTTTTAGCTTCATGTTGGAATAATACATCATGTGTCCTAGTTAGAGTTACTGCTGCTGTGATGTAACATCATGACCAACAACAACTTGGGAAGGAATGGGTTTATTTGGCTTACACTTCCATGTTATAGTCCATCATCAAAGGATGTCAGAATAGGAACTCAAAGAGGGCAGGAACCTGGAGGCAGGAGCTGATGTAGAGTTATGGAGGGGTGATGCTTCCCGGCTTGCTCATCATGGCTTACTCAGCCTGCTCTTGTCTAGAACCCAGCACCACCAGTCCAAGGATCGTACCACCCACAATGGACTGAATCATCCCTCAATCAGTCACTCATTAAGAAAAGTGCCCTATAGCTGGATCTTATTAAAACATTTTCTTAATTGAGGTTCCCTTCTTTCACATGACTCTAGTTTTTGTAAATTTGGCATTAAACTATGCAGTACTTCATGTTTTGTTTTCTTCTTGATTTCCATCTGTATCAGCATGTTGTGTCAGCCTTTACAATTGGTTAGGATCTGAACTATAACATACGTGTTGTATTGAGGCAGTGGCCATCCTGCCTTGTCAATGTCATTCCAAAACTGTGGTAGAAAGCCACATTCCAAGAAAGAGCAGTGGAAGCTTCCCTTCTAGGAGAATAGAAAACTCTAGGCAATGAAGAAGAGTAGAACCTTCTCTTAGATCATGACTGTTTTGTGTCAGTCTGTCTGGTTCTGCAATGACCTCACAATGATTGCATCCACTCCCAGGGTCATCAGCTACCTGGCTATAATCCCTTCGTTCACAGGAGTCAGAGTCCAGGCTCTGGGTTCATGTCTGCACTCTATTGAATTTTCCCTCTATTACCTTCTGCAGTACTGTAGGTATGGGTAGATACTGGTTGTGTCATCTGCACACTGCTACTTCACCTTCCTGGGATCACTGTAATTGAAGTACCAGGCAATTGGGACGGTCCAGTGTGTTAGCTGTCATGTTATGACAAACGCCTAACAAGACATAACTCAAGAGAGGAACTGTTCCAAGGACACAGTCCATCCTGGCAAGAAAGGTGGAGGTGGGGGTCACTGGACTGGGGAGTAGACTGTAGAGAATGCTGTTTCCCCCACACACCCCGCCTTGTTCAGTCTGAGACCATGACACATGAGAGAGTGCTACACACATTCAAGGTGGGTCCTCCACTTCCAGTTGAATACCTCTAAAAATGTCCTCATAGACACCCTCGGAGATTTATGTCCTTGGTTATTCTAAATCTAGTCAAGATAACCATGAAAATTAATCATCACATTCAGAGATGATCAAGCATTTATAGAGAAAGAACCTTTTGTTGAAATGAAATAACACAGCAATATTTAATATGTGATTCACATATTTAATATGTGGAGGAGTGGTCGAGGGACACATCAGAGTATAACCTTTATATCTTCAGGCTGCCATCCTCTTCCCTTGCTCTTAGAAATGCTCATCTCATATATAATCATTTAAATGTGTTTACCTACCTGCCTTGTTTTTTAAACATAAGAATGGATATGCCACCGTGTCTGCCTGAATATGCCTCCAGTGTTGTGAATTGTTCCCTCTATCAATATAATTTGACGTTTTATGTCTTCTGACTAATTTTGTCTTGAATTCTTTATCAGATGTGACTCAGATACTTCTATTTATTTGTTCCTTCAACCTTATTGGTATATTCACTTATAGCCTTTGCTGTTGAGTCTGCATGTATCTTTGCCAGTGAGGTGTGCTTCTTTTAGACTAGTTCTTCTTAAACTAATTCTGCTCATGATTCCATTTCACTTGATAAATTTTCAAGTGACTTGAGATATGTATACCTGACAAATAAATATGCAAATTTAACATGCACTGACAATAAAGCATAAAGAAAATGTTGTAAAAACAAATTCTATATATATAAATATACCTATACCTTTTATTTATTAAATACAACACCAAACTTGCAGGATAGTGAATGTGTTTATTTAATCTTGTATAAACAATTAAAACTTGGTTGATATTTGGTATTTTGAGATAAAACTTTTAACATTTTCCAAAGTGAATTACTAATTTGCTTTCATAACCATCAATGCTAAGAATGCTGTTTTGTGTAAATACATAGTACAAAATGGCAGACATATGTCTACATCTGGCCATTTCAGAAATGGTTGGAAATTCTGTTCAAGTCCAAAGCCAAAATTTAATAGTTTTTCATAGAACTCATCAGCAAACTTAAATAGCAGTTTTTAAAACCAAACATTTCAATACAATACAATACAATACAATACAATACAAAGTAAACTGATTTGATAATTTTGTGTTAAGGAATGATGGTAGAAGCTATTAAAACTCTTTGTTTTCTATAATTAGACCACCATGTTTCTATAAGACAGAAAGTTTTGTATGTCCAGTAAAAACACTAGAATTCATAACATAGAGTAGTCTCAAATCCTAGCGAAGGTATTTCATGCAGCATCTGTTTTTTATAGCATGCGGGCATAGATAATTTAAAGTGCTCATATTGTGTGGTTGGAATCAAAGCAGCAATCAGATGCTACAGTGTGACATGGAAGTACTGCCAGAGATGCCTCTGATTCACTGCATGTTTGATGATTCTTTATAAACAGAAATAGAGACCATTTACTAAGAAAGAATATGTGTCGAGTGGAGAGCTGGGGAAAGGATACTCCCCCAAAGACAACGTGTTTGATGTGTGTGTGCGTGCGTGTGTGTGTGTGTGTGTGTGTGTGTGTGCGTGTGTGTATGTGTGTATGTGTGTGTGTGTGCGTGTGTGTGTGCGTGTGTGCGTGTGTGTGTGTGTGTGCGTGTGTGTGTGTATGTGCGTGTGTATGTGCGTGTGTATGTGTGTGTGTGCGTGTGTGTGTGTGTGCGTGTGTGTGCGTGTGTGTGTGCGTGTGTGTGTGTGTGTGTATGTGTATGCGTGTGTGTGTGTGTGCATGTGTGTGTGCGTGTATGTGTGTGTGTGTGCGTGTGTGTGTGTGTGCATGTGTGTGTATGTGTGTGTGTGTGCGCGTGTGTGTGTGTGTGTGCGTGTGCGTGTGCGTGTGCGTGTGTGTGTGTGTGTGTGTGTGTGCTATATTGTGAAATATAGAGCAGAGAATGAACTGCAGGCAACAAACAGTTGGATGGCATTTTTTATCCAATCAGCTAGGCTGTGTATTTTAATTAAGAAGCCAAGATCATTTATATTCTGGGTTATCACTGAAAGAATGTTGACTGATTCTTTTTTATTTCATTGTTTCTTTCCTCTGGTTGATTCAAATATATATTGTTTTGCTGCTTCTCCATTCATATATGTAGTTTTCCTATTTTGCTGATTTGGCTGTGATTTATTTATTTTTATTATTATTCTTACAAAATGTATTTCTTCCTGTGTCCCAAGATTAAGACTTTCTTCTTCCTCTGAATTCTTTTAAGTTTCTTCTGTGGGGCCAGGTTGACCATGAATTGCTTCAGTTTGTGCTTCTCTTGACATGTTGTTATTCTTTGTCAGTTTCAGATGACAGCATAGTTGGAGGTGATAATCCTAGTTGGTTGTTCTTCACTTTCTTTCAGAACCTGGACTTGATCCTTCCAAACTTTGCTTGTGCTTAGGGCTGCTGCTAAGAGGTCTGATGCTATCCTGATGGTTAGTCCTCATAAATTTAGGGGCTTTTTCTTGCAGCTTTAATATTCTTTTTTTGTTTTGTGGTCTTTCAATTTTAACTATGATGTAGACCTAACCACATCTATTTTTGGTTCAAAGTTTTATTTACATAATATCTATGTATATTTATTTATTATATATACTATGTTAAAATACTATAGATACTTACATTTCCATGTGCTTGAAAGATTTATGCATTAAGAACTCCCAGTGTTCTTCAAAGTTGTGGTTGTGTGAGTCTGTGGAGTGGACGGTTAGGGTCTGGATAACCTATGGATTATCATTCAAAAAGGTTTTTAATGCCAGCTACTGTATCATGATTGAACAGAGGACAGAAAATAGCATGAATGATATACAGTATGTTAGATCATAAGATCCAGAAATAAGTCAAAGGAAATAGTGTTTTCCAGATACAGCAGGGCGTTGCCCTCAGGAATGCACAGCAATTGAGACAGTACACCCAAGGCCTGTGAAAGCTCAAGTCAAACAAAATCCTGGCATGGCGGTTGTACAGAGAGATGGCAGAAAATTCCACCACTAGCTGAAGGGCTATTGGTATTCAGCAGCTGTTGGGAGAGAGAAAGAGTCAGTTTTCTTTAATGATGTGAACCCTTGTAGATACTCCATACCCCACTGCCAAGAGGAGTTGGGCAACACACATTATATTCAATGTGTTTAAAAATAAAAGAAGAACACTCAAATTTGGGTAGGTAAGTACACGAGAATGAAGAGGGTGGATCTGGGAGGAGTTAGGGAAGGAGATGTGAATATGATCAAACACTGTATGAAATGCCCAATGAATTAATAAAAACATGATTTAACAAGAAAATAAAATTAGTAATTCAGTGAAAAAAAGGACAAGGTTAGTGCGGGGGTGGGGTGGGGGGGACGGGACACACAAATAAGAGATTGGGATGCAAAGAGACTGAGAGGAATGTCATGAAGTAAGAAAGAACAAGGGGTAAAAATGACTACATAGTAAAGAGAAATGTCAAAACAAAATTGCATAAACATCAGGATGAGAGCCAAGCACGCAAGTTTTCTAAAGATAAAATAAGGTCAATATAATGCTGTACAGGAAATGAAGAAAAGTGGATGCATAAGAGGCAAAAATAAAGTTCCAAGTAAGGTCAGTATGAGGAACTGGCGTGGCTTCTCACCTGTTGTGCTGTGGTCTTCAAGGTCACTTTCAGAGAGTAAGACCCTGACAGGGAGTGGGTGAGCGCAAAGCAAGGATGGGGCTCAGGCAGGATAGGAAAAGGCTGCAAGGACATGGAATGAAGCTTTTGTTGTGTGGCTCAGGATCCCCCTATAATAATCCTGACACCCAGGGAATGATAATTCCACAGGGGACTCATCATGTCACTGGATACCCATAGATAAGGAGAGACAGCAGAAGCCTGGGTTGTAGATCAACATTTAAATCATTGTTTACTATTTTTCAGTCAAATGCTAACATCCCATTGGCTGGAGCACTGGATACAGGGTGTGAAAAAAACAGGTGCTGAATAATTTTCATCATCGTTATCTTATTGGAATCAAATTATTTATTTATTATTTTTTAATTTATTTATTTATTTTTTTTTTGGTTTTTCAAGACAGGGTTTCTCTGTGTAGCTTTGTGCCTTTTCTGGAACTCGCTCTGTAGCCCAGGCTGGCTTCGAACTCACAGAGATCCACCTGGCTCTGCCTCCCGAGTGCTGGGATTAAAGGCGTGCGCCACCACCGCCCGGCGAAATCAAATTATTAAAGCTCTACTAAAACTTGGTTCTTTCTGCAATTTTGTAAGAATTTTAAATACCAGTGAAGTTGACTCCAGAGGTGTTATTAATTTTGGCAGGTCTCTCACAGTGTTAATTTATAAACAAAATAAATCATCAATAGAAAGGGGTCATGGATACCTGTTGAATGTGTTCTAGTTTAAACCTCTGTTCTGCAAACCATGCTAGGGTGCCACATTCACAAAATATTCCCGTGTCCCTCTCCTGTCTGTTGCCTCCGAGGTTGGTTAGAAGGTCCTGCTTTACCCAGTGATTTCCTACTCTTCTGCCCACGCCACTTAACCAAGAGTGGCCAATGGCGGCTTCCCAGCCCCTGGTCTGAACTGACATTCTCACTGTTGCTGTGAAATCCCACAGTAGAGTAGAGGGCTCTGTTCCTCCCCGGGAAGCCGACAGGTCCACCTGCCAGTTTCTTTTGGAAGTCTCAGAGATTCGTGACTGAGACATCTGGATTCAAGTCAGCCCTTGTCCCTGAAGCTCCCATCATGCCCTGCCTAGGCCTCCACGCTCTGTTTACTGATGGTTTCCATGGTCCTGTGCAGGGTGAACCAAAAATCACCAAGGCTGGATAAAATTTTCACAAGCCCATGAACTCTAGTCACTAAATCAGAAAGAGGTTTTCTTATAGAATAAAGGCTTTATCAACATGGTCTTTCATATTTATGTTCATGAGTCAATCATTTTCTGAATGGACACTGTTGCCCATTTTCTAGTGCACACAGACACACTCCTTTCAGTCTTCGATGTATGGTGGATATTTTTTTTTTCAAAAGCTAATATATGTAACCAGCTAGTTTGAAGTAAAAATGTTGTTACTAACATTTTATATGTGATGATGTAGCCAGTTTTTTGAGAAAATGTTCATTGGATGAATTTCAGGTTTACATTTAAGAAAAGTCAAGCTAATATGTGTGTACATGTGTTTTCTCTTTAAATGTAAATGGTCTTTTTATCTAAGGACTTCCATAAAGGTAAAAATTGTATTTTCTGTTCAGTCTTTTTTACTTATTTGTTTGAAGCTCCTTCAAGTGAACACTTTCTGGTTTTATTTCTGCTTTTAAAATAACTTCTTAAGCTAGTTCTGTGTTTATAGAAGAAGAATCAGTATGATTTGAAACTTGAAATCATATGGGTTTATTCAGTTTTTGCATTTGAGATAACTACATGTATCAGTGATAGTTATTAGAAGTGCTTCAAGATGTCTGGATGTTGCAGGCCAGCAACAGTGGCCTTCAAGCTCCAATTCATCTCCCTGACACAAGGGTTATTCATCCCCACTAAACACCTGATGGGTGAGCTAAATATCAGTTCTTAACCTGTGGGTCACAACCCCATTGGAGGTCGAATGACCCTTTCACAGGGGTCACATACCAGACATCCTGCACATCAGATATTTACATTAGAAATCATAACAGTAGCAAAAGTACAGTTAGAAAGTAGCAACAAAAATTATGAGGAACGGTATTAAAGGGCCACAGCTTTAACAAGGTTGAGAACCACGGAGCTAAAAGGAGCCTGCTCTGCATCCCTTACAACCTGTCTGCAGAGTCTCCATGATGCAGAGAACCCTCACCATGGGCAATATTAAATGCATGAACCTGTGGCCAAGAAGACTTGGATCAGTTCAGACATGAGTCAAGTTCAAACTCACAGAAATGACCTTATATTCACATCACAAGTCACTTTGTATCTTCTGTGCATGGGCAGCAGTCAGCTCACTGACATCAAGAACCCCCGATTGTCCTGTTGGGATTGTTCTCCCCTGTTATTCTGCAGCTGTTTTGATCAGCAATGAAGTTTAGCATGGCCCTAGTTCCTGGTCTTGCAACTGAAGAGGTGAGTGGTAGATCGGCCATTCTCATGGCTGTCTGCCTAGAGCACCACTGCCTAAACCCTTTGTCCAGAGTGGCCCATTGAAGAGTCCTCTGCATTATTGAAAGTTGCTTCATTTCAATGCACGCAACCATGCAACTTTAACTCGGTTAACTTCATGAGCTGGTGATCATGGCTGTGTGCTATGTGCACACTCTGCATCTCTAAGGATGACTGTGCTACCTGCATGCTTTATTTCCTTCCCTTCTTGTCTTTGCAGATTACGGCACCATTAAGAAAGTACGGGCTCCCCTGAGTCAGACCTCAGGTAGCTGTTTGCTGGAAGAAATTGAGCTTTTCCCAGAGAGGAGGCGGGAACCCATCAGGAGCCTGCAGATCCTCCACAGCCAGAGTGTCCTGTTCGTGGGGCTTCAGGAGCATGTGGCCAAGATCCCCCTGAAGAGGTGCCCCTTCCACCAAACACGCAGGTAAGGAATCCCCAGGGTGAGGGCATCTGTGCCTGCCGAGAAGACTTTCCAATCTCCTGCAGTCAGAATTTACATCTATATGCATCTTACGTTCCAGGATACAGGGTCTTCATGGAAATGAGTTACTATGATGCCACTAACCCTTGGTTGTCATTGGAGGAGCCACGTAGGTAACAAGTATGAGCAGTTATAGGTGTGAAGATAAATTTTTCAGTATATATTAACTCTCAGTGACAATGCTACAGTTTAGTGCCCCCGCATAAGTTAAGATTTTATTTGAATACAGACAGACAGACACACACACACACACACACACACGGGAGGGGAGAGGGAGGAGATGAGAGAGAGAATGTGAGATAAAGGAGGCCCGTGCTCTTCTTAGAGCCCACTGAGAAGCAGCACTGATGCTGGTCCCAAGTTTCATCTTCATAGATCATCTACCGCATATTGTCCTGCTTCCTAGCAGCCTTGGCTACAGTTTATTCCTAAGGTTCCATCATCGTGTAGGCATTAGAGACAGGAAGGAAATCTTGCAGGTACAGGGAGAGCCAAGTGCCATCAGGACTTTCCACACCCCCTGCTCTGGCCTCTTATTTTCTAAGGAGTGTCCAGAGTTGACCACAGTGTACTTTGAAGTGTAGTTTGGAAACCCGTAAGCCTAGGTGCTTAGGAAATGAAAGGGGACTGTGAACTCCTTAAACATGACTAGTACTGTAATGTTTGCAGTCTTGGGAACTGGAAATGAATTCTGGCCTCTGACACAATTCTGCTCTAGAGAGGCTTGGTAGTCTTGTTCATGTCCGTTCCCCTAAGCAAGGCATACCTGAGGGTTTAAGTGGGGGCGACATTTTTCACTGTACTGCTTGTAAGATTCTGCCATGCATAGGCCATTCTGTTTCTATACAGGGAGCCTAAGGCAGGAAATTCATAGCATGCCTGTCATCTATAATTTTGACCCTGACTCCCAAAGTACTTCAGCCTTACTGTCTCACCTCACATGTGTGACATTCTATAGAATCAAATGGGATAATATATACATAGTAAAATCACAAGCTCTTGGCATGTTCTTATGTAAAAGGAAGGGTGTTTTTTTTTCTTTTTATGCATAACTATTACAAAGTTCCATCCAGGATTATTCTATAAAATGAAATTTGCATGACATTCCTCAGAATCATAAAAGTTAATACTATAGGGCACTCTTATTGAGTAAGTTGACTATAAACGTTATCAGTGGATAGTGACATTTATCAGCAACCCCCTTTTGTACATGTCTGATTTCTAATGTTTACCAATGGCTGTTTGAAACTTCTTCCTGTGTATATTTCTGCAAGTCTAGTCTGAAGCACATGTCACCACTTTCTGGGTGCTGATCATTCTCTGGATAACAGGGACATCTGGGGGATCGCCCAGAGCAATATTGTAGCCAAGTATGGCTGGAAGGATAGCAGTTTGCCAAGTCTTGCTCTGGCAGAGCCAAGTTCTCCTGGGGACTTGTTCGGGTCAAGACAGGATAATTGTCAGAACAACATGGGCCTGTGTTATGTGAGAAGTTTCTGGCACTGAACAGGAGTGCAGTTGCAACCATGACAAAATCCATTGCTTTCACTCTACCTCACTTCAATGAGTCTAGGTCGCCTCAGCTCCGTTCAGCTCACTGAACTAAATCATGGGTCATTGTGGCAGTTTGAATATAATTGGACCCCATAATCTCATGGGGAGTGGCACTATTAGGACGTGCCACTTTGTTGGAGCGGGTATGGTCTTGTTGGAGGAAGTGTGTCACTGTGGATGTGTGCTTTGAGGTTTCCTGTGCTCAGGATACTGCCCAGTGTATCAGTTGACTTCCTGTTGCCTGCAAGATGTAGGATGCTCAGCTACATCTGCCTGAATACCACCATGCTACCTGCTATGATGATGATGGACTGACCCTCTGAAACTGTAAACAAGGCACCCCAATTAAGCATTTTTTTTTGCAAGAGTTGCAATGGTCATTGTTTCTCTTAACAGCAATAAAAACCCTAACTAAGACAATCCTATTACCAAGAGAGGTACGGTACCCACTATCTTTCATACTATGGTCCATCAACCCAGTCTTGAATCCACAGAGGCTGGAGCCACCAGGTGCAGATGCCAGAAGCAAGCAGTTATTGCTTCCTTCGAGGAGAATAAGGCCACATGTGTATCTTCATCAGCCCCCGCAGGAGAGGAGACGCTCATGTTTCTCTCATAGCTGAATCTCCCCTCTGTTTATTTTTCCCTTGCTCAGAGTGAAATGGCAAGAGAGCACAGCTCCATTGTGAGCAGAGACACTGGGCTTCTGTGTGCTGCAGTCGGTCGGCTTGTGTTTGGCCCTTAGTGTTCCATCTGAGAAGGAAACTCTAAAGACTGCAAACCAAGCATCCCTCTGTGTGTCTTCTAATGTGCTGCTTCTCTAAGTGTCCTCTGCATGTGGAAGGATGGGAGAGCCTCCCCAGTTAACACTCACAAGAAGACTCTATTTCATAAACACTACCTGCTTGGATGTTTAGAATGAATTATAGGAAAAAGAGAATGTTTTTAGACAAACAATTTTCATTGTCTAGAAATGGACTTAATGAAGCCCAGTGATTAGGAATAGACTAATAACAGGGTTGCGTGATAATTTTGTTGTCAAATGTCATTCTGTAGTAAAATATCAATAATTTGGTTTTAGCTTTAGGAAATTAGTTTTATAAGTGAAATTTTACAATATTTAAAAAGAGAAAGTGAGCTTATGTAAATAATGTGCTTCAAATGTAAATATGACACTTTTGAGGAGGAAAAGTATATCACAAAATCTTTATATTTTTTCTTTTATTGATTAACTGCTTTCCAAAGACAATTCATACAATTTTAGTAGTTTTTATATTTCTATTACATTTTCTTTGATTATTAAGCCAATTCTGAAAGTAGAGTACCATTCCATTCTCATTGTTTAGATAAAGGTGTGAAAGTCTAGATGTCAGTGCCCTGCTTAAAGTCACATATCTCCTTCTGTGACACACTGAGATCAGGGCCAGCCTGTATGCACCCCAAATCTATGCTAATGATTTATTGGCAAAACTGATGGTTTGCTCTTGGTACAGAGCAGTCCCCACAGATAGAGTCGGATCTCATGTGGAGCTGCTGGAGTCGAGACAGACTGTATAGGACCAGGAACATGGAACTTGCTAAGCATGATATCTGCCTATCAGCTTCCTCATTTTGTGCTTGCCATATGGCAGATGGAACCAGCATGGAACCTTCCTCAAGCACCCCAAGCTGAGTATCTGCTGCAGTTTTTCTCAGGGTGATCCTACACCCTTGGGGGAGGCTGTCAACACTGTCTATGACTCCTCTTCATTGTAGCTCAAAAAACAGCATGGTAGCATAGGCATTTCTCTAGAAGTTGTTTTACAAAAAAAAAAAAAATACCTTAAAGTTATTGTTTAGTCAAATTTCATTACAAACATGAGTAAATATATTCGTTTTAATGTTAGCATGTTTGGATGCTGCTGTTTAATAATTAGCATAGATAATCATACAGATGGTGGAGCCAAACCCAGAGCCCTGGAGTTGGTGTCATCTCTTTAAATATCCTTTTTTTATACAATGATTGAGCACATATATTTATATATTTCATGGCATGAGTTGATATTTGCTGGATTTTGATGTACCTGGAAATCTAACATCCCAGCTGTAAGTCAGTGTTTGACAGTACCTCATGAGTGCCACCTCCTGGGCACTTTGCTCTTGGTGTACACTGCCAGCGTCATTATGTGACCTCTGAAGAAAGAGCACAGGATGGAACTGACAGAAAAGCCAATAACTGAATCCCTGCCTGACTTATATTCCAATGTAAAATCGGAACCTGGCACTGAGAGAGTTGATAAGCTTGGGCATTGGACTTGGAAAGTTCCCATTTCACCATGCCAGGAAGCAGAGATGACCACAAGAGTCGGGCTTTCAGAGCCATATCTAGAAGTCAGCCTTTCATCCCCTCCTTCCTCTGGAAGTCTTGCACATCCTAAGATAGCTACAGCTCTTGAAGTCTCCGCAAAAGAAAGCTTGGAAAGGAGGGCTCAGTGGGAGGACACATACTGTTAAAGGCGTTTTAGGAAGTGTGCACTGGCTAGATCTACAGCTCAGTAAACTTTCTTTGCAAAAGGAAGGAAAATACTCCAAGTATACAATTTCTGTAGCAAGGAATGAGCTTCACCCTGCCCTACCAAGGCTATGGGCTGAGCAAAGCTTGACAGTGAACAGACAGGTAAAATATATGAGCTGCCTTAGGATTCAGACAGTTTATGACTTATATAACCAATCAAGACCAGAAAAGAACATCAGCACTTAGATGCAGTATTCTACAGAAAAACACCAAAGCATAAAGGGCCGGGGCCAATGCTACATACAGGACAACCAAGGTGCCTGCTGATCCAGAGGGTTCTCTGAGAAGCTAAGCCATTGAAGAACCTGCAGCTGTTGCTTAAGTGAAGCAAGACAGGAAGCCAGTACCTCTGCAGAGCCCCAGAGGGGTGAGCAGAGTGATGGGGCCCAACTTCATGAGATCAGCCCTAGAATTCACAGAGCAGGGAGGCAGGAAGGGGATGACTATATAGCAACTCCTGGAAACCCACTGTATCCTAGGATCTAACTATTGAGACATTCTGTTGAAGCTTAAGAAGGTGTGTCGCTGCTGAGCCATACCTCATGGTTTGGATGGGCTTATGAATGGTCATCAGCGTACTGGAGTGAAAAACATCCCTGTGTGTGTTGTGCTTAAGTAAAACTCAGCGGGATACATGTGGCCTATAGACTTTCATTCACTAAATCCTGAGTTAAAATGCTATGTCTTTTGACTGGATGTATTTCTATTACATATATGTGAATACAAGTTATTAAACTTACTAAATAAATTATCAAGTTGCAAATACAAAACCTAATATTTTCTGAACCTCATAGAATTTCTTTACTTTGGAAACTCTCATGTATTATTTTTTATTTGACACTCTTTGCATTTTGCAAGATAAGATTAGTCCACCAGGCCATAGAGCTTGCATTCTGTGTATGAGGGATCCATCTGAATCAAAGACAGTGTGTGTAAGCAGCAATGCTTACATTCCTAGAGCATGAACTAAGCACAACATAGTTTCTGTCTTGCTGCAGAAGCTTGAGCCCTAAAGCCTGGTTGGTCTCTGGCTCCAGGTTCCTTGGGCCTCCAGCACTATATGCACCTTAAAAGAATGCATAGTACATATTTGATGAATTAACACATGGGTACTGCTTCTGCCTTCTCTGCTCTCTTTTCATAACCTAGTGGGCAGGGGGAGTGGTTTAACATTTTGTGAAAACATAGAAAGGCACGGTGATACAAATAGCAAGAAGAGTAGAGGCCCATGATCCTTCAGTACCTCCATTGTATGACATAACTAGGGAGAAAAGAAAAGCTGCCCCAGGAACAGACATAGCCTACATATGAAATGGGAAATGGACACTCCTAGAATTGAATTTGATAGAACCAGAAAGAAAGGTAGAATCATTAAGAAAAAGTCTTGGGCTTCACCGGGCAGAGCTTGTATCTTGTCACTATTAATTCAGTTAGTGTGTAATAGTGTCATTAAGCTAAAGGAATTAATACCTCATTAAGAATATTTGTATGGAAATTAAGTACTGTAGTACATTCATTGCTTTTAAAGGGCAATGTTTCAAAGGTAAACTTAATAGGTTGTCACCATTATTAATTAAATGTTCTCTGAAGACACTCTGTGCACAATGGAAAAGTATAACTCGTGCTGGGAAACCAGTATCTTCCATGGTCTCAGGGATGCACCTTCAGTTAACAGGTTGCGTATCATTCAAGCATCCAGGAGGGACTTTTGATGAACATTCACTTTACAAAGCAAATATTCTCCTTCTACAATTAATTTATCGATTTCCAAATCTCAGTGTCCTGAAGTTTTAACTACAGTGGCATTCTTTCGCTCAGCCTGTGGAGTCTGTGGATTTCTTTCATCAGTTCATTCACAAAGCATTTATAGCATTTAATGCATTCCAAACACGAAACCAATCCCTAAGTGTATGATGACAGATGATACATCCCTGACCCTGCCTGTGTAGGGCTCAGAGTCTAATGAGAAATTCTGCCATAAATAAATTTATCTGAATATCTAATGTAGAACTGAGTCAAAGGTGGTTGGGGTTGTATTACATTTTATTCCAAAATGGATTTATCATTAAACCCAATCCTAGACCATGCTAGGAATTAATCCCCTCACCTGATTTCCAATTATTTTTAAGTCATGTCTGAATTATAACTGGTTTTCTAATTCTCAGCCTCTAGAACTAAGCAACAAGACATGACAGACACCTTCAATGGATTTTTCACTCAGTGGGTTACTTTGAAGTCATTAAATGGTGACTGTGGCAACTTCTCTATGCCTGCAATGATTGTAACTGTCTAAATAAAGAGCAGGGAGAGAAATCATATGTACCCACATGCTTGTATCGTCCTACAAAGCTGTCTGTAGAAGGAATTCCAGGTGGGTTCAGGCTGGAACAAAACATCTTTTAGCATTATTGTAATACCCCATGAACCTTGCCAAGTAAAGAGGAAGTTCTCAAAATGTGTTGGAAAACAGAACAAAAACTTCTATGACCTTGACTAGTGCTAATAATTGTACATTACTTTATTGTACATTGTGTGATTATTAGAAAAAGGCTTAACACAGGCAGGATATGTATGAAGTATGCACTATTTGATAGGCATCCCACTAAAGATAATGTAGTGTGATACATTCAAAATCCCTAGGACTGATCACCTTAGTGGGTCTCATGAAGTGAGCCTTCATTTCATGATAGATCTGCCTCTGGCAATAATAACAAATATTGGTACAGCTGCACTGTATAAACAAAGAAAATGTATGTACAACATCATATAGAGGCATTGTGGTCTACTTATCTTCTATAGTACCAAGCTTTCATGTCTACACGTTTGGATCACAAGTGCTTTTCTTCTTCGTCTCTTATTTGTGAACTATTTCAGTGTAATCATGTTACTGCTATGGTGGTGGGGGTAGCAAACAGGTTTATAAGAACAGTCAAGTGTGCTAGAAACACTCTACAATGTTGAGTATAAAATTGATTCCTATAGGCTCTGAGTTTCCCTTAGCATTCCTTTAGCTCACCAGCAGTTTGTGATTCTCCTTCCTGTTGAATATTTAAAGACAGCAAGACGCTGGTCCAATTGAAAATGTAAGCAATCAGTGTGTTCTAACCAGTCAGCTAGGTAGTTTTATTTGTCAGTGGAGAAATACAGCTAAAAGACCTTACTAAGCATATGCATCCCTATTTAATAGCTACTCCACAGATCTTCTTTGAGATTCAGGTTCATAGCTGTGCAAATGGTTCCATGAAAAACCCAAGCTGCAGCAGCATCCTTGACTCCAGACCTGCTCCAAAACTGTCAATAACAGTGGTGACTGAGCTCCCCCTAAGATTTTTGTTGCTATATAATTTACTGATCTCATGGTTTTAAGAATGGAACCATTACCATGAAAACATCTTACCTATAAAAACATTATGAACTTGGAATTCATTTGGACCCTGGATAGCCATTAGTATATGACAGTGAGCAAGAACTCAGACTCCCTGGGTCTGTGGTCAGAAGAGCAATAGCAGAGACTGAAGTTACATAATAGTTTAGCACATTATAAGAATTTTCTTTCCTGATGAAGTGTTGCTGCTGGTTAATATAGGTCCTTCTAGGATGGCATTGCCCATGAGTAATCTTTTGTACTACATGCACACTCCATCAAAAATTAGGTTCAAAACCTCCCCATGTTCCACTTGTAAGTTAAAAGCCAACCATACCAGTTGGACATTGTCATGATTGCTAATGTCCCGGGAACTGGAATACTGAGGCAGTAGGCCATCAGATTCAAGATCAGCCTTGGCTACATACAGGCAACCTGTCACATAAAATACAATAAGTTAGGGCAGTCTGAGCCAAACTGAAGACAAATTGACAGATCCATAGATTACTTTTTCACAGCTGTACCTATTGTACCAGATTCTGCTCTGTACAACACATTCTTCACCAAGCGCTTTATCTTTCTGAGAAAATAAAGAGACTCAGATGTGTGCAAGAAATGTGCTTTCTTCTCGGTGTTTTGTTTGCCCTTTGAAGTGTGCAATAGTTACAGGGTAGCCTCGGTTTTTAAGGGGCCTCAAAGGTTCTTGATTTGGTCCTCAGGCTTTGGAGATGAGCTTCTGTTGCTTCAAGTTTTGGTATCCTGCCCACCTGAGCACCTCCCAAGTGAGGCTTTGCCAAAACCTTCTGTCTTTTCTATTGTAGCAAGAAAGAATAAAGATTTGGGGGAAGTAATTTTGTGTGTGTTCAACAGTAGGATGCTATTTTCATAACTGACAGAATCATTTTTTAAATCCTGCTGCTGTAGTTTCCTTGGCCCAGGAACAATTCTACACTTGGTAATTATGGTGTAGTATATTAAATGTTAATGTTTTTGTTTTAGAATAGCAGATATTTAAATCTAAGGGGCAAAATTATTGTCAAGAGACCAAATAAAATCATACTAATAATTGGTTTTCCCCAAGTTCTTCACAATGTTGATGTGACTTTTTCCGATCAAGTACCTCAAACTCATTGGATTTTTTAAAAATCTTTATTCTTTCTTGCATTCTTATTGAGTTTTAGAGTAAAGAAATGAAAATTTAAAAAGGAAATGCCACTTTTACTATAGCTACATCTATCAGAAACTTGCCTTTTCCATATGGTCTCTTTAAAAGACCCAACTTCCAAAAATAATAAGTCATAGTGGTTGGCGTAGAGTAGAACGGGAGGAAATTATAAGTATGTGGGCTTTCTATTGAATGGGCATTTGTGTTTGGATAGCAGTTGTAATATTTAAAGAGTTATGGAATGTTAGAAACAACCAGAGCCCTCAGCATGGTAGAAAAACAGCTGTTATTACAGGCAGAGTTTCGGAGTCCAAACCCTTCACTCTAGGGCAGAAGCCCTGCTTCAGGTCTCCATGTGGGCTTTGCAGGCAAGGAGGATCCTGAGCACAAGAGGAAGTCTGTCAAACTTCTCCCCTTTGGGAAAGTGGTTTTTACCTAGTGGTCATGTTATTTAATAGAAGAACAGGAAAAGGAACTTGAGCCCTTTGGATGGTTCTCTAAATGTAGCTGTGCTACAGTCACCCACGATGGTGCAAGTGAGGCCACAGGCAGAGCAAATCCCAAGGTGAGGGGCGTACTTGGTGTGTTGTTCTATCAGTGAGAAACGACTCCTTGGCCTCTCTTGGGAGCTACAAGCAGAAATGCACTGAGCTAGTTCAGTACCAGGTCACTCCCAGTTCCAGTCAGCCTGTCACAGCCAGGTAATGTCCAAGCAGGAAGCAGGGGGCTTTCAGTCCTGCCCTGAGCCCCCACCTCACCTAGGTCTGCTTCATAGGTCACACTTGAAAGATCGCCTTCTTCCCAGGAACATCCTGTGGTATAGTATTTTCCTACAGTATGTGACCTGCACAGTCAGCGTGTTTCCATGTCTGCTTTCAGTGCCTGCATTGGTGCCCAGGACCCTTACTGTGGCTGGGATGTGGTGATGAAGAAGTGCACGAGCCTGGAGGAGAGTCTGAGCATGACTCAGTGGGAGCAGAGCATCTCCACCTGTCCGGTATGTGTCCAGCCCATCCAACTTCCAAAAGTAGTGTCCTTAGGAGGCAGTCCTCTGTGGCTCGCCTTTCCGGGTGGATCCACTGTTGCAAACCCAACACAAACCCACGTTTGTGTTTCCTAAAGTTGTTCTATTCCTGGCCTGCAGGAGGGCCACATAGGATGCTCTCACCCGCTTTACATTGATTTGAAATACTTAAGATTCAACAGCACTGCTCAGCATAAGATCCTAGCCTTTACAATTTTTTTTTATTTATTTATTTTTGTACAGAATTTGGTGTGGACTCTGGTCCCTGTTACACTAATAAAATGTGAACTTCCACACTCATTCATTTCCCTTGGGGGCTGTAACTCCAGAAGCTGACATAAGCAGAGGTTTGAAGAATGAGTTAAAGGATATTACCGTGGACCCACGTGGAGCAGATTCATAGACCTTGGTCAGGGTCATTGGAAGGCCTGAAAGAAGTGGCCTTGTGTGCATTCCCAGATGGGACCCCAAGGAATGAAGAAAAACTGGCCCGTATTTACAGCCAGACCCTGAATCCAAGAAAAGCAAATCTCACTGTGTGCTCAGTGTGTCTGCTTGGATCCTCGAGCAGAGAAACCCATTTTCCTTTATTTCTGTCTTCTTTCTTGTGTTCTAGCATATGACCAGTAGCTAGTAACTCGAAAGTACGGGGGCAGTTGTCACTTTGTGTCACCCAGCTGTGGATTTCTGCTTGCTGGTTCTAAGCACTTCTGCAAGGCAGGGGCCTTACTTTCCCTGGATATATTAGACATGTCTCAGGTTTCTGAGTTGCCAATGCAACTTCCAGAAACTGCCCCTTCCCTATCTAAACTGTGTGCTAATGAAGCCTGTCCCTCAGCTTTTAAGGAAATGGAGCAGAGTAAAACTTGGAAGGTCAGCATCCTTCCCAAATGTTCCTATGGCTGGTGAGTCCTTCACACAAAGGATCCTGTGTGGACGTCATTGCTTCTAGGCATTCAGTGCTCCCAATGAAGGTTAGCTTTGACCAGTGGTTCTCAACCTCTGGGTTGAGATCCCTTTGGGGGTCAAAAGATGGGGTCACATATGAGATGTCCTACATATCAGATATTTACCTTATCATTCATAATAGTAGCAATATTATAGTTGTACAGTAGCAATGAAAATAATTTTATGGTTGGGAGTCAGCACAACATAAGGAACTTTATTTTTTTTTTTTTTTTTTTTTTTTTTTTTTTTTTTGTTTTTTGTTTTTTGTTTTTCGAGACAGGGTTTCTCTGTGTAGCTTTGCGCCTTTCCTGGAACTCACTTGGTAGCCCAGGCTGGCCTCGAACTCACAGAGATCCGCCTGCCTCTGCCTCCCGAGTGCTGGGATTAAAGGCGTGCGCCACCACCGCCCGGCTCCCAACATAAGGAACTTTATTAAAGGGTCATAGACTAGAAAGTTTGAGAACCACAGACTTAGACCCTTCGGCTTTGTAGTGCTAGATCTTTGATTATAAAAAGGAAGCTCTCTTCCATATCTCTTGAAAATGGTTTGAAAAATACCATGAATTGAGGACATCCCCTTCCCAGTGCTGAACATGTAAAGAGCACAAAGGCAGTGAATGTAAATTTCATGTAGAAAATAAAAACGCAGTGAACAGCATCCAGAATGTCAGTCTGTGCAGACATATCCTCATGGACAGTCAGTACATCTCCCTGCAGGTTTTTGACCTTGCATTCTTAAAGGTTAAAAAAGGTGGAAGAAGCAGATAACATAACTGCAGTTTGTCTTAAGTGGTAAGAACACTTCTCCTGCACCTAGGGTTATATATGTGAGCATCTAAGTTGAGATGATTATGCAGAGGGAAACTCACCCCCATGTATTTGCTTTATAACAGGTCATGTCTTGGATATTCTACAGAAAAAAAAATATGAAATAGAAAGATCCAATGTTTGAGGCATGACCAAAATGTTGCCACCCATGTTGTCTCAAGCTAATGAGAAAACAGATTCAGTTGAATTCTCAAGACAGCATAGATATGCTGTGGTGCTTAAATCACAGTTCTGAGATGTGATCACATACCTAGTGTAAGCCACACATAACAAGGTCCATTTTCTAGACATGGGTATGTCTATGATATACAACCCATGTTCTTACCCAATAGATTTGTCTACATCAATATATACTCTTGGCAAGCTAAGAATATTAAAAGGAAAAAAACAGCAATAATCTTACTTAGGTTTTAAGTTTTTTACTTTAAATGTCACTTCTGTATTATCTACTCTTTTATTTCACTAAAATGAAAGATTACACTTATTAGATAAATCTGTGACATCCACATTTAATGAGTTTGATATGATATTGATCATAAAGTATGTGCTTTATATGTAGCTGTCATTTTAATGTAGTCTCTTTAGTTGAATTTTTCATACTGAGGCCTAAACCTAGGAGTTCACACTTGGAGAGCCAGGGCTGTGTTGTTGGGTTAGGTCTGACCTTGTAGGTGCAGTGTTGAGTAGGTTCTGAGACGAAAACTGATTTTAGACATAATAAATGCCAGGAGAATTTTGCTGTCAGTTAACATTTCTCGTTCCTTCAAAAGGACGCTTACCTACATCCTCACCCAAAGCAAGTTATTTTATATATAAGTTGAGGCCCTTTGAAGGACAACAAGCATTTCATAGTCTATGTAAAAGTGTATGTTGAAAGAGACGTGATCTTCTTACACTGAGTTCAATGAGTCAAGGACATGCTGATAGGGAGTTGCACCCCCAACACACTTATGTAAACCCACCACGGAAGTGAATCTCCATACTCCTAGGTCAGGGACTGGAGAGGTGGGCTAGCAGTTAAAGAATGTACACTGCTCTTGCTGAGGACCCAAATTTGGTTTCCAACACCCACATTAGGAGGCTCACAACTTCCTTAATGTCACCTCCTGGCCGATATGGGCACCTGCATCTCCCCACACACAGACACACATATACAAATAACTAAAACTAAACCAGATAAATCTTGAAAAAGCACTCCGGATCCGTGACATGGCAGCAGTGAGTGTCCCAGTACAGACTTTCCAGTCAAACTTCACATGCTATGTGTGATTTACAGGTGTCTTAGTTTGGTTCTGGTGCTGTAGGAGAATAGCTGAGACTGAGTCATTTGTAAAGCACAGACATTTATTACCCACAGTTCTGGAAGCCAAAAGGTACCAGATCTGGACACCAACATTTGCCCTCATGTGAATTTCTCGCTGGGACCCAACGTGGGGGAAAGGAGAAGGGCAGTGGAGCCAGGGCCACACTGGCAATCCTCTAGAAAAACATGTAACACGTCCTCCAAAGAGGAATCTTCATGGCCTGATCAGCTCTTAACAGCCTAATGCTATCACCATGGCAACACTTGAGTTTTGGAAGAGGCACCTCAAACCATAGCAAGCGTTTTCTAGGGCTTTCACTTTCACAGCGATAACAAAAAAAGCACACCTATTTTCTGCTAAAGAAGACCAATTTTAAGATGGCTATACATTTTTACTCTAGAAGACTGTAAAATAGTTTACTGACATGCTACTTTCCTAAAAATTATAATTAAAAATATTCTCTCCAGTTGTAATGCTTAAGTAATATATTTAAACTGGCATATGCAGGCCAAGGTCAATTACATATCCTTGCCTGAGTTTCAGTGTTGTGAACCAGGAGTCCTCTAGTCTTAGGATTCTACCTGGGCTTCACTTATGCATTGATACCATTTATGTCCTTTGGGGGGACATGCATGATATCACGTGATGCAATATGATGAATCCTTGTTTCGGAATATGCCCTGTGAGAACCAGCAAAACACATGGACCAGATGAACATCTCATTGTCTCCTGCTGCTGCTTCTACTCAGGACACTGTACAATTAGGAACTTAGACCAAAGGTACTTAAGCAGTGGCCGGAGCCAGAGCCTACGTTTAACTGGCAACAGCTGAACTTCTGGTGTGCTTCCCCAGGGGTCTATAACCATTAGGAAAGAAGCCAGGCTTTGTGTCTAGAGTTTCTGGCAGGCTCTGATCTACAGGAATATGACTTCCCAGATCTCAGCCTCTTCTCAAATGACGGAATGATAAAGAGAAGAATGGCCCAACAAGAATGGCCTTTACATTCAGGGAGCATATGAGACATTGCTTCTGCATTTTGCAGTAAAAATTCATAGGAGAGAGAGGGAGGGAGAGGGGGAAGAAAGGGAGAGAGGGAGGGAGGGAGGAAGGGGGAAAGAGGCGGAGAGAGGGAGAGAGAGAGAGAGAGAGAGAGAGAGAGAGAGAGAGAGAGAGAGAGAGAGAGAGAGAATATGTCTGTCCCTTGCCAAGGAAGGGGAGTTTGTTCATGTAAACTATATTTTTACTAATACCTGAGCTTCAGCTGGACTTCCAATCCCAACCAAGGCTGGAAGGCACTTCCGGCTAATGGCCTTTTCTCAGGTGTGACCCACAGGACAGGACCCATATACTCCTTCACAGCTTGCATTACCCTAAAATGTTGAGATCTCTTGTGGTGTCCCTTAGGAGGGATGGCCCTAAGTGCCGTTCCATTTCTAGGAACTGTGGTGGTGACTCTTTAAGTATTGCTTCCTACTTGGCCTGGGGGTTGTTTAATGCCCATGCTGATATCCAGAGACGGGCGTTATTGCTTCATTTTATTGATGAACTAACTGGGACTCACAGGCGCTAAATGGAGATCGCCCCTACTCAGTAGTCTACAACACGCCATACACGACTGTAGCTGACTCTTCTGCTAAGGTGCAGTCTTCCCTTACAATTCATCTGTAGAGATAAGCTCAGCGTGGATATTAAATTGATGTCATAACATGAGACAAAACTTCCTGAGGAGCTTATCCAATATCCTGCTCCATGCAGTCACTGGAAGTAGATATAAAAGACTGTGAAAATAAAGCAAGATCTAGTAATTCTGAAGAAAAATGTCCAGATAAACATTTATGACGCATTTAGCCATAAAAGAACGATAGTTGGAGGGATTGGAGGGGTGGCTCAGTGGTTAAAGTACTTGTTACCCTTCCAGAGGATGTGAATTTGCTTCCCAGAACCCATGTCTAACTGATTGACTTTATTTCCAAATGATCCAATACCCTCTTCTGGCCTCACATGGACACACACACACACACACACACACACACACACACACACACACACATTAGTAAAAAACAAAAACAAAACTAAATCTTTTAATAAAGAATATTGGTCAAATGTAAAAAGAAGATAAAGATGTACCTGCGTTCCCAACTAGCTAATGTGCATACACACTAAGCCAGTGGAGAATTAGAGAATGAATCAATCAACATGAAAGGATAATTTGTAGTAACAAAAATGGATCCTCTTTAGCTAACACTTGGAAATTTATTATTTTCTCGTTGTTGGGGAAGGTAAAGTTGTGTACATCTGACTCTTGGGCGGCATTTGTAGGGGAAAGATAAAACAGAACCAAGTTATGGAAAGACGGCTGAGTATGTCACAGGTTCCTGAACCAATTTGCTTTCACTGTGTCTTGGATCTTGGACAGGCACATCTGACTTGGGATGTGGTAAGGATTCAAGGAGGTAGCACATTGGATCCCCCATGGCTGCCATGCACTGCTGATGCCTGGTGCATATTTTACTCTGGCTCACATATAATAGCATAAATCACATGCTTCCAGAAGAAAGTCACTTGGGAGAAACCTGAAGAAAACTTCAGACATTTTATTCTAGAGTGTTTTCTTTCATTCAGTGTTTCTCAGTGCTAGGGTGGGACCCAGGCTTTTTCTATGCTAGCCAAGCATCTGCTTATGGCGTCAACTGCCAGTACATATGCCTTTATTTCAGATATCCCTTTAAGGAAGGTTATGAAAAACTTAAAATATCCCAATTTCAAAATTGAAGGCCCAGGATGCACACCATTATTCCTAGTCCCATTTTCTAGGCAGATCCTCAATCTAAGCCATTCAGAATCCAACCAGGCATGTGGCTAAATGCTGTGCAGGGAGTTCGCTCACTGCTCTTATGCTTCCCTGAGGCTTGCAAGTTCTTCTGGCTCCAGAATGTAGTGTAACAAACATCAGCAGCTCTGGATGGAAGGTGCTGCCTCTCCTGTCTTCAGCTTCCTCACTGCCAGACAGAACTGAAGCCATCTTGCTTCCTTGCAGATTCGCCACAGGAGCCACACTCTTACCTTGTGTGTGTTCGGACCAGTGGCTGCCCAATGCCGCTCCTTCCGCTTCTACTGTTTTATGAAAATGATGACTGGGCGTCATTGGTCTTTACTCCTTGTCACTTATATCAAGTAACCCCTCCCCTCTTCTATGCCATCCTTATCAGCTCATCTTTTCTTTGGGGATATATTTAGGAAGGAAATTCTCATATTATCTCTCTGCCTAAATCCTTCATTCGAAGCCAGACCCACAGAAAGAACAAAGAACAAACAGTGTAGTGGATCTTGGTAGGAAACAGGGCGAGGATGGTTGCCAGGGACACCTAGAAATAGCTAGCGACATTTTAGGATGACATAAAAGGTGAATGTCACAGCCGGGCGGTGGTGGCGCACGCCTTTAATCCCAGCACTCGGGAGGCAGAGGCAGGCGGATCTCTGTGAGTTCGAGGCCAGCCTGGTCTCCAAAGCGAGTTCCAGGAAAGGCGCAAAGCTACACAGAGAAACCCTGTCTCGAAAAACCAAAAAAAAAAAAAGGTGAATGTCACATTACATTCTACCCTCATATGCCAGTGCTCAAAGCAGAAGGAATTTAAAAAGCAGAAACACTTTTCTCTCTTAGCTGGAGGAAAATAGGTTTTATAGATGCCCCATATACTTTCTTTGCTGAGTCTTTCGCAAGAATTAGGTCCTACATCCATCCTAAGAGCCAGCACTGACTGAAGTCACAAGGAGTCCCCGTGTGTCATTTACCATTTCACAGCTGTGATAGAGTAACTGTGAGAGCAAACTTGGAAGGAAACAAATGTATTGTGTCCAGTGGTTTCAGTCCACAGTCACCAACATCCACGGAGTCTGGGCCTGAGGCAAGGCTAGCCATGAGGGCAGAGAGCATGCTGCAGGACCAAAGCTGCTAACCTTGTGGAAGTCAGCCACGTAGGAAGAGGACAGGGCTCCAGGGATAAGACTGCCGTCTCCGCCCCTGACCCACTTTGTGCAAATAGGTCCTACTTCCTTACAGTCCACTGAGTAGTAAACTTGATGTAGTAATCCATTAGTAATAATATTGCCCTCATGATCCATTCATTTCTTAATAGTGCTACATTCTAGGAACCAAGTTTTTAACATGCGAGTCTTTGGAATATTTATATTCAAACCATGACTGTCTTAGACAAACTAGGATCCACCATTAGCCTTGGGGTTAAGTGCTAATGTTTGCCCTGGATAATGCTGGGCAATAACTGGTATAAGGAGTCCCAGACCCTTCTTATTCAGAGTGTTTCTTTCATAGAACTTGTCTATTCTAACTGGTATCCTGTCCAGGGCTACTTGGGTTGCAAAACTGGGAATTTCATGTTCCCTACAGAACAAGAGATACATTTCAAGGAAGTCCATGGGCTAGAGTTTTGGATGGCTTCTTTTTCCATTTTCTCTTCTTTGTCACTGTTATGTTTTATGTCTTCCTGATCTCATAGCATTAGATTTTGCTGTAAATAGCGTCCAGGCAGATAAAAAACATCCAAGTCACTGCTCTGTCCATCACCTTTGTATTTTCAAGAAGAAACACAGTGCAGGTGAACTTGGAGTGAATTTTTTCTGCCCCTAATCTCCTAATTTTGCTACAATCATCTCTTCTTGAAGTTTCTAACCAACATTTAGAGGATTCAGATATCTTAAAAAAAAATAATCACCATTAACCTACATTACCCTTTCCTCCTTAACTGAGAAGTAAGATGTACACAAGTGACCAGTTGTGTCCAGGAGCTCAGTTTCTCCCACAAGCTCTCCATGCCAAGGCCTGCCCTTCCTTGGTGTAGGTTGTTCAACCTGGCCCTCTCACCTCTGTTGTGTTGTGTTATGCTGTGCTGTGTTGTCCTGGATGCAGCCATGAGTGCCATGGCAGGGGTAGGGAGCCTGGGGTTTATCTTCCTTGCCCTTCTTCAGTTATGGGTGTTTCTGCCAGGGGTTCCATGACTCCATGACTAAGGCTGTGCATGGTAGTGCTTGTCTAGCTCCGACTCTCGGCCACCTCCAGCCATCCAACCTACCCTGTCACCCATGAGCTTAAGATTGCTAAACTTCCTTGCACAGCTGGTCCTTGGGTTCTGCAGCATCTCATGATATTTTCCTAACATCCTCTGTTCTCTTTGCCTCCCTGTACAATCCTACAGACTGTCATTCTTTTAGGGGGAAAGGGTCATGACAGTCACCTGTGTGTATTCCTCAGTGTGACGCCCCACCTACCCTGTAGCTACATGACTTTTGGGGCTTTTCCATTTGTTCATGTGTTTGTAGACGTGCTTTTCCCTGAGATAGAAATAATGCTTCTGCAGGCATCTGGTTCCTTCTCCCCGAACACGTCAGAGTCTAATAAACAGAAGAATAGGTCTGTACACTAAGAAGAGCCATTTTATATAAAATGTTATAGTAATTTATAGTAATATAATTTGTTAAACTGTCTGAATGTTGGTGCTCTGCGTATTACTGTTTGGAGCTTTTGAAGTTGTCTTGATTGATACAGTCACTTAGGTTCACACTGCTTAGTTTTCTGCATCAGATTTGAAGAGCTGTGATGTAATGTTTTCATATATAGTTGGTTTTGGGAGGAGTTCCTGGCACCTGTCTGTCATGCACAGAGCAGCCAGAGACCCCCCACCAGGCATCATACAGTGCTGGCTCTATAGTCCCTTCTTTCATAGTTTATCTGCTCACTAATAGCTCAGTAGGCCCCCTGTTCCATTTCTGAACAATGCTAGCCAATGGTATAACCCTGTCCATCATTTTTAAAATTATACAGTATTTCCAATGTGAAAATACCCACAATAGCAGTGGCTCTCCTTTATCTTCTTATCTATAATAAGAATTTTTGTTCCAGATTCACCTTCCCAAAAAATGCCTCTAGCCAGGTCTATTGACGCTTGAGAACAATTTCCTGTCATTCAGATCTATTTTGCCTTGAGACACTCACAAAACTCCAGTGCAGCAGCGTGTCTACCTCATCCATCTGTGAAACCAGAATGGACGGCAGCATTCTTCCTGGTGATGAGTCTATTACTCATGGAAACCTTGAGCTAATTGCTTGGCAAGTGCACTCATACGGTTTTCTTTAGCCCCCGGCATACCTCATGGGTAGATAGTTCTTATCACTTCTCATTTCCTTGATTCAATCTCCCCACGCATGGTAGGCACATGGTAGAGTCAGTGAGACTTTCACTCCTGTTCAATACCCTGGGGCACAGTGGAGGAGAAGAGCTGACTCTGCAGATTCCCAGGGCAACTCCACCTGTCTCAGACAGTTAGTACCTTCTAGAAATGGCAACAATGGCTATATAAATAGCCAGGATCATGTGTATAGAGCTATGTGTATAGAAATGACACAAATCGCCATGTTTAATTAATGTCTGTTCCCTGAACAAGAGACTTGGGATTTTTAGATTAAAAACAAGAGTAAGTATTTATAAAGCGGGCAAGAGTCTGTGTATGGTTATTAACATAGACTTAGTTAAATAATGGACAGGTACGAGGAGGAAGTTGGAGCATGAATGTGGAAAATATCCAAAGCAGGACCTTTGCTGATTTAACAAGAAAGTCTGTCAATTCAGAGGTTTGAATCATCTTGTTGTGCAAGGCATGTTTCTCCTTAGAAGTACATGGTTACCATGGAACCAGATGGTCCAAGTAGGACCTGTGTCTAGATGTGTCACACAGACCTTGGAGAGAAAAAATCTTCCTCTTGGGAAATATGCCTTTCTTTATCCACTTGTGTTTGAGCTTGCTCCTGGATGGGACAGCTCCAGATTCTCCCTCTAGCCACAGTTAGTATAGAAACAATGGAGACTGGTGGGCAGGCTTAGTTCTACCCACCTTAGGAAATAAAAACCATTAATGATGACTAGAAAAGAGAAGGGATAGAGAACTACACTGTAGAGCCGTATCTGTTACAATACATTGTGATTAGCCAGCATGTCAGAGAAAACCACCACGACAATGAGTAAATATTTCCCATAGTACTTAGAGAAATGATAGATAAAAATACTGTTCCTGACTGGCCGTAGTGGTGCACACCTTTAATCCCAGCACTTGGGAGGCAGAGCCAGGCAGATCTCTGTGAGTTCGAGGCCAGCCTATTCTACAGACCAAGATCCAGGACAGGCACCAAAACTACACAGAAACCGTATCTTGAAAAAAAAAATACTATTCCTTCTGAGGCTGATGCCTTTCACATAATGACTGACTGAGAAGACAGTTGGAGCCAGAGAGTGGAAGGAGAAAATACTTATTAGTTCATCGTCAGATTGTGGTCAAACTAAGACTCATCTGTCTTCACATTAAAATGGAGGCTAGGACTTGAATCCCTTCTGCTCCCTTTTGGAAGGAAGACCTTGGACAAGGAACCTCACCTTTGGCCCCATGAGTGTCTCCTCTCAAGAGACCTCTTATTACATATATAAGGAAGTTGCTCACTCTTCACTGTTCAAACACTGATGTCCCAACCACACTTGAACGCATCACCACGTGCCAGACGAGGCCAGAGCCCAGCATTCTGCCTTCAGTGACCTGCAGGGCTCTCCACCACTGTGCACTCAGCTCTTTCTCAGTGTCACTGCCTTGAACGCCTTCCATCCCCAGTGACAATAAAGCATCTGCCAATGACTCTCACGAACAGGGAACACCAAGCTGTCCTTGGCATCAAGGGTCCGGTCCAGCTGTTTTCCTGGTCCATTTCCACTCTGAACAACTCCACACAAGTACCCTACCAGCTTGTTGTCCATCCTCGGCAGCACAGCCCTACAGTGCCCTTAGTAGCTGTCACACAGGGTCGGAAACACATGCCAAAGCCCTTCCTGGCCAGTGTATAAACTCCAAGTGGTGCTCGCAGCATAGCCTTGACAAGAATAATCCTGAGAACTGTAGCTCTCTCATTGCTCAGGGCCACTAAGATGTGCCGAGCATCAAACCTTGTCACTTTGAGGTAACACTTGGGCCAAACCAGGATAAATTCATAGGCTTTTGTTGCTTTTAAGGTATGTATATAAAACCATGCATCAGATGTGTACATCAGTGGGGTTTTCTTGTTCCTTGGGTTTCCTCCATTGGTGGGCCGTTCAACCAAAACCTCATTCCCGAGTCAGCCTTTATTCCTCCACTGCCTCCTCTTCAACGGTCTTTCTTTTCCTCTCCCTCTGATCTTCATTCCTTCCTCCTTTTCTGTTTCTTCCTCTCTACACCGTTTTTTTCATCATCTCTAGTAGTGAACTATGCTGCATGACTTTACAATGTTCTCACACACACCGCCGATTTTAATTTTTTTAGGATTTTGGAAGAGCTATGATTGCCACTTGACATCTGTTGTTCTCATGACGTTTTATTTTCCACAGCTTTACTGTTTCTGACACCGTTGCTTGTATTTGCCTTGCAGACCAGAAACCTCACTGTGGACGGGAGCTTTGGCGCCTGGTCTCCGTGGACATCCTGCACACACACCGATGGCGCTGCTGTGGGAACCTGCCTCTGCCGGTCCCGCTCCTGTGACAGTCCAGCTCCACAGTGTGGTGGCTGGCAGTGTGAGGGCCCTAGGATGGAGATCACCAACTGTTCCAGGTACGTGCCTCAGATCGCTCTACTGGACAGTCACGTGCCACTGCAGATGGTTGAGAAATCTGGGCAATCACTCTTAATACAAGCCATCCCTTTAGTAGATGGAGGGTGCAAAAAGACAGGGACACCCATCACTTAACTATTATGTCATTTGTGGAAGAAAATTTTAAATTGCAAGTTAAGTTGTAAATTAAAATTGCTTATAAGCTCATAATTAGATAGGAAAACATTACTAATATACTCAATATAATTGGATTTTTTAAATGCTCATTACCTAATATCTTTCTGAAATAGATGACTGATAATCCCTACTGGTGGAGCATGTTACATTAGCTCGAAGGAATCTTTGCTCTATGCATCAGTAGATCAGAACTCAGCATACCCCAGCTCTACTGACGTCAGACACTTGGTCACCTAGATGTCATGATCCCCAGAGGTCATTTGAGTTGCCTCATGCTCTTTTCTGACCGCACTTGTTCATCCTGCCTGCTTCCCTGTACACCACAGCATCAGAAGAGCTTCTTGAGTCAAGGTTCAAGCCTCCTTTTCACATGACTAACAGTCCATTTCTTAAAATCTTACCTGCTTTTCAGAGCCTAAAATGCAGAAACAGTAAGGGAAACTATTTCCTTAGCCACTGACTGAGGGTAGGTTTGGGTGATTGAATTGTGTGAAAGTAAAGAAGACCTAGCATGCCCAGGAAGGATGGTCAGAGCAGAATGTGCAGACAGAAAAAGGCAAGCCTCCTCCTTGTCAACAGTTTTCATAGGGTAAACTCAATTACCCCATAAAGTTTAAAGAAGCCAAGGAGGGCCACAAAGATAAGACTATATAATAAAACAGAAAACACAGGTGTGTCAACATTGCATCTTGCTCCATATAACTTCTCTGCAAGGAGTTGGATTCCATGAGTGCCTGACAGGAGCCTGACATACGTTACTGGACTTGAAGATGACAGTGATGTTGTTTCATGCTATTTCATTACCGAAAGACTATAGAGCTCTGGGTTGTAATTGTTTGTCACTCAGGCTACAGTTCCTGTTGGAAAGTCACCCTCTAAATAAGCTCATAGTGCAGCTCACTTCAGATTAAAATCTTAGTAAGTCAGCCTGTTTCAGTGATGCTGTGTGAGTGGAAGCAGATGACCATGTACTGACTCCATTGTAAAAACTCCCCATCCTCTGTGTGATTACTTCATGGAGCTCTGTGATTACCTGACACTGCATCTCAGCCGCTTCCAGAAGTATGCAAAGCTAAGTCCAGATAATAAAGAGTTACTTATAAACTTGCTTCCCTTATCTCCCGATTTCCTATATCCTACCAATTTTAGATACTTTTATTTACTTACTGTTGCACATGCAGCATATTCTTCATATTATAAATCAAATATATCATAAAGCTTCATATATTTTTAAAAGCTTAGGAAATTAAAATTTAAAAGTAATATGAAAATCAGTGTGTTTCTGGATTATCTAACAATTTTCTTCATAGGTGGAAAAACTTTATAAGCAGAAATATCTAATTTAGGTTGAAGTTAAGTTGTAAAGTTCTAATAATCTAGTGAATTACTTAGACAGTGTGTAGGGCTGTGGGTAGAGGGGAATAAGAAATTGGCTTGTTACTTTTATGAGGAACATTGGAGGATCAGTCTCATTTTAATTAAATTATCAACCATCAACAATTTATCATGCATTAGATGAACGGTATCTGTTTTGTTTCTCTCAGTGTTAGGTTTCAGCTGCTAAACTGGGAAACTACAAAACGTATTTAAAAGATCTCAGGAAGTTTCATTTTAACTAAATAATTTGTTCATTATTTCAATTTATGTATTTAATTCTATGTCTTCAGTGTTATCATTACATACTTTTGTGTTCTTAAGGAAATGTATGAAGGCTGGTGTGAATTGACCTTGAAAATGTATGAAGGCTGGTGTGAATTGACCTTGAAAATCCAGTAGCTGAGGATACAGGACGCCTGGGGGAATGCCTTTGTGGTTAACAAATAGAAGTTCTGAGGCTGGAGAGATGGCTCAGGTGTTAAGAGCACTGGCTGGTCTTCCAGAAATCCTGTATTTAATTCTCAGCACTCACATGGTTATAGATGGCTCACAACCATCTATAATTGTAGTTCCATTGGATCCAATGCCCTCTTCTGGTATGCAGATGTGCCTGCAGGAAAATATTCCATAAATAAAGGAATCTTTAAAAAAAAATAGAGATTCTACATACAATATGTATTAGAGCTTGGATCAAGCAATAAAATGAATATTCTAATGCTCAAAAATGATAAAATACTTCCAACTTATTTTTAATAGCACAAGAAAACTTCTAAGGGAGATATTTAAATTACAAAGACTTTGAATATATTGTCATTTTCTGAAAAAAATACACTACTGAAGTATTGTATGTCAGTAGCAATATATTTTGTAAGTAACTGGTGAAATAGCGTCATTTTGCTTTTCTTTTATTCTTAATATAACTGTATCATTCTGTATGTACAGTAGCACAGTTGCATATGGAATTATGATTCTGAATTAAATATATCACCATTTGTTATTATCAAAATTGGCTGGAAATCTTGAGGAAGATTCTACTTGTCCTGGGCATGAACACTGCCTATAGGTTTGTGCATGCTTACAGGTATTCAATTTAAGATAATTTGCTGGATGTGACTTTCAATGATTTTCCTATCTCAGGGATACTGTTCACAGGTTATAATGGATGTGATAAGAGTCAAGCAAAATTTAGGATTCTATAGGGTTAGGATTCATTTCTAATACTTTGCAGTAAAATACTACTCTAATAGTTTGAAATTTTTATAACTAAAGTTTCTTAGCTGTTTCAAACAGTTAAGTATTTTAGAAATGATTTGTGGCTTTCACATCAGGTGCCAACTGTAAGGGACCCACAGTAACAGAGGTTACCAGTCTGCTCTGTCCAAAGGCTGTGGTTCCACACAATCTAATAGTCCACCCATGGGACAAAGGCATTTGCTATAGGAGCCGATGGGTCGCAGAGTCTGAGCTGGCTTGACTGAGATGTTAAATCACTTGCTTCTCCTCAGGAACGGAGGCTGGACTCCCTGGACCTCCTGGTCGCTCTGCAGCACCACCTGCGGCATTGGCTTCCAGGTGCGGCAACGCTCCTGCAGCAACCCCACACCCAGGCACGGAGGCCGCGTGTGTGTGGGTCAGAACCGGGAGGAAAGGTAGGTGCCTTCTGTGTTCCTACGCCACCATCCTCATGCTTCCTGCCATCAGTGCGGCCGATTTCACTTTGGGATCTAGCTTGGTTTGTCTATGGCATTCCTCTCTGTTAAGCTAACCCACACCTCATTTTTTTCTGACATCCTTCAATTTTGACCAAAGGTTCCCATGAGGAGCCTCGTTCTGGTCCTGTTTCTCTGCACGCTTGAACTGGCTCAGGGAATCCATTCTCGTGCTACTGGGTGCTCAGGAACCAGGGGCACCTGTGCGCTGGGCTTCTGTGCACCCAGAACGTGAGCCTGCTGGAGAATGGTGGTTGAGATGTTAAGTTAGCCCCGTCTCAGTAGCTGCAAATCCTAGCAGGTCCTGGTGATAAGGGCAGGTAAGATGAAGACTGTGCTGTAGGCAAGCGAGAATAAATGCAGGGGAGACTGTGTCCCTCTACCCTCTAGTCTGTGAGCAAACATCCCCCCTGAGCTGTCTGCAGTACCAGCACAACGGAAATTGCCTTCCACAAAGACTTTCACTGTTCAGTGCTCCATCGGGACATTTCACCTTAGACTTGAATCCAGCAAGGTGTTTTTATGGTTTTGTTATAGAATTAACCATTTTGCTTTGACTCCAAGGTCTACTCTTTGTTCCTTTTCTTTCTCTCGCCTACTGAATGCATATTCCATTCTGTCACTATTAGGGGTGAAAACTTGTAGATGAAGTTCACATCACTTTTAGGATATCACACATGCTCGTGCGCGCACACACACACACACACACACACACACACACACACACACACGTCATCCTATTGAATGGCTTCCAGTGCCTTTTAGTGAAAAAATATAAGCTCCTACTCAGTGTCATGGGTCCAGGGAGTCTCATAAAAATTCCTTATCCATATATGACCATGTAATTTGTAAACAAAGAGCAGACTCATTGTTTTTTTCATGTAGTTTTACAGTAGGTGTTGAGTACATCTTAAAAGCAACTAGGAAGACCATTTTGCTTCTTCATCCACCAAGTTTCTTACTTACCAGTTAAGAGTTCTTTCCTTTTGACTAAGAATGAGAAGAGGGTTGCTGCTACATACAGACAGGATTTGTCATTTATGAATTGGTCCCCTGAGATAGTCTTGTTCAGGTCTGTATTATTTCCACTAACACCAGTTGATAGGTGAGAAAGCTGAATATAGAAAAATCTTCTTAGTACTTTTCCCAAGGCTTGTAAGATTCTAAACTAGTTGGAAAGTTTTCAGCACTGTAAATTGTCATGTTGTGTATCCCATTCCGGTGAAGTCATATCTGTCTGCAAATGCTTTCTTGGAGTCCAGGTACTCCACAGACACCATCTCCTTCCCCAGGCTGAATGGACAGGAAGGTCAAGACTCCATAACTTTGTGGCCAACTACACTGTGTTCTGTCTGTCCACTTGAAATCATAAAGCCATGCTTTCAGAAAAGAATTTAAAAATAATGGCTAGAATTTTTAGATGCCTCACACCTAACAAGTTCTTCATTTACAGGAGACATGTTTTTTGGAGTTAGATAAGGGATTGTTTAATAGAGGAAATTTTTTTTACTTCAAATAATAAAGAGATGAATGGTAAGAACGTGGACTGTTTTTATAAATTGATGCCTCTCTGTTGAGTATGCTTTCTAGGAGACTACCAGGCATTTCAGAAAAGCAATATACTTGATGTGCCTTGGTCTCTGTTAAACAAACAGTTCTTAAATTTCTTGCTGTGGGGACATCACTACATCACGGAAAACTCATTTTGATCCTGGCAGTGGAGATATTTGATGATTGGCTTAAGGGATGGGGGGGGGGTGGTTTACAGGATTCTAGGACCAGTCACATGAAATAACCAATACATTTTGTGATATTTAAATAGCATTAAACTCTCTCCACAAATTCAACTTATGCCAGCAATATAGTTAACGATTTCTGCAAAGTTTTCAATGTGTGACTCAATCCATTGGGAGCTTAGCCTCACACAAAATCTCCTTGGATTTTTCACATCACTTCTTTTTTTACACGTGCTATAGAATGTATGAATACCCTTTTTACTTCTAATCCATTCTTTGGAATGGATTTCTTGAGGAGCAGGAACCTCCAAGAGGAACCAGTTCTCCAAAGGTCACCAATAAGGTGGGACAAAGCAGCCAGGGGCGCAAGCGTCAAAATGCATTTGAGTTCATTTTCTACTGCTCTGTCACCAGGGCTCCAGTGACCCAAACAAAAACAACTGCAATCACTGTGGCACTCTGTCAGAGGGACCCTCGTGTCAAGGCTCCTAAGTTGTCAGCCAGACACTGCCCCAAGCCTTTGACAACTGAGCCTTCCTGGTGTGGCCTCCAGCTCATCACAAACTGAACTTATGAACAGATTTCCATAGTCATAAGACACAGCCTCATCTGGCCACAGTGGCTTAGGAAGAAGAAAATCGTGGTCCCTGCCCACCCTGCAGAGAAGGGGATTGTAGCATGATGGAGCAGGTTTCACTGATGTCACTTTAGATTCTGTCTATCACAGACAATTCTCTGTCCTCAAGTCGCTCCTTCCCTTCTATCTGCAGTGTGCTTTTCGTCTATTTGCAGGGTTCCCAATGCCATACCCCTTGCTAAGCTTCCTTTGGTTGACAAAGAGGATCCCTGAGTCATACCATTGCTCTTGGACTCTCATGGATTCTATGCACACTGGCAGTCTGCCCCCATTCTTCAGTCTTGCCAAGGTTTCCTCAGGAAGTTAAACAGGCATGCCCCAGCTTTCCCTGACAGCAGACAGTGGTTTGCATAAGGATGGCCCCTGTGGACGCATATATTTGAATGCTTCGTCACTAAGGTGTGGAACTCTTTGGAAGGACTAGAAGGATTGGGAGGTGTGGCCTTGGTGAAGCAGGTATGACCTTGTTGAAGGAAGTCAGTAACTGTGGGTGAGCTTTGAGGTTTTAAAAGCCCATGCCAGGCCAAGTCTTTCTCTCCCTCTCCCTCTCCCTCTCCCTCTCCCTCTCCCTCTCCCTCTCCCTCTCCCTCTCCCTCTCCCTCTCCCTCTCCCTCTCCCTCTCCCTCTCCCTCTCCCTCTCCCTCTCCCTCTCCCTCTCCCTCTCCCTCCCCCTCTCTCCATCTCTCTATCTCTCTCCCTCTCTCTATCTCTCTCCCTCTCTCCCTTTCTCCCTCTCTCCCTCTCCCTCCCTGCCTATGGATCAGGCTGTAGCTTTCAGCTACAACTTCAATGCCTGCCAGCACACTGCCATGCTCCTGCCATAATGGTAATGGACTAAACCCCTGAAACTGTAAGCAAGTCCACAAGAAGTGCTTCCTTCTGTAATTTGCCTTCATCATGGTAGCTCTTCCCATCAAGAGAACTAAGACACAGCTCTTGAGTGCTTGGGAACTATTTCTTAGTTTTAGATTCTTTAATTTTAGAGGGTTTGTTTGTTTGTTTGTTTGTTTTTTGTTTTTTTTTTGTTTGTTTGTTTTTTGCCATCAGCAAAGTCTAGTCTAAGTACCAGCTGGCCCTTGTTCTTTTTATGGTCCACCCCTTATGTTTTCTCTTTCTGTCCTATGAGCTGCAGGAAACCAGTAACACCTCAACTCTGTGCCTTGAAATGTTGTTATCTGTGTAACTTCCTTCACACTTCTATGTCCTATTTCTCATATCAGTATAGATGACAATTTTGGAAGCTTTGTAGAATTCTGTAGTCACATTTTACTAACTACTTACCAAAAAAAAAAAATGTCCCATTTTCTCCTTACATTTTTTTGTTATGGTAAAATATAAACAACATAAATTAGCCACTTAGCCATTTTAAGTGCAGAATTCATTGACATTAATTAAACTCACATTATTGTGCAAAAAAAATCGTAACTCCCCATTTCCAAAACGTTCTCATTATCACTAAGTAATAGTATTCCATATCATCATTCTCGAGGCCCCTGGAAACCCTGCTGACTAGTCTGCCTATTAATTTACATATTCTGTGTATCACATGTAATTGCAAATCTGTAATGCCTGCCCTTTTGTGTCTTGTTTGCTTTACTTAGCATAATGTTTTCAAGCTCCATCAATGTTGCAGCTTAGATCAGAACTGAGCCCTTTGTGAATGTGTGGCATACAATTGTTTTTTGCTTATTCAGTTGCCCGTCCATGGAGTCAAGTCATTTCTTCCCCTTGCCTATTTAAACAGTGTTAGAATGAACACTGGCTTGTTGGAGTTCCTGTTCCAATTATTTTGTATAAATGAGTGGATGATCACATTGTATGTTCTGCTTCAGAGGGATGCCAGACTACTGTCCACTGTGGCTTCACCATTGCCTATTCCCACCCCAGAGCACAAGAGTTCTGGCTTCTCCACATTCCTGGCAATGCTTATTATTGCTGGGCTGGGTTTGGACCATCCTACTTGATATGAAGAAGTGGTTTAGATTTAGATTCCACTAATGCCCACATGATGACCTGTCTGTTTTGCTGCTCCGTTGTAGTTCTTATTCTATTTCCTTCTAGGCTTGCCCCCGTCTATTGGTGAAATTATTAAGGCCAGTCCACGTAGTTAAAAGGGAGGTTTATTTTGTGGGGTAACTTACAAGTGAAGGGATAGGTAACAGGGTCTGGGAAAGGTGTGGCACAGTCCAGCGGTGTTCTCTGAAGAACTCTGCTCAGTCTACCTTGTAGCTAGAGTTTTCCTGCCTTGCCCACAGTCAGGACAAATCTCTGTCACCTGCCAGTCCCACAGCTGCTCAGACCCAACCAAGTAAACACAGAGACTTATATTGCTTACAAACTGTATGGCCATGGCAGGCTTCTTGCTAACTGTTCTTATAGCTTAAATTAATCCATTTCCATAAAACTATACCTTGCCACGTAGCTCGTGGCTTACCGGCATCTTCACATGCTGTTTGTCATGGTGGCGGCTGGCAGTGTCTCCTCCCACCTTCCTGTTCTCTCAATTCTTCTGTTAGTCCCGCCTATACCTCCTGCCTGGCCACTGGCCAATCAGTGTTTTATTTATTGACCAATCAGAACAACAGATTTGACATACAGACCATCCCACAGCACTACCTCCAGCGTCCAGGGTCCAGGAACCAAGAAAACTGGCCCATCCAGATCTTGGGTCTTCAGGGTCCTCTCTCGGCCCTGCCTTGTAGGCGTGACAGTTACTGAAGCCTCAATAGGGGTTGGAACTTCCAGATCAGAGCTGGAATGGCTACCCACTATACCCATCACTTTCTACAATGTCTAAGTTTCTAATACTCCACATAAAGTGACTTGGAATTTTCTGTGCTTCTGCTTCTCAGAATCTTCCCTTCTACCTGTTTCTGGGTCTGAGAGCCATGTTCAATGCTTTTTTCGGTGCCTCTTACATTATTAGCACTGTGTTTCATGATACCCGGCCTGTTTCAGAGTGCATGTTATGACGACACACTTTACTGTGTAAAGCTGCTTGTGTGTCTGTAGAGTCCCTGGCCTGGACACAACCCCCTTGCCATCATGGATGCAGGTTATCAGGAGGCTGAAGTAAGAAGCCATGGCTTTGTCCTCTGATGCCCACGTAGACCAGGGTCTGCTTCCTTAATTATACTTAATTAGCCTTCCTTAATTAGCCTTCATGTCTGCCGGACTGCCAGGCTGAGGGCTTCAGTTTCTTGGTGTATCTGAAGTTGAGGCCACTGTCTCCTCCTCAACTCACCCCATTGTCTGCTTCCTTAAAGCCAGAAAGGGAAGCATTCTTGAAATAAAGCCATTGTAATATTATGTGACATAACCACAGAAGTGGCAGCCGCCTGTCCTGGTACCTGTAAGTGACACGCCTCACCCATATTTGGGGAGAACATTGAGTTGTGAGTTCTGAAAGGTAAAGAGCGTGAGCTCATTTCAGAGACTGCCCAATATGTCATCAAGTTAAGGGGCTCAGGGACTAACAAGAATGTATCTTATTCTTATCTTATTGGAAATGTTACTGTTCTGTGATGAGCTAAAGTGATGCCTTAATACCAGAGTTACCACTCTTTCCTGGTGTGCTATCTGAAAGCTCATGGTGTGTTCAGTGCATGCATGGTTCTCTGGTGCCAAAAAAGACTTAATTCTTCCTCTATGGTCCTATGAAGGGATAGCCAGGAAATGTGAACTAAGAAAAACAGTTCCTCAGAGGCCTCAGTGAGGTGGGGCTCGCAGACTGTCAGGAGGAGCTAGCGTAGGCTCAACCCGATTAGAAGGAAATATAAGAAGACAGTGTCAGTGCTGTGAATCTAGCCTCAATGGAATTACAAATGCCATTATTTTTAGAGAAAGTAGGTTTATGGAAAAAATCGATGATTTATAGAGAGACAATGTTAGTTTATTAGTAAGCTTTTACAAGTAAAATAACAGCAGTCATGAGAAAAAATTAAAATCTTAATTTTTAATGCACCATAAAATGTGTCTGTGGCTCCTGCTTTCAGACACATTTGGCCTGATAGAGCCAGGAATATGTTAAAGACATTATCCTGTTGTTTATCCTGTTGTTTTAAAAGCCAGAGGACTGGGGAAATGGGAACCAAATGATGGCCCACCGGGCAAATATTTATCCATAATTAATAATGATCTAAGCAGCCAGAGATACCAGTGTAGCTGCTTCTCTCACTACTGCTTGTACAGCTCACTAAGGAGGTTGCCTGTGGGAGCGTGGGTAAAGCAAGGGGGCACAGAAAGAAAATATGTTTCTCATCATCAAAGAGAATCCAGACTGGGGGCCTTGGCAGGGTCCAGCCTCTAACCAACCCCACTAAGTTGGAATTCTGCATAAAGAGATAGCCCAGCCACTTCTGCTTCCCTCTGACCATTCCTGTTACAGGCTATTGTCTCTACAAATCTCTGTGTAGCTTGTTTCACAGGAGAACTGTAGAGCGAGAAAGAGAAAAGGTAAGTGGGTTGTTGGTGGCCTTAAGTCCCAGCCCAAGGGATAGTTGGTTAACACTAGTTCAAAGTCCAGCGTTCCATGCACAGGTAACCTTGCAGGAGATTTTTAACTGTAACAACATGCTGAGCATTCTCAGAGGTGGCCTGCTGCAGGCCAATACAAGAAAGTATTTGTGCACGCTGATTTATTTTGCTCTGGGGAAATGGTAGCACAGCTACTGTGCTCTTTATTAAAAGTCAGGGGTTTTATAGGCATTTTAGTAGGATTTTCTTTGCCTTTTCTTGTGTGTGTGTGTGTGTGTGTGTGTGTGTGTGTGTGTGCCTGTGAGTACCCACATCTATATTCATTGAAAATTGAAACTGGGAAAAAGCAGTATAAAGAACTCATACATTTAAAATATCAGTGAGTTGACTTATAAGTGTGAGATGTCTTCTTTTCTCTTGTTCTCCCTCTTGTGAACTGCATGTGGATATTTTGAATTAAATGTGAAATGTTCTGAGTTTTCTTGACTCCTCAAAACCTGTTCTCAAAATAAATAGCAGCTCTTTCCTGGAACTCTCCAAGCACCAACATATACATGAATATTTACTTCCTGTTACTCCAGACCTCTTTAGAGACTTGCTACAAGAAAATTCTAAGTCCTTACTTTTCTCTTAATTCACTTTTATACCTAGAGACCTCTCTCTCTCTTTCCCTCTCCCTCCCCCACCTCTATCCATCCATATATATATATATATATATATATATATATATATATATATATATATCTTATGTCTCTGATTATGTGTCTGTGGTGATATATTGTACACCCCAATAAAGCGAATCTAGCCCCTAGCTTAGACATAGAGGCCAGACAGTGGTGGCACACACCTTTAATCATATCACTGGGGAGGCAGAGATCGGTCTGGATCTCTGAGTTCAAGGCCACACTGGAAACAGAGCCAGGCAGTGATGGCACACTCCTTTAATCCCATGAATGAGAAGCACACACGCCTTTAATCCCAGGACGTAATATGGCAGGACACAGAAAGGTATACAAGGCATGAGGAAACAGGAAGTTGCTCTCATTAGAGTGAGGATTTTGTAGAGGTAAGCCACTGGATAAAGCAGTTCAGCTGAGATCGATTCGGATGAGGACTCAGAGGCTTTCAGTCTGAAGAAACAGATCAGCTAAGGAGTTGGCAAGGCAGGGTTGGCTGTGGTTTGTTCTGCTTCTCTGATCTTTCAGCTTTCACCCCAATATCTGGCTCTAGGTTTTTTTTTTTTTTTTTTATTAATACGATCATTTCGCAATTCGTGTTACATCTGTCTCTGTGTCTGTGTCTCCCTGTCTCTGTCTCTCTGTCTCTGTCCCTTTCTCTCTCTCTTCCCTGTTTAGAAGGTCCCTCCTTCTCCAGGTGGACCTATAAGAGTATCCAGTGGCATTGACCATAGGAGCCCAGGCATCAGGAGTGTGTGCCACCATCTTTAGAGCAATACCATGTATTTTTCCTAGGGTAAATACTGCAAAGACAAAGAGTAAAAAATACACAGGGCCACTGGCTCTTCCACATGTCAAAGTTCATAGATGCTAACCTTGGGCAGTACTTAAGTATCTAGAGGCTCCTGAAGCCGTGACATTGCCCATTGCTTCTCCCTGAACTTCGGTGCTGGCTCTGGACTCCACTGGCTATTCTTCTGCGCATTCACAGTTGCTTTAAAGATGTTCGCACCATGCCCAGCGCCGTCCACTTCTCATCCTCCCCATTTCTCCACCGCCACCCTAGCTAACCTACAGTGTTTCTCTTTCTCATTGCTGCAGCGCAGACTTCAGTGGTTAGTGTTTACTACATTGGCTCTTCCTGCTCGTGGCCGCCCCTGAGGTTCAGACTCCAGAGTGAACGCAGAGAGCTTCTCAAGTTTGGGGGCTTTGGCCACCAGTGGGATGAGATGCCATGAGACGTCTTCGGTCTCACTCTGGTGGTGCTGTTTTGCTCGTAGAGTTCTATGAGGCTTTCTTGGTTTTGTTTTTTGGTTTTTCACTATTTGGCGAAGTTGGACCATTCTATCACGTGTCATCTCTTTCTGTTCTCCTCTCAACATGGTCACCTTTCTTGCTTGATTCTCTCTTTGTGCCTTAATCAACATCCGAAACTCCAGTAAGCACTCTCTACCCCTCATCCCACCATCATCTTTCAGCTTGGCCTTTCCTCTTCACACCCTTACTCATTCCCAAAATCTCCTATTCTCCATCAGGGTTCCATCTGTTTCTATGGAAGACACCAGACCTTACCAGAGTATCTGTTGAGAAATCACACAATTCCCTTCATGGTTTCCGGTCACCATTTCTTTCCTTTCCTACTTCAGAATGCATTTCAATTGGAGTGTCCAGTGCAGTTTCAGTGTCCTGTGAATGATAGAAGTATCACTATGAGTCGTGATGGTGTTTTACGCTGTGCACATTTTGAGAGTGTCGATACTTTGCTTATTCATCTGAGACTGTGAGCACCTGTTCAGCAATCCCTCTGCGACTCCCTTTGCATAACACTCTACAAAATCCACTTGTTATGAACAATGGTGACAGGAAGGTCACTGGCTTAGGCCCAAAGGTCTGAATCTTTGTTGCCTGTTTCTTAAGGAAGATGGCCTTGTGAGAAAGATATGAGGAAAGAGTCTTATATTTTGATCCTCCTGAGAGGCTAAGTTTAGATTCAGTAGATGGATACATGAATGTAAATTATCCTGTAAATCACCAAAGTTGCTGTTAAATTTGACTGTGTTCACAGTTGAGTTCTTCCTCTGCATCTGCGACCACTCGTAGAACGCCAGTCCATTCCCCTGTGTTCGTGTGTTTTTTTCTTTCACTTCACTCCATTGCATACAGTTTTAAAGACCTCAGGAAACTTAAGTCATCACAGGGCCAGAGACCAGCTGGGGTACTCAACTTCAAAACTTTCAAAGTGGATGTATGTACAGAAGTGCAGAAATTAACTACTGTAAAATAGTCCTGACATTTGTAAAAATATAGTAATGAGATATTTAGCAATCTTTGGTCTTTTAACTGGTTGTCACTTAAAGTTATTCTGAGACCTTAAAAGAAAAACTTACAAACAGCAGCTAAGTAGCAAGTGTCAGGGCCTTCAGGCCAAGCTTATGCTCTCTTTATCTTCAGAAGATTGTCAACTTATTTGATTGAAAGATAAGAAACTCCATGTAAAGCTGTGCTGGCTTTGAATTCATAACCTACGTTATCTTTTGATGTTTATGCCTAGCAGATAAATGTCCTACCTAGATACTTTCTGTTTGCTCTTGTTTTGGGGTGTCTATTGAAGGGTTTTGTTCTGTCTTGTTTCTCCTTTACTTGGCTGCACAGGAAGTTCCATCCTGCATTGTGAGTTCAGCATCCTCTTCGCTGTCTGCCATGTATCCCATTGTCTGTGCGCACTCAGCATGGCCAGTACCCCTCTGCCTCCTGTATGGTGCAAGCACTCCAGACACAGAAAGCCTCTCATGCAGAGCATGCCCATCTGTCCAACATCTGGCACAGGGATGGGAAGCAATATGGCTAGTGGCCTCCTGTGACACTAAACAGTCTCCTTTTCCTCTGGGTTTTCCTTGTTACAGATACTGCAATGAACATTTGCTCTGCCCGCCACACGTGTTCTGGACAGGCTGGGGACCTTGGGAACGGTGCACGGCCCAGTGCGGGGGTGGCATTCAAGCCCGCCGTAGGACCTGTGAAAATGGGCCTGACTGTGCAGGATGTAATGTGGTAAGTTACCACCTCACTCCCAACCCACACTCCAGAGCTGGGTACTCAGACTCAAAACCTCCTGAATGTTCTACACATGCAAGATGCTCCTAGCACACTAGATGCTCAACACTCTTGATAGACATTAGGACTAGGCTGTCTGCACTCTTTTGGGACTGTGCTCACACTTACCCAACTGCCAGTACTGGATGTTTTTTGCACTGGATAGTCTGCAAACCTTTGTACTTTGCAGAACCTATATGATGTATAGACATGAAGTAGGCAGACACTGAATGCTCTTCTTTTCTTGTTTGTTTGTTTTATCTTGTTTTTGTGATCTCACACACTAGCTCCTCTTTAAATGTCAATTCTGCAGACACTATATATTTTATAAACATTAAATTTTCCTTAAATACTAGATCTGTTTTGTTCCAGTCCCCAAGGTTCTGAAACTTTAGAGGGCATGCAAGTGTCTCTTGTTAATGAGAATGTGGAGGGCATGGTGGAAATTTAAAGTACGTGAATTAAGTATTCACATTTGGAGTAAACTGAAGAATTTTCCAGTTCCAAATACAGAGCTTTGGAAAAATCTTGCACCTAGCAAACTTTGGTCACTGCAATTGGTCTGAGGAAAGGAATGAATTACCCTGTGCTGGGCTCCCAGGCACACGGAATGTAATGTGGACATGACATTGTGTGGTGACAGAGAAACTGGCACCTTTGTCAAAGTGCGTTGATAACACATCAGAGAGAATAAAAGACCACTTAATGGTTTTGTTTTTCTTCTGTCTTAGCAGCTCATATTTCTTTTAACACTTTAAACTGTCAAATAAAATTCCACTTGGATGGGCTCGTTTCTAAAGGCCCATTGTTGTGTGCACCCCGCTTTTTCTGTTAGGGTGGCTGAGCACTGAGTCTGTCTGGGACTCACCATGCTCACTCTCTCCATGCTGGCCACAGACTGCATGAGACATGGTGAGGACTGCTGGGTGGAGAAACTCACCATGGGAAGTGCCGGCATGTTCTCTCCATGGCCTTCGCAGTCAGATTTTTAATACTTCCATCCCTTGTTTCCTGGGGCTAACCAATGTCTTTTATGCTGTTGTAAAGCCTGTTTTGTGAAACATACAACCAGAACAACCCCAGAAAGCCAATGGGACTGTGGGGACAGGAAGAAGGTTACGAGGCACTGTATCAGGTCTTATGCTAGACAAGGAGGCTTTCCTTACTAGGATTTGCAAGTAGGTTTCTTCTGCCTCGCAGTGGTAAAACTATTGTAGTGTTGTTAACCAGATATATTAGTGATCCTGAGCTCACTTTAAACTATGAAAAATATTCATATAGAATAGGTAAGTTGGATAGATAGATGATAGATAGGTAGACAGAGAGAGAGAGAGAGAGAGAGAGAGAGAGAGAGAGAGAGATGATGATGATGATGATGATGATGATGATGATGATGATGATAGAGAGAGATGAGAAAGAATTTATTTCAGGTTCTAAAATTTAAAATTAGTTATTATACATACATAAATGCAAATCTCTGAAGACTTGCATGTCTAGTGGAAAACCTTCCCTCTCTGCTGAAATAACTCATCTTCTCCTGTTGTGCCATCAGTGTGGGCTCCGTCCTTGCACATAACATTTCCTGTAGAAAACCAAGAAAGGAGTGTTCTGAGTTAATCATATACCTACATTCTAAACACTTTGCAGACTAAAGAATTCAGAAAGTGCTGGGTGGTAGTGGCGCACGTCTTTAATGCCAGTACTTGGGAGGCAGAGCCAGGCGGATCACTGTGAGTTCGAGGCCAGTCTGGGCTACAGAGTGAGTTCCAGAAACCCTGTCTTGAAAAACCAAGAAAGAAAGAAAAGAAAAAAGAACTCAGAAAGCAATGTGCAGCATTCTTACTGTAAGCTGATGCCAATAATGGCATTACAGATAGATTAATTCTCAGAAAGGCCTGTGAATGGAAGCAAAGCATGCCCAGTGTATGTGATAGATTTAATTACAAATATAAACACTGAAGGTTCTCCAAAATGTTGGTGTTTATTTTTATGGTGGAGCATTCTGGTCATGGAAACTCAGGCATATTTTAGGGACAGATTTTTGACATAGAGAGGAGGAGGCCTAGACCTCATATCAATGTGAGCCATGCTCACTGACCTCTGAGATTCTGTATCCTCAAGCATCAAGTCAGAATCTGGAATGCTTCTATGACTCCATCATCCCTTCTATAGATCCTGGGGCACATGTTTCCAGCCAAATGACTGATCGTGTCCAACAGTGTTCCTCCCTGGTGACTAAGCTCTTTGATGAACCTGTAATGTGATGTACCTGGACACTAGGATACTTACAGAAAAGGCAGTTAGAACCCAACTCCAGGCCAATGAATCACTGGGGCTTCTGGGCTCCTCTCTGGATATCTGTGCTTCACAAGGCAATTGAGAGAGCTAGGTGTATGCTTAGAGCCCACCCACTCAGACTTTGCTTCTGAATTTCCTGCAGACCTGACCGAATGCTGCTGTGTACATCTTCGGGTAGACATCTTCTGTTAAACCATAGGGCTCTAGCATCTGAGAAACACTGAGGCTTGATAACGTATGATATCTGAGTGGGCAGGCCAATCCGATGTAGACAATTCTTCAGTGAGGTTTCCTGTCCCAAGATGACTCTAGATGTGTGTCGAGTTGACAGCTAAAGGTAACTGTGACACTGTGTAATATCAAATAAACATTTGACTTAAATGGTAACTGTTTACATTGAATCACATTGCACACATCGGGGTTATTCTTTAGATATGTTATGATAGCCTGAAATCTTGCTGTATAATATCATGGTTCTCGCTTATTAAGCACATACTGTATGTCACACATTGCATTGTGGGTAAATAAAATGCAGATTCTATTTTTGCTATGTTAGGAGGGGTGTTTTTCATTAATGCCTCTACCTGGAGATGGGCAAGCTCAACTTGAGAAAAGTTAATGAACCTGCCCAATAACAAGATGCCAGTAAATCAGTAGATAACTAGACCATATCTAATGCTCTGACATAAATAGAATTTAAAGACTTCATTACGTAATGTATTTGGGGAAAAAAAAGCCTGACTTTTCTTTGTTGTTATTTATTATGAGCTGTATCTTAAAATAAAGAAAAGGGGAATTTTTTTTCTGTTTTGGTTTGTGTTTATGCTTTAATCTATCATTCATAAGCACCATTGATTTCTTTTAATTTGTTCATTATTTTGAGAATTCCATGCATGTGTTCAATGGAATATATACACCTTACTTATCCCCTCCAATTCTACCCATATTCCCCAATATACCTTATTTCTCAAAATTGTGTCCTTTTTTTGTAGCCCACTAAATCCAGTCACTGTTGCCCATGTGTACATGGCGTGGGACCATCCACTGGAGTAAGGGAAAACTACCAGAGGCCACATCCTGAATAAAGAATGGTTCTCTCTTCCCAGCAACAACCCACTTCCAATACCTCCTTGCCTTAGACACTTTTGAGTTTTAATAATAATAATAGCCTCCTTCTCCCTTCCTACCATGGCAACATGATAAGGAAATTGTCATGAGAATAAAAATTAAAAGGAAATGAATTCATATCAAAAATATCAAACTGATGATCTGGGTAAAGATTAAAAAAACAGGAAAGAAAGAATCTACAAAGTGCCAAAAGCTGTATTGTATGAGTATGGCTGCTTCTTAAAGTAATGCAACCCTCAAAGAGCAGTAGATGTTTTATAAGAGAGAAATAAAGGCAGCCTCACATACAGCAAAAATAAGGAAAATTTTCAAAGAATAAAAGAGGCTGAATATTACCTGTATTATATTTCCTACTGAAATACCACACAAAGACTGAAGCAATGGGCCACAAGCTAGGATCTGAAATATCAACAGAGAACAAAGTACATAGTTATGTCCTAGATGTGAGAAAGGGTCACAGAGGGCCCTGTAAGGTCAAGAAGAAAGACCTTGAAATTAATACCATCGAAAGAGATTCTGTGACAGTTAATCACAGATGGCTGAACACCCTCAAGTATGTTTTTATCCAGAAATGGCACTGCGAATCAATTCAGAAGCCAGTAAAATTGGCAAGTAGAACTTAGGTGGGGGCTGATGGGTAAAATAATGACAGGATCACATAACCTTTGTTTTTATGTTAGTACATTGGAATCTGCAAAATGCATCTCATATATTCCCTATTTCCCAAATGAGAAAATTGAGAACCATGGACAACCAGTTAAGTCCCTGAAGACCCTTAGATGGGAGAGAAAGACCCGGTCCATCCTTTCTACCCTGTTCCCGAGCAGTCCCTGTGTATGCTGGTTCTTCCAGAACACGCACCACTGAGGATGGGGGTGGGGGTATTAGCTCCTAGCCCACACCAGTCCAGGGGAAAGGGCCTAAACAGGCACAGTCTATGTTTGCCTTGAACTCTAGTTTTTATTTATTTCTAGACTGTCCATAGACTTTCCCTAAGGCCAGAAATGTGCAAACAAGTTCAGTTTTAAGGGGCCTCATGATCAGAGCAGACGTGATTGTAGATGTCGTTTGTGACATTTGTTATTTTAAGTCTCAGTTGCATACGGTGTCACCTGCTTCGTCTTCCTGTGTTTGTTTATGATCATGATTCACAACCACCTGCTGTGTCTCTTCTTTTGCTCGTGTGCTTTCAAAAATTTAAGATACTTGTGTTGTCTCCAAGTAAGCAATATTCTGAAGGACACTAGAAACCAGCTATGTAATTTTATTTTATTTTTTTTCCTTTCAGAGCTGAGGATCGAACCCAGGGCCTTGTGCTTGCTAGGCAAGCGCTCTACCACTGAGCTAAATCCCCAGCCCCTGTAATTTTATTTTTAAAAATATTTTCATCCCAACTTCTGACACTACTAACATTTTGCTGAGTGTAAATAATCTAGTAGTATGAATTTAGTATTTTATAGTATATTTCATCAATTTTTTTCTAGAATTTTTTGGTATAGTTTGTTAGACTCTGACAGAATTTTGACATCAGGGACAATGATATCTGTTGTTGAATTTCCAACCTTTTTTGGATCAGGTAGCAATATTACAGCGTTGTGCAGATAAGTCAATACCTATGTTAAGAAAAATGTCTTCCTTCTTCCTAGGGTGGTAAAATGGTTGGCCACATCTGTTTGAAATTTAGGGCTAAAACATCGTCTAGTTACAACATTTTCTCTGCAACATCATTTATTTTTCTTCAAATAGGACAGTACCACTTCCCTGTGTCACAAATAGGCAGGAAGAGAACCTGGGAGACTGAAGTTTATACTCTTGAACAGGGATTGAAAATTGCTTGGTTGGTTCCTTTTAGTGAATTCGGTAATATAATTTGGGTCTTAAATATGCTGAAATTGTCTGTGTAATGAAGACTCATGTCTTAGCCCATGGTGCTACCTAGAGGTCATAGACTTTTTTTTTTTTTTTTTTTTTTTTGGTTTTTCGAGACAAGGTTTCTCTGTGTAGCTTTGCGCCTTTTCCTGGAACTTACTTGGTAGCCCATGCTGGCCTCGAACTCACAGAGATCTGCCTGGCTCTGCCTCCCGAGTGCTGGGATTAAAGGCGTGCGCCACCAACGCCCAGTGAGGTCATAGACTCTTAAAGAGGTTACAGCTTATGGGAGAAAGTTAGGTTGTTGGTATTGTGTCCTTGAAGGGGATACTGGGGACCTCTCTTTTCTTCCCTCCTCCACTTCCGCTCCATATCATGAGGTTTGCTCCTCTGTTTGCCCTGCTGTTATATACTACCAAGTTGCATCTCAGAGTCTCTGGGGACTGTAGAGAAGACCCAACATGAAGAGCCACCTGGGTAAGGGTGGTTGTAAAATGCCAACTGCCTTTCCAAAGCAATGAAAAAAGATGGTTTGCCTTAAGTTTCTTGCCACATCTGACTTTATGAAAAGAGATTCCAAGCTTGCTGGAACAAGCCAATAAGAACAGAGTTTCTGACGCTACTATTCAATGGTTGGATTTAAAGTCTGCTGGGGCCCTCCTGCCTTGCAATGTCCCATGGACTTCTGGGAAATTTCCATCCATCAAGTAGTTGTGAGTACTGATTATTAGGCCATATCAACACCAGACATTTTTAGAGATTCACAGTGACTCTCCATCCTTTGAAACTGTTTCTTTCCTTGGCTACATGAAAAACAAAAGCTGCTTAGAAAGTCCAGACAAGATCACTTTGATTCTTAGAAAGAGACACATGAAGGTGAGGCTCCTTTATTCCGGAAGTTAGTATCAGGCAGTGGAACTCTAGCTGCTGCCCACTCTCTGGCATCCTGAAGGGGTCAGGAGCAAAGCCATGAGTTGGAACAGCAGGTTTTAAGGGACCTCTCTTCCTAGAAGCCAGCCTCACTATACACAGGATAGAGTTTGATGTGTGAGATCAAAAGTGTTTCAGCTAGTTTGAATCCAATTCATTTTAACTGCTTTCTCCTTTTCTTTCCCTTTAAAGAAACTGCCCTTCTAATGTCATTTAATAACTGATAAGACAAAGCATCTGCTTCCTTAACAACTATTGTAACTGAATGAGTGGGTGCAGGGATCTTCATGTGATGTATTATTAGGAAGGCTAAACAGATGATCTTGACCTTCACGGTGAAGATCAAATGATGAACTATTCCATTGTACTGTTTGTAAAGGGCATTTACTTACACTTGCAAGCATTCTTCTCCAGAGAAATGATTGATATCCCTAGCAGAAACTGAAAATTACATCTTCATAAGCATGGGAATGTAAAACTTGCTTTCTTTTGTTATGAAATAGCTCAGCAAAATGCTTAAAAAATATGAAAGATTGTTGGAATGAAACCACCATATGTTGTTAGAAGAGGCTTGTGCATTTTGTAAAAGTTAATGTCAGTACACAAAATTGAGTGGTGGGGTGGATGGCCACAGAAGTATACATTTTCTCAAATCTAGCATTCCAAGTTTGGCAATCAAGTTTAAGAATGATGCATAATACATATGGAGAGAAAAGGAAAAATGATGGATTACAGGAATTAATCCATCACAACTCTGCCTGTAGGACATATAAATAATCGTCTACAATCTCAAAAATTGTTGTTGGTGCTGAGATCTGGAGTATTTCACAAAAAAAAAATGTTTTATTTATAGAGTTAGAAAGCTCTGATGCACAAATTTCTTTCTGTAAAGAAAAAAAATGCTGGGTTTTTCTTTTCTGTCTACCATGATTCAAATACTGTGGTGGAAAAACTAATTAAAAAGAGTTTTCATGAAGAAAATGTTTTCCAATGTATAAGTGATATAAACCACACACACACACACACACACACACACACACACACACACACTTCCCTTTTAGAGTTCCCCAATGAATTATGTGATATGTTTAATACTTAATATTAAAATACCTGAAGTTCAGTTGCAGAATCCTGGTAACAATATTTCCTCATGCTTGCTCACTATTTCAAGTCCAGTGCATACACAATACCTGCAGAATGAGTAGATTCTTATGAAGGCATAAAAAATACAATGCTCAGCTAAAGAGAATTCATATTATTTTAATATACTCTTTATTCATCCTTTTTATTAATTCCTGCATGCATAGAATGTATTTTGATCATTTTTGCCTCCAGTTCTTCCTTTAACTCCTTCTACTAGACCACACCCTAGAGAAAACGGTGTCTCTATGTGCTAGCAGCCATCACCTGTCGATAGCTGTTTAACAAGGGGTGGGATTTCATGAATATTTTACATGAGTAGGTGAAGTGTTTTGCTCTATATTTAAGGACTCTGAAGAAGTTATTTTCGACACATTCAAATTATCTTATTTTCCAGTTATGTCCTCCATTTTTTACTTAATCCCTGCTGACATCATGCTAATTGTAGATGATCTGTGTAGAATATTCACTGGACCTTTTAGTCAATTTAATGTCTCATGTCCATGTTGGGAGCTTGTTTTCTCATCTCATCTGTTTCTGTTCTTACTGGGTATTTGTTAATTAAGCCAAAAGATTCCACTTGCAGTGTTTCTGGTACATATTTCTAAGGAGATATTCGTATAGCACAAGTAGACCTCCAGTTAATAGACCCTGGTGCTCTTCTTGTGAATAGTCTAGTAGAACAGGAAGTCCTGTTTATCCTACAGAAGATGCCTCTTGAATTCATTTTCAGTAGACATATATTTAAATATGTCAGTACATCCTGTTGCTACACACACTGGGGCCATGATGCTAGTCAGCATTTTCATGCCGTAGGGCAGCCTGGACTGGGTGGTCCCTTCTGAGACATGAATACTGATTCTGCTCAACCAGTGCATAGAAAAGGTAGACAAAGAAAGCTGTGACCCCTGTAGGTTCCAAGCTGCAGAGGCCAACATATCATCTCAAGGACACATTCCTATGACGAAGCATAAGCAAAGCAAACAGATATCCCTCTGATAAGAGCTTCACCATCCCCTGTGCTACTGTGCTGCTTTCATTTCCTCTCTGAAAGGCCTGTGTGTCTCACAATCCTAGTAGATGTTTGCCTGAACTTGATACTCCTATGTCTGCATTCTGAGCATTGTGACTCTTCCCATATTCTCTCTATCATTTACACAATAACTATTAAGCTGTTTGCCCAGAAATGGGTGATACTAAAACCAGGGTGAATGAGAGAGAAATACTCACTCATGATCTTCAACCCAAGTGGCCCAGGGACAGTAGGGTCTTGATGGGGTTTGTGTGAGCACTGCAGTTTAACACTAGTCTCAATTAACAAAGATAAGGGCATGCTGGCCAATAGTGCCCACACATGCAGATGGACCCAGAGGATTTTAGAGTAGGTTTGATCTCACTGTAGATGGGTCAGACCACTCTTCTGTTGTAGAAATAACGTCAGTGTTTAATTATATCCACAATACACTTTAATATGTATTTTGCTTAAGGTTTTCATCTTTGTTTTCATTCCATTTCTGTGCTCCTTGTGCGATTATTTAATGTGTATAATTTCAGTTGTTAAAAGTAATTCACATACATAATAATTTTCAAAGCAACTTATAATTAACTAAAGAAGGAAGCAACAGATGTTGGAGCATGAAAAAATGCTTTAAAACATTGAATATTTTTCACAGATGCCATCATTTCTTCTTTCTCAAGGCTTCCCCATTAATAATCCTAAGGCATGCTAATAACCCAGGCCTGGTTCCAAACCCTTGTAATGTGAACACACACACACACACACACACACACACACACACACACACACACACACACACACACACTGAGCAACAGCTGCTCTATTTAGCTTGTTTCATTAATATTTTTGAGTTGGAATACCCATTTAACCTTTAGAAGCAATTAAACTTTGTCAGTTAAAATCCAAATGATTAATTGATCTGCTCTGTGGTCCAGTGGTGTGTCATGATACCTGACTTTCTGAGATCGGGTGTCTCCTTATTTCACTTCACACCATGATATTTCGAGGTCTTACTGGCAAGATTTCACTGTGTTCTTCTTTGAGAGAAACAGCTGCGACAAAGACCTTTGGAGATGGAGTTGGCTCATTCCATGTCACATTCTTGCATTGTTTTATAAGCCACGCCGTGTGAGATGGGAGCATCCACACACGGCGACTTGGCATCTTGCTTCTATTATGAGGTGAGACATGTTCTACATCTGCCCTAGGCTCTACTAATCCCAGGAACTGCTCAATGTGAGACTATAGAAAATAGTCCATGACAGAAGGAACTCTGTTGTCATCTTGTGGGAGAAAGAAATGCCTGTAGCTTAAGGAAGGAAATTCTGGAATCTAACCAAAATTTTATTACACCTCTGAAACCAGAAGCATACACATCAGAGCATCTCAAAGTTAACAGAGTAAGGGCCAAAAGTAGCAGGGTAGCAGCAAAGACAATCCAGACATCAAGCAAGATCCTCTCGCATTTGCCAGGCAATTTCAGTAGAAGACTTACTTAATGGATTTCTTTCTCTTATCTTTTTGCAACTGCTAATAGCTTTTAGTGATAAGGCCTTGACATCTGAAACTGAAAAAGAAGAAAAGAACTCTGCCTGCTACACTTTCCTTCTTTGAAAATTAAATTATCTACTCCTTGGAGTGACCTCCCCTGTTACTGTTCACTTCTAAATAGTTTTCCATGAGGAAGAAAAATAAATTCTCCATGATGAATTCACATCGGTTGATTGCCCTGTGTACAGTGCATAATGTTCAGATCATCCTCCTTGTATTTAGTCACCAGGAAATTCCTTATACCTACTCTTGGTAACGAATTGGTGCTGTGTGAGTGAAGCAGATGGATAAAAGGTTTGTAACATCTAGGAGCCTCCTTTCCAGCTTAGCAGAAAACATTACAAATCAAACAGTATGAAAAACATGAGGTCACAGATGCAGTGGAATAATTAAGAGAGATATCTTGAGGGCTGAGAGGGTTGGGTCTCCTGTAGTGCAGAGTCAAGGCCCCTGTGTGTAGGCAGGATCTGTCCATATTGAGATTTAGACCATGAGCTATTAGCATCATGTGTACAGTTCTGAGATACATACAGGAATGTTCCACACTCAATCTTGGAGAGTAATTCACAACTTTTATCAAGGTCCCAAGCAGGCTTTTTGCCTGTACACTTCAAGGCACTTGGAGTTACACTGTTGGAGCATCTGACTTGTCCCTGCTTAGTGTTTCTGCAGTATAATTTCTTTCATGTTTTCAACATGTGCAAGCTACATCATACTTTAAATTCGTTTCCTTTAATAGGGACACAATCATGTTGGATTTAAAAGAACCTATCAAATTTTGTGTGTGTGCATGCACGCATGTGTGTAAATGTGTGCATACACACATATGCATGTAGTCATATGTACTTTCAGTGTCTGCACACATAAATACATGTGGACTTTCAGTTTGTGCACACACATGTAGACAACATGTACTTTATCTCTCTGTCATTTTCAACTTCCCTTTTTATAACTTCTATCTCCTCTACCTCAAAAGGTACTTTGAATATTGAAAAACAAATTTAAGGTAAATGCCTTTCTAAAATATGTCATATACAGTGCAACTTAGTCCCATTCCAAAGAGGACCATCCCGTAACACTGATACTATCTTTTTTTGCTTTAGAATATTAAAATTGGTTTTAATAATAGATGGCTTGGGCAGTTACTTTCCAAGATTCTATCAGGCTCCCAGAAACAAGACTTAAATCGATATCAGTAATACAGAGTGTCCATGAAAACCTTCTTAGCCCTTCATAGTGGTACATATTTCAGTGTCTGAGCCCTTCCTGGTAAATCAACTTCAAACACACCAGCCTTGAGATGTGTTTGGAGCATCACCTCTGACCTTGTCAAATACCTTCCCTTACTGTGGTCCATGCACTGGTACCCAACCAGCCCTACATGGTCCCCTCAAAGAGCAAGCCCTATTATATCTGTGTTTGAGCTACAGCTTGGAGTATGGTTAGGCCAACTCTGACCTGTGCCTTCACTGAGGGAACAGGAAGAATAACAGGGACTTGGCGAAAGGGACACCTGCTAAGAACATCACAGAAGTATAGGTCACAGCTCTCAGGTAGGGCTGGAAGGACCGAGTTAGTTCCTTCATGTTTATTGTGCATGAAATGAATTCTCTAAGAAAGCAGGTTCTCATTGCTGCATTTAGATGATGGCGGCTGAGACGTTTTACTATAAGAGCTCTCTGGGACCTTTCACGCAATGTGTTGCTCAGTCATTTGGTGCCACTTGAGATGTGGGCACTGGAATCCAGATGGTTGCATCACTGGCATTCCACAGGGAGTCTTTTTGGATAATCTCCCTCTATAGGTCCAGTCAATGTCCAATGAGGAACTCCCTTGCTTTACAGAATAGGAGTTTCCATGAAGGTTTCCCATGCTCCACTAATCTTGCTGAAAACAAACATATATAGATATAGATATAGATATAGATATAGATATAGATATAGATATAGATATAGATATAGATATATAATCATGTCTTTTAGCCAGAATTTAACATATGAGTGTTTAAAATGGAAACACAAATACTGCCCCATTGGGATTGGTTTAGAGTTCTGTAATCCACACTATCTAATGGCATTGAGCAGATGCAATGCCACCCATAGCCCCTCAGGACTTAGCTGGCTTGTTCCAGTCCTCACAGCTCTCCTGATCTACACTGGGCCTTGTCTGTCATTCTCAGCACTTAGTTCCCAGCTTGGCCAGGGGAACTGGGTGAGGAAGAGCCTGTTTCAACCTTATACAACGGTAAATCTGTAAAATTCTGGCAATTATCTGATACTTTTTCCAGGTTGGGGGTTTTGTCTGTCATTGTTACAGCTGGTTTTGTTTTGGTTGGTTGGTTGGTTTATTATCATTGTTTTTTTTTTGTTTGTTTGTTTTGTTTTGTTTTTTTCCCAAAAAATGTAACTGATGGACCTCTTAACTTGACTTAAGCTAGTGTTATTGCCATTGACTGATGGTGAAGGAGAGGGTAAGTGGGTCTATCAGGACACCTGAGCTTACTGCACCTCCTCCTTTGTTGGCTTTTATTTGGAGGGGAACTTCAGGCACAAGTACCTAGGGAAAGGAAAGAGGCAGGAAGGGGCTTTCTACATGAATATCTATAACATGACTAGTATTACAACAGAGACTTTTCCCAGCCTGGCTCTTTGTATGACAGGCATTTGCTTGTCAGTTCTAAATCATAGCTATGTGCCTTTGACTGTTTCCAGGTCAGTTCATGGGAGAAAGTGGAGATGGAGGGGGTAAGAGAGGGCAGAACTCTTGTGTGTTCTTGTGTGTTCACTACTAGTCTTAGTGGTCCAAGATGCAGAGCTCCTGGAGAGTGCAGGTTCCCAGGTGCAAGCATCCTGTCTCTGTGGCTCACTTAACACTCATAGCATCTCCCAGTGCCTAGCATGAGGTAACTGCACAATGAGTGATTTGTTAGGTGTCATGTGAGAAGTTAAGGTTGAAATGCCCCTTGTTTGGGACCAGTAGAGCAAATCTGAGGTCTTTCCAGAGTATCCAAGCAGTCATTGCCTTTGTTAGGAGGCATGCAGACAGGAGTTGTTGCAACATTTTAAGTTGTATGTGGATAGCTGCCTGGTTTACATTGTTGGGAGCCTTTGGGCACCTTTGGACTATGGTTAATGCATTAGATGTTAAAAAGCTGGTGCTACTAATTAACAAAGCTAGCTGCAAGAGCCTGAGCAGAGAGAATTTTGTTTGAAAGCAAAGCATTTTGTAACAAGTGTGGGTTTGACCAGCAAGGTCAAATAATGTTGGCTCTGGGGATTAGGAGACATGACTGGGAACACACCTCATCTGCAGGGTTGTGTATGTATTAAAACATATCTCTTCTGTCAAGTATCCCAACACCACAGGCCTAGGTCTTGGCAACAGTCAGCATGTTCTAGAACAAAGGTTAAATGCCCTTTCCTCTGAATATAGACAGCCCCACACAAATCTCCTGACTCTAGCTCCTACCCTCTCACACATTTCCTCAAGGGATCTCCTTTTATGCAGTATAGTCTGTAGATATCTTGCATTAAACCAATTTACCAGGTTTTACATATATGTATATACACAGGATATATTCACATTTCACTTACATTCCTATTCATGATATGTTTGTGGGTGACAAAAATGGACAAATGGATGCTATGTAAAGAATAAATCTTCCAGTAATAACACTTAGAGGGAAAATGCTGTGGCAACTTAAATAAGCAGAGTAAACGTGATAAAATTCAACTTCATTCATAAGAAGTTACAAACGAGAAGCACAATAAAGAGAAAAAGTAGCTTCTCCTACCTCATGAAGGATGCCTATGAAAAGTTTACAGCAATAGAAACCTGTCAATTCAAGAAAAAAGAGGTGAAGTTTCCTGCCAGTACTGCCAGTATTCACTGCTAATACTGGAGCCCACAGACAACTCAGTGCATCAGGGGAAAGTAAACAGAGTAAGAGTGACAGTTGGGAAGAGCTTATCCAAGAGGACACGTACCCTGCTAGCTCTTTTGCTCATATCTCAAAGGCTGGAGACAATTAGGTAATGGCTGTTCATTAGATGCCATGTGTCATTCTATATTGTAGTCTCTGGTGAATGGGAACATGCTGAGCCTCAACAGGTCACAGTTTGTAAGGGATTTCTAAATGGATGGACTTCTTGACTCTTCCCATTTGACCCACAGAAGCTTTATCTTTGTTTCTTTGGGCTGTTTGAAGAGTTACTCGGTACTTCCCAAGCTGGTGGGTACCATTGAGAAGTGATCATAAGTCACCCATTGAACTGTGGTTTGTCTTCTGGTGTCTGGACCACATTAGCATCATGTTTGAATAAGGAAGGGAGGGTTGTGAGTGCTGATGCTTGCCAAGTGTCTGCTGATAAATAGCAAGTATGCAGTGCTTGGCTAGAAATAGAGGAATGAGAAACAGATTGCCACTATCTGAATCTCAAAATCTACGAAGGAGATGCCTGTGCAGACAGATCACTGAGCATTATTTCTTCCCAATGGTCTAGATAACTGTGGTAGCATGCAGAAGAAGGGAACTTTTCAAGTAAATGTAAGCAAGAGGGTTGGGTTACAGAGAAGACAGCAGCATCAGCAGAGTTGCAGAGGCCTGAAGCCACAGCATTTCCTATAGCTTTTGAAGGTAGCACCAATGAGCACAATGGTCAAGAGGACAGGAAAGACTGAGATATAGTTGAGCAGACCTTTTGAAACATCTGGGATATAGAGCAGTTTGGGTTATACCTCACTTGTAATGTGAAGCCACAGAGATGTATAAATACTAACATCAATGCGTGTCATGACCTAGAGCCAATTTGTACATTATGCCTCTCTCTCTCTCTCTCTCTCTCTCTCTCTCTCTCTCTCTCTCTCTCTCTCTCTCTCTCTCTCTCTCTCTCTCTCTCTCTCCCTCTCTCTCTCTCCCTCCCTCTCTCTCTCTCTCTGTACATTTAGACTTTCCATTGCTGGTATCACCATGGATACTCATATATTTCCTGTTTGAACAAACCTAATATGTCTCTCTGCTAACATTTTTAATGTTGCAGTTAGACATGGATTAAAACACTGTGTATTGCAACCAAGTCCTGAGAAACATTCTAAAATAACAGAACAATTTACTGTACCACAAGTATTTACATCTCTAGTCACACTAACCAAGAAGGTTTTTATTAATTTTTTATATTTGTGAGAAAATTAAGAAATTTAGAGGCACTTTAATCATATCTTTTATTTTAATCATATTTTAGAGCATATTTTTTCATCACCACCCCATGGGAATTTTGTCTAAATGGATAGCATTGAAACAAATAAACAAACAAACAAAAAAAACATTTAGTACAGTTGCTTAAGTTTTGCAGTGTTTTCGTAGAAGACAGAATATCAACAAAGTTACCCATAATCAGAACTGGGTCCTTTTCTGTAGACCTGAATGACTTAGAAGGAAAACATACACCTACTTTTCTTAAAGAACATCCTTGAACAGGAGATTTCTGCTCATATTTCCAGGTTCGTATAATCTTAAATGAGTGACCAGCCTTACAGACCTTATGCTTTAATATATGAAAGTATGTATGTGTGCAGAGCAAAGAGAAGGGAGAAGTCTTATACAGCTGAAAATTAGGAATATACTTACAACAAGCATTATGATAGATATCTGTGACTAAAATATGGATTTGGAAGTTTACTTAATTATTTAACCACCACTTTATATTTTAGGAGTGTAGAGTAGAAATATTTCCAATTCATATTTAAACATAAAAATCCATCATGTAGAACAGCCTCTAAACATTAATTTGGACAATTATCCTATAGGAAATGTAAAGATCAATAAGCTGCTCTATGTCATTGCCATATGCAAAGTGTTTTAAAGTCTGGAAGTACTTAGTGTATAAATTGGAGTCAAGCATCCTGAGCATCTTAAGTACATGCATCCTCTGTGGGAAAGCAGCTGCATCAAAGATGGCAGCCTGGCATCAGTTCAGTGAAGAAAGCAGGTGATTGACAGGGATCTTGCTGATTCACACAACAGGGCAAAGACTCAGGTGCCCTCACATCTGGATATCTGACTTTCCTTCTGAATCTTGCTCCAATAGATTTAAGCATCTATTTTCTGGTGGGTGATTTGAATGCAAAGTGTTCCTCATAGGCGTTTGAACCTTTGATCCCAGTTGGTAATGCTATTTGGGGAGGTCATAGAACCTCTCAGAGACAAAATCTTGCTGGAGAAAGCATTACCAAGGTCTAGCTCTAAGGTTTTGTAGCCCTGCCCCACTCCCTCTTCTCTGTCTCTCTCTGCTTCCTGTGTAGAGATGAATCTACATAGGATTCTCTCTGCTCCCTCAGTGCCCACTGGACTCACACTCCTGCTGACATGCCTTTCCTGCCATGAAGGACTTTATCTCCTTTGGAACATCAAGCTTGCATTAACCCATTTCACCTCTAAGATACTTTTAGTCATAGTATTTTGTCACAGCAGTTGAGAAGTAACTAACACACTGAAGTATCACACAGATGGGCATAGAGAGAAGACCACGTGTATGAGACCACAGAAAGTGGTAGAAATGCTGCCCAATAAATTAAGACAAATAAAAGTAAAGTCAAAACAGATGCAAAGAATATGCAACAGTGAAAATAGATAACAATCTAATGTATCAATAGTATCAGCAATACAGTGTTCCCTCTGTAACTGAAGGGGATTGGTTCGAGGGTACAACCCCCGCTCCCCTTGGATACCAAAATCCGAAGATGCCTGCATCTCTGAAATGAAATGGCATAGTGTTTGCATATAACCTATGCATATCTTCCTATATGTTTTAAAGTCCCTAGGTGAATTACAATATCTAGTCCCTTGTAAATGCTCCATAAACACTTACACTTCATTGTTTGAGGGTTAATGACAAGAACAAAGACTGAATGTCATATGCTGTGACAAGTGTAAATTTTAAAATATATTCAGTCTGCAGCATGGAACCTGTGGCTATCAAAGAATGGCTGGAATGAATAAGCTCAACCCCAATGTAGCCACAAAGACTCACGGTGGAAAGAAAGAATTGCACATCCTAGAAACAGTGCCATCAAAAATGCTCAAGTTGCTCTGTTATGATGTTGTCACTTCCTGGAGGCAGACTACTTGGTATCAAAAAAAAAAATCATCTCCTGCTGGCAGATCATAACCTGCCCTCATCTCACAGAGGAAAGCCAAGAGCATGATGATGTGGAGAGGGAGCCACACTCAGGACAGTGGTCTTAGAATTAACTGTGACTGTCTGTGGTGACTGTGTCAGGTTGGGTCACCCTCACACTTCAGTATTTCCATTTGGATCCCTGCACAGACATTGATCAACCCTGAATTTTTATAGAAATCAGATCTCTAATTATTTACCCTCATGAAATGAAATTAATAATTATTCTCAACTATTTTGGTGGCTTATTACTTTCATTAGAGGAACCTGTTTTCCGGGATGAAGACTTAAAAGTTTCTCAAGATGCCAAAGATTATATGAGGTTTTTCCATTAGTTTTTTGTTAGCATCAATCATGGCAAGGTTACTCAGCCAAAACTGGATGCTCAAGGCAAATAAAATATTGACTGCATCCCATCTGGGCTGTTGGGATTGAGGAAGAATGTATCACCAAAACATGAAAACAGGTCTGACTTCTCGATATAGAATCCTGGGAGAATTACTGCATGGGATTCTCTGGAGTTTTCATTACTACAATATCAAATGCTTCTTCCATATTGATTCCTTAGCATACACCTCTGCAACTCACCACACTTTCACACATGTTCCTGGAATATATATATATACACATTATATATAACAATGAAATGTAATATATATATTAACTTTTAAAAAATTTATTCTTTGTGTCTTTCACATCATACATCTTGATTCCATTCATTTTCCAATCCCTTTGTATCTGCCCTCTGTCTTTGCAACCTCCCCCCAATATAAAATAAAATAATATTTTAGAGAAAATAAAGAAGAAAAGAAAAAAAGGGAAAATCAATCTTGTCATGGAAGCTGTAGTGTGACACAGTGAGTCGCGCAGTAAACCTTTTTATCCATATATCTTTACTTGCAAATGTTCGTTGCAAAGATTCATTGGTCTGGTTCAAGACCTCTGGTTTCTGCTACACTATCAATGCTGGATCTTCACTGGGACTCTTCTTGGATATCGTGTTGTCCTGTGTCATGGAAATACTGCAGCTTTGGGTCTGCAGGACCAGCCCCTTTATGTGCTCCAGCAGATCACAGATGGGGTGAATGTTGGTCTGGGCCAATTCATAATCCTGGTTCTGGGCCTGGGTAGTTGCAGGATTGGTAATCCGTCCAGATCTCCATTGTCCTCACAAGGGTGAGCTCTCTGACATTGTCCTGACTAGTTCACCTCTTGCAGCCATGAGCAAGGGGAGGGACCAGTTCTCCTTTCACATCCTCAAGGTTGGCTCTCCCACACCTACACCATCAGGGACATCTAGACTGTGTTGCCCAGGCAAGGTACAGGGGCCATCCTCCCAATTGCTGCAGCTGGTGAGGACCACTGCTACAGCTGGTGGTGAGCTCTCCCACTCTTATGACCTCAGGGCCAGCTCTCCCACCTGTCACAGGTGGCAAGGGGTGGTTGGGGGAAGGGAGGCATCGATCCCCATCCAACACCACCATGTGGCAGATGAGGGGTGAAGCCAGATCTCCCATGCTCACATTCTTGGGGTGATTCACCTGCATATATTTATTTTTATTGTTAATATTTAAGACCCTTTGTGTCTGTAGCTCAGCATTTGTCACATAAGAGATTTCCCAAAAATGAAGAAAGAGAGGGGTATGATGGATCAATTCCTGAAAAGCATGAGCTTTTATTTCCTTAAGTGTTGTTAAAGAAAGTATCATTTGGGCAGTATTACTTGAGCTTTTAGTTTGAAAAATATAAGTTTATATATTTGGATCATTATTTGTAAGTCCTGGCAGGGAAGATTGCCAAAGCAATAGGATTCTTGGTCATCAATGTCATTTATAACAATAAAGTTATTTAAATATTCTTATTTTAAAAGAACATAATTTCCCATAGTAAAATTTCCAAAAGAACAAAAAGAAATGTAATTCCATGGGATTTTTTAATAGAGAAATATGTCAAATTTAAAGTATGTTCTTAATTTTCCAAATAATTTAATCTAGCATAAAACACCAAAAAAAGTTCTAAATGTTTCTCAATAATGAAATGAAATGCAGCAAGGATTTGACCTTAGCTGTGGAGACTCAAGATGCATCATTCATGATGTGAAGCTTTTAGATTAAATAAATATTCCTACTGCTATCTCTTAGCACATGAAATCTTTATCTAAATTATGAGCCTGTAAGAAGACAGCTTTATGTAAACCCAGATGAGAGTCAATTTAGAAGACAATCAATTTCTACCACATGATCCCATCACAGATAGAGTGAAATGATTCTCATAGGAACGTGGGTGCAAGTTAAATTTAAACTTGCTTTCCCAGCTGGATAAATACATTCTGCTATATGTAACCCTTGTGGGATAATCTGTGTGATTGTGACAACCTGCAGTTTTTTGAGGTAGTTGCATCTCCAGTCACCATGTCCAGAGAACACCCAATAGTTTTATATTCTGTGTGATGTGTCTGCTCCTGGGCAGCTGTGCAGAACAAAGGCGCTGTATGTACCCGGCAGTCCGCTGTGCAGGACAAAGGCGCTGTATATACCAGGCAGTCCGCTATTTGGTAGAAACTCATTATTGCACTTCACAACTGCAAATAGCAAATATATTGTTCTTTTTATGATGTTTCACTCTCTTTTTACAAAGGAGACAGCTGAGGTCCGAGGTTTTGTGGAGTAGAGCACTGGACGGAAGCTGCTAGGCTTTCCTGTTTGTCACAGATAAACTTAGGAGGGAAGAAAATTTCATAGTAAAGACTGACCAACCTTCCTTCTTTAGCAAACTTGAATAAACTTACTCGGAAGAGAAAACCCATTGGCAGGAAAAACTATGAAGTGCCACTTCCCTACACATCCAGCACTCACGGGGAAGTCATAAAGAAGGAGAAAATATTTCAGATAGCTTTTCTCATCAGAATGTGGAGTTAGTAAGCTAAGAATTTTATGAAGAAATGCCTCCAATCTCAGTTATGAAATTCTAGATACATTGAGCAGGAAACACTAACTTCTGTCAGCCTCAGTCTATAGGGCTATACTCCTGATCTTTGTTTGAGCCAATGAAATCAGCTGTGGAACTAGCCCTACAGCAGCATCGCTGGTCCCCTGGAGAACTTGTTTATCGTAATGTAGCATCATGAGTGGTGGCTCTTAGCTGAGTTGCTGTAGTCATGGTCCTGATTTGACCCTGATGGGCATCTCTGAGAACAAATAGCTTCCATGCCATCTCCATTATTTTTCATTTTAAGAATCCCACATATCTTTGTCTAAGGCAGAGTTTCTTAGTCTTTCTTTACAAAAGTTGTCTTTGTGTATAGAATGGGGTGTGGAGTTAGAGGAAGGGAAACAGCTGGGGAAGGAGACGGGATATGATAGTAGAGAATTAAGTTGATAAGAGTGTAGTATGAAATGTCCATAATGAAGGCAAATTTTTTTACAGTTAATAAATGCTAACAAAGTCAAAACATCTTTTTAGTGTTTCTACGGCACTGATGAGTTTTGCATAGACACACAAATTAGTGAAAGCTTTGGGAATGGAGCTTGGTTCTTCAGAGAGCAGAAAGATCGCCCTCTCGTCTGCTTGTAGGAGACCATAAATGTTGTAACCTAATAAAGGAAGCTACTAGGTAGCATGAATCCTAAAAGGTCTTATTAATAAAATCAAACCCGGAGGCAGGTATTGGGGTGAATGCTGGAAGATCAGAGAAGCAGAACAAGCCACAACCACCTCACCTTGCCAGTTCCTCAGCTGATCCTGTTTCCTCAGACTGGAAGCCTCTGTGTCCTCATCCAAATGGATCTCAGCTGAACTGCTTCTCGAAAGCCTGAAAGCTTAACCAGCTCTAGTTCCTGGTCCTCATGCCTTATATACCTTTCTGCTTTCTGCCATCACTTCCTGGGTTTAAAGGCTCTTGTTACCACACCTGGCTGTTTCCAGTGTGGCCTTGAACTCAAGTGATAGGATTAAAGGCATGTGTGCCACCCTTTTCTGGCCTCTATGTCTAGTGACTTTTCTGTTCTCTGACCCCAGATAAGTTTATTAGGGTGCACAATATTTTGAGGAATACAATATCACCACACTACTACCCATCATCATCACCATCATCATCATCATCATCATCATCATCATCATCACAGATCTCACCAATATTCTAGGGAAGAGGGTCATGCAGATTGTGGGGCCCATTGGAGAGGAACCTTGAAGGCTTCTTAGAACCGGTCTCTCACAGTGTGTGAGTGGCTGCTCACCAAGAAAGCTCTTATGACCAGAGCTGTGGCTTGATAACCAAGTTGTCAAGGAGCCAATGACAGATGAACTGTTATAGAGCAGCTGTTTCTATGGTTTCATGTCAGATTGTCCAGCCCATTGCATCCAAACACACAGCTGTTTACAACTGAAGAAATGAAGAAGGCTGTAGGTATGTGGAAGTGCTCACAGCCAACATTATTTTCTGGTAAGAAACTATACAGGTTTTGGTCTTGGTTTGTTTATTTCCTTAAAATTATCTGGGGTGATGGTCCCCATGTATTCTTTTAAAAACAAGATCCAAGAGAGTCCTGCCAAAGCCTTGTCTCATTAACACAACATTACCTTATCTCATATCATTCAAAAGCCGTCAAAATTCCACATCAGGATGATTAAAATTTGTGCAGGCTCTCAAGTAGGTGTAGCATACTGAACATTTCCCCAGAAAGAATGTAAGCATCCAAAGAAAGGGAGAGCATCTGAGATCAAGGTCACCAATTACTTCCCTCAAGAGTAGGTGTTCACTTTTACCCAAAGGGACTTTCTCATCTCATTGCAAGACATTTGCCAGAAAAAAAAAAAAAAAGAAAGAAAGAAGAAGAAAAGAAAAAGAAAAAAAGATGTCTGCATCTTTGATTTTCACTCCTGGAGACTAAGAATTTAAAGCCAATTTTAGTGAGAGAATAAAGTAGATAGATAGATCTTCTCATTTGAGATGTAAGTTTGTAGAGGCAAAAGCACCTACAAATCACAGCCTTAGCAATAACAAAGGATTCCAGCAGCACCATTGATTTTCTAATTCTCTTGATCTGTCTACATCAGTAGTACAGAAAAGAATGTCTAAAGCATCATAGGAGAAGGAAAACCAGCTTACTGTTATGTGCATACATATATATTCTACTGCACATAGATATATGCACACGTGCATACACACATACCCTACATCCTTTTTAGGTAAGTGTAACATGAATTTCTAAACAGCCTTATTAATAAAAAAAAAAACAAAACTCAATGCCAGCTACTGAGGTAAATATGAAAGATCAGAGAAACAGAACAAGCCACAGCTAACCTCACCTCACCGACTTCTCAGCTGATTCTGTTTCCTCAAACTGGAAGCCTCTGAGTCCTCATCCGAATGGATCTCAGCTGAATTGCTGCTAAAAGCCTAAATACTTAAAAGCCTCTAGTTCCTAGTCCTTGTGCCTTATATACCTTTCTGCTTCCTATCATCACTTCCTAGGATTAAAGGCATGTGTCATCATGCCTGGCTGTTTCCAGTGTGGCCTTGAACTCAAGTGATAGGATTAAAGGTGTGTGTGCCACCATTTTCTGGCCTCTATGTCTATGTAGTGGCTGTTCTGTTCTCTGACCCCAGATAAGTTTATTAAGGTGCACAATATATTGGGGGACACAATATCACCACAGGTAAGAAAACATAGGAGTTTGTATTTGTTATTCTGCACCTGAAAGAATCCAGACTGGCTACTGGTAGAAGATGAATGCACATTTACGGACATGCTGAGGCGCTAGGCTTTCTCACTCTCTCTTTGGGGCCACTGTAGTGCCCATCACTCCCATGTTCTACCATGGACGCCTATGAGGTGTTAGGCTCAGTTCACCCCTCTCTTGAATAGCTGTGATTCTCACCTCTCCCAGGTTGTGCCGTGGAAGCAAGCAGGCCCGAGGGACTGCCTTACAGATAAGCGACACAGTGAAGGCGGAGGAGGGCTAGTGCGGTATACAGGCTGTGTGTTGTTTTACAACTGTACTGACATGTTTATTATGTCTAAGAGTCTTCTGGTGGAGTCAGTAAGGCCTTTTAACTGTAAAATTATTCCATCAGCATCCCCCTGGCTTTTTGTTTCTCCTTTTCTGTCTTTTTCTTTCCCTGGTGCTCCACCTGAGACTTCAACCACTGCACTGAACAAGAGCAATCAGGGTGGGCATTCTTTTCTCTTTCCTGGTTTGAAAGCAAATATCTTATATTTCCCCTGTTCAATATAGTGTTGGCTCTGGGTTAGTTGTGGAAATGAAAGTGAAATTGAGACGAGGGGAAGATTCAAAGGGGAGTGTGTGTGTGTGGGGGGGGGTGAGGTTGAAGTTGCTAATTTACACTTTGTTTGAAAAATGCCAGCATGATACCTAACGCTTCATGTGCTAATTTTAGATTATAAAGTCTATGAGTCATCATAAGGTATACTGCTGCCCAGGGGGCCTCTAATCAAATGTTGATACTGTGAGGGATATGCAAAGTGTGGGTGGTTTCCCATGTAAAATCATTCACTTTTGCCACAATACAATGTTCACATTTTCTTTGTCTTCCATTGAGCTTCCCTGGCTAATAGCAGTACATCAAGAATGCAGGAGCAGCCTTTAGGCTCTGTACATCACCACTGTGCACTAGTAGTGGGCACTGGGTTTAGTGTTAATGTTGATTGTTTGGGTGTCCTTTCATGTTCCGAACCTCATGCAAAGGCATGCACTTTGGTGTTTGGAGCAGCTGTCTAAACCCAAGACTTGGTGTGTAAAAGCTGCTAGGCATTAGGAGATCAACATGCCTGAGCCCTCAGCTGGCAGGTGATGAGATGAGTTTTTAACATCTAATGACATCAGGAGGATTATACAGGGAGTAAGAACTTACCTGGGGGCTTGCTCTTCGACCTCCACTCAGTGATTTGTGAACTGCTCCAGTTCCTATGGAAGGTGATGGTGACTCTTCATGTTCAGGTCCTGAACCAGCATGAAAATGCACAGTGGACAATGAATTGATTATCAATTTTGTGACCTTAAAGGATAAGGAACATGTTCACTCTTGCATACACATACACACGGGTGCTGTGGCATGAAGTTGCTGTGCTGGCTGATTATGTGCTGGAAAACAGCAACACTTGTATAAGGACGAGATTGTCACTGTGACAGGCATGAAACATCAAATGTGCTTGCCTAGATGAAAAGGATATCGCAGGCTTTATACTTATGAAGCATTTATCTACAATAATTGAATGGGTCTATTCAGTTTGAAACATCCATGTACTAAAGACATGAAAAATACTGTGATACCAACATATGTAAGGACTTGCTATGAACGCACACATAATGTACACACATGCACATTTGTATTTGATTTAGTAAAGTCTTGTTAAAAACTTTCACATCCACACCTTTGATGATGCACACTTGAATATTCATTCTATCCAGACTCTTCATCTGGTTTTGATGTCATATCACAGTTGTTCTCATGAAGTAATCTAGGGTTCACTCTATCCTTTGCAACAATCTCCAAGTACTGTAAGCAATTAGCATGTCACTCTCATACTTCCTCATATCCTTCAGCTCACTGCTTAATATGTTCAATCTTTCTTCTTGCATGTGATGAATATGAAACAAGGCTAGAAGTCTGCCAGTGTTATTGACTGCAGTTTATGCATCAGTTTTAATTGACTGATTTTCATATAGGTTATGTGTTTTGAACTTGTTTTAAACCATAATTTTAGAATGGTTGCTTGGCATTATATGTTTGACCTACTTCTGTGATGACTGCTATTAGAAAAATATACCAGAGTTCTTTGCTGGGAAATGGTTAAATTATGTAAATCCAGTTTGTTGATTTGGCTTCTTTCTTTTACAAATATTCATTGGAGCAGGACAACATTTAGTCTCTGGTAAGTTTTCCTCCCTGAAGAAGAGAAATTCTCTCTGGTAGCTAAATAGCCTGGGGATTCAAAGCTCAACTACCCTTCTTGTGGGAGCTGGCACAGTGTCCTACCAGGTGTTTGATCTTTTGGGATAGAGCATTCCTTCTCCTGTGTTATTTCTTAGGTCTTTCTCATCTCTGTGAACTTACTTACCATCTGTTTGCTCACTTTCCTTCATTTGCATGTTTGAAGGGAGGAGCTGTCTGTATCTCTGTTTTTTTGTTTTTTGTTTTTTTCAGGCAGAGATTTTCTGTCCTGTCTGCCTGCTCCCAAATAATCCACACAGCTTAATATTACTTATTAATGCTCAGCTGATAGCTCAGGCTTGCTATTAGCTAACTCTTACACTTAAATTAACCCATATTTCAATGTATGCTTTGCCACGTGGCTCATGGCTTATTACCTTATTTTCTACATATCCTGCTTGCTCAGTAGCTGGCTGGCATCTCCTAGCTCTGCCTTTCTCCTTCCCAGCTTCCTCAATTTGATTGTCCAGCCCAACTTTACCCTGCCTTGTTGTAGTCCAATCAGCTTCTTTATTAACCAATGAGAGTAAAACATAGTCATAGTGTACAGAAGGATTATTCCACAGCAATTCTCCCTTTTTGTCTAATTAAAAAGGAAGGTTTTAATTTTATCATAGTAAGGTTATATATAACATTTTTTTGTTGGCTGGTTGGTTGGTTTGGTTTTTGTTTTCATTGTTGTTTTGTTTTGTTTCCCTGTGCATATCTCTCCTTTCTGACTGTAGCCATTTTGGCATCCCCAGATCCCATCTACATCTCCCCAACTTTTTTTCATGTCTGAATCTGATATTCTTTTGCATTCCCTGGACCCCTGTCTGGGAACATCTTCAGAACTGTTGAAGTCATTCTGGGGTTCCTTCCATTTTTCACCATCATGCAGTAAACATTCTCTCACTGACTGACGTCTAGCATCTCAAAAAATGTTGTTTCATGTTACTTTTGAGAAAAGACTTAATTTCTGTTGCTCTATCTTGGTGGTGAGCAGGCCACTCAGTGACCATGTTAGTCTGAATCAATTACTTCCCCTGCTTGCCTACCATCCTAGGTACCATTAAACTAATACAGAGAATTTCCTTTTAATCTTTTCTCTGTGGTCTCAGGTCTGTTGGCCTGCATAAGCACCCATGCTTGGGCACTTTGGTAACACAATTGAATTGCTTTGTTGTTTCTTTTATGGAGTCTAGCTTTCTGTCTCTGTATGCCAAGTTTAGTTACTGAATGAGAACTTGATAAATGCACACAGAAACCACAAGCATTCCATATGAGCATAAATCGGTTTGTATATTCAGCTATTGATGAAATGACTTTCAGGATGCTTCTCCCACATTGTGCTGAGCATATGGCATGAAAATTCTTCTTGGATCCTCTCCATCTCTCTACTTTACTTTTAATCTGTAAACTCTTATAGATTTTTCAAAGGAAAAATAAACAGCAAAACAGGAGGCTCCACTTAACCATCTGAATTTGCTCCCCAAATTTATGCAAATTCCTCTTGAATAGGCTTATTCGAAGCATGTTCAATATAATTTACCCATTCACCAAGCAAATTGTGTAACTGTGCCTGATACTGGTGATGTGAGATAAAAATGTTAAGGTTCTTTTTTCCCCGAAAACTTGCAGTGTATTAATGAAGGCAGAATTTAGACAGAGAATTAAGGATTAGTGAAGTGCACACCTTGTCTCTCTAACATGAGCCTGAAGTGATGAGCAATGGCCAGTCTTCTCCTGAAAGAGAAGAGAAGTGGTTAAGATGGAAGCAGGAAATGAACTCAGATGGCCACACTTACAGGATTTAGCAGAAAGGGGGGCAGGGGGCAGCCAGGTGTCTCACAGGTTTCTGAATTAAATTTTTAAATGGATGGTTTTATCTTTACTGACTAAGATAGAGAATCCATGGGGAGCGCATTAGGAGGAATTTCTTAAAATTGCCACAGTAACTATTCTTATCTGTTAATTTCTACCAGAATAATAAGACTGGTGTATGGCAAATAATAATTAACTCCTTAAATTATTTTTAAAGAGTAAATATTTCTTTATTATTTAATGGTATGCTAGTCATTCACGTTGCCTTCAAATTTGGATAGTCATTGCAGCAGTAAACCAGTAAAATGTCAAATACAGATTCAGTTAAACCATCTGAGGCTCCACAACTATGCTGAATTGCTGCCTAATTTGGGGAATTAAGATAAAACAGGCTGGTCTCACTGTTTCCTAGCCTTTCATAATTAGATAATTCACACAAAATGCAAGCTTGATCCAGCCTCAGAGGCTGGTGAGCCAAGTCCTGAGGTGCATGCTAAAGTTTTGAAGAGACACAAACATGGAGACAGATGCAGTTGGAGACTTAGATATAATGAACTCAAATTGATCCGCTGCAGTGGGTTAAACTCACTGCTAGGGATGTGTGACAGTCTGTCCTTCTGACACATGCCAGCCCAGACACTGGCACCCACTTTCCAATGCAAGTACCAGCCACAGATTTCAAAGGTTTGATGTCACCTGATGCTAGGGATTGTTGGGAGTAGTCTCGTGGGTATAAAGACATAGCTAGTCTATGAGCAATATTGAAGCCGTTGGTGCTTAAGAACTGCACAGTTCACAAGTCAGCTCCTCGGATGCTTTTTTAAGTCTATGTTATCAAAGAATTCCTGAACACTTGCCCAGCCAAGATAACATGGGGCATCAGACAGTAGTGTTGTATGGTTCTTTCAGTCCAGCACCCCTCATAATAGGCATGAAGGGTTGAGATAGAGGCCTCTCCCTCTCCTGTCTGATAGCCTCTATGCCAAGTGAAAGAGACAGTACACATGCTGCATCTACCTCCTGGCCCAAGTGGATTTATGGAATTTACTGGGGCTGTTTTTCCATTTAGGAGGCAGCATCCAAAATTTTACTATCCACAGAGAAAAGTGAAGTCATCCGTCTTGGCAGTTTGGCTGGAGTGAGGATGGTGTGGACAGGCAAGAATGATTGTGGGTATTAAGTCTGAGAAACACCCACAGTGGTTTTACATGGTCTGTGTTAAATTCCTCACATGTTACAAGCATAACTCCTGAGTATTTCTCACTGTAGAAAAGGAAGAAAAGCATGAGAAGACTACTTAGAATAATTAGAACAATGATAAGAGTGTATTAGCCTTTCAGTTTAAGCTACTGCCACAGGCATACATGGGTGACCATGTCTAGAAACTCACTAATTCTATATTAAGGAGATTAGTTTTCTAAGCCCTAACCCCAGAAACACAGGAAAACAAGAACCAGGTTTCATTGTTTTCAGTGGGAAAATAAATGACTCTAGACCAATGGAGATGGACCTGCACAGAAAAGAGTTAACATAGCCACCAACCCAGACTTTGAGCTTAGAGGGATTTGCTTCCCACTTGCCTATTGGTTGGCATTTAGAAATTGTGTTTCAAGAATTTCCAGGATGATAAGAAAAGTTGGCTCTGTATGCCCAAACTATTTATGGAAACAATACCAAAAAGAATGAACTCAGAATTCCCCTAAAATGTAAGGGGGGAGGGTAATTAAATAAAAAAAAATAAGAGATAATAGATGAGATAGTCAAAGTTAAACCTAAGAGATCATATCCAGAGGATAGAAATTCCAACACAGCGAGGGAGGGGCATAGAGACCATGTAACAAAGCCATCAAGAAATTTTCTAAGACAAGAAAAAAAATCAATTTATAAGTTAAAATAGTTTTCCAAAATAACCCATACATAGGTAGCTGATCAGCTAATGTTGCACTTCTCAGCTGTGTCACTGGAAGATAAAAGCACAGAGAATGGTCCTTTCTGAAGGATATTCATTCTCGACCTAAAATCTCCTCCAATATCTTAATACATGTAGATTGTTTGCATATAGATTAACGCCTGTAGATGTTACGTGAGGGTAAGGAAGCATGAGATGTTTGTCTTGAAGGCATCCTTACTTAAGAATGCCACTACAGGGTTTACTGCAGGAAAAAGCCATAAGAAAAATGATGACTTCCTCAACAAGAAATAAAAAAAGAAAGGGAAGCCTAGCACAGAAATGCAAAGTGTCCAGCATAGCTATGCTTGCTTTTCTGTTGGTTTTCTCTGAGAATTTCATACATGAATATGTTTGTCTAATCTACCCCAACTTCCTCCCCTTCACTTTCTCCCCCCCCCCCCCCCCCCCCGTCTCCCCACCACATTTCCCTCCAAATTGTGTATGCTCCTTTTTTAGAGGGCCTGTTGTATCCACGTCGTGTTTGGTACATAAGTGTGAGTGTAAGACCATCTACAGGAACATGAGTAGCTTCTCATGGGTCACATCCCTGAATGAAACTGACTCCTTCCCCCAGCAGCCATCAATTGCCCATAGTTGCTCAGACAGGGGTAGGATTTCATTAGCTTCTCTGTCACCCCTGCTAGGATTTTGACTGTCTTGATCTTGTGCAGGTCTTGTGTGCACAGCCCCATCCATGGGAGTTCATGAGTCCAATGCTGGTGTTGTGTCCTGAAAGTGGCTTAGCTCTTGTTTTTTTATTTGATTAATTTACAATTTTACAGTATGGTCATAAGTAGGTACCTTATGTTGGTAGTTTTCTCCTAGTGAAATAACCTTTACTGCTAATTGGAGGAATTGGGACACAGGACTGCCTTGAAGGTCAACTATTTGCTCCTCATTCAATATCCATAGTATTTATGGCAAAGTAATAAGTAAATGTGCCAGGCACATTTTTATCACCCATGACAGTGTGTCTCTCTTTATAGATCTTCAAATCTACTCTCTACTGAGCTCCCAAACCTCCCAACCCATGGTTATATGTAGTCATGAAAGGATAGAGGAGAAACTGAGAAATGTCATAGATTAACAGGGGGACCAGAGGAGGAAAGCTACATGCTGGGCATCATTTCCTGTGCTCTGTGGATACTCCTCCACTCCTATACTTGAATCTTCTCCCAAGGCTTCTAGTATTCATTAATCTCAAACTAAATCATCTGGAGTCTAAAGAGCACATTCTGGTTCTAAGGTTTAAATAGAAGAGCTAAACTAACAACAAGATAAACAGCATTGTGAGTAACTTACTAAGAAAAAGGAAGATGCCATTTTAGGAAGTTGCCATGGTTTTTCACATGCAATTTTATTTTCTCATTTTCATTGTCTATACAGCAGAAACCACCAGTTTCATTTGAAGGTGACTTGAAAACTAAGTGTCTGTTAAGTGACAGTTTAGCATAAGTATAGTTTTGATTTTGTGAAAGAACTTTGAATGTCTTAGGCCCCAAAGTTTTGAAGACCTGTGGCATGTTGTAAAAGGAGTCTCCCTGAGCTGGCTGTGTGCTGCACGGATAAGACATACTGTGCATTCTCTCCTCCAGGAGTACCAGCCTTGTAACACCAATGCATGCCCAGAGTTGAAGAAGACCACACCGTGGACTCCCTGGACACCTGTCAACATCTCGGACAATGGTGGTCACTATGAGCAGCGGTTCCGATACACATGTAAAGCTCGCCTGCCAGATCCAAATTTGCTGGAAGTGGGAAGACAGAGGATTGAAATGCGGTACTGTTCCAGCGATGGGACCAGCGGCTGCTCCACAGATGGTAAGGAAGTTCTATGAGACTGGCCACTTAATGGAAAGCCTTTGTCCTTGTCTCTAAGGAAATAGAAAAATCGTGGGAGTCTCTGTTCAAACTTTGTTGTGCCTATGGTAGATCCAAAATAGTTTGTGTGAGGTTTATTTAATATAAGAGAATATGTTGAAAAGAGTAGCCGTCACAAAAATAGTAGCTGAAAATTAGATTCCCCCCTTTTAAAAACCTTAAAGTAGCCAGGCAGTGGTAGCACATGCCTTTAATCCCAGCACTTGGGAGGCAGAGGCAGGCGGATCTCTAAGAGTTCAAGGACAGCTTGGTCTACAGAGTGAGTTCCAGGAAAGCCAAAGCTGTTACACTGAGAAACCCTATCTTGGAAGAAAAAAAAAAAAAAAGTCCTGAAGTAACCAAAGACAGTAGAAGTACATTTCTTTATTTATATCTAAAGTGATTATTTTTCTGTTAAATAGCACATTGGATCCAATTATGCTAATAGTGCTTTAACCTAGTGGTTTTGTGCTGTGGGATGTCCTGTAACCATGAGCCACATGGCAAAGTATAAATTAATAGAAATGAGTTAATTTAAGATAGAAGAACTAGATAACAAGAAGCCTACCACGGCCATATAGTTTGTAAGCAATATAAGTCTCTGTGTGTTGGGTCTCGGTTGGGTCTGAGCGGCTGCAGGACTGGTGGGTGAGAGAGATCTGTCCTGACCGTGGCCAGGCAGGGCTGGAGAAAACTTCAGCAACAGTTTTGTGAATGTTTTGGAGAGCCAAGGCAGATGCAGCCCCATCCTCTGCCTGGCCTGGACACTGCCCATGGTCTGTCAGGCAGTTCTCTCCCTGGACTTCCTGCTGGAATGGTTGAGCCTTTTCCCCAAGCTTCACTATTTGCTTTGTTCTTCCTTTAAAAAAAAATACTTTTATCTGATTGCACAAAATACATTCTGGCTCTTAAAAGGAAAGAGACACTCATAGAGGAGTTCCCACAGGATGGCTTCATGAGAAGGGCAGTTACATCAGTGACAGAACATTCATAAGCATTACTCAGCACTGTGATTGTGATCGTCCTTGATTCTCCCAACGTGAGTGTTGGTGCTCCTAGATTGGTGTTCAGACACAGGAAGGGTCAGATAGGTCACATTTATTTATCCCAGTCAAGCTCTAAGGGATGGGCTGCACTGCTCTCTGGTCACAGATACCCATGCCTTCTCTGGGTGTGGATAGCCTGCCTGGATACCTGATGAATAACAATTCTTGTAGAGCAGCATGCACTTCCAAAACACTCCCCTACATCCTCTATATTTTCTGACACATCTCAGACTGCTGATACGTACAGTTCAACAATACATAGCCCATTGCTTCTTAAAAGGGACACAGTCTACTCTGATGAAGGGTCTTATGAAAATAAATGTACAACTTAGAACTAAAGCCATCACTTGGAAGAGGAGCAGCAGAGAACAGTCACTCTTGCTCTTTTTATAAAAACCTGCTGTTACTCAAAGAAAAGATTTACTTGGAAATTCCCAGACAGGAGAACAGGAGACCCAGCTGGAAAATGTACATTCTATAAAGGGCAATCTTATCATTTTAATCAAGATTTTGAGATAGAATATGAGAATTCAAAGATGAATTTCAGATATTATTTCAATTTTTTCCCATTATATCCTATATGACTATCTTAATTATATCCCATATATTGTCTTAAATACAGCTATGCCCTATAAAGTCTAAATGGGAAACACATATCCTAAAATATTATTATTCATCTTAAATTCATGTTTAATTGGTCTTCCTTCATTTCACTTGTTGGGATGATGACCTTTTCATGAATTTACTTACACCATTTTTCTGTATGGGCCATGACATTTATTTATGGTGCCCTCAAAGTGAAATGTAATGAAAATGAAGCATGGTATATCTTTAAAATTGACTTTATTTTCCTCCCTTAATGCATATTTTTATTCTTTCCATTCTCAGATACATATAACACCAAAGCTAGTATGTTTTAAATATTAATAGTATATATATATATATTATTCATGAAAATATGTTTTAAAAAATGATTTTATAAAAATTTATAAATTTTTGTAAAAGTACATTATACAACGATAGCCTATATTTTATTAAAACTGCAAGCATTGCCCATGGTGTAAAGAAATGTAAACAGTCTATGTTTTGATGGTTCTGAGTTCTGATGATCATCCTCACATCGTGTTATTGATGTCTTGAAAACTGAAAATTGAACACATGTGCTTCTGAACACAGAAAAGGAGCGTTGCCTACCATTGTTTCTTTATTGATAACCCACAAAACACTGGCCCGTTTCAAAAAGCCACTCCTAATGCCTTATCTTAGAAGACCATCCTGCCTGCATGGCACCAAACAAGAAGCTTGCCCAGGAATGGCTGGGGTGTTGGTGTTTGCTTGCTTGTGAGAACAATTGCCTACCACATGACCCGTGGTTGGTGAAAACATCACTATTCGTGAGACAATGACTGCATGGGTTTAATATTGTAAGTCGGGCTGCATCTTCTTCACACAAATTTTGACTGAGTCTGATTAAGTAAGTAAAAATGCCCAGAGCAGGTCTGATATGCAAGGAGTCTTCAAAAACAATTCACATATTCTTATAACGCTTGTCCATCCTCACCCCACCACTACCAGCACCCCTAATCCCTACTGTTCCATTTTGTTAGCAAGCATACGTGCAACATCTTAGGCAAGCTTATTCAGGGATGGGATCTGTGCAAGCTCTCTGGAGCAAACTGTTGTCTTCATGGTCTGTGATCCAAGAGGGATTAACTTTGATCCTGTTACAGCATGAATTCACACTGAAAAGGTTAACTTTGAAGGCACAGGTCTAAGACAAATATCTTTCCTGTAGCCCCAGTCCCATGGTTCATGAGGACAGTTTGCAGTAGAATTCCTAAAGAAAGTGAACCGGGGGCATTCTTTAGCGTCCTCTACAGAAGAGAGAAGAATCACTGACGTGAACTTGCTGGTTGCAAATGTGTTGCCACATTCAGATGGAGTACCACCTGCATCCTAATTAGACAGTAACTACAGGAAAGAAGCATGAGTTCTAGGAGGCTGCCATTCAGCTACAGTGGGTTTGGGGCCTTTGAAGTATGAAAAGGGTTCAGTTGACTACTAGGGTAATTCTGGACTTAAAGCGAACAGCCTACACTGCAGAACCACACTTTGGGTTTCCTTGGCAGGTCTTTCTGGAGACTTTCTACGAGCTGGGAGATACTCTGCCCACACAGTCAACGGGGCATGGTCAGCATGGACTTCCTGGTCACAGTGCAGCCGCGACTGCAGCAGAGGCATTCGGAACCGGAAGCGTGTTTGCAACAACCCAGAACCCAAATATGGGGGCATGCCCTGCCTTGGCCCATCCCTGGAGTTCCAGGAATGCAACATTTTACCCTGCCCAGGTAAGTGGATCACAGTGTGAAAAAGACTGGGAAAACTGTGTGTTTGCAGCCTTTAATAACTGAAAGCCAGTGGAAGCCGCTGGAGACCTCCCTCACTTTGTCTTCTTTGGGGTTATTAGTCTGTGATGAAACACCATGACCAAAATAACACGCGGAAGAACAGGTTTATTTCACTCATAATTCCATATAACAGATTATCATCAAAAGTTGCAGTGACAGGAACTCAAACAGGGCAGGAACCTGGAAGCAGGAGCTGTTGCAGAGGCCATGGAGGGGTGGTACCTCCTGGCCTACTCCCTCTGGCTTGAAAAGCTTGCCTTCTGTAAAACTTAGGACCACCAGCTCAGGGATAGCACCACCCATTATAGGCTGCGCCCTCCCCTATCCATCACTAGTGAAGACAATGCCCTACAGGCTTGTCTGTAGCCAGAATTTATGGAGACATTTTCTCAAATGAGGCTCCCTCCTCTCAGATGACTTTAGCTTGTATAAAGCTGACATAAAACAATACAACACATACTCAGATCTTGTGGTCTAAGCCCTGTCACTAGTTGGAAAAAATTTTATGTGTTGTCCCCAAAATGAGTGTTAGACACTTTCAGGATGCAGATAGAACCAACCCCTTCAATATGACCTCTGCCAAGTCCATACAGTCATGGCTGCCACAGTGCCATACCAGGGACACCAGCCTGCTGTGGATGTCATTCTGTATAAATAAAACACTGATTGGCCAGTGGCCAGGCAGGAAGTATAGGCGGGACAAGGAGAGAGGAGAATTCTGGGAAGTGGAAGGCTGGGTCAGAGAGACACTGCCAGCCGCCACCATGACAAGCAGCATGTGAAGATGCCGGTAAGCCACGAGCCACGTGGCAAGGTATAGATTTATAGAAATGGATTAATTTAAGCTATAAGAACAGTTAGCAAGAAGCCTGCCACGGCCATACAGTTTGTAAGCAATATAAGTCTCTGTGTGTTTACTTGGTTGGGTCTGAGCAGCTGTGGGACTGGAGGATGACAAATTTGTCAGGAAAACTCTAGCTACAAGTGTCGCCCAATGTGGGGCTCAGACCCACGACCCTGAGATTAAGAGTCTCATGCTCTACCGACTGAGCTAGTTCCCAGTTCCATCTCGCCTATTGCATAGAGGGGCCCACCCCATGAATGAAACCCTCTAAGGACAGATTTCTCTTCTGGCCACTAATAGAGCTGTGTGTCACCTGACTGTCTAGTCTCAGGCTCTTTAACACAAAGTCTTAAAGCGATCATAACCTTGTCCTGTGTACACCACCTTTGCCTTATGCCTGAGTAGAAGCCCCAGGAGTTCTGATCAGGCTCACACACCGTAGTGATCTCAGCTATTGCACAGGCATGGCACACCTAGAAATACCTGTGGATAGTTGTCAGATGATGAAGGAACAAAGCACTGGAAAATTGGTCTTCCTTCCACAGAGAACACCATTGATTTGTACATTACAAATAGTATAAATAAAATTTTCCCATATGGGCTGCCAGTGCTCCCCCTAAGAGCCATAGACTATCTGACAGAAACCCAATAACAGGCATATATATTTTTATGATATATATATCATAAATAATGTCAGCCTAGTACAGTCACTGATTCCTGGTTTTGTGCTATGTTGCCATGCAGTGGCCACATCAGCTGAAGACATATAAACTAGAATCATAATAAGTAAACCAACCAGGGTACTGTGAGCCTAGTATTGAGGGGTAGGAAGGAGTTTATCAAATTGGCAAGCAGGAATGAGAAATCCTGTGTAGGAAAAACTTTTTCCAAATATTAGATACATTGGTTTTAAGAGAATAAAAATCTTAGCATCTATTCCTGCAAATACATACAACTTTCTAAATTATTTGAATAATAAACTGTCTTGTAAGAGTTTAATAAGCATTTGGTAGGGAAAGGATAGGTGGATGGATAAATATTAAATGGAAGGATAGATGGATGTCTAGGTTATCTTTGAGTAGATGGATGGATAAATGATAGATGAGTAGACAGATGGTAATGGATTGGTAAATATGTAGGTAAAGTTAAAATCAAGGTCCCAGCTTTGTTTTGATGCTTTTCCTTTTATAAATAACTTTTTTTTAATTTTTGAGATTATAAGATAATTATTCCATTACCCCCTTCTCTCCCCTCCCTTCAAGCCCTCTCATGTACCCATTGCTCTCTTTCAAATCATAGCCACCTTTTTTAAAATTTTATTGAATACGTTCATAAATACAACCTGCCCGGTATGTATGCTACTTGTATGTATGTTTTCTGGGCTGGCCATTTGGTATTGGACCACCAGTTGGTGTGCTCTTCTCTGTGGAAAACTGTCTCTACTGTTTCCAGCATTGATTTGCCTGCAGTTCTTTGTGTAAAATGGAGGACTCTTGAGCTTCCCTCCTTACACATTAAAAATGGTGTCATCCTCGTTCAAGTCATGTTTATGCAGCCATGTTGGTGAGATTTTATGGATGTAGTTTCTGACATTATTAGGAGACACAAAATTCCCCAACCTCACACTTAACTTCCTGATCCTTTTGCTCTTACAGCCTTTGTTCCTCCTCTCTCACAATTCTACCTGAGCCTTGAGTACAAAGTTACATGGTAGATGTTATCCGTCATGACTGAGCTCCACAGTTCTATACTTTGATCCCTTGTGGTTTTCTGTAATAGTGTCTGTCTGTCTGTCTGTCTGTTACAAAGAGAAATTTCCTAGATGAGGGCACTACACTTATCTATGGCTATAAGTATAACTAGTTAGAATATAGTTGGGAACTATGCTGGTTTGGTAAACCAGTTGCAGTTGTACTAGTGGCAGTTGTATGTTCTTCAGGATCCCTGACTTCACTAGCCCTGGGTAGCTGGCTAGCTTTCCAATCCTAACCATGATTTTCCTCTTACTGAGTCATCCTGAAATCCAATTAGAGAGCTTTTGGCAACTGCTAAAGTATGTGTACCACTACTGCACCTGTAGGGTTACAGAATCATGATGTTCATTGTTATGGTTCATAGGCATCATAGGTGGTAGGACTACTGGTTGCTTGTCTCCTTTGGAAATGTTTATTGTACCTTCTGGGTATCATACAAACTAGTCCTCAGGGAGCAGACTTTTGGATCACATCAGCTCAGGTCCTGTGGGCCCTGTGTCTGAAGTAAATGTGTATTTTCAGAAATAGCAATTTACCTTACACCTCTGGATGGCAACCAGGGACAACAATAGTCTAGAATGTTTTGGGATTCTCTTGGACAACCTGACCAACAACTCAAAAGAGAGATGTTTAGGTCTGTTAATGGGTTTCTGTTAGATAGTGTATGGCTCTTTCAGGGAGCATTGTCAGCCCATATGGGAAATTTTTATTTATACTATACGCATACATACTTACATGTATTATAGGTATTTGTAGGTATATATCTAAGAGTTATGATTCCTTATGAGTTTTCAGACATTTTCCTATTGTCTTCCTGCTGTATTTAGCTCTGTCCCCTCTCCCTAGTTAAAGCCCCCATTTCCCCCACTCTCCTCAGATTGCTTGATTCTAGATTCCTCTCTCTTGCTCTTCATCACCACCACTCCACAATGGCCCCCCTTTCCCCTTCTGGTTTCTATAGTTACTCCAGGTTATATACTCACATCTGGCAATGTGTAGTTAAGAACATCAGATGAGAGACAACATGCAACGTTGTCTTTCTAGGTGTTGGTCACACCACGCAACCTGAACTTCTCTAGTTCCTTCCATTTTCCTGTAACAATGATATTCAATGGTGTCTCTGCTCCTCCAGTTGTGCTCTTCCCATGAGGCCTTTATGCCTGAATTTCTCCGGCCTCAGGCTATTCCTCTTCAGACTACACAACTTTCCCAGTTAAACCGAGGCTGAGATGCTGGGAAAGGTCGAGGAGTTGTTCTTTCCCACAGCCCATGTAGGAAAATTCCTCCCCCGGTGTTTGGAGGCAGCGTGGGCGATATCACTAGATTTGAATCAGAGCTGTGAACTGGAGCCAAGGAGAATGATATGGGAATGCCAAGTTCCCTCCATCACCCTGTCTTCTCTAGACTCCAAACTTAATTTCTCGGGTCCATTAGTAGCCCATGTGGAGTCCTAGAGATGTTTGGATGTGATCCTGGTCCCTAAGGGTAAATGTTTCTTGTCCATTTTTAGGACACTCTGATAGCATCATCTGTGAGTAGTTTTAGTTTTATTTTTGTTGACTTGCTGTTGAGCCAGGATTATGTGTACATGACCTGAATATCTTAAAATAACTCTGTCCTCATTTTCTTTTACAAGCCAAAATTCCTTTGCAGAGTTCTCCATGTCTTTGCCCAAGGGATTAGAACATTCAAGGTTGAATGTGTGAGCACCAACTTTATCTTTTTTTTTCTGAAGGAATTTTTTACTCATTTTTATATACCAATGACAGATCCCCCTCTCTTCCCTCCTCCCGCCCATCTCCCAGCCTTAATTTCCTCACCCCATCCTCCATCCCCTCCTCCAAAAAGGTAAGACAGAGCCTGCTACATTCAGATGAGGCAGGTTCAGCCCCCCCCTCCACACACACACATCAAGGCTGTGCAAGGTGAATACTCAACTTTATCTTTTACCGCCCATAAAATTCCTAAAAATGTGACAACCTGTAACTCAGCTATGAGTTGGTAGGAAGTCCCCCTACACTGTGGAGGTTGAACTATATGTCCAAAAGAATCCATATATTTAGGGTAATTTTTACATAATTTAGAGCATATTATTCTATAAAAACTGATGTTTTAACTGTACTAGGTTCCTCGTGAATGATTACAAAAAACATGATCATTTTTTAAATGTTCTCAGAGATTGCAAACAGATCAATGGGTCACAGCACTTGGTATATGAGCATGAGGATTTGCATTTGAATTCTCAGCATCCACATATATGGGCAAGTCTGCATGTGCCTGTAAAAACAACATTGAGAGCAACAATAGGAGATCCCAAGAGCTCTCTGGACAGTAAGCCTAGCCAACATGGTAATCTGGTTCAAAAAGATAAAAGACTTTATCTCAAGGCCATAAGACAGAGAGAGTATGATAGTAGGAGGCACCCAATTTCCTACTCTGGCCTTTGTGTGCATGGCCATGAGGGTTCAGCCAGGGTGAGGATAGAGCTGAGCAATGTAGTGCTTGTCTCAAATTCTGGAGGCTCTGGTTCTATCTGTGGCACTAACATAAGTAAATAATAGTAAAATCAAGTGCATACTAAAATGATTATTCTTCACCTTCTGAACCTGCTCCTGCATAATTTATCTCAACACTGAGAGCCACATGATGGTTTCTGATCATAACTTTTTTTTCCTGGCACATTTGATGTAGCAGTAAAGACTCCGGACTGTAGACCTTGCCTGGAAAAGCTAGAGACAACAGATGGTTCTTTGTTGCTATGTGTATTCAAATAAGATGAAAGCAACTCAAAGTTGTACTTAGACACCAATAAAACCCAGCACAATAAACATAAGTTCTTTTGATCCGATTTATCTCAGCAGGTTCCTTTTGCTTTTCTTCTGTAAACAACAAGGCCCAGGGAAAAGGAACACTGAGAATATGATGGAAGGGCACAGTGAATCAAACTGGGGGCTCTGGGACTCTGGCAGGTGTGTCTTCTCCAGAGAACAATACAGAAACCTCTGGTACTCAGAGGACACTGTGCTTTCTAGCTGCAATACCCTTGGACCTCCACAGGGGGAGACAGAGAGTAGAAGAGACTTCTACTCAATGCTCCTTTAGAGGAAAAAAAGCCCTGCTGCTTGGAGGTCCAGGCTTCAGCATGCCGGGGAATCAGCACCACATATTCCCATGAACTGACAGACTGTAAATGCTCCACTCTGTCCCCTGACCACCCACAGTGGGATTGACACTTGGGGGTTAGTTATGCAGCTTTATCTTGCTCTCCTTCATCAGTGGTAACTGTATTCTGTTTTTATCTTATTGTAGCAGTTGAGTATTTAACTAGAATTACAAGAGCAATGATTTTCTATCCTTGTCCATTGAACTATTTAATGTATGAATTTCATTTCAACAAAAAACGGTTCTCTGTCACTGATTGCTTTCTTTCCTTGGAAGAAATAAGGATCTAAACTTCAGGGTGTTTGATCTTCTCATGAACCAGTCTTACTTAGGATACATTAAATGGTGATTCAAGCCCTGGGCAGAATCCAGCATAGATGACAGGAATTATGTGAACTGTTGGAATGTCTGTTGCCGGAAGTATTGATTCTTAGGGTGCTTCATATTAATTATTACAGCACATGACTCATGGTTCTGAAACTAGACTTTTCAAGTCACATACTTTGAAAGTCTGTGCTGTGCTGGTGCTTAGAAATTGTGTTTAGAAATATTTTCTGATGGACAAACAGGGAAGTAGAAAGTGTTAGAAGGATTCATCAAATCTGTAGCTTCTACTGAGTAGGGAACCTCAGATGTCCCCACACCATGAGTAGTTTCTATTTTTTTTTTTTTTTTTTTTTTTTGGTTTTTTGAGACAGAGTTTCTCTGTGTAGCTTTGCACCTTTCCTGGAACTCGCTTTGGAGACCAGGCTGGCCTCGAACTCACGGAGATCCTCCTGCCTCTGCCTCCCAAGTGCTGGGATTAAAGGCGTGCGCCACCACTGCCCGGTGAGTAGTTTCTTGCTGTGTGTCCTGCTGTCTTCTACGTGGCATATCCTACCTCTAGCTGTATCATATTGGTCTGGTGGGGACCTCAGACATGCTATGTTTTTTTGTGTTCTTTCACAGTGGATGGTATGTGGTCTTGTTGGTCATCCTGGTCAAAATGCTCAGCAACCTGCGGTGGTGGACACTACATGAGAACCCGCTCGTGTACGAATCCAGCCCCAGCCTATGGAGGGGACATCTGCCTAGGACTGCACACAGAGGAGGCGCTCTGCAACACACAGACCTGTCCAGGTATATATGTCCTTGGCGACTGTATAGCCTTAGTGCAGACTCACCTTTCTTAATTAGGAATGCAAGTCACAGTAAATACTGGAAATAGAGGAATGGACGGCGGGTCAATCTCACACTGTTACCCCTGATGTGATTTAGTGGCACTTTGTTCTACAGTGAAGTAGTTTTCATATTGTACTCTTTTCATCACAAATGGGAAAGGGCACCCATGTTGGAGCATCGATACTACCTACCTAGGAAATATACCCAACTCACTTTGACCTTACTAAGTAACACAGATGACTCTCACATAGCACCTTACTTGCTTTGTTGGAGGAGAGAGAAGATTGGAAGAAGTGGAAAGCAAGAAACCCTTGTAGAACCCCCACCCTGGTGTGTAGGGAGAATGTCTTGTGGCTCCTTGTTTCCGAGCTTATCCTGGCCCAGCACATGTTGCATGCTTGAAAATAGCCTAGAAATGTCCCAGGGGAACACTGGGCATTGTGGGAGGACACTTGACTCAGGGCAAGGGCTATACTCAAAGGCAGCGCAGTGAAAATACAAGGCATGAAGTCCAGTCAGCTATCAGAGGACCAAAGCAAAGCAAGCAACAGAGGGTGGTGATAGGAGGAAGTGTGCCTCTTCAGGACTGTGGACGGGGAGAGCTCTAAACCCGTGGTTGATGTAAGATGTACCAGACAACCTTTTACCAAAGAGGTAACCTGGCATTCTGACACACCCCTCATGGGATGAAAATGAATTACCTTTCTACATTTAACTTTAACAGTGAAATCCTTTAGCAGTGTGCATGCATGCACAGACCTTTCTAGAAAGTTGCATCTATTTTAAAAGGGCCTCAAAAACCAAATTCTCATGATCATTCCAAAAAAAATCAGTCTTTTATGTCTTCAAGAGAAAAAGCCATTCCATTTGTGTGGATCAATGCACGGCTTGAATTTCTAAATTCTAACAAAAAATAATAAAATAAAAAAGGAAGATGTTCTCCTTTTATGGGTGATTAATAATATGTAGAGTTCATTCTTTGACTTGATATATGAGTCCTATCCCTATGTGTGAACATCTCTACACCTGGATGGATTGAAAAGCATTCCAACAAGTCCTCCATCTTCGGGCAGATGTGTCCTGCCACTGCTCATCCTTCTGCCTTGACCAAGGATATCGGAATTGACTTTATCCACGTCAGTAGGCCTGGAGGGAAATGAACTCTGATTGGCTGGCTTGGCATTGGCATGGTGACTTTACAAAGTTGGTTTATTGCAAAAGAAAGGTGCTTTAAACTTTCATTCTGAAGCCAGGGATTTCCGCATGTGGTGCTAGCTAGCATGCAACCCCGGGGGAAATGTCCAGCAAATCATCTGAGGACCTTTTTGTAGGAGGGCTTTCTATGTAGGAAATGGTGCCTGAACTGATGATTTCTGATTCACAGAGCTCATGTTTGTCTCAAGAATTAGCTAGTTGGCTATTTTAAATAAAAATATTCACAGAATTATGATGTTATGGGACTTAGAACATTTACTTTAAATACATTATATCTATATATATTAAAATGTTTAACTCTTTTACTCATTCTTTTGTGGATTTATTTACTGGATTGGTAAAAAGCTATGACGACATCTTACTTATGCACAGAACCATTAAAAACACAATATAAAAGCCTAAAGCACAGCCTGACTTGACTGTGATTGGTTGATATCATCAGGTAACCTCACCTCTCCCCCTCTTCTGGTCTCTGTAGAAAGCTGGTCATTGTGGTCAGACTGGTCTGTGTGCGATGCCTCTGGTATCCAGGTCCGTGCTCGACAGTGTATTCTTCTGTTTCCTGTGGGCAGCCAGTGTTCCGGAAATACCACAGAGAGTCGGTCATGCGTGTTTGACTCTAATTTCATCCCAGGTAAGGGCAGAGATGTTTATCAGTGTGAACAGAGTCATTCCAATATACAGAGAGGAAATGACCCATTGGGTCAGACTTTTATCTGCTCTTGAGGCTGCCTTTGCTGAATTAAAAATGATCCTATCAACTGTTGTGGTTTCAAGGTGACAGGAATATAGATTCACAGGTGACTGCAAATTAGATTGGAATTTGGCACTATATCTTATATAAATCAATTATATAATTGATGCTAATGTTGTGTGAGGATTTGCTACAAAAATTGAAAACTGATGGCTTGTTTTAATATCAGTGTAAATACTTTACTATGACAATGTTGTGTATTTGCACAGAGAAGAGAGTCATTGTCTTCATGTAACTCTCAATATACTAGGGAACATCGATGTCTGTCATTAATGTTGCCTTGAAAAAAGGGTTGGAAGTTCCTCTTGCCACAGGCTTTTTATTGGAAGTCAACATTTAGTTATCACAGGGGACAAACATTTGTTGCAATGGCCCAGTAGGGTGGCATTGTACTTATGCATAAGCCCCCGAAACACAATCCTCCTGCATCTATGGGACATTATATGGACTAAAACAAAGACTAAACTATTGTGAAGAAATAATGGGATTAAATTATAGAAGCACAGTTTATTCATTTCTTTTGATTTGTGGAAAGAACAGTAATATTTTACACAGGACTGATAGCTTTAGCCTTAGAAGGCACCTCAACCACATACGGCCTATGAGTGTTGTTATTTTTTGTTTAACATACTTTCAGTTTTTCTTATGTAATGAAAAACCAGTGTAGGAGAGTCTGGCCTTCCTAAACACCTGGGGTGTTAACACACTCGGAAGACCTGCCATCTCATTCACATCCTCCTGGTCTATTTCACATGTGGCACAAGAAAGTGAATGCCTAGGCTTCTGAGTAGAGTTTTCCTTGATCTCTGGTGATTCAACCTTCAGTTCATAAAGAATGCTGCACCAGAAAAACAACACAGGGCAATGTTATTGGGGGTCCCTAGCTGATGAGACATGTCATAACAGAAATTAGTACTTGCTCTTGTTTCAAGCCCAAGGTACCATGGCATTTTCTTCTTTGGTATTGAATACCATCCCCTCCTAGTGAGGATGACATAGTCAGATCCACCACAGGTTTATTAAAACAAAGGAACAGTCAACACTTCTGATAATTAACCAAGCTTTTGAACCTTAGATTCATGTTGAATTCAAAATCAATGAATGAAATGATTGTAATGAAGCATGGATATAAACTTCCCTCCCACCTCCTTTGTGCATAGTGATTGGATTTTTGTTTTTCCAGAAGTGTCTGTGGCAAGATCCAGCAGCGTAGAAGAGAAAAGATGTGGAGGTGAGTTCTCCTGTTTAATGGAGCTCTTGTTGGAACTCTGACATATTGTAACCTTTCTCTTCCCATGGTGTTCTGCAGCTGGACATGGGTGGCTGGGCAGGGAAGCCCCTGAGTACCCCCTCATATTGGTCATGATATACCAGACTCCCCACTAAACACTTTTAGGGACAGATGTGTCCTATCAGCATTTCACAACACTGATAGATGTTTGTGTGAGGCACTTGGAGATAGGCTTTGGAAGTCAACAACTTCAGATCTAAGATGGGAGAGTCAGGCCATGTGCTAATACTGTCCAACCACTGTAGGCTCTGTCCAGAACCAGCCTCTCTAGTGATGCCATCATCAGACATGAGACAAAGGAGTCAGCTTGTCACATTTTGCTGCCAGCTAAGTGAAGAAAAACAATTTTCAGAGATTTTTATATTGGCGATTGTACTAAAAGAATAGTAAGCATCAGTTTTTATCTATATTATATAGGTGGGGACCATGAAACTCAATGAGGTGAGGCTACTGGCACAAATCTTTATAGGTCATGAGTAAAGGATTCAGGGATAGAATCCTGGCAAAAGAATGCAACAGAGGTTTTACATTGAAAACATCATGGGAAAAGGAGCCCAGTAGATTCCTGGGAAACATGTGGGAGGCTTCTACAGCAACCCTGTGTGGGTCATACTCTTGGTCAGCACCAGGATTTAGACCAGACTGTGTGCCAACCTTAAGGAACTGCAGGTTAGGAATGCAGCTGTGCAGAAATTGTGTTCTGTCTTCAGAGAGGTCAAGATAGACCTGAGGGTCACCTGGGTGGTACATCAATGGAGTTGACTGGCCATCCATGCTTGCTGCCAGAGTCTTTCAACTTTTTATTCCTCTGGCTAGAGAGCTGGGTCTGTGCAAGTCCTTTAAGGGCTTTGAGCAAATCCAGCATCTAACCTGGTGATGTTATTGGCTAAGTCTCAGAATCTAATTACTCTGCATTGTTAGGAAACTGACTGTTTTAACCTTCAAGCTACTGGCATTGCTGTTCCAGCATAAGTAGGTAAGATGGATCTTAGGCTGGAGCTGATGGGTTTAACATAACTAATTATATAGCATGAATGTTTGGGGAGGTTTAGAGAAACAGTATAGATTTTGTATCTCCGTTGGTTAAAAATCAATCAAACATTGCATAGAAAGCAATTCAATTGAACCGACTGGATGGTTGGTCTCTATTCCATCCTCATTGTCCAAAAACCAAAGGAAAAATGGGCTAATAACAGAAATTAGCTAATAACAGGAATAAGAGAAACATGTCTGCCATTCTGCCACCAAGACAAGTGACCTGAGTTCCATCTCAAGGTCCCATGTAGTGAAAGAACAGAACTGACTCCTTAAGTTGTTGTTTGGCCTCCATGTTTATGTCATGCTACCTGCACATATATATGAGCATGTGAGCATGCACACGCACACACAGCACACCCAAGTAAATCTTAAAAAGACAATGCATATATTTAGGGAAGAGCCACGGTGTACAGAATCGCATGAGATTTAGTAGGTACTATTTTTCCCTTTGCAGAGAATGTGCTCCTATTGAAATCTTTCAGCTTAGCTATTTTTAGTTGCAGGAGACACAAAGTCTGAATAATCTCATCATAAAGATGTCAGCTGGCCACAGCTTCCCCAGGCACCTACAGGAATAATTCATATGACTAATGATGCACATCTGCATGTGGAGACCATTGCACATCTTCCGTATGCAGCAATGAAATATGAGTTATAAGTACAGTAGAGAGTATTTTTATCAGTATGTGGCACCGGCTCAGGGGAGTCCTAACAGCAAAAATAGAGAAAGAAATGAGAGCCAGTGTGTGAAATCAGCCTTGCTTATCATCACTATAGCCTCCATCTTCAGTAAGAACAATACAGTTCTAATGTTCGTTGGTGGAAAGGGTGCAGAACAGTTCGTGCAATAGTCACACACTAAGAGCCCTGCCCGGTCACAGTCTCCATGGCAAAGCAGGAAACACCCAAGGCTTGTGACCTCCCTCTATGATCTTACCAGTGAGCAAATGAGCTAGGAGGTAAAGAATTGAGGTGATTCTTCACTCAGCTGTCAGGAAGCGGCAGGTTCTTGTAGAATGTTCTCAATAGATTATCCAGTCGTTAGGGTTAGGGACTTCTAGGGTAGGAACTTCACTATCTGTTCAGAATCTCAGTGCACTTAGGAGTGTGTGTTGATCATTGCTGACAGTGAGCCCAGTGAGGGAGGTCCATCTCTCCGGGATCTGCATTCTTAGAACAGTGTCCGGGAACAGACAGAAACACAGTACAGAAGGAAACGCAGGGTCAGAGGGCATGTGGCAGATCTTCAACTTCTACTGTGTAACACACAGGTCAGGCCCTAAGGACATGTCTTGTATTTTGATGCTGAGATTCACCTGGGCTTCTTGATCTGGGATTCTGACAGAACCCTAGGGCCCTAGTTCTAGTATCCATTGGTAGAGTAGCAAGTGATCTTTCAACAAGTGTCAGAGCTGTAGGGTGGAGCTTCTGCTGAGTTGTAAGTGTCCTTAGTGAACACAGAGCACAGGGGAGGTGGCCCTGCAGACTCCTAGGGAGTAAGCCAGTAGAGGTCTGTTATAAACAGGTCCTGGGGATTGCAGACAGATCGACTTGTCTCCTCTAGTACTTTGAAGGGCTTCGTCCACAGTGAAGGATGTCACTCCATGTCCAAGTTGAAACTCAGTAGCTCTACCAGAGTCCCACTTGGCTCTGGAGTTGACAGATTATGGGAAACTGCCAGATGGCGTTGCATTTCCTGGTGATGCATGAGGAGACAGCCGGGGATCCTAATGATGCCCCCTGAGCTGTGAGGACATGAGGTTAATTACCTGAACATAGTTAGCCCTTTAGTGCCAGTGCAGACAAGGAGAAAGGAGGACACCTTCTGCTTCACATGACTCTCACTTAGGTCTGCTCTGAGCACTGCAGAAAGGTTGGGAACTTCAACAGAAGTGTTTTCCCAACAAGTATGGAGGTTTCCAGATGGTTGTTTCTTAGACATCCCATCACTCTTGGTGTATTGCCAGGATACCAATCAAATCCCTCCTGTGCTCAAGACACATCATTGCAGCTCACTGTTTGAATATCTCCTACCCATAACTCATGGAAAAAAGCCAAAGAGAATAGATGCCTATTAACTAGACAAGCAATGGGTCAAAAGAAAATCATCTGTGTCCAGCTAGAAGATTATATTTAGTGCCTTTAGCAGAAATCTTTATTTCTTAGATTAAGACTTTTTTTTCTAAGATCACTAAGTGCAAGTTAGAAAAAGTGGTCCACAGGTCATATACAAATTAGAGAGATGGAGGGAAGGAGAGAGGGAGGGAAGGAGGGAGGGAAGGGAGAGGTAGAGAAAGAGGGAGAGAGAATAAGTCTGCATTATCTCTAGAAAGACACAGCCAAAACTAGAGAAAGAAGAGAGACTTCTATCTCCTTCTAATTTTCAAAAGTTTCTATTATTGAACAAAATTTGTATTTGTAAACATTCAATGAACAATACCAGAGTGTATGTAAATAGAAAACAATTTATTTATTTATTTATTTTTTTTTTTTTTTTTTGGTTTTTCGAGACAGGGTTTCTCTGTGTAGCTTTGCGCCTTTCCTGGAACTCACTTGGTAGTCCAGGCTGGCCTCGAACTCACAGAGATCCGCCTGGCTCTGCCTCCCAAGTGCTGGGATTAAAGGCGTGCGCCACCACCGCCCGGCAATAGAAAACAATTTAAATAAACTAAAACAGAGAGGAAGAAACAGCCTGGCTTATTTATAGGAGTGCAGCAACTGAGAGCCCCAAGTGAATTCTCCTTTCACAGGCTCTAGTCATGTTGGATAGATGGATGCTCAGTCTGTTAAGGTCCATAGACACACTGCACATAGAAAACCCACAGACCAGTGGTCACTGTGCTCTTGAAGGCTCTCTGGGGGATTCAGAGGAAAGCAAATGTGTTTCAGTTGCAATACTAACAATGTTCAAGGAATTTGAGGAAATGGTAGTAATTCATAAGAACACTGATTTGAACTAGGCTGCTCAGTATGGAGGAGTTTTTACATGGCCCTGACATTTCCAAGGAAAAAAATCTGTACCTTGGAGTATGCAGCACTTTCTTTTGTCTTTTCTTTCACTGGGGCACTTTGAGAGTCAAGTAGCATGTTCTTCTCGAGTGCAGTATAACATTGGCCCTATTTCACAGAGTTCAACATGTTCCACATGATGGCCGTGGGGCTCAGCAGTTCCATCCTCGGTTGCCTCCTCACCCTGCTTGTCTACACCTACTGCCAGCGGTACCAGCAACAGTCCCATGATGCAACTGTCATCCACCCTGTCTCTCCCGCCGCTCTCAACAGCAGCATCACTAACCACATCAACAAACTGGACAAATACGACTCAGTGGAGGCCATCAAGGTAAGGAATGGACAGTGACAGCTGCAACTAGGTCGGCCACAAAGGCATGTGACACTGGGGCTGCTAGCAAGGTGCAGTAGTAGTGGCACTGGTGATGGACAGGTACCCTGGACCTTCTAGTGCTGTGTGCTCTCTGGAGAGTACAGACAGTCTGTAGGTGTTCCCTGTGGTAGCTGTAGGAAGTCTACAAGTATTGGCTGGATACTCTTGGGGGTGGAGGGAGGGTCTCTGGAGTTTTGTTTTACTTGTTTGCCTATTCCTAATGGAAATAAAAGTTTTAAAAGGAAAACAATGATACATAAAATTCTGAGAGCTAGTAAGTCTTGGACAGTGATTAGCTATGCCTCGTCTGTGCTTCTTGCCTTTGAAGAGAGGTCTTTCAACAAAGAGCCCCCAGCCTAGGACCAAATGAATGACTGAGCAGCAATATCAAGGCCACATTATGACACTCAGATGTCCATGTCCAAATTCAGGAAAACCTAAATTTCCTTCAACCTCAGTATACTCCTTTATAAAATAGGGATGATAGGACATACCTCCATGTTGTTGTGAGGTTTCAATGACCCTATATGAGGGCCAGCATGATAGCTGCTGTCCTGTTTGTATGAGAGTCAGGGTATGGCTGGAAAGGCATCAGAGGCTTTTGTCTGATGACATCTTCTGTTATTTTTCCATGCTCATGAAGGGAAGTCTCCTAAGCCAAGACTAACCAAACTTCTGTGTTCCTGTTGAATTAGTTGTTTCCCATAACATATTTAGTGAATGATGGTATAGTCCCTCTCCCTGCCATGATAGCTAACTTTGAAACAACATTCTCTTTTATAAAAATATGCATTATGCACCACACCAAGGATCAGGGAACATTGTAGAATAGGGGTCAGAAAGAATGGAAAAGCCAGAGGACAGGGAAGAGTGCTGTGAAATAATATCTCTGGATATGATATGGCTATCTATTGCAATCATGATCTCACCAGAGCTGTGGTTACCTGCACCAGATCAAGGCATAAATAGGGCAGAGATAATCTCAAGGTCCTACCTTATTCTGAGGAGTTACTGGTAGTGGGTTGTTGCTGGTGAGGGAGAATCAGTCTTTACTGAGGATGTGGTCCATGGTGAGTTTTCTGTGTTCCAAGGGATATTCCCACACTCATCAGCATATGAGCAGTATTAACCAGACTTAGTTATCAAACCATGAAGCTGGGAGAGAGAAATGTTGAGGGATATGAGAGGAGCTGGAATGGGAAATGGGAGAACAGATAACATAATTCATTGTATGATTTTTTTTAATTGTAGAAAATTTTCAAAAATAAAGTCTTTAAAAAAGAATCCAATGAATCCACAATTAAGAAAACAACATGTATTACATTTGGCTCTGTCAGCCTCAGACAGGAGATTTATGACCCCAGGGCTGCAATGTCCTTACTTCCTTCTCTGCCACTTGTGTAGAGGTGGGGTGGGTTGTTTGTTTGTTTAACCTGTAAACTCAGCTTGAACCAGAATCCTGGATCATCACTATCTCCCACCTTTTAGGTGATGGATTTAGGAGAAAGTGAAAGACGAGGATCCATAATCTATCAGAAATGAGCTGTACCGTTGAGGAAAAATTTGAGCTGTAGGCCTTCCAAACAAAACCGCAGAGCCCCTGTAGCGCGATGCCTACCCATCAGCATGGCTGTGGTCCTGCTTCTTTAGTCAGCAGTGGGTAGCTGAGTGGTCTGTGTTCTCACCTTGGTGCAGTCTCCCATTTTGAGGTGATATTAGAAATGTTGCTGCCATGAGGGAAAAGAAGCCCAGTGGATAGGTGTCTCCCTAGTCTACAATGAATCCTTCAAGAACTTCAATAGACTAATTATTTGAAGTTAGCTTCCACCTACCCTGTTTTATCTTTGTCTTGGTCTTCTCAGTATTTACTTTCTACTGGGTATAATTAATCTCTTTGAAGTTGCATGTGACTTTAATGACAGTTAATGAGACAGGGCATCTGTGTCACAGATGGCCACAGCGGACAACTTTTAATGAGTGCAGAACAAAAAGAGACTAAGCATTTGAGTCAGGTGCACCTGCTTAAAGAAGTTCTATAACATCTTTGGTAAATTCTGATGGCTTCTGGGGGAGGAAGACTGATATCTTTAAGGGTATAATCCCTGTTCCATGCTCCAATGGATGTCCTCACACCCAGGAGTATATAGGCAGCATAACGTGGAGCCATTGGATTATCTGTTTAAAAAAATTAAAGATGGGACATTAAGGTCATGATTTGGAAGGTGGGAATGGATCTGAAAGGATAGGAAGGGATGGGATGTGAATATGATTAAAATACATTTATAAAATTCTCAAAGAATTAGTAAAAAACAACACATTAAGTGGAGCTTTTTGTGGAAGTCTAGACGTATATTAGTGTGTCCCGGGTATGGAAAATAACTTGGGCAGTGTACATAAATTTGCATGAGTCTTAGAGGCTTTCTAGAAATTCAGACTTTGGATTTCTGATTCTGTCTCCCTCGGTTCCTTCCCGATTAAAGTGCTAAAGTAGGCCAGATGCTACTGAAGACAGCCAGCCTCATCCAGTTATTAGCCAAGCCTTGAGGCAAATGAGCTGAGGAGCCAGTAAATGAGAAGACACTTTCCAAACTAATAGAGCCTTCAGAGAGAGTTCAAACTCAGCACTACATCTCCCAATTTTATTCCTTTGGAAACATTTACAGAACATTCTTAATCTTTTCAAACATATTTTACAGGCATTTAACAAAAACAACTTGATCTTAGAGGAGAGAAACAAATACTTCACCCCTCATCTCACTGGGAAGACCTACTCCAACGCCTACTTCACAGATCTCAACAATTATGATGAATACTAGCAACTCATACTCTTGGCTCCTTGTAAACCCTCTGCTCCTCAAAGCCGTGCTCCATGACTGCCCATGTTTCTGAGGCTTCAGAGATGACGTGTGGATCCATTTCAAGTGCATTTCAAGCCAAGACTTTCCCATCGCTACAAAAAGCTGCACACCCTTAAACACCTAAATGTGGTGTTGTGACAATCTGGTCTGTAGCAAACATTTGATTGTTGCTAAGTGAGCCATGGTGTGAAGTTTTGTATTGTGCTCATCCCAAATTCTAAGTGGTCTATTGTTTCATGAGTTTTATTTCACAAATGTGCCAACCACATTAGAAAGTGTCTTTAGACACAAAACATCTTCATGATTTTGAATGTAGCACTTCATGATATTTTAATTTGAAAACAAACAAAAACCAGGCACTTTATCTGAGAGGTCCCTTCCCTCCAACAGCGTCCATAGTAATGCAAAGAATGAAGATATGACTATGGCCAACTCCCCCAACCTGAGTTACTCATGGGTTTTTGGAAAGAGTTTGTTTGCACTTGGAGTGATTCCTGCCCAAGGAAGCCTAGGGATTCCACCTGCCCTGGACCTGCCCAGTCGTGGTCCACTGAGATCCTTTGCTATGGTCTGGGACGTGACTGTCGTCATTGTGTGGTGAACACATGAAGCAGAGAGCAGACAGTGAGACACACAGCAGTGTTCTGCAGCTTGCAGTGAAACTAGCCTTACTCTGACTTTTGGATTCCGTGGCATTCCAGGGAGCTCCCTGCCATGCTGGAGGCCTGAAGGCCACCTGCCTGGGCAGTGGGAACATGCTGAAGAGTCAGTCTTAACATTTGGGTAGACTCTACATCCCTCCCTCCCTGCAGGAAAAAAAAATCTTGAACATTGATGCCAATTATGGAAAATATTGAAAGTACCAAACTGTAATTGAAAGCTACTCTTTTTATTTTTTTGTGTTATGCAGTGTTGAATGAACTGATGTTTAATGATAAGCATTTTTTGTATTCATCATCTTTGATGTGTCTAATGTACATCAATGGGCCCCTATCAAGAGCATTAAAGGTGTGTCAAACTGTCCCTCTGGGGCTCAGCACAGTCACACTAGAGTGACACTCCAGTACCATGGTCTGCTTGTTTGCCCCCTGCTGCCCCCAGGCCAGAGGAGGGACAGGCTCTGAGTCTTTCGATTAGAGCTGCCTTCCTGTGCACCCGGCCTAGCCAGTTCCACTTTGTTCTGAGGCAGTAGCAGTCACAAGTACCTTGAGAGGTAATGGTTCAGAAGGTCAGAGCTTTAGTGACCCCTCTGCTCTCAGTCACTGCGGAATGTTTTAAGACCATTCCTGAGGTCCTCAGAGGAGAAAAGGAGACCCATTAACACCCGATATAGAGAATATAGGTCTCGATTTAATGCTTTTTAAAAGCAAAGACAAAATAGTTTGTCTGTGCCCCTGGTCACTATGATAAAGGCCTGAGTATTCATACATGTTCTTATTGGTAAATAAACTTTCACGTCTATGCAAATGTATAGCACGGGGAATAAAGATTACAGGGTTTTTATGAGTGTGTATTTTCCCTATTGAATATTAAAAAAGCAATCTCAGAAAATGTTCCCCCCCCAAAAATCCCATGGTTAGTCATGAATTATTCTCATATAAGCACATTTTTCAGACCTAATTCTCTGTTAAAATTGAAATTAAAATGGCAGATGGGTTCTAGGAGATGTGTCAGATTGTAAAGAAGTGGCATTTGGGGATATCCCAGTGGGACATCGTGTGGCATTTCACACACTTCTTCTACAGTGTATGTGGCCTCCATTGCACACACATTTTTAAAATCCACACTCAACAGATAGATGTGTCAGATGATTTATTTGTTGTCTCTAGGGTGGATTTTCATTGAATGCCTCAACTCATCACATTACTTTCTTTTAAGAAAAGAATAAATCCTCCTGGTGTAGCACTAAATTTTCTTGTTTTAAAAATAAGCTCCCCTTCTTGAATGTTTCCTTAACTTGAAAGGTCATTTTCTTTCCCCTGGAAAGGAGGGTGCAAATATTTCAAGAACTTATAGCTAAACTTGATAGGAAATGCATTCTAAGTGACCTCCAATCTGGTCTTTGTCAGTTTGATATAGTAACCCGACTCTAGGATTCTCATATTTGAAACAAGACAATATTTGAAACAAGACAATATTCTGACACTAGTATTGCCTTTTTAAAGCCTCATTTTTGGCTTCCTGGTTCTTTATTCAAATTTCCACCCCCAGCCACCAGGCCTGTACTCTTATTTAGTCAAACAATTGAAACAATTGCTCCGGAATACCATGGGCTGTATTCTGGTTTTCACCACCAGTGACATGGCTTCTCTTCTGGAGGAACACTGATGCTGCTCCTGGTGCAGTGCATGCCCTAAGCCAGACCTCTTAATAGTGCATCACACACACACACACACGCACGCACGCACGCACGCACGCACGCACGCACGCACGCACGCACGCACACTATGCAGAGGATATGCCATATTCCACTTTGGAACCTCCTTTTCAGAGTCGATCTTCTGTACCTGGGGACTGTTTATTTGGGGTTAGGATGCAACCTGCAGGTCACGTTTTAATTTCCAGACTGGCACTGTCATTTCCTTCTCTCCTCCCTGCTTCAACCCTCCCTCCAACCCTTCTTGCCTTCCTTCATTCCTTCGTTCTTCCCTTGCTTCCTTTTTGCCCTTTGATACAAGAAACACATGGGGGAGTGAACGTGTTTAAGCTACATCTGGCTGAACCTGTTGTCAAATGACATTAATCAGCTTATTTTTCTAGAATTAGGGTTCAAGTTTGGCTGGTTTTCATTAAGAAACTGGCTTTAGTCACATACTTACATTCTTTGGAAGCTGGTCCCAATGTTGTTTAGGGTTCTCTCTCTGATTAGACCATCATCAATCCTGCTAGGTGCTGACATCCTGCAGAAAGAAGAATAGAATCTGTGCACACTGCACAGCCTGAGACATTTCCAAATACCCTGGGGAGTTTCTTGGAACTGGGGGCCATGTCACCACTGACTGAAGCTAACTCAGTGAGTTCTAAGGAACTCTGGGACATTGGGTGAAACTATGCTTCAGAAAAAAAAAAGTCTCTGTCATCATAGTTCTAGGCTTTTTCTTCAAAACTTCCCAATGCAAGCTAGGCCTCTTTATGCCTCTGCCATTTAAAATTTACTCATGGTACCCAAGCATCCCTAGTTCTGTTGAATACATCAAAACGCATATTAAAGTAGATTCTACCTAGAATTAGCATTGACTTTGAGGGAACAGAAGAAGGTTTCTTATGCATATGTGGAGTGATAGAGACACTAAAGCAATCGAAGATAAGCCATAAACAGTAAATGTTTGTGAATGCATCTGCCATCAAGATGCCTCTGTCACCAGGAAGGACCAGTTCGCATAGTTGGGTGTGGATGTTAGGGTGTGGATGTTATTGATTCACGGGTGATACTGAAAAGAAAGGAAACAGATGTGGCCTGTGAGATGGAAAGGTGAGGGTTGTCGCTCCCTACTGAATATCCTGCATAGGCCCTGGCAGGGATCTGGCCCACAACCAAGTACTGTGGGCCTGACATTTGGACTCTTGTATAATCACATTTCCTGGGTGCATGAGTCTTAGTTAAGGGCATTGTTGCCTCCTTACTTATCTACAAAGGGATGGAAACGACCAACTCTGACACCTGTGTCAGCAAATGTTCCACATGGATCTTGCCTTCAATACTGTGGACAATTTTTCATCAAAGAGGATTCCACCTAAGGGATGGCTATGTTACTGTGTGATCAAATAGCTCAAGAGATGGATGTTTTCCTAAGGATGCACCAGGTTTACCTCTGGTCATTCATCTAAATACAGCCTATTAGTGCATAAATTTGCATGTATCCTCGTGTTTATTTGCTGAATTTTCTTTTTAGAATAAACCACAAATACTTCCCCAATAGGTATAGCCAAATTCCTCCTCAATTTTTCCACAGGGTCATCACCTTTCTTAACTTTGAGGTATCCTGGACTCTTCAGTGAGCCCTTCATTTTTAAGTCACACTTCGGGGTCCACTACATTCAGCACTACTGTCTCAAAAAAAATGTTTGGGAGCCTCAACCAGAAAAACCAGCCACCATTTACCAGTTGGTAATATAGTAGACTCTGTCAGCCTCAGATCAACCTCTTTCTCAAGGGACAGGTTATGTCTGAGTCTCATGGCTCCCAAATCACTTTTCCTGGAGGTATCAAAGCAGTAACCTTACATCAACTCCTTTGCAAACTCTCTGCTGTTTTCCTAGAGTCTAAAAATATTGAACATGCCTGGCTCATCTATTCATTCCTACACCTTTACAACTTCATGGAACATCTAGAGATTTATGTTGAAACATCATTGTCAATATTTCAAAACCTGGTATGAGCCGTGGGTATTTGATATTATCTATTATCAAATACTAAAGGACATTTCGAGTACAATGCTTCTTTGAGAAATGCATGTGAGATGGGAAAACCCAAGTTAATGTTCTTGTTGACCTAGCAGATGTATCACAGGGAATGCTGTGTGAGAGATTAATGCCCAGAGCCCAGGTATCATCTATCTCTCCAGCTTATCTTTTCAGTTGTTATCATTAATTAAAATGATGTAAGGAGATTTTGCAGCTCTATAAATACTAAGCCAAGGCCTTCAGGTTGTCTCTATGAATAATCTCATGAAACAAAAGAAATGTGTTGTTTTCCAGTTTGCTACTATTCCCTTTGGGAAACAGTATATACAAACTATTGGCAGAAGCTGCAAAAGTCACTCTTCTTTATGGACTTACGGTGAAGTTGTGTTCACATTGTAATGTTGCATTATCAGAATTTAGATACCTGTTACTGAAGCATCATACTTCATACTTCATACTGCAAACAATGTACAGCCTCCTGAACACCAAATTTGTAGTCTGGTACAAATGGTATAGTTTATAATGAGAGCCCAGCCACAAAACATGATCTCATTGAATGTTCTGCCATTTAAGCTTATTGTCCATGACCAGAGCCTATATCAACTTGCTTTACTTAGGAGACACTGTACAGGTAACTAAACTAATCAAGGATACTCTTGGATCAGAAAGGGAAAATCAGAGATGGAAATCACTAAAAAGTAAGTGGGGCAGGAAGATCTCCACCTCTTCATAATCAGTCAAGAACCTAAGGCCAGTAGGTCAGCCATAATCCTTATCTTTCCTGGCTTCTTGGTAATTTAATACCAGATGGTTCCAATGTTAGATAAATACAAGCAGAAAGCTAAGCCTGGGCTCTGATAAACAGAAACTGTTCTTCCATCAGAACACTAAAGGAAGTCTGTTATCTGCAGGAAATGATTGACTTTCCTCATAAAGTTGCTAGTGCCTTTTCTAAGCTCCGTGCTGTGATTCCTCCTGGTTATTGATCGTTCCAATCAGAGCCAAGGCTTGGTTGTATACACTTTGAGGAAAACTACTCTTGTGTGTCTGTTTGAACTCAGGAACAGAAAATGAGACAGAAATGCCTCATGTTCCAATGTGGTTTTGCTTTCAGAACAGGAACAAGGGTATGTCCAGATGAGGTGACCGTAGTCCAGCCTGAAAAAAGCTGTTGCTTTAATTTTGCGATCTTCATGGAAACATGTTAGATCCTGTCCTGTGATAGGAAAGTCTAGTCAGTGCACATAGAAGTCAAGGTTTGTTTCTGTTGCTCTTCAGTACACAGGTACAAGGAAACCATGGAGGTTACTAACAGCGACACAGTGTGGAATGAGAACCACCTAGAATGGTATGTGGGTTGTTTTGTCTGATTTTGTGACTCCAGTATCAGAACTGCTGGAAAAATTATTCAAATTGGTACATTGCACTTGCGTTTAAAATGTTAGCAGTGTCTTCCGTGCCAAAGTTGACCACTTGTCTCTTATACCATGACTGTGGACTAATGCTTCAAGATCTGCTTCAAAAGCATGCACAGTGCAAGCCTCCCACCACTGAGTCACCATGATGCTCACCTCATCGGTCAGTGAGATGCACCAGCTTGTCCCAGTGTAAGATTCTGCAAAACATGCGACCAAAGCTGTCCTACCAGACTTGGTTCGACTTTATACCTGCTTTGCCTCCTTGCCTGTTTCGTGATACAAAATAAAACTGTTTGGGATTGTTTCATTTCCCATTTATGGAAGTTTCTCCTAGACCAACTTCAACCCTTGGTAAACTTGCAGACTGCTACTGATCTTAAAATTTAAACTTCAGAGACAATATATATTAGCTACTACAGAGCCATTTCAAGAGTGAGATAGCTCTGCATTTCCCCTGTCAGTTCCCGGAGAAAACAGCTACTTGGGTCTGTGTGGGAATGCACCTGCTGGCGGCTATTTTCTCTCTCAGACATTCGGCCACCCACACTGTTCAGTCCTTATGTTTTCCTGTCAGTATCTCCTCTGAACTCTCACTAGACACATGCACTGGTGGTTTCCTGTGGTCATTGTCTTTTTGTTTAACTTACTGGTTTCATGTTCTCCCTTAGAGCTGGCCAGGTCCTTGCCTCAAATTGTTGCTTAATGAAACCTGGCAGATATCTTGTTTTCAGAAATCAGTTTGAGACCCTAATTGTGTCAACCCAGGTAGGGAACTCTTTCTGTCTGTCACTGAACCAATTATGGAAGTTCCGAAAAGGAGGGGGCAGGGGCACTTCCCAAACAATCAGCCAAAATCAACTCACACCTGTCTAGCCAAACATATTAATAAGGTGAAACTTGGACTTATTATAGCAGTGGAAATGTCATCTTGTATCACTGCTCTAGGGGCATCCCCAGTACCTATCATCTCCTTTAACAGTGAAGTCATAAAATGGCCCTGCACATTGCCAAGAGCACAGCACGACGCCCTTCCCAGAACTCCCTTCCAACCCCGCTCATCATCTCCCTGCCAACATTTTGTGGAAACTAAGAGAATCGTAATTATGTACAGATAAATTGTATTATATTTTTTGTACTTAATGTTTTGTGTAAATAGTTTGCCTCATTCAGTTGTATGTGAGTATTGAAATAAACCCTGCCATTTAGGAAACAGTTAGTGGCATTTTTCTTTCCATAGTCTCCCAAAATGTGTTAAGTCCATTTAGAGGATCAAGTTTCGTCAGAAGAGAGGCATGGGTGACCTGCTGGGTGTACCTACACAATATATTGTTTGGTCTTTGTTAGTTATTATACGGCGCTGTTTACTGTGTGAGAAAAAGTCATGAGGCGTAACAAAACCCACTATAAGAGTTTATTAGGAGAAGGGAGGGACAGAAAAGAATGTGCTTAGGCCTACTGAAAGACTTGTGCAGGAAGAGGGGGGAGGGTATGTGGGCTCTGCCTTTTATGGACCCCCCCTGTGCATGCGCATATGGGCTTATGTAGCTACGCCACACGTGCACATAGATTACATGATCACACTGCTTGCAATTACGTGCCCACGCCACACACAATTATGTGATCATGCAGGGCACAATTACGTGATTACGTAGGACATAAGGCCCCTGGAAATGACTAAGCATCTCACCAGCGCATGCGCAGTTATGGGGGCATGGCTAGAAATCCTATCATCCCAGACTTTTTGTTCTTATAAAAGATGGAGGGTGAGTGGTGATGGGGCGCCTAAAAAGAGCTAGAGGCAATAATTTTACCCAGTTGAGGTGAAGTTCCTGTGACATCTTAGTAAGAACGGGTTTTAAAGAACGGTTGGTATAGTCCACCTTCCCTGAGGACTGAGGATGGTATGGGATATGAAAAGGCCAAGGAATGTTAAGAGCCTTAGCTAGCGTCTGGGAAATCTGGGAGATGAACTTGGGAGCATTATCAGACTGAAGAGAGACAGGAATCTCAAACCCGGGAATAATTTCCCAGAGAAAGAGATCTGCAACTGTCTGAGCCCACATATTAGAAACTGGATATGCATCTACCCAACTCAAAAGTGAGTCCACCATCACGAGGAGATATTTAACTCTTCTGACAGTGGGCATGTGGGTAAAATAGAGCTGCCTGTCAGATGGAAGCAGTTTCAGGAGACATGGCGCCGCCATCCCCACTCATCGTCCATCTTTTATAAGAACGAAAAGTCTGAGATGATAGGATTTCTAGCCATGGCCCCATGACCGTGCATATGCTGATGAGACAGTCATTTCCAGGGGCCTTATGTCCTACGTAATCCATATACTACATGTTCATGTAATTGCTCAGCGTGATCACATAATCTATGCACATGTGTGGTGTAGCTAACTAGCCCATATGTACATGCATGGGGGAGTCCATAAAAGGCAGATTCCACTTACCCTCCTCCCTCTTCCTGCACAAGTCTTTCAGTAGGCCTAAACACATTCTTTTCTGTCCCTTCCTTCTCCTAATAAACTCTTAGAGTGGGTTTTGTTGTGCCTCGTGACTTTTCTCACAAGGTAAACAGTGCTGCATAATAACTAACAGCCTTCTACTAAGGCTTCTTGAATGATACACAAAACAGAACCATACAGACTCACACAGATGTGGTAACCAACTTTTATCAATATTCCTGTGGTAAATTGGAACTGTGTGGTAAGGAAAGCCAACCCGATGCTCTGTTTAAGGTATCAGGTGTTGATTGTGATGGATATATTCAGTGGTTTGTTCACCCTCCCTAGAGCACTCCAGATGCTACTCACTGCTGCTTAGCAAGGCATTCCTGAATGAACTGATGGCATACAGTCATCATTAACATAAATAGATAGCCATATTTCAATATCGATCCAATATTTCAGTATACTTACATTTATCAATATATTTAAAATATATTCATGTATTTATGTATCTTATATGTGCACATATGGTATGTACTTATAAACAGACATGGCTCCAGTTATTTTATAAATACATATAGGTATATATTTCAATGGATCAAATACCCCAGGACAGCTCAGTTCATATAGAGGTCAAATATTAACATAATAGAGTAAAGCTATATGAACTTAAGATATCAACAGTTATAAAGACTAAACTATTTTGACCCCAAGTAATACACTATTCAAAAATTCAAAACATCCCATGAAGAATTTCTGTTTAGCTAGTAGTTTTAAAAGTAGGAAAAATATTCTATTGCTCAATTTCCTTTTTCCATGTTTTTAGCATTTGTGATCTCCATAGTATATATTCTGATATTTAGATAGTCTAATATTGCTCGTGTATTCATATCCTCTTAGAATTTTCTGTATTTGATCTTTAAAAAATAAAGTTGAAATAGGATTTAAATAACTCTGTACCTCTTAGAAATTCATAATGTAAATTTCTACTTAAAGTGTTTCTTCAGGCCAGCTTGAAAAGAACTGCAGAAATGATTGAATGCACTGACTCCACAGCTCTAAATAGTTAATAGAAGAGGACATTAACCTCAAAATAATCTCTGAAAGTATCATTTCTTGAAATTATTATTTTTAAGTGATGCTTTTGTTAAGTCATATAGAAAATAATGCCTCAAAGTGAGCTCTCTTGTTAATTTAATTTTTATACATTTCCCTTGACCCCATTTCAGCAATCCTAGAGCTAGGAACAGAGCCACAAGGTTGTATTTGGAAAGGACAACCCGGGTGTAACACACAGATAAGAACAAAGGGAGCTTGAAGATAATCCATGTTAAGCTTTTCCCCCATACAATCAACCAGAACTGCCAGGAAAGCTCCAGTATCAAGGGATGCTATTCATATTTTAAAACAGAATCTTAACATAAAATGTAGAGCAACACCTGAATTGTGATTTTTTTTTAACTACGTGCGGGCTTAGATGAGTCAGCTATTTGTGAAGGTCTGCTGTCAGGTTGTTTATCAAGGTGATGTTCCACAGGCTCTGTTTCCTGTGAAAGTGAAGATAAAGCCCTTCACTTCCTTCTTTTTTCACCTAAAATTTGCCGAGTCACCTCCTGTTCCCTGTTAGTACAGGTGTATCACGTGATCTCTTTGAGCCTCTCCAGAAGCCATCCATCCCCTGGTGGCCAGGGCTCTCTGACTCTGAAAGAAGAGTGGTAATGGAGGCGACACAATAGAGGCTAGGGAACGGTCAAGGCCATACATGAGCTCGTCCAATAGAACAGGCCTTCTGGGAGTAGATTTCAGACAGCCTGCAGCTCACAAGGCCCCCAGTACCACAAAAATGTCAGTTTTTCCTTTATCCACTCTGTTATATCTGGCTTCCTCTCTAGCTAACATGCAAAAAAAAAAAAAAAAAAAACATGGGTTTTGTGAGACGGTTGCTCTGAGAATCATGACCAAGGATCATCATTGTTCCAATCCAATGTGAAGACTCCTACCAAGAATGCTTTGTTCTCTCACCTTTGCCTCTACAGATCTCTCCTCAGCTGGAAAGACAAAATGAACTTCCACATCCTATCTAAGAATGCCCACAGCATCTCTAAAGTCTGGGTCCTTTAGAAACTGTTTCATGATACTATATTTGCCCCATTCTCCCAGCATTTAGGAGATAGTTCTATTCTTATTCTGGAACTGAAAGATAAATTTGGAGTAAATATGGCAGAAGAAAATACATACATATTCAGAGTTGGAAAGCCTCTAAGGTGCTGTTAGAAATAGGTCAGTGGCATGGTCCATGCCCTTTATATGGGATCTTTTCTTGGCTTTATGAGTCTTTATGGAAACAGTTCTAAGGAAGCTAAGGAGGTATGGGGCACACGATGAACATGTGCATAACAGCCAGGGAGTCACCAATCAGCTCACATTGAAGATCACCTGGTACCTTCCAAATTCAGAACCAAGTTAAAAATAGAATGATATATAACAGGGACACAGATAAGTGTAGCTCTCATTCTTTATCAAGGAACCTTCTTTTTTTGCAGCAGGAGACCATTATAAAAAACCACAACTAGTCAACATGCAGAGAGCAACTGACCGTAGGATGCCTGTCCCCATCTACGGCTACAACATAACTCCTGCACCTAAGTCTCAAGGAACATTGATGAAAGTGGGAATGGGAAGATTGTAAGAGCCCCTGGAGGTTTGTTATAACATTGTGCCTTCTGTCCATGACAGGGAAGCCGTACATCTCAACAACATGGCTGCCTAAACAAGGCTCCAACGGCTGACACAACAATGTAGATGGGGAGATCCCAGAGGGCCCCATCCCTATATTAAGAGCTACATATAATTAACAACTGCTGGGACAGAACTAGTTGGATTTTTTTTCAAATATGAGGCCCCTGGTTGATTACCTAGTACCAAATGGACAATACATTCAGTAAACACTGAACAGACCTAGCAGGTTGTATTTATACATTCATTTTTTTCATGTCTCTCTCTAACAACAATAAAGGAGAGGAGACGGTGACTTTGGAGAGGAACATGAGGGATGCCGAGAAGGGAGGAGGAAGGGAGGGAATGATGTAATTATATTTTAATTAAATAAAAAGTAGAATCAATCTAAATGCATGCTTGATTCCCACCTCTCTCTTTACCATCTAGCTCCTCATAACTCATCTCCAACCCTCCCAGAAGGGAAGCAAAGAAGAACAGTCTGCTTCAGGTTTCTTTCTTGAGGCCAGAGTGAGTTTGGGGATGCAACCTTCTCAGGCTTTTCTCGGTGAAAAGGGCAGTGCCCTTACTAGTTCATGCTCTTTCAGAAGTCTTAGTAAGTATAGTTCAACAATATAATTTACTGACCCATGTTCCACCCAGTCCAAATTTTGTTAAGTGAGATTGAGAGCTGGTGTTTAGAGCCCATTAGTTCCATAAACATTTTGTTTGAAGAAAAGAGAGACCATTTGTAACAGCAGTTGGCATGCAGGGAAACAAACCTACTCCCCCATAACTAAACATTATCAGTTACTAACAAATATAAAGCTTTATATCAGAACATACAATTGGTTATGATCATTTTCCTGTTTTTCTAAACAAGTTTCAAATTTGTACTTGTACAAATTTGCACTAAACAAGTTTCAAATTTGAAACCAATTAAGTTATAGCTCGTTGGAAACTATTAAATCAAGTATTTTACTTTGAGAATATTGGGCACATCATGAAGACGTTGTCTCAACATCTGGTATACTCATCAACTCAAGCAAGAAGATTCTGCTGTGGAGGGGCCCCCAAACAGCTTGACCACATAGCTGGCATGACAGGCCTAGAGGCCCAGACACAGCTTCTGTAACAGGCAACACCTGGACCCAGGAAAAGCCATAAGCTGACCCCACCCAGAGAGGGCCTGCATCTAAGGGGAAATACCTGACATTTCAAACATTCCATACACTCCTAGATAAATGTCAGCCAATCAGGATCCTGGAAATAACCTCACTCCAACCTCTGCTGTGATAAAAACCCCACCCCACCTGAGCTCGGGGTTCTCTGCTCTCACTGCTGCACTGGACAGACAGAGAGACCAAGCCCCAGAGCTTGAAGGTAACAAAGGCTCTTTGCTTTTACATATAGGATTCAGTTTCCATGGTCGTCTTCTTTTAGGGGTCCCCGAGATCTGGGCATAACACTGCATGGTCCCTGTATCTATTCAATAAACGTTTACATCTAGATTCCATGCATAAGATATAAACGTGTTGCTTGTCTTGCTGAGTCTGGATGACTCATCTTAGCATAATGATTTCCACATCAGCCTATTTCCCTAAAGCTGTCATGATTTCATCTCTCTTTAAGAACATATGAAATCCTAGTATGCATATGTAACACACTTATTTATTCATTAGTCTGTTGACAGTTGTCTAGTCTCATCTCTCTTTTTAAAATCTATTGTGAACATTGAAGCAATAAACATTCACATACAAGGGTCCCTGTGGTGTTGACTTTGTGCCCCTTAGGCTTATCCCCAGGAGCAGGACACCTGCTTTCAGTTTTCGAGGGGAACCCTGCATTGATTTCCAGAGTCAGTAAAGCCTCAATGTCCACAGTGAATAAGGGATCCTGTTTTTTTTGTTTGGTTTTTTTTTTGTTTTGTTTTGTTTTTTGTTTTGTTTTTTGTTTTTTGTTTTCTCTGTGTAGCTTTGAGCCTTTCCTAGGACTCACTCTGTAGCCCAGGCTGGCCTCGAACTCACAGAGATCCACCTGGCTCTGCCTCCCGAGTGCTGGGATTAAAGGCATGCGCCACTACCGCCCGGCTGGGATCCTGTTTTTTAATGTCCTAACTAGCATTTGTTCTTACTTGTCTTCTTGATGACAGCCATCCCTACTGGCCTGAAGTGTCATCTCAGTGTAGTTTTGATAACTGATTGCCTGGTGACCAAAGGTAGAACATTTTTTCAATTATTTATTGGTTGTTGTATCTTTCTCTTTTGAGGAATGTCTATCCAATTCATTAGCTTATTTATTGGTTAGATTTTTTTCGTGTTTATTTAATTTTCTGTAATTATTTATAAATTCCAGACACTGATATCCTGTTGGAAATAAATTTGGCAGTGATTCCCTCCTATTTTATAGCTTCTCTCTTCTTTACAGTGGTTGTTTTCTTCACTGTGTGGAAGTTTTTTGATCTCCTGTGATCACATTCACCAGTCTATGGGATTACTTCCCGTGCTTTGGAGTTCTTTATAGCAAGGATTTACTATTGGTTACATCTTGAAGTATTTTCCACTAGTGGTTTTAGAGTTTCAGGTCTTACATTATGGCATTGGATCTATATTTGAATTTATTTTTGCGCAGAGTAAAAAGACATAGATTTAGTGTCATTGTGAGTTGAATGTAGGAACTGTGACGGTGGTTCTTTCAAAGCCCCCGAGGAGCAGGTACAGGGTGGGTCCTGGGCTGTGTCACAGCCTCATACCTCCTGCATGGGCTTTGTGATGTTAACTGGCTTTATGTGACGTCTCTCATCTACATAAAAAGAGGATCTTGTATTCCAAGGATAGTTCAGTGACTCATTGACCTAACACATACAAAGCTCATAGAAAAATGCTTGTGCATATCAGAAGTGCTCCCAAATATGGGTTTTACTATGACTGCATATTCTACAACCAAAGGGCTAATGTAAATGGTGTTTGAAGAAGTAGTAGTTTATTAAGCACTTAATGCCAACTATAATTTTAAGCCATTAAAAGAAGATCTCACAGCATCTTAACACAGGAAATAACATTTTTAAACTGATTGAATGTCAGACATGTATGTGTCTATAATGGAAAAGTCGAGTCGCAGTTTTCAGAAGTATATTTTTAGAGATCATTGAAGACACCACACACTTCATTTACAAGATAGCAAGCTGGAACTGAGTTAGGAACTCCTCTCTCCCAGCTCGCTTTCAAAGTGCCAGGAGATGCTCTGCTGACTACTGGGTGGGGAGGGGGGAGCGATGGTCCTACCTAGATGTGAACCCTATGAACTAGGAAGCCATCCTACCAGGCAAAACGTCCCCACCTTTGCAAGGGAAGCACAAGTGGTGTGGGGATAGCCAACTCATTCCTGGTACCGTAAGCCTAGTTAGCAATCTATGACATCACAGCCCTGGAGGGCAACTTACTGCTATTGTTTAACTAAACTGACAAAGCGTCAAGCTATCTTCTAACTATCGATGTTTTTACCTGTGGATAAAACTGGATTAAGCTGTCCTCAGCCTTAATCAGAGAAGCTTCTCTTTACAGGGAACAGTAATAAATACAGAGGCTCATGGTTCCCCAGACACTGAGAATAAGTGACAGTTGCACCTCCCTCTCTAAGGTTCAGGGGAAAATTGCATCAAAGGGGGCAGGAAGTATATGAGAGCTAGGATATAAGGTGGAGAACTGTAAAATGTCACCCTCTGGACTCTGTATAATCACTGTAATCACGAGCTCACACCTGTGGTTACCTACACCAGGCACACACAAGACTGGCCTTGTCAGCAATCAGTCATGGATGGAAGAGGGACTCACGAGCCCCCCCCCCCCACTTATTCCTAAACTTTGGCTACTAACAGATTTTGGAAGAGAGGGAGTTATGTTTTCAATAGAAAAAAATCTGCGTTATAAAAAACAAAAATAAATATAAATGTGTTTTTAATCTCTTGTGATTCAATCCAATGAAGAGCCAACAAAAGACTCAAACCTTTAGAAATTCGCAGGTGGGATTTATGAACTTAGGGCACACCGCAGTGATCTCTTGTCCTGTGGACAAAGCCATGTCCACACCCTTTTAATGATCTGTACAGCATCAGCCAAGGGCAATGGAACTGCTGGGCCACTGAGGTTTTTCTGGGATGACCAATGACATGGCCTGCGGTAGATGATTCAAGGAAGTGTGTTGAAACTCCTTTAATATTCTGAAAGATTGAGGATCTGAGTGCCTGGAAATGAAAATGCAATAGAGATAATAATCCTGTGATAATTTAGACTACATTTCCCCTCCCAGGTCTTGCTTCATTTTTAGACTGTGTTGTGAGTCCCGTGGCTCCAGGAACAGAAGAAAGATCACTAAAAAGATCCAAGATCTTCCTCAGAGGTAGCATGCCCAATATCACACAGAGGTGGAGTGGAGAGAGGGCTTTTTCTGAACAATGATGCTGGGCAGGGCTGGAATCATCCATGGAACCTCCAAATCCTCTTGACTCATTGGAGGAATCACCACCTGGTGAGACACCAGTGGGAGAGACAGTTCATTCACAGGCTCGGATATGTAACCACAATCCATCAAGAGACAGCATTACAGAGTGAGGAAAGAAGAAGGAGGAGATGGTGGAGGAAGAGGAGGAGGAGCAGGAGGAGGAGCATGAGGAGGACAGGAGAGGTGTGCCAGGAGAGTAAAGCCCCTTGGTCAGGAGCCTGGAGTTTTGACTCTGCATATTGTGGCTTTGAGACCAGCTAGCTAATTAGCTAGGTCAGCAGCTAGCTATTCCAGGAGATTGGGCTATGGTTGGATGCTCTTGCCTAGTGATGAGTTGGTCTACCTTTAAGCCTATCACTGGACAGTCCACAATTTAGTCAGGTTACTATACGTTCCAACAGAGTACAAAAGTAAAAATAAAACCTCAGTAACAATAAGCCCCTTTGTTGAGTGGTATAATAACATTTTGGGGGCTTGTGCAGGGCTTTGGGAGATAATGAGCTCTTATCCTACCTCAGCAGATAAGATTTGCATCTATTTCCAGCACCCTCAGAGGTGACAGCTCACTACCTTACTGAGGTTAGTAAGGCTAATGGGCTATCAAAAGTTTAGATGCTTGGAAACAATAGAGAAAAAAGGATTTAGGGGAAATTCTGTGGCTTGTCTCAATCCTACAACCATTCTGTGCCAGACTTGGGCACTGCTATTTACAAAATTTTCATAGCGTGAAGTTTTTACTAAGCTTATGTTTTGTGACTTTGAATAGACTTACTAGAGAAGACTGCCAATTGCTGTCCACTTTATGCTGTGATTATCAAAGTCTGACATGCTGCATTGGGTTAGTCATTGACCAAGCAGGTGTGTTGGTGAGAAACTCCCTTAGAAACAGTGCTTGAATGTTACTTTGGATCTGTGTCCACTGCACTGTAAAGTCTACCTGATGTGGCCCGACTATCCACACTGCTCATACCAAAGCAGAATCCAGAAAAATACCTTGACAGGAGAAGAGCTACCAAACGCGTCACATTCAGAAAGTCCTAAGAAAATGCTTAAGGAATCTTAAAGTGAATGTTTTCTCCAAATGAGAGACTGCCAATTAGAGGTAAGATGTAGAATTATTTGTGGAAGGAGAAGACGTAATGTAGAGCCGGCTAGTTTCTGAACAAGGAAGACATCTGATGTTAACATTTACATGCATCCTGATGCTCCATGTGCTCTCTCGCTCTCTCTCTCTCTCTCTCTCTCTCTCTCTCTCTCTCTCTCTCTCTCTCTCTCTCTCTCCTCCTCTATCTATCATGTATCTATATCTCTTTCACATGAATGCATAAAAATAAATAAACAACTTCTAACTTAAAACAAAAATGAGAATATTCATTGTCAGTAAGTTTTTCCCATATAGAAGGGAAAATATTTTTAAAAGCTCCACAGAATAAATGGGGGAAAGGCAATACTAGATGGAAAACTGCCCACCAACCAAGAATAATGGAAACCAAATGAACATGCAAACATTAAAAAGGCTTGTCTTGGGGTTGGTTTGAAACATAAATGACTCACATGCTATGCATTTAATTCATGTGTATAGTTAATATTAGTAGGTGGATGAGTAGAAAAGAAGAAAGGTGAGCTAGAAACACACCTAAATATTCAATATCATAAAGGATACAAAGATGGAAAAGTGATTAATTGATGTAAAGATCATATTTCAAATACGAATCTGAAGAAAATAGAAATGTCAATATGGAAAAATATGTAACAAAACTGCTATCCATTTTAATTGTCAATTTGACACATCACTTGAGAAAGAAGCTTCAGTGTGTAGTGGGTAGCTGTTCCAACTTTGACCTGGAATTACTACCCTCATTGGAGGCTTCCAGTAACTGTCACGCCTATGAGGTGGGACCAAGACAAAATCCCTTAAGACCTGAGATCTGGATGTGCCAGCTCTCTTGGTTCCTGGATCCTGGATGCTGGAGGTAGACTGAGCAGAGTTCTCCAGAGAACACCACTGGACTGCACTACACCTTTCCCAGACCCTGTAACCTATCCCTTTACTTGTAAGTTACCCCACAAAATAATCCTCCCTTTTAACTACAGGGAGTTGCCTTAATACTTCCACCACTATCAGTGAGTGATTGTCCAGATCAGATTGACCTGTGGCCATGACTGTGGGAACTAATGTTAATTATGTCAGTTGAGATGGAAACACTCTCCTGCTCCACCCCGGCCATGGCACTGGCACCATTCTTTTAATAGGAGAGCCTGGAATGAGCAGGGACAAAGTGAGCTGTGCACTAACATGTATGCATTAATTCAACACAGGACAGGATCCCACAGCTCTTGCCGTGGATGGGATGTGATCAGTTCTTTCAAGTTACTGCTACCATGGTTTCCCTGCAATGATGGATCGTAGTCAGGAATTGTGAGCCAAGCGAGCCAGCCCTTTCTCTCTTAAGTGGCCTTTGTCAGAATATCTTATCACAGTAACAAAAAACAAAAACAAAACAAACAAACAGCAACAACAACAACAAAAAGATCATGGTACCTTCTACATATAAACTAAGTCAGAAAGCATTTTATCTGAAGTAAGAAGTTAAGAGCATAAAGCCTCCAGACTAAAATTTTTGTGACTTTGGGATACACAAAGATGTCAGAGGGCATGAGAAACATAACCCATGAAAGAAAATTATAATAAAAACAAAACCTTTGTGCTGTATCAAAGATACTGGTATATTTCATTTATTATTATGTGTATATGTTTTGTATATGTGTTAATGCATGGAGCTGGAGTTAGTGGGAATTGTTTACTGCCTGATGTGGGTACTAGCAACTAAACTTCAGTCTTTTTAAAAGCAGCAAGCTCCTTTAACCACTGAGCCATCTTGTCAGCCCCCAAAAAAAACATTGTTAATGATGTGAAAAGACAGCCAAGTTCTGGGAAATAAACAACAACTGCAGTGTAAATACTCCATATCAAGGCTGTATAAAAAGTATATCCCATTAATACAACAACTAATAAGACCCAAGAGTTGAACGTACCCTTTACCAAATAAGACATTCACATGTAACACACAGGAGAGGGTGGTTGCATCTTTAATCATTTGGGGAATGTGAATTAAGCCACCTTGAAATACTGCTGTGCTCCTATTACAGTGATTAAACTCTGACAATACTGACTGTTGGGGAGGATTTGGATCTCAGAGAAATTCAGATTGTTGGTGATAATCAAAGTGGAATAGCCACATTAGAAAACAGTTCAACAGTTTCTTATCAAGCTGTATGTTTATTACATAGCACTGCAATCCTTAAATATTTACTCAGGGAGAAATGAGGACATATGTCCACACAAAGATTTGTACGCCAAATGCATAGAATAAAATTCACAGTAGAAAAAGACTGGAAGGAATCCAAATGTCCAGCAATTAGTGGATGAGTGAGCAGATTGTGGTATACCATAAAATGGAACACGCCTTGGAAATAAAACGGAAAAAAAATTACTGGCACACACTGCAACATAAATGAAGCCAAGAGCATTATACCAAATAAAATAAACCAGTCTTCTTGAGAGGAAGTGGTATGTCTCACGATTCTATTCATATGAAATTCTGAAAAAGAGAAAACTGTGGTGAGGGAAAAGAGCTTTGAGCTTGCCTAATGCTGGGGGTAAGAAGAGGAATATTCTGTCTACAGAAGAGCTACAGGGAAAGGTTTTCGGTAGTAGAATCAGGCTGTTGCAGCTGTAACTTTCAAATTTATAAAATTATAATTTATTTTAAAATTTACTTGTATATTTTAGTTTGTGTTGTTTGTAAATTTTAGTAATATTGATGGAAGTTAGGAGAGGTGCTGTCTGCCTCCAACCCTAGTATTTGAGAGGTAAAAGCAGGATTATAAGTTTGAAGCAAGAATTGTATAGTGAGTTGGAAGAACCTTTGGGTACAAAATGAAACCCTGTCTCAAAAAGTAAGGAAATAAAAAGAAGACAGAAAAAGGTCTAGATTATTCCCTCATAAACAAAAAGAGACATTTCTGCCAAAGAGAACAAATTGACTCCCAGTTTATAGCCTCCTCTTGAAGTGGGGGGAAAAAGGAGGCCATCAATCTTGGCAAGATTCAGAGTGATCACTTAGGTTATACATAATTCGAAACCACAACTCTATGAAAAACTGGAAACAAATGTGTTAGCTTTGTGTTACTATAATAACACATGAAGCAGCTGGCTTATAAAAATAAAAGAGATTTAGTTCAGATTTTTAGATGTTTAAGCCACAACCATGATACCTCGACAATACAGCTGCCTAAACAAGACCTGAAAATATCAATACCAATAAACATGCTAGCTCGGATAGAGGAAATGTCTCACAATCCCACCCATAGACAAAGAACTATACCTTATGACTGATGATGACAAAGGAGCAATTCATGTCTCCCAAGGACGAGCAATCCCTCCCCCCCCCCCCCAAAAAAAAACCTGGTTGTCCAATACCAAGTGCTCAGCCCTGAAATGAAACACACACAAACAACACTAAACAGATTCAGTAGACTGCATTTATATATTTGTGCATATATAACAATAATAATCAAAGAAAACTAGCCATCAGTTTGAGTGAGGGTGAGAAATTAGACGTGAGAGACATTGGAGGGAGGAAAAGGAAGAAATATAGTGATGCAATTAGGTTTTAATTTTAAAAAGTTTAAGTTTAAAAAATAACAACAACCAAAGAGTAGAAAATTAAAGCCCCATCACTGAGTGGCCCCAATGGTTTGGACTCTGAACAGAAGGGGACTAGGAATGACAGATCTGAGGTTGCTCAGTTTATAAGCTGTCCTCTCCTAAGGAGTTGCACACAAGTTATCTCAGACCCTCAACAACACAAGGATCTTCTAGGTGGTCCCACATTTAAAGGATCCACAGCCTGGCATCAGCACCACCCATGAATCCAAGCATTTAATCACAGAAGATGATGGCCAGACACAAGCTACATCAAACCATACCAATAAATTTGGCTAATAGGAAGGGTGCAGTCTGGAAAGTAAGTAAAGAAATGATGATGTGCACTGGGGATGTAGCTCACTGGTAGAGTACTTGTCTACCATTCCTGAGGCCCTGGATTTAATCCCTAATACCATAAAAAAATTAAATAGAAGGAAGGAAGGAAGGAAGGAAGGAAGGAAGGAAGGAAGGAAGGAAGGAAGGAAGGAAGGAAGGAAGGAAGGAAGGAAGGAAGGGAAAAAGGAAGGAAGGGAAAAAGGAAGAAGGAGTCAAGGAAGGAATGGAAGGAGGGAGGGAGGAAGGAAGGAGAGAAATTATAAATGGGAAATTAAAAGAAATCATTGAAATTTAGAAAAAAAATGACATTTCTGGAAAATTATCTCCACAAACATTAAGTAGTAAGTGGGATATTAATGATGAAGACAAAGATTGGCAGCTAGAACTGAAGGCAGACACCACATGCAGCACAGATAGGAATCATGAAGTTTAGAGTTGGTGAGAAAGAATGGGAAGTTTTCATATATATTGACTAGTGGACATGAGAATATAAGCAGTGAGAAACAATGTTCAGAAACAGTCTGAGCACCATCTTAGACTCTCTCAAATAGATCTAAATCTGTCTAAATAAAAAAAAAAAAGGTTAGATATTTGGGGAGAAGAGTAAAGCATTTAGTAGAAAACTCGGGGCATGTGTCAATGCCACAGTGTGAGCAATGAAAGAATAAATGATATACCTTTACATATAAGTTACAAAATGTACTTCAGTGTTTATCACACACTGATACTGCATTTATAGCTGAGGTTGGGGGAGGCAAATTACTGACTGGGCAATGAAGTGTGAGCAATAAGAAATGATGTTGGCATCTCTGGTGGGAGACTGCCAGCTACCAGGAGGTGCCCTCTGTGTGCTTTGGAGGTACATGGTGACCCAGGATCCTGCTCTGTCAACAAAAGGAACCAAAGGCTCAATATAATTGTCTTCAGATTCATCTTTGGGTTTGCAGTATCGATACAACACACCAATGTGGTAGGTGTTTGAGTCACTGTAAAGTCTGACATGTCTGTTAAGGCTTACCCTAGTGGTTATAACATGTTTTATGTTATAATGTCTCTTCAAGACTCCAGAATTTACACACTTCAGTGCTTCTAAAAATTAACTGCTGCATCTTCCAAGACTGCTGCGTATTCAGTAAGTTGGTTCCACTGAATCTTTACAGATGAGGTTCCAATGGTGCCTACTCCTAAGAGGACTTTGAACTTACCTAGAGTTTGCTTCTGAAATAATCAAAGAACTTTACTAGAAAATACATGATTTCTTGAAGTGCTAGTTTCTATATTATTTTTGAACATCTCAAGGTCAAAAAAATGCAGAAAATTTATTGGATTTGTACTGTGAAGCTCCTGTGAGTGCTGCTATTTGAATTCTTGGAGTTCATGCATCGCAGAGAAATCAACAAAATATTTCAACATTTCCCAAGAAGAACCCAAGCGTCTTCTCAGAGAAACGCCTTGAAAAGCTGGAGTCATGATATGAGATTCCAGAAGCATTGCTGACACTCACGAGCTGTCCAGTCACCCCACTCTCCACTCACTGGCAGCTGTGGAGTCACCATTGCTGGTGAACCTCTTCTCCTTTGTCCTGGCTGTGACAAGATACAATGACGGAGTGACAGTTTTACAGAAGCTGCTGACCCTATATGTGAAAATTTACTAAAACAATTGTTAAAAAAATCAATTCATGACAAGCCCCCAGTCTTATTGAAATAAAAAATAAATAAATAAAGTCAGTGTGGCTGGAGGAGACCACATTTCAGCCTTCAGAAGGTAGATGTGGAAGATATTCCTGTTGGGAGGCCAGCTGGCACACAGAAGGTTTCTTAGATGCCTGGTGCTCTGGTGCTTGGATGTATGTGAAATGACGGGACAGTCAGCCAATGGAGAAGTTCCCCCTTCTCATCCTATTATTCTTTTTATCTTAATCTGAGTGAAAATGTTTTCCAGATTTTAGACATAGTTATGCAACACTTCCTGAAATAGTTTTATATTTCCAGAAAAAGGCATTCAAACTATTCAGGTTACATCAATGCCTCCCAAACATTACACCTGGAAATAGCCAGGATGATTAATAAGCTCACAGAAATGCCTGCTTTTATTCCCAGGCATAGGCATAAAACCCTAGGTCGACAAGGAAAAATTATGTGTTTAAAAGTTAAATTTAGTAAAGAGATTTTAGGTAATGTATAAATCCCTTTCAAAATTTGTTTTTTATTATTTATTTATTTGTTCGTTTGTTTATATTCTTTTATATATTACGTTCAGACTGAAATTTCCCCTCCCTCCCCTCCCCCGGTAGCCCCACCTCACCTCTGCCCCAGATCCACTCCACCACCACCACCCCTCCCCCTTCCCTGGTCTCCCCTCAGAGAAGAGCAAGTCTTCAAGGGACATCAATCAAACATGGCATAATATGCTACTGTAAGACCAGGCACATACCATCATATCTAGTCTGGAGGAGATGACTCAGTAGGAGAAGGGTCCCACAAGCAGGCAAAAGAATCAGAGACAGCCCCCTCCCCCACTGTTAAGAGTCCCAAAAGAACACCAAGCTATTTAGCTATACATGTATGTAGAGGATCCTTGATCTCTGTGAGCCTGGCTAAGTACCAGTCAGTTGATTCTGTGAACCTTTTTCCTGTGGTGTCCCTTGTCCCTTCTGGTTTCTCCCATCCTCCCTCCCCCTCCTCCACAGGACTCCCCAAGCTCTGCATAATGGTTTGGTATGGGATTCTGCATTTGCTTCCAGCAGTTGTTGATTGATGTTTCTCTGGTCTCCTTGATGAGGATTCTGCTAGACTCGAGTCCCAGAACACTCTGCATCAGGACAAGCTGTAGGCTGAAGGTTTTGGACTGGGTTAGTGTCCCAATCCCTCCACTTGAGGTCTTGCCTGGTTACAGAAGCCGGCCTGGTCAGGCTCCATGTTCCCCATTGCTAGGAATCTTTTTTTAGGGTTACTTTTACAAATTCCATGGAGTTTCCCTTGTACTAGGATTCTACCTTGCCCATGAAATGCCCCTCCAATTCCAGCCATTTCTCCCAATATCACAATTTTCTTTTAATTAAAGATATTTAAGGACTCTTAATGTCTGTATTTAGGCACTACCAGTAACAAAGACTTTTGAAAATAAGGAAATGAACACAGAGTATGAGGATGGGGGGAGGTAGGGGATATTGTGTTCATAACCAAAGGAACAGAGAAGAGGTGAATCTCCATAGTGCACCGGCCACTTCAAGAATATTGCTACAAGACTCTGAAGGTGAAAGGAAGCGACCAGAGGAAGAGGGATAGTCTACAGGTGATGAACAGAGGCTCGGTTCCAGAGATAGGATGTAAGAGGTAAGAAGGAGACACATTCCCATGTTCTATTGTGAGAAGTGCAGGTTGTGTTTTGACAAGGGAATTGGGTGCAGGGGAAAACAGACGAATCGAAGAAGTCAAACCAAAGGGAGGTCTAATGGGAAAGGGATGTTTGATTTGGATTACTTGCTTTCCTGGAAAGGGGAATGATGCGATTCAGAGGCTGGCATCCAAGAGGCCAGAGCCAGCCAGCCAGCACTCATTAATCTTCTCGTGGGGATTGTCTAGACACATCATCCTGCCACTTATGAGTTCTAGACTATTTTATTATGGCATATGTCTGTGGATATATTTTCAAATGGATTTGCTTTTGCTTTTCTGCATTATGATCATAGCAAAAATGTACCAGTTAGGAATGGTAGGTAATCCCAGATTTGTAAAGAAAGGTCACTTAAAGTAACAAGAGACTGTGCATCTCCCAAAAGAAAATTGGAAACTGCCATTCCAAGGCCAGAATGGAGCGGCTCAGGGCAGACTCGGTCAATCCTGCTCTTACTAGGAAGAGAGCTCTCTGCCCTATTTTCCCAGACAATGAGGCCACGGTGGTCCTGCAACAGAGTGAGTATTTATTTTTTTCTAAACCCATGGCTGGAATTGTACCAGAAGCAGGGAGTTCTCAACAAAGACTGCCCCTGCCTTGCCTTCCATGTGATGCATGAATAAGGATAGACAGTCAGTCTGAATGTCTGTGAGCTCTATCCCTGGAACTTCAACCACCCATGGATTTAATTACTCTAGGCAAGCCTGTAGAGCATTTTCTTAATTAGTGATTGATGTGGGAGGGCAGCCCATTGTGGGTGGGCCCACCCTAGGCTGGTGGTTCTGGGTTCTATAAGAAAGCAGACTGAGCAAGCCACAAAGAGCCAGCCCATAAGCAGAAGTCCTCTATGGACTGTGCAACAGCTCCTGCCTCCAGGTTTCTACCCTGTTTGAGTTCCTGCCCTGACTGCCTTTGATGATGAATTGCGATATAAAGTGTAAGCAAAACAAACCCTTTCCCTCCCAGCCTGAGTTTGGGTCATGGTGTTTCACCACAACAATGGAAACCCTAAGACAGAAATTGCTGCCAGGGCTTAGGTTTGCAAAGATATTCTTCAAAAAGTGATTAGTCATTGCACCTGGTCCCTCCCACCACACAGAAAAACTCTCAACACTTAGTGGGCCCCTCGCACCACAAAGAAAGAAAGAATCTCAACACTTAGTGGACCTATCTGGATTTTGGAGACGGCGCATTCTTCACTTGAGTATGTTATTCCCGCTCATATACCAAGTTACTCCAAAAGCTGCTAGCTCGGTGGGGCCTAGAACAGGAGAAGGATTTTCAACAGGTCCGTGCTGCTGTGCAGGCTGCTTTGCCGTGTGGACCACATGATTCAGTAGATTTGATGGCGCCTGAGGTGTCAGTGGCAGATGGGGTGCTGTTAGGAGCCTTTGGCAGGCCCCCATAAGTAATCACGGAAAGGACTTTCAAGATGTGGGAGCAAGGCTCTCCATTGTCTGCAGACAACTGTTCTCTCTTTAAGAGGCAGCTCTTGGCCTGCTTTGGGCCTCAGTGGAAACTGAACCTTTGACAGTGGGTCACCAAGTTTCCATATGACCTGAGCTGCCCATCATGAGCTGGGTATTATTTGACTCATCAAGTCATACGGTAGGACGTGCACATCAGAAATCCACTATCAAGCGAACACAGATTCCAAACCCTGGCAGGTCCAGGAAGCTGCAGAAGCCTGACTGACATACATGCTCTGGTCTATACACCCCCCTTAGGTTTGCCGGAATACAGATAGCATTTTTAGACAGGTATCGTCTGGTGATTTTTATTACTGGAAAAATTGGACTTCCACATTTTTAAATATTAACCTACTCTAATTTGATTTTAAAAGCCACACGGGGGCCTGGGGAGACAGCTCTGTAGCTAAAGTGCTTGATATACAAATATGAGGACCTGCATTCAGAACTGCATTTACACCCAAGCGGATAAACAAGAGTACAAACACATCACCTGTCATCCCAGCACCAGGGGGTGGAGACAAGAAGTTCCTGGTGAAGCCCAGAGCCTTGCCAACCAAGCAGTCTGCTCAGAAGTAGTGAGAGACCTTGTTTCAAAGTACATGACAGAGAAGTGATTCATGAAGACAGTGGTTGACCTCCATACATGGCCATACATGCAAGCTACTAAGCATGAACGAGAAATGCTCTATATGTCCTACAGGGCGTGAATAAATGGTAGGCTACAACACTCTAATACTTGAACCTTGCAGTTTTTGTTTAAACTATGACAGCAGTGTCTGGAGACTGGAATTTATCTTAGCTCTCAGAAGTACATCTACTAAAGCCACAGGAAGTGCAGACGGGGCTAAAAAGCTTCTAATGACTATGGATGCTGCTCACTCTTTTCTGTCCCCAAGTGTAATGAAACAAGAAAGTGATTTTTCTTGGCACCCTCTAAACAATCATTTGGTTTCGTTTGTACCAAATATTTGGGTAGATGACATTAAAAGGCTCCATCTTGGACAAGGGTGTAGCTCAGTGGTAGAACATCCAAGGCATCCTGAGTCCACCTGCAGCATCACACACAGAGAAACATAAATCTCATTATGTTAAATAAGACATGTAAATTTTTAACTGAAAGAAAATTCAAAATACCTTCATAGTGGGTTTGTTTTAATAACATTACAATGTGATAGCATTATTTTGAATTTGGATAAGGCAAACAAAAATAATTCTGCCACTCTGATACACACAAGCTGATTTCCAACACCCACAGATAACATATCACAATCAGAAGCTAGGGTTGCAAGTAGAATTAATGTTACTAAGCACCTGACCCTGAGCTGAGGCTATTCTGAAATATCCAGAGAGCCCTGTAACCACAAGGATACTAGAGCTGGTAAATGGAGGCAAGAACCCGGAGTAAATGGCCTGTGTTGTTAGATGGACCTCATCAGCTGGGACTGACCTCAAGAAGTAAGGAACCACAGGCACAGCATTTGAACAACTACTCCAAAGCAGAGAAGGCAGGCAACAGTATTCTCTCTCAGAAACTTCAAAAGGAGCTTAATCCATATTGGCTGGTGGATTTTTCAGCCCATGTGGTACATTTAGGATCTTGGTCTTTAGATATGTGATGATAACGTTTTGCGGTTTAAACACTAAGGGTTTTGGCAATTGATAACAGAAACAATAGGAAAACAACAGTAGCTTGCCTCCTGTCTTTTTCTTAGATATTTGAAATTTCTGATCTTGTAGAACTCTCTGGTTCATTTTTCCCTCTTTGCTCTCAGTTTGGTCATACCTCCTTCCTCACAACAGTGAAAAGATGGTAATCCCTGTCCTGACAACGTCACATCTGACAGTAGAGGCTTATGGTCTGTCTTTTACTGTGCATAAAGATCCTGGCTGTGCTGCTTAGACTTTTGTCAACTTGACATAAGCTAGAATCATCTTGGAAGAGGAAACTTCAAGTGAGAAAACGTCTCCACCCATCTGACATGTAGGTAAGTCTGTGAGGGCATTTTCTTGATTTGGGAAGACCCCACCTGGGCAGAAGTTCCTGGGGTATACAAGACAGGGCTGAGCAAGCCATCAAGACCAAGCCATTAAGTAGCATTCTTCCAAGATCCAATTTAGTTACCACCTTCAATTTGCTCTCTGACTTCCCTTCATGATGGACTGTGCTCAGGATGTGGAAGCCAGATAACCCCTTCTATTGCCAAGTTGCTTTTGGTAATGGTGCTTATCACAGCAGTAGAAAATAAACTGGGACATTGGCAGATAATATAATGTCTGAGTGACCAGTCACTAGGATTTCCCCTCGCAGGAAACTTGTACCGGCAGATGTCCTTGTGGCTACCCACCTTCCATGAGAGCTCTGGTCAGATAGTGTTATGTTCAGCTGTGCTGGTCACATAAGACACAAGAGTCAACTCAACAGAGCACACAGCATTAAAGCAACAGTATGTCACTGACAGGTCTTGAGTAGAGAAGGGCAACACGCCTCTCAGGACTAACAGGAAATGGGAAGCTTTCCAGTGAAATGCTCAGCCCACTAGAAGAGAAGAAAGTGAGAGACCTGTTAGATTACCAAAGCAGACCTCTGCAGGCAGTGCTAACTGGTGGATATAGAGAAGTCAGGCACATGCTCCTTGGGGCCACATTGTGACTAAGGCAGTGCCAGTGTCACATGTCTGCATAGTAAGGGGTAAGTCAAGTCATAATCTCTAGCTATCCAGTAGGTATGTGATGACCACTATGTGGCTCTGTGAGGTATAATTCTATTTCAATACCCTAGACAAATTGGGAGGATGGAAAACAAAGTCCATATTGACTAAATGTGCCTTCTGCTCATTGAAGTTCAACTTATGTTCAATAAATAATGCCAGGGCAACATGAACGTATAGGAATCCATTGTGTTTCTCCTTAAAATGGGAATAACCTTGCTTCTTAGTGTGTAAGAGAATGAAACAAGACCCTGTGTGCAAATAGCATCAACCAGGCAGTTCCAAGCTTGTGCATAGCATAACATGCTCTGTCCTGGCCTCTTTGTCAATAGACAGCCAACTGCCTTCATTTTTGAGTGTGGGTCTTTGATAAATAAAATATGGTTTGGCAAATATTGTGTTCCAGGAGGTGATGACAAATATTAGCTCCACTGAGCTATTTCAGTCTTCACACCACATCAACTAAAGCAGATTCCATTCTCCCTTTCAGAAAAGGTTTTGAAGACCCTAATGTTCTATGGTTAGTAAACAATGGTACCAGAGCACTGCATCCTGGTCGGCTTACTCCACACAGTCCCTCTTCATTGGCTGCCATACCACAAACACACACATCTGCATTTACAATGGTCCTGCAGTATCCAGTGCATGATGGATTCCCATGATCACCCAACATGAATGGGCTTGACTCAGACTAAGAGTTCATGGTCACCACCTTTCTCCAGCTGACGCATGCCATGGGCATTTGTGAGGAGAGAAAGCAATTAAACACAGTTTTACTTCCCACAACATCATGTCTATCCAGCACACAGAGTGCCAACTGTGCACAGTTACAGTGTGCTCAGCTCTTTACCTCACTGACTTTGTTTCAGGGAGATAGAAGCTACTTCCATTTGTGAAGTAGTGAAGAGGACTCTGTGGACATAGTCAGGCGAGAGATACAGAGGGAGTGGAGGACTGATTTTCTCTTCAACAAACACAGATGGGGATTTCCAGTGAATCCCAGACCTTAAGAACATCATGCAGCCAGGAAAACTGCTGGCACTGCGAATGAGGAAAATGGACTTGTTTTACACAAGTCCTAGTTTGATGAATCAATCTTATCTTGATTTAGAGAGACTGGTTAAAAGTAGATTTAATGGGTAGTGGACATCTCCATGTTTGGGAATGAGTCAGGGCTCTATGGCCAGTTCAGAGGAGAAATTGGAATATGGATTGATCCTTCATCATGGACCAATTTCTCTATAGGCTGTCATTTTTTTTATGGAGAACAAATCATAGTTGCAAACAACAGGGAGATTTTGTACTCAAAAACACAGCAAGACTCTGTACCCTGAAAGTGCTATAGATTCTGTTTTACAAATGCAAAACGAGAGTGAGATTGTTACCAGGAACAAACACAATGCCAGAGGCAAATCTGCAAGAACACCTTTATTCTTCTTCTCTTGATCAGAAAGCCTTTCATAACATGAATACTGAACATTTTGTTGACGCCAGTACATTAGGTATGTATTCAGTCAACACGCATTTCTAGTACATGCTGTGGACACACAGTGACTATTAGGGTGTTGAAAGGACACCAAGTCGTGGGATGGTGCCTCTGTTCCTGATACAGTCACCCCAGGCTAAGAAGGGAGAGACCACATGAGGCAGCTGTGTGCAGTGCTGGGGAGGCAGCTGATCTCTGGAAGTCGACAGGCTCAGCGGGAAGACCATGTCCTTGTTGCTTTCTGAGGACTCCCTCTGAAGAAAGCCCTGAAGCCAGAGGGACTGCATATGTACACCCCATCTGCTCCTTCCTGTTTCACTGTGCCATGCTTTCCCAGTCAACTTTTGTGGACTGCTTCTTTTAGCCCTGCTCTGTCCGAGCTTGGAATAACTTGAGTAACAAGAAGAAGATGACATTTAAGTACTTCTTCCTAGGCTCAGCTGCCTGCTGGGCATGGGTCGGCCATCGCTGCTGTGCTCCATCACTGAAAGTTACTGCTTGTTTAGAATGTGCTCTGCACTTGTCTGATTGGAGTGTGGAAGCAGCTCCCATCACTTGGCATGTATCTATGGTTGGAAACACACATGGTGCATATACTACACAGAGACGGGAAAGGGAAGAGATTCCAAACTGAAAAATAAGATGTGGAGGGGGAGTAAGGGTGGGGGGTGTTGTTTAGGCACAGGGTGTACACGTGCATGCCATGTGGAGGCCAGAGGAGGACACCAGGCATCTCCCTCTGTTGCTTCCCACCTTACTTTTTGGAAAGTATCTCTCTCTGTGTGTACCTTCAGTTCACTACTTGGCTAGGCTGGCTGGCCAGCAAGTTCCTAGGATCCATTTTCTTCTGCACTCAGATTTGGGGTTACAAGGACCTACCTACTCTTTATGTGGGTGCTGGGAATTTAACTTTGGTCCTCTTGATTGCTTACCAAGCATTCTAACCCTCACTGAGTCATTTCTCCACACGCTTGAATCTAGCATTGCAAGACCTGTTATGTAGCCCAGGTGTATTAAATATGACAGATAGGAAAATAATATGGTATAGTGTTTTATCTGTAAATTGCACAGTCTAAAAGAGAAAATTACATGCTAACTAGAGAGAAAATAAATAACCTACGTGCTAAAACTTCCTTGTGCCGTCTCCTTTCTTCAGCACTTTCGTTTTTCTGCATCCACAGTAAAACTGAGATTTAGCATGGTAAGAATTCATAGCGGAGGAGGGATAGAGGCGCTCACAGGAGCATGGGAGAAAGATTGCATGTTTGAAGATTCAGTAAGCCAAATCAAGGTTATTATTCCAAACTCCCCTTAGAATTTAAAAATCTTAAAAAATTAAGACCTATTTAAATCTGTTAAAATTTTTTAAGAACCAAATTTTTCTCACAAAAATTTCACAGGAATCATTATTTTCAGATGGTGGGGGTTGACCACAGTCAAGTGAAAAACTGATTTCCAGGGAACAGGATGGATTTATGTTTACAATGCAGTGTAAACAGGAAGATCTCTTCCCCTTCATAAGTTCTTGAGTGGCAGGAGCGCAGAGAGTGTGGAGTTGGCCCTTACCAGGAAGGCACTAACATGACTGTGGAATTCAGGAGATATGAGGATGCGGCCATCTGTCTTTCTCCTTCTGGATCCCTGAGGAAGATGCTTCCTCTATTCTGAACTAGGATATCACATCAACCACTCTTTTGGAATTTATCCTGCCTCCCCTTGCATTTTCACTAAAATGCAAACAAACGATGAAATCCTGGAGGACATAATTCCTAGCTGAGGTGAAGGATTTTAACCTATGGGCAATCCTGGGAGCAGCTACTGGGTAGGAAAACAATAAAATAACTGCAGAAGCCTCAGAGGCATTTAATTGTCAACTCCATCAGCAGCAGGGTAATGGCAGCCCATGCTTGTCCCTGATGTATTAACGAGACAAAACTTTCCAGGGTGTGAAGAGGCGTTCTTATTTTACTTTCAAAATTCACAGTTAAGCCCTGGAGACCTGCTTAGCCAGAATACCAGCTTCTGTTGAAGGATTCTCTTTATTTTTTTCTTAACCCTCTTGTTTCTCCTCTCTCTCTCCCTCCCTCTCTCCTTCTCTCCCTCTTCCGGCCCCTCCCCTGTCTCCATACATAAGTATCACATAATATCATATTATATATGAATAAATCAATAAACATGTGCATATATTGTTTATTCACCTCAAATCAACATCATGTAAGAGCACACCAGGAACTTGGGTGAGACTTCAGGACACAGGAATGTTGACACTGCTCCTTCATCCTGAAAAAGATGGATTTGCATGTCAGCGACAGACGTGCAAATGAAGAGAGCATCAGGCACAGGTGTGACAGTCATTGGTAACTTTTCAGGATGCAGGACACTTCAACCCCTCTGCTTAATCAAACTGATCGGGAAGTGGATGATGTAAGAGACAACACTGGGGGGAAGCAGGACTGGCAGGTCTCCACAAACAGGCTGATACAGTGGATGTGAGGAGAGAGGCCATCGAATGCCTTCAAGACAGAAGAGGAAACTCGGCTGACCACAGAAGATGGAGGTGCCAGCCCGACGCTGGGAAGTCACTTCGCCACTTGAGCCTCAGGGGGAGGGAAGGGCACCGACATCAGCCCCAAGTGTGCTTCAGACTCCATTCTCTCTTCACTCAGAATCAGAGGTCGGGAAGATGACTCAACTGGTAAAAACTGCTCCTTGTGCGAGTCTGAGGACCCAAGCTTGCACCCCAAGCACCCACATAAAAATCCAGGCGAGGCAGCGTGCATCTCTGCCGCCCAGCAATGGCAGTGGGGCTGGGGGAGTCAGCTCAATGGGAGCTCACTGGAAAGCCAGACGAACAGAATCAGTGAGCACCAAGACCAGTGAGACCATCCTTCAAAATAACAAAGTGGAGGACAAGTGAGAAAGACATCAGATGCCATCCTCTGGCACACCACACACATGCACACAGACACACACACCACACATGCACGAACGTGTACACACACACACATACACATGCAGAACCATATACATACAAACATACATGCACATACATATACATGTTCATACACACATACATACACACATACATTGTACACACACACACACTGTTAGAACAAACACCAGTTGTCTTAATATCTATCAGATATTTGAGCATTTATAGTTTTTAAGCAACTGGAGTATGTGCCTATATCTAGGGGTAGGGTTAAAATGTAATGTTTTACAGTTGCCCTCAGTTCTCCATGATGGATGACAAGAGCTCATTACATGAATGTGGGGACACGTGGTCCAGAATGTCCCCAAACTCATCATTTTTGTTGAAGGTCCCCAGAATCCAGAGAGCACAGAGCATTTGTGGAAAGTCATCCCAGGAAAGTGTCTGCACACAGCACAACTGCAGCTGGGTGGTTATTGGCAAGGAAACGAGGATGCAACACTGTGGCTGTTTTATTTGTTTCTGTGCAAGAGGATTTTCTTCATCCATTTAAATTGTATTAGTCTAGATTGAAATTCGAGAGAAAAGTCATAAGGTCACAGAATCAAAGAACTCTTACCCACATATGCTCACCACACATCTGCCCCTTGAAGTATAAAAACATTTCCCTTTCGTTGATTATTCTTCAGATGTCTTTTCTTCCTAATGTTACAAATGCTGATTTGGGATTAAGTTTTCTTAAAAGATACAAATACTTGACATGCAAATTAAAGTTGCCATTATGCATAAACTATAGCAGGGTTTTATTTTTTTTCAATATTCTTCTACAGTTCCATCACAGCTACAGAAGATTGCAACGAGGCACTTTTGTTTCCACATCCTGCCCTGTGAGGTGATTGAAGGGTGTGTGGCATCTTTGTCCTTCCTTTGAGGGGTGATAATCTGCCAGACATGATGCACAGAGCAATAACCACAAAGCAGTGCAGAGAGAGGCAGGTCCTTCGAAGGTGCTTCCCCATCTCTGTGGTTCATTCTTAGATGTTCCCTCTGTGAATCCTCTCCACCAATCTGGGAGAGAGAAATGGGTGGGTGATATTATGCTGAATTTTGTAGCAAAGACATAAAATCACATCACCCAAGGGCACAGTCAGGAAGTAAGAAATGTAAGTTTTCATTTCCTCCAATACACCAATGTAAACTTTAAATCCAGAGGTGTGAGTAGTGATCTGATACATCACAGGAACAATAATTAGAAAGCTTTATTTGAGTCAGAAATACAGATGAGTCATCTTCATGGAGTTGAGAGTCACAGGAAAAATCTAAGAAAGGGAAGAATAAGATTAAATGTAGAGGACACCCCATCACTTATTACACAGAACACCATGAATGATACGGGGAGTCCCCTAGATGGCACAGGGTAGACAGGGGCAGATGAAAAGAATCGAGTGTGCTAAGGTTCCTCCTCAATTCAACAGTTCCTTCCATGGAAATTGGGAGCCCCTGGCAATGTTTAATTCAGAGAATGATGATCAATCAGGCAGTTGGGGAACAGCCATAGGGAAGAATTTAGTAGACTGTCCTTGAAACAATGGAGGTGAAGATGGTGAGGAAGGAGAGTGGCTGTGAGGAAGCAGCACCCAGTGGGGATTACTTAACACTGCAGTGAGGTTATGGCTAGGAATGAGGCTGTGGTGTTCAAGTGCTTGTGTGGTATGCACAAAGTCTTTCCCTCCTTCTGCCCTAAAGAAATACTAGTCATAGGCGCACAAGTTATTAAATTCTTACAGAAAAGCAAGCCATAGTATTGTGTAGCCCTTTAAAGGAATGGAGCAAGAGGTCGGGGTGGTGGGGCAGCGGCTAACTTAGTTTATACATTGTAACCTTAACCCATTTGTGATTTGCAAGCTCAGACATGCTTCTGCAGAATGAGAAGCTGTCAAAAGTCAGAGGGTGGATGCCATGCTCAGAATGGCATACTTCGTTTTCCCCCATGGTGACAACAGGTAAACAGGTCCTTGTTAGTAAAAGTGATGTGGTCACAAATGTGAAATGTTTCCTTCAATATTGCTCAGATTCAGTTTCAACTTTTAGCACTCACTAGTTTTTCCAGATCTATAAATTGATTATGTTACATAAGAACCATTGAGTTGAATTTTCTTATATTGGCATAATTTAAGAGACAGTAGGTACACTCAATAATTTGAAATGTTTCTTTAATATCCTAGTTAACATTCTGTTGCTAATGAGCTGCTTTTAAAATGCATGGTTCCTTGGAGAATGTGCTTACATATAGTCTTTCCTTGAGACTCCTGATATAACAGTTTGCATAGCCACACAGAGAGAATTAGTTATCACAAACTGTGTAGGTAGAGGAGGACAAAACAAAATCTGAGCCCAAGGAAAACATGATAGCACACGTTCTTATTTTGTTTCAGGCTTTTCTTCATTGGGACCATGGTTAATATTCTCCGCAAAGCTGTGAGTGTTCTTCTAGCCTTTAAATTGGTGCTGTCCAAGGATATGTCTGAATGAGCGTGCCAGAAAACTGCAGCTATTTGTAAGCCTTGCATTTGAGAAAATTGGTGTGTGGCCGCTATTTTAGTTAGGGTGCCAAGGGGAATGGGATGGCAGGCTCAAGATCGGATGTCTGTATTGATACGAAGAAGATTAAAATAAGCCCAACGAGGTGTCACAGTCCCCTGAGTGGAGCAATGGCAAGGACATGCCACCTCTGTCCCTCTCCACCTCAACCCCTTGAGACAAGTCTGTTACTGCACCTGGAGCCAGAAATTCTCAGCAGTCCTCCTGTCTGTGCCTCCAACTATGCGGAGTTACAGGTGCAACAATCTCCTCTTGGCTTTTTCCCCAGTAGGAACTGGAACGTCTACCTTGGGTCTTTGTGCTTGCCTTCAGTAAGGGCTATTGACCACTACTCCTTCTCCCTAGCCATTCATAAGGTAATTTACATGGTTTAAAAATTTTTGAATAATAGAGCCTTTGTTGTACCATTATAAGGTAAAAGTTGTTTGTGCTGTGTACTGAACTATACACATAGCATGCAGGCTTATACTTTGCTATCATGCCTACCTCACACACCACAGATAGCATGACTTGAGTAGCCACTGAAATAAAAACTGGCAGCATCTGTCTCCTTTGTAAATAAGAAAACCTGTGGCAATTGTCTTAGTTAGGGTTTCTATTGCTGTGATAAAACACAAGGATCAAAAACCAAATTGGGGAGAAAAGGGTTTGTTTATTTGATTTTCACTTCCAGTATCGCTGTTCATTACCGAAGGAAGTCAGGACAGGTACTCAAATAGGGCAGGAACTTGGAAGCAGGGGCCATGGAAGAGTGCTGCTTACTAGCATGCTCAGCCTGCTTTCTTATAGAACCCAGGACCACTCGTCCAAAAATAGCACCACCCACAATGGGCTGGGCCCTCCCCCATCAACACTAATTAAGAAAATGCTCTACATCTGGATCTTACGGAGGTATTTTTTCACTGGAGGTTCCCTCCTTCCAGATAAATCTACATTGTGTTAAGTTGGCATAAAACTAGGAAGAACAGTAATAGTAATACTCTGTTTCCATAGTTTTTGTAGAAGAGAGAAAAAGGGAAGAAGAAAGCACATCTGAAAATGTGAAGGAATGGATAAACAGCTCTTTTGTCTAGAAGCTAGAGCTATATTACATATAATGAGAATTTATGGGAAAAATGCATACATCTCTCAGTGCTGAAAATAGCATAATTATTCACTAAGGAAAGAATACTATTGGGCATTAGAGAAGTTTTCACAGTACAGTTTATGGAATTAACTGTCCAGGCTTCCCTCATAGCAAGCTCATCTTGATGCTTCATCTCCATCAGTCTGATTAGCACCCCAGGTGTTCAACCAACTCTTACTCTGAATCATGGTTTCTAGCAAAGAAATTAAATTATAGCAGAGAAATGAAATTGACCACAGCAGAACTGTAGGGATCTAATTGAAGCACAGCATTAAAATTGACCCCCTGAAGCCTCCTCCAAAGGACTGGCTCTTAGACTGTCTTTGGAAATGCATGTTTGATAGGTCAGTTGAGGAAATAAGAAGCTCCTGATAAGTGAAATAGCGATGTAGAGAGAGGTCCACGAAACGGGAATGTAGTCACGAGCAGCAGCCATGTGACTGCCGCTGATGTCATCTTTAGATGGAGGCATCTGTAACAGACCTCGGGAAAAGAAGTCACAGTGAACAAAATGCTGAGTTACTCTCCTAGTTATCTGTTTTCATAAATAAGACCAGCCCAGACTGCCTTCCCGTGGTTCTTTTTTTTGGGGGGGGGGGTTCAAGACAGGGTTTCTTTGTGTAGCTTTGTGCCTTTCCTGGAACTCACTCTGTAGACCAGGCTGGCCTCGAACTCACAGAGATGCATCTGCCTCTGCCTCCCAAGTGCTGGGATTAAAGGCGTGTGCCACCACTGCCTGGCCCCATGGCTCTTTCTATAACTAGAATTTATACAAAATCTTCCTTTCAAATAACTTTTTTAAAAAATTAAGTATTTATGTACACAGACTGGGGTTCACTTTACATTTACTCCCTCGTGTCTGGTTGATAACTGGATTGCTTGGCTTTGGTCGTAGTTATTTGGAGATGAGACTTTTTTTTCCAGACCTTGGGTTTGCTAGGCAAGCGCTCTACCACTGAGCGCTACTTTTTGTAGGGGTGGGGGTTGAGCATCAGTGCACAGCTGAGCTGCCTTCACAAAGCAGAAATAAATTAACACTGGGCTTGAGTATAAAACGAGAAGAAACACTGCTCCATTGTGCTTGGTAGATATGATAAATCTTAATGAGAAATGATCCCCACAAACCATGGGTGTAAAAAATGCCTTTATTTACATAAAGTTAAATATCAAATGTACTCTGCCAAAAGATGCCAAAGTAAAGGTCATTGGAAAATTATTCTCAGATGAAAAGAAAAGGTTGGAAGAAAAGTGATAAATCATATTGTTGTCCTAAACACTTGAGGCCAAAATAATCTATGTTATGTAAATTAAGAAGAGATATAAATCAGAAATAGTTACACAATTATGGAAGTGTCCTCCCCAAAATAAAGGTTCACAGTGTCCATGGATTCTGTGATTGTGGAATTTAAACTAAAAACACTGGGGACAATTGGTCTCTACTGCACAATATCCAGTCAGTGCCCCTACAGAAGGACCAAAGGTCAAAGTTGTCTGAAAAGTCATTCCCTCAACTCTTAGCCATCAGCTGAGAACTGAAAGTGTTCTGAATGAGGACCCCTTCTCTCTGACTTTTATTTTTAGGGATAGGGGGAGCAAATATTTTAAGGAGCATAGGGGCCAAGTAAGAAATGGACTCGGTAAGGAAACTTACTTACCTAAATCAAAGACTCTGTGATGGGTGAGAAGCCCAGGAACCAAGATCTGTGGAGACTCAGGATATTTCTTTTGCTTTCTACTGTGAGCTAAAGGGAAAGCATGAACTGACTATTGAATTATAAAATAGAAAAAATATTCATAAACAACACTAATGCATAGTAATAGATAAGCAAATTCAAGCGATTGAGGTTTAGAACTGTTTTTGATAGGGTTCTGGATTAAACTGTTTGCCACCATTGCTGAAAGCCTGTATCGACTAGAGAGAGAGAGAGGGAGAGAGCAAACAGTTTGCAAAAATGGTTTTAGTGTCTCTATTTCTTTATAGTAGGCTTGAACACTTTACTTTAACTCATGAAACTCAAATGATAGTATGAATTATATTTTAAAAGTTCAGCTTAAAGTTGTTTATTCCATTATGTTATCTTAGTACTTACATTTGTAATTTTTGTTACTGGCAGTCTGGACTTGTACTTAGTAGGGTGCTGTTAATTTCCGGTTGAAATGGATATATTATATATATTTATATAATTCAGAATATATTTTATATGTCCTAAACATGTCATATGCTTTATTAATTTTCTCCTATTGCATTTGAAATGTATGTATTTTAATATTCATGATTGGATTACTTTGAAATATTTTATAGTGTTGCTAAGTTCTTATGCAGAATTGGAAATATCATTGAAAAAACTAATCAATATCCTCAATATTAAAACAAAATTCTTACTCTAATCTTAAATAATGCTGTAAAAATCTCAAATCAGAATTTAAGATACTTATCAGTATTTATTTTTCAATTGAAAATTTAATTTATTTTTAGGTCCTTCCTCCCAACATGTATTGTTTCTGACAAATTATCTCATACATCTCCTATATAGCTTAGTGTCTAGACTCACTAAATACTGTGTTTGACAGTCTTGAAATTCATTTTATTTCACTTGAATTTTTGAATGATAGTTTGGCTGGCCATAACATTTTTGCTAGAAAACTGTTTACCCTGAACACATAGAAGACAAAAATCTCCATTGTAGCTGAAGCTCACCTCTGCTTTCTAGTGAGGAAGCTAGGAGCCCCTTACTCTGTGACCAAGCCACTGACATCTTTTTATAACTAACTGTTCCTTTTCACTGGCATCTGGAGACAGTTCCTCACTAGCCTCAATTTATGATGCTTTAGTAAGAATAGTTAATGCTTTGTATGTGTCTAAATTTGTTTTAAAATCTATTTGATATTGACTGTGTTCATTCACTTTTTAAAAACTAATGTATTTTTTCCCAGTTCTGAAGAATTCTAAATGATTCACTGTTGCACACTTTCTTCGCTCCCATTTGCTCTGCATTGGCTTTCTTTCTTCAACTTCTCAGGACTATAGGTGGGTTTTCAAATCTTAATCAGTCCTCAAAGGAACTCAACTCTCTCTCTCTCTCTCTCTCTCTCTCTCTCTCTCTCTCTCTCTCTCTCTCTCCATCCCTCCTTTCTCCATCCCTCTCTCCCTTTTTCCCTCTCTCATTTCCTCTCTATTGCTATTTTTGGTTGTGCCTATATGAACACCTTTATCTGTTTTTCAGTTCATCTGTGTTTTCTTCAAGTGCACATGTCTTCTGGTTCACTAGGTGATATGATTTTTAATGGTTTAATATTCAAACCCAATCCTTTTTCGGGATGCAGTTCTCCCATTTATGCTCTCATCTTGTTCATAACTTCTTACACTTTTTTCTCATGCTCACCTTTGCTGAGGAATTTGTGAGACAGCGCTGATCTGGAGCAGAGCATGTCCTGTATCAGCAACTCTGGGACTCTTCCCAGGGTGTCTGTCTATTCTGCCTTGGAGCCAGCTTTCAGACTGAATCCTGGCCCTACTGTGTGGAGGGTTTTGATTCTTCCCCATCATGAGACACAAATTGCTCCCAGACGACACCTCAAGTACCAGCAATTGTCATTTCCAGCTTAAAAAATCTCAAACTCAAGCTCCAGGGAGAAAGTAGGTGTGTCATGTTGTTTTTGCTGAAAGGCAAGCTGCATTGGACCCTCTAATTTCTGTCCCAATTCTAGTGTCCTTAGGGCACAAATATGTGGCCTCATTCAGTGAATCTATGTGCCTTACCTTATTTTGGAATTTGAGCATTTCTCTTCATTTTGTGCTCTTCCTTTGAGCAGATGGAAGATGCTGTGAATATAGACAGATCTTTTGGCTAGAACTGTCTTCAGAAATGATGATTCACTTTAGGGATGGAAAAGCATGGGAAAGAGAATCTTAAAATTGCCCATGGATTTTGATTAAATCTGCTAAGAAATGGCCTGATTCTATCATTATGCAGATGATGATTTGATAGATTCAACAGTGCTTCATTAACAAACCCCTTCCCCTAAATATATCAAAGAGAGATACAATATGTAGGCCTTTGAAGCATTGCCTAACTTAATCTTAATCTTTGGATCTTGAGTATTGAGTAGCACAAGAGACCAAATTTAAATAAATTTTTTTTTAGGTATAAATGAGTACTAATTTTACTTATGATCTCAGTTCACCATAAAACTTATGTTTTATATTTTGATGATATAATACAGGAAATGTTCCTCATTCACGCAACTCACACTTAAAAATTATTCACTTTAAAACAATAATAATCACATGATTTTAGTCCCTGCCACCTACTTAGAATTTAGCTATATGAAGTTTTAATATTTGTAGACTAGTAACTAAGTGTTATGAATTACTCAAAAATGATCATGAAAAAGAATGAGAAAATGTTTACTTTTAATCTTGAGAAATGAATTTCTATTGGATAATTATGAATTCCATCCAATAATTAAAAAGAAGATAAAAAGAAGAGTAATGACCAATGATGTTCACCTGTGTTATTTGTTCTCTGTTGTGTACAAAGCAGAGGATAAAGCATGTCTGGAGTATAAACTATGTTGTAGAATATAGCGTGCATCATATCAAGTTTGCTCCGTTAGCTTGATTATCACAGGAATGGAAAGCAGACAGGTACATTATACATGAAAGAAAGTAATGCTTGGGAGTGCCTGTGGTTGTCACTAATGTATGCAGACATTTGTCTTTAGGGAGGTAGCAGGTTAGGAAAATCAGCAAATGGAATGCCTTTATCATAAATGAAAATTATAATGGGCATAATAATTGATTAAAATTCCAAGTCGGAAGATATGTAGCTTCCAAGACAGAACTGCAAGTATAGATTAAAAGCAGTGACCTTTTCTGTCACGCTTATTAATATATTTCCACTCCAGGGCAATTCCTGGAACCTGTGGGCATGGGATAAAATTCACTTTATTAATTAATAACTGAATTGGTGGAAAGATGCAGAAGTATAAAACACACTGAGCTGGGGATCATGATATGGAGTGTTGCTAAGCTTCCCTGTGTATCAAACTTTCTGGAACTAATTCTTAGAAGATGGAAATGAAATTGTTGCCTTCCTGAGAGCACTGTAATTCTTGGGGAGTCAAATTAATGGCATAACTAGAGTTAGCCCTGGGGGTGAGTGAAGGCAATGCACACATTTCAGCAGGTGCACAGCTACATTCTCTCCTCAGCCCGACAAAAGTCTAGCAAATGAGCTGCAGATGCACCACAGCCCAGAAGCTTCTCCAAACAGCTCCTTTTAGCAATGAGCCCATTAAACTGGGAAGGCTGAAGGACTTGAATAACTAGAAAACCAAACAGCTTGCCTCTCTGCCTCTCGTTATTCTCCCAGACTGTCCTTGCCCTTGCTCTAATAGTAAAGACAAATGTGTGAATCCATGAGGGAATGAAGCAAGAACCATGGAGGGCTGATGAGCCTGTGAAAACGAGAACGGAACCTGGTGGCTGTGCTGGCGAGAGAGCCCATGGCTGTGATTGAGCCTGTTCCTCTTTGCATTCTGTTTGCTAAAATCTGCAGGCAGTGAAGGCTCGGTTGACAGCTTTCCTCACTTTCCATGATTCTTTTATGGCTTGTTTTTCTAATGTATTTTGAATATTCTGACTGAGCTGCTATAGAAATGAAATTATAATATATTCCTTAATGGTTTTCTTTTCTTTTTGACAAGTACTAAAAACATTACTACCTTGTCTCACTAGAAATGGGCATCAGCTACAATTGCTGCTCTCCACTCTACCTTAATGTAGTTATTCTTCCCTACATGTGGCTAGTTGAAGAGCTAGCTAGAGATGGCAGCCAAATTCACACATAGAACTTGGCACCTCTCCATTATGTCAGGATTCCCTCCTCACTTCCTGGCTGCCATGTTAACCTCGAATCTTGTGCCTATTCTTCAAGCCAGTAAGAAATGTGTTCATCCAAGATTCAGCCATAGCTCTGAGTGAAGTTTGTTTTCTCTTTACCTGCATTTCTACTCACTATCTTAGGTCATTTGGAAGCTTAGCCATTCACACATGGACTGTCTCAACTAAGATTCAAGCAAGCAGATTCATGCACTTCAAATGAATGCCCATGCTATATTACCTCAAAGACTGTGAAAGATGAATCACATCATCCTATCGACCCTGATTCTTTCTTTCTTTCTTTTTTCAAGACAGGGTTTCTCTGTGTAACAGCCCTGGCTGCTCTGGAACTCACTCTGTAGACCAGGCTGGCCTCAAACTCACAGAGATCCACCTGCCTCTGCCTCCTAAGTGCTGGGATTAAAGGCAAGCACCACCACTGCCTGGCTTCTTTCTTATAATAATAATCATTAATCAAGAATAATCATGTGTTGTTTGACATTGTTGCTTGCAGGAAGATATGGCTCAAACCAGTTGCCAAGTCATGCACATAACATACTTCCTTATGAGCTAACCTGGAATCTGCCTGAGGGCCTAGCAACAGGCCCTGTCAGAGGTCCTGAACGTGCCCAGCCAATGAGGGACAACCATGCAATGTCACCAGAATGGGACACAGCCTGGGTGCTGGGAGGTGGGTATATAAGTCTTTCCCCACTACTGAATAAATGAATCTGCTGTCTGCCTTCAACTGACTCCCAGTGTCTGTGTCATTGATGCTGTGCCTTCTCACCCCTCCCCTTAGGGAGCCTTTGGGACCCAGCAGCAGTTACTTTCAATAATGCTTTTAATTTACTCTTCTTATGCTCAAGAAGCAATGTTTTACTATGGCATTTTTACAATACTTAGTTTTTGCTTGATCCCTCCTTCACCTGTTCCTCTATTTAGCCTCCTCTCTACCTGTTCCTCCTTCCACCCCCACCTCCAGTTCTCCCTTTTCTACTTCCATGTCACATGTGTTCTATTACCCTTCCCATTTGCCTTCTTTACAGTCTCTTCTTCCACTGTTCCGGGATCCTCCTAAGTTGACCTCCCGCAAATGCACATCATAACCATTAGAAGCTGATATCTGAATATGAAAGAGATTATGAGGTAATTGTCTTCCTGAGCCCTAGTTACCTTGATGCATTATTTTCCAGATCCATGCATTTTCTGCAAATTTTTATTACTATTTTTCTTTAGGTTGAGTAAAATTTCATTGTGTATATGTATTATATTTTTCTTATTCATTCATTAATTGGGATGCATGTAAGTTTATCATACTTCTTTGATCTTGTAAATAGAAAAAGAATAGATATGGATGTGAAAGTATCTGTGTAGTAGTTGTCTTAGTTAGGGTTCTATTGGTGTGAAGACATGCCATGAACACAGCAACTCTTTTAAAGGAAAACACTTAACTGGGTGGGACTGGCTTACAATTCAGAGGTTTAGTCCATTATCATCATGGTGAGAAGTATGGTGGTACTCAGGCAGACATGCTGGAGAGGTAGCTGAGATTTCTATATCCAAATAAGCAGAAAATAGGAAGAGAGTGACTCTGGGCCTGGCTTGAGCATCTGAGACCTCAAAGCCCATCCTCACAGTGGTGCACTTCCTCCAACAAGCCCACAACTCCTAAATGCCCTGGTGACCAAGCAGTCAAGTCTATGTGTCTATGGGGGCTGTTCTTATTCAAATCACCAAAGTAATATAGAGTCCTGCAGGTATATGTGCTGTGGATATTGCTCTCTATATAAATAAAACACTGATGGCCAGTGACCAGGCAGGAAGTAGGTTGCCAGGCAGGAAGTAGGTGGGACAAGGAGAGATGAGAATTCTGGGAAGCGGAAGGCTGAGGATAGAGACACTGCAGCCACCGCCAGGACAAGCAGCATGTGAAGACGCCGGTAAGCCACCAGCCATGTGGCAAGGTATAGATTTATAAAAATGGGTTAATTTAAGATATAAGAACAGTTAGCAAGAAGCCTGCCACGGCCATACAGTTTATAAGTGATATAAGCGTCTGAGTGATTATTTTATACGTGGATTGTGGGACTGCGGGGCTTGGGGAACCTGGAGAGAAGCCCTCCAGCAACATATATGCTCAAAAGTGTCATAGCTGGGTAATATGGAAAATCTATTTTTACTTTTTTGGGACATCACCACATCTATTTCTACAGTTGCTACACCAGTTTATACCCACCAGCAGTGAATAAAGTCTACCATTTCTTTTCATTGCTGTCTTTTCCCCCATTCACACATAGCTAAGGTGAGGAAAACATCCTTGACACCACTAGGATGTGAGGCAGGAATGAGGCCCTGACACTTCTCATACAGTTAGGTGAGAACAATGAATGCTGTCCTCTTGCTGGCAGCAATTACAGTAGGCAGGCAATGTTTTCGGCATGTGAAACATGTGATTGTTTGCTGACTGTTCTATTCCTTCTTCTAGTTACATCATAAATCTTCCTTAACAAAGTACCATGAACTTCATAGCTTACTTTATTGCCTTGCAATAGAGGCAAAGTTCTGGACTCATGAGGTTGGAAGCTCCAGGGCTGTCAAAGCACACATGTGATTTCTTCTTAGCTCACTCTAAACTTCTGGTTTGCTGGCAACTTTTGGCTTCCCTTGACTTACAAATTTAACTCCTAATGGTTTCATCCCCTTATTCATATGGATGTTGTCTTAGTTAGGGTTTCTGTTGCTGTGAAGAGACACCAGGACCATGGCAGCTCTTATATAGGAAAATATTTAATTGTAGTGGCTCACTTATAGTTCAGAGATTCAGTCCATTATTGACATAGCAGGAAGCAAAGCAGCATGCAGGCAGACATGGTGCTAGAGAAGGAGCTGAGAGTTCTTACAGCTTTACTCACAGCCAACAGGAAGTGGTCTGAGACACTAGGCATGGCTTGAGCATATATGAGATCTCAAAGCCAACAGTGACACACTTCCTCCAACAAGGCCATACCTACTTCAATAAAGCCACACCTCCTAATAGTGACACTCCCTTTGGAGGCCATTTTCTTTCAAACTATCACATTCCACTCCCTGGCCCCCAAAGGCTTGTAGCCATATCATAATGCAAAAATTCATTCAGCCCAACTTCAAACATCCCCATAGTCAATAACAGTCTCAAATTTATCTATAAAAATCTAAAGGTCAAAGTCTCTTCTGAGATTCATGCAGTATCTTAACTGCAATCCCCTATAAAAATCAAAATAAAAAAAAAACAGATCATATACTTCCAAGATATAATGGCGCTAATACACAATACCATTCCAAAATACAGGGAAAGGAGCGTAGTGAGGAAATATTGGACCAAAGCAAGACCAAAACCCAGCTGGGCAAACTCTGCATCTCCATGTTTAATGTCAAAATGTTCTTCAGATATTCAACTCCTTTCAGCGTTGTTGACTGCAACATCCTTTCCCTTGGGCTATTTTGACTCCCTATTAGCAGCTCTCCTCAGCAGGTATCCCATGGTTCTGGCATCTCCAACATCTTGGGGTCTCTAAGGCAATCCAGGCTTCACCTTCACAGCTTCATGAAATGACCTCTCTAGGCCTCTAATCAGGGACACCCCTGACACATTCCTGGCCTCAGCAGCTTTCCTTAGTTGTGGAGGGAGAGTCCATAATGCCTTTCTTCTATCCTTGACTCCAAAGCTAGAACCACATGCCAAGTTCTGCTGCTTTCTGGGACTGGAATGTGGTCTCCTTGTTCAACTGCATCTTCAACAGCTTTCTGTTTTCAATGGTTTTCCTCACTGCTTAAGCTTGGCTGTTCTGGAACTTGCTTTGTAGACCAGGCTGGCCAGAAACTCAGAGATCTGTGAGGCTCAGCCTTCCCAGTGCTGTGAATAAAAGTGTGTGCACTACCACATCTGGCTCTAAGCTTTTCTTTAATTCTTTCACAAATTGGAAACTTACCTGGAAAGGATTGTGCCCTGAGGTTACCACTCCATTTATTCCATTTCCTTTTTTATTATTTTTAATTTTATAATTAATTTAATTTTATACATCAGCCACGGATTCCCCTGTCCTCCTTCCTCCCACCCCCTCCCTTCCCCCAATCCACCCCCCATTCCCATCTCCTCCAAGGCAAGGACTCCCCTGGGGATTCAGCTCAGCCTGATAGATTCAGTTGAGGCAGGTCCAGTCCCCTCCTCCCTTCACCTAGGTTGAGCAAAGTATCCCAGCATAGGCCCTAGGTTTCAAAAAGCCAGCTCATGCACTAAGGACAGGTCCTGGTCCCACTGCCTGGAGGCTTCCTAAATAGTTCAAGCTAATCAACTGTCTCACTTATCCAAAGGGCCTGACCCAGTTCCATGGAGGCTCCTCAGCTATTGGTTCATAATTCATGTGTTTCCACTAGTTTGGCTAGTTGTCCATGTGCTTTTTCAAATCATGGTCTCAGTATCTCTTGTTCATATAATCCCTCCTCTCTCTCGCCGATTGGACTCCTGGAGCTCCACCTGGGTCTTGGCCGTGGATCTCTGCATCTACTTCCATCAATCACTGGATGGCAGTTCTATCGTGACAGTTAGGGTGTTCAGCCATCCAATCACCAGAATAGGTCAGTTCAGGCTTTCTCTTGATCATTGCCAGTAGTCTATTGTGGAGATATCTTTGTGGATTTCTGGGGACCCCTTTAGCACTTTGCTTCTTCCCATTCACATGGGGTCTTCATTTATCATGGTATCTCTTTCCTTGTCCTTCCTCTCTGTTCTTGATCCAGCTGGGATCTCCTGCTCCCCTAAGTTCTCTTTCCCCCAACCCTTGCCCTTCATTACCCCCCCCCCAGTCCAGTTTGCTCATATAGATCCCATCCATTTCTCTGTCATTGGGTCCTCTTTAATAGGGTAGCTCTCCTACATATAGTTGACAAACAGGCTGAGAAGGAAATCAGAGATACATCACCCTTTACAATAACCACAAATGATATAAAATACCTTGGGTTAACTCTAACTAAGCAAGAGAAGGACCTGTATGACAAGAACTTTAAGTCCCTGAAAAAAGTAATTGAAGAAGATGCCAGAAAATGGAAAGATTACCAAAAGCAATCCACAGATTCAATGCAATCCCCATCAAAATACCAACACAATTCTTCACGGACCTGGAAAGAACAATACTCAAGTTCATATGGAAAAACAAAAAAACCAGGATAGCCAAAAGAATCCTGTACAATAAAACAATCTCTGGAGGCATCATTATCCCTGACCTCAAGCTCTACTATAGGGCTACAGTAACAAAACAGCTTGGTATTGGCATAAAAACTGACATACGGACCAATGGAATCAAAGAAAGGGGACTGATGGGTGGGAGGGAGATAAGAGACGGGAAGGAAAGTAATCAGAATGCATCATCTACATGCAGAGTATTGTCAAATAACAAAATTAATTAATAAAAGATTTCCTAAACAGTGATTCTCAGAGGTATTTGTATCACGATTAGGAAGACAGTACCATGACCCCAGGACACACCAACATTGTTAATTAACATTCTCCAGTGCTGGTAATATGTTTCCTAGCTGTCTTTAGTTATCACCGGAATATGTTCAACTTACACAGATGAGCTATCATGCAAAACTTCTTAATTTTTCCTCTGTAAGCATGCTGCCGAATAGATTCTAAATGTTCACCTAGTTAGCATAAATTAATCTATTTTGGAATCCAATTTTTCATTTTGTAACAATTTTAGATTGTCCACATCAGATGAGAACAAAGGGTTTTAACCTTTGAAAGCTTAGAATTCTATAACAGTAATTGCACTCAGAAATGCATCTCACTGGAACTATTCACATTGTTAATTTTTCTCCACCAGTGCTCAATATTATAATCCACTTTTGTTATTTCATTCCAATAGCTCTCCTTTGAAGTATTTAAAATATTTCCCTGACACAACCCACTTATTCAAAAGGATATCCTTTTTTATTTTTACTTTTAAAATTACTTTTATGCATTTTAATTAAAATAGAATTACATCATTAACCCTGTTTCTCTTCCCCCCTTCAGCTTCTCCCAGGTGTCCTCCTCCCAACCCCTCCCATATCCCCTCACTTTCAAACTGATAGTGTCTTCTTTCTTTATTATTGTTACATATGTGTATATGTGTATGTATGCATATGCAGAAATATATAAATACAATGTGCTGAGTCAGTTCTTGTTATTTTTGTATATGTGGTTTCAGGACCATTTTGCATTGGAAAAACAGGGAGCTCATCCCTGGAAGAGGCTAATTCTCCCTCTCCTGGCAGTTATTATTTGACTATAGTTCTCCATCTAGAGGTGGGACCCATTGAAATTTTCTTCCTTGCCTGTTAATATGCCCACTAATATTGCATTGTGCAGCCATTTCTGAGAAGACCATTTCATCACAGTTTCCTGCGAGTCTGGCTCACACACTCCTTCTAGGACTATAGATGTAGAGCTGTGATGGAGATGTAGCCATCGGGGCTGGGTGTCCCACAGTATGTTGCTCTTAACACTGTGTCCATTTGTGTTTTTTTCTGTGATGGTCTCCCTTTACTGAAAAAGAGACTTCTTTGATGACAAGTGGTGGCCACACTTACCTGTGGGTATAACAATAAGAGTTAGAATGTATTAGGGATTATGCTGGTCTAGCAAAATGATGAGAGTAGATTGTAGATGTAACCAACCATCTTATTACATAAGAATCACAGAGACAATACAGAGATGAAAGCCAAGAGGTCAGAGCAATAGCTAAGAGATAAAACCCTTACCCTTCACTGTTGCTGTTGCACTACCTCTCCGAAAGAGACCTACTGTGGGATGGTCTGTATGTCAAATTGCTCTGATTGGTCAATAAATAAAACACTGATTGGCCAGTGGCTAGGCAGGAAATATAGGCGGGACTAACAGAGAGGAGAAAAGAAAGAACAGGAAGGCAGAAGGAGTCACTGCCAGCCGCCACCATGACAAGCAGCATGTGAAGACACCGGTAAGCCATTAGCCATGTGGCAAGGTATGGATTTATAGAAATGGATTAATTTAAGCTATAAGAACAGTTAGCAAGAAGCCTGCCATGGCCATACAGTTTGTAAGCAATATAAGTCTCTGTGTTTACTTGGTTGGGTCTAAGCGACTGTGGGACTGGCAGGTGACAAAGATTTATCCTGACTGTGGGCAAGGCAGGAAAGCTCTAGCTACAGAGACCTACTTCCTGTGTGTCTGTCATTTTATAGTGTTTCTGTTGTGCCTTCTCATTGGTTGTAATCCCAACCAAATGACCTCCTAGTCACTGCCTGTCTGTACAGACCTCCAGGTCTGCTGTGGTTGGTATTGAGATTAAAGGCGTGTGTCTCCAATGCTGGCTGTATCCTTGAACACACAGAGATCCGCCTAGCTCTGCTTCCCAAGAGCTGGGATTAAAGGCATGCGCCACCACTGCACAGCTTCTGTGATGGCTTGCTATTAGCTCTGACCCCCAGGCAACTTTATTTATTAACATACAAATCACATTTCAGTACAAATAAAATATCACCATAGTAGATTCTTTTCTAAGGTCCATGCCCTCACTAGCCCCAGGAAGCTGGCTAAGTTTCCAGTACCAGGGATAGTTTTTCTTCTATGAGTAGGCCGTAAGTTCAACTAAATAGCTGTTGGTTACCACTGACATGTGAGTGCCATTTGCTGCAACTCTTACGGATATCTTGCCATGCTGGTCAGTTTGGGGGTTCATAGGTGTTGCAGCTAGGTAGAACCATCAACTGCATAGTATTTTCTGGTACCATGGAAACTACACTTCATGAAAAAAAAAATCAGATTAGATCCAGCTCATTCACTGTTGGTAGGGATGCAGGTTAGTGCAGTCACTCTGGAAATCAGTATGGAGACTCCTAAAACAAACAAGCAAACAAACACAACAACAACAAAAACCTAATCTTTCCTATGGTCCAGCTATACCACTCCTTGGCATATACCCAAGGAGCCTGATATTATATTCCACAAGAACAGGTTCAGCAGTGTTCTGTACCACCCTAATTATAATAACCAGTGAATGGAAACAGCTACACGTGCTTCAACAGATGAGTCTTACCAAACAACGCTGGTGTTTTATGTCATGTGTGTGGTGCTGTGCTGTGTTGTGCTGTGCTGTGCTGTGCTGTGTTGTGCTGTGTTGTGCTGTGCCGTGTTGTATTGGTTTTGTGTCTAGCTACTTAACTTAGACAGCCAGATAACCACACAGGGAATCTGTGTCCTGCTCTCAGGGACCGAGGTCACAGAGCCACTGGAGGGCACTATGGCTTTCAGATGGGGTCCTTTCAGTGACTTTCCCTCATCCTTCAGGCTTCTCATAAGAAGCTGGGGAAACTTGTGGGTCCTTCAGTAGGTATCTCATGTGAGTTTCTTCAACTTACTTCTGATTGGATACAAAGCAACAACTGTTTAAGTACTATGTGAGGAATTTGATGACTTGTCTACATTTTTGAAGGATTTGCATTTAGATTTTTTTGAACACATTATTTCCACCCCCCCACCCCCCCCAGGATTTTACACACTCATGCATCCTTCCCACTTTCTCAGTAATAATTACTGGAAACCTAACAATTGTGTCTTTCTAACCTTAATTTTTGGCAGACATACCAATAGCTCTTTTCATGGGGAATATTAAGATTCTTCCACATTATGGAAGTGAAATCCTGATACACATATTCCAGATATTGCTCAGACTATGCCTTTCTATCTTCACTATACTGGCTTCCCCTCCAGCACAATGACTTCCCACCTCAAATCATGTAACTAGATCTCAAACTCACTAGTCATATATCATCCCTGCATGACCAATTGCCACTATGATAAAGACCATCTAATGACAACGTTGTTATCACTTGAGCAAACATACAATCTTTTATTCTACATTCAATGTAAGAGAAAAGACTAATCTTTTATGTCATTTTAATCATTACCTTAAATGGTGTCAACCTAATGTCAACAATGTGATGGCAGTAATTTAGCTGAGTATTTCTTTATACTTTTGATTGCAAAGCTAGTTCAAAGCATATTCTACAATAGAGCTTGTAAATTAGTTGCTGCTTTTGGCCCTGAAGTGTGGTGATTGTCAGGAGACATAAATCTGTTCAGGGGGAGGATGCGGTAGGAATGGTAATGCCTTTGATACAAATGGAATTTCAGCTCCATGTTTCTCTCCATGGTGAAAAAAAATGAAGAAAGCAGGAAGTGGGTGGGGGGTCATTTCACCAAATTCAAAGTCAGCGGATGTAGAAAATTATTCAAAGATTAAAAGACACCTCAGTCTATTTCTATGTGTATAAATATACTTGTTCACAATCTGTGCAACTAAATTACCTCCTGAAGAATGAGACTCCTGTTTCGTGTATTTTGGATGTGGGCTATGCTTATAAACAGGTAATTTTCTTGTCAACATGAAATACAGATGGTGAGTCCCAAGAGTTATCAAGATTTCTATGAGAGTACTTTAGGTAAAGAATAAATTGGATGTAGTTTAAAGTTAAATTATGAAAGGATGTGCTAGGAAACTGAGCTCATGTTCATTGTGGGGGGAAAGAAGAGGGAGAGGCTTTCTGGTGCACCGAGGGGGAGCAGCAGAAAACTTCCTGTAGGAGAGCTGTTCTACAACAGGTGTAGGAGAGAGCACAGTTGTGCTCTGATCCACTTGTAGTGCAAATTGCTAAATGGTCTTATAAATAAAAGCCCAGAGCCAGATGTTGGGGTGAAAGCTGAAAGATGAGAGAAACAGAATAAGCCACAGCCAACCTCACCCTGCCAACTCCTCAGCCAATCCTGTTTCTACAAATCCTCATACTCAAAGCCTCTGGGTTTTCACTCTTGAGGGTCTCAGTTGAACTGCTGCTTAGTTCCTGTCTCCTCACACCTTATATACCGTTCTCTACCCAGCCATGTAACTTCCTGAGATTAAAGGCGTATGTGCTTCCCAAGTAAAGACATGAGATCTCAAGTGCTGGGATTGAAGACCTGTGCCACCACTGCCTGAGTCTGTTTCCAGTGTGGCCTTGAACTCACAGAAATCCAGATGGATCTCTGCCTCCCAAGTGATAGGATTTAGGGTATGTGCCATCACTGTCTGGCTTCTATATCTAATCTAGTGGCTGGTTCTGTCCTATGATCGTCTATGATTATTGGAATGCACAATATATTACCACATTTCCCTTTTTTGTCTAAAATAATAAAAGGTTATAACTATTATAAGAAAAACTATATACAATAAGTACATACAATATATATAGTCAAGAATTACACTAACAATGTGCAGTCCATAAACATTTGACAAATTTAGAGAAAATACTTTATTATTTATCCTATTTGGGTGAGTCCAAAATGTTGCATCTAATTCACTTTCCATCTTAACTTGTATTATTAACCAAAAACTATCTTTTGATGTCTTTCGGTTTTATACACTTTACATCTCTTCAGTGAGTTTCTTTTCTGAATTTGTTAACAAGATTACTATCTAATCTTCAATTCCCTCAGAGACCTGAGAAGGAAATAATATTACCCAAGTAAGCAGGAAGTGCAACACAAGCAAGAAATGACAGAAACAGCTGGTTGCTTAGACAGTCACCCAAGATTTCTCAGCAGCATTGGGGCATCCACCTTTGGTCTTCAGGCCTAGCATATTTGACAGACTCATCTGTGAAGCAGGATATTCTGAAGGGTCTTCCTACCTTGTCTTGGCAAGGTTTGGCAGTCCTTTCTTTTGCGTCCTGCTTGTCCATTTGAGGCAAGGGCATTTTCTTGCCCCGTGGCTAGTTTGCCACAAAGAAAGTAAACTCCACATGGAGTTTCTTTGATGCCCATCATCTTCTCTGAAGTATATTGATGCTGCCAGGAGCAAACATGTCTCATTGTCATAAGAAAAAAATCTATATTATTAAAACATCTTAAATGCCATATTATGTAAATCTCTGAAGTGTTTGAAGATGGCCTGTCTATCTAAAATATATCTCTACTTGACCTTAAATATATACCTAACCTGACTACATGTTTGATTGTAATAGGTGACTAAATACTTACTTGCATTTCTTTATATCCTAATGAGTTGGTAAAAATAACTTTCAAGGACTACCCATTTGCAGTACATTGTTAAATGAATTGTATAGGTACAATAACTTGAACAAGATTAGAAATATATGTACAGTATCTTCTAACAAAATCAATCTCAAATTTGTATCAATATATATAATTTGTGTACAACATATTGAAATTCCAATCCAATGTAAACTATTTAAAACTAGCAGTTGTTTTTCTATAAGTAAATTCAATTATCTACCTTTTTACTCTCACCATATACATGTTCTCTTTTTTTCTTTTCAGAGTAGATTCAATAATCTACCCTTTATCCATTTTTTTCAGAGTAGATTAAATAATCTACCTTTTATCTATCATACCTATATCCTCTTTTTTTTCTTTTCAGAGTAGATTCAATAATCTACCCTTTATCCATCTTTTTTTTCAGAGTAGATTAAATAATCTACATTTTATCTATCATACCTATATCCTCTTTTTTTCTTTTCAGAGTAGATTCAATAATCTACCCTTTATCCATTTTTTTCAGAGTAGATTAAATAATCTACCTTTTATCTCTCATACATATATCCTCTTTTTTTCTTTTCAGAGTAGATTCAATAATCTACATTTTATCTTATATCTACATCCTTTAATTTTCAAACAAGAACCTAAATCTAATCTCCTTTGTTTAGCTTTTTTTTCCTGACCATTATCCATTGACAACTTGTAACAAACGATCCTAAACAATGGCAATTATCCATAACCCATTGAACAACCAAAAACCACCCACCTCACCTCTTGGGAATGTGGGCATCATTTTCTTAAAATTACTTCCTGCTGTCTGAGGTTGATGGCATCTTTAGGGGATCCTGAAAATAAAAAAAAATTGGGGTTAATTATCAAGTCCTGGGAGAGTTAGATGTATCATTTGTCCAGTCCCTGCATAATGAGAAAGTGCAGGGTTTTTCTCAAGTCCTCGCTTGAGTAGTTTGTGAGGCTGGATCATCTCAGCTAGCCATCTCAGAATTGTTCTGAGCACTTTGTAATCCAAAGCTAATCTTTGGGTGGTGTTTGTCATCTTAGTGGTATTATCATCATCCTGATGGAATCATCATTGTGGGGCCCCATTATCTTTTCAGAGACTTCAACATCTGCTTTAGGTCAGATTATTCCTTTTCTTGGTACTTTTTCTGGGTACTTCTCTCTTCTTTTTTGGAGGCTTCTTTGTCCAAAGGTCTTTAAATTCTTCAAGATGGTTGTTTTAATTTCCTGAAAAACAAAAACAAAACCCTTCCCTAACCCTAACTTTGGGGAGTCTCCAAATGTAATCTTTATCAATTTTGATTTTTGGTTTCTCCCCAATTTTTTTTCTCTCTTCTATAGCTTTTCTATCATCCAGTGCAGTATTTTTTTTTTACAACATGCATTAGGTTCTTTAATTGCTCTGGAAAGGAGTTTGCTCTATGATTAAAGGAAAGGACTGAATCAAATTTGACATGAGGGCCTTCAAGAAGTCCTTCAGGGCATTACCAATGGCAAAAGATTACCTTGTCTGTCTCCCTGGTTGATCTACATTCTTTAGTCCAATGTTTGCCTTTACCACACCTTCTGTATAATCCAAAAGGGAGGGGTATTCTGTTGGAATTATTTCTTGAGAAAACATTATTTATAGGAATGCCCTGCTTACAGTCCCTTTTAAAATGACCTTGTTTACCACATTTGAAACACCTGACATTACTATTTTTCTTCAAATCTCTGGAAATCACCTCTCCTATCTAAGTATCATCATGGTCATGAGATTCAATATTAACTGCATCTCGAATCCACTCCTCCAAGGGTGCTGATCTTGCCTTCAATGGCCTAATTATCCTTTTTCATTGTGCATTAGCATTTTCAAAAGCCAGAGATTCAATTATTATCTGTTTAGCTTCTAAATTTGTTATCATTCTATTTACTGCTGAAGACAGTCTTTGTAAGGAATCAGTGAAGGTTTCTTTTGGGCCCTGTTTAACTTTTATAAATGACTCAATTTTCTTTCCAACTTCTTCAATTCTGTCCCAAGCATTCAAGGCTGCCATTTGGCATAAAATTAGGGTGTGGCCATCATATAAAGATTGTCTTTGTATATCAGCATAATCACCTTATCCAAGAAGTTGATCTTGGGAAATTTCCATACCTCTAGCCCTACATCATTGTTCAACTGTCTTAGCCTCCTCTTTCCACCAGGTCCTACATTGCAACTGTGGACCAGCTTCTAGGACAGCTGTAACCAAATCTTTTCAGTCTTGAGGGATAATTCTATTACAAATTGACCATGAGTTTAACATCTGCTTTATAAACAGAGAGTGCATGCCATATGAGACTATAGCTTCCTTGAATCTCCTCAAATCTAACATTTGCACAGTCAGCTCATACACATCCTTGAGTATTTGGCAGTAAGGTTACTGGATAGATTAAAGTTGGCTGTTTCAAAGCCTTAGGCTGTTTGTCTGTGACCATATACTGCAATGCTGAGATTGGTTCACCTTTAAATTCTTCTGTTTGGGTCTGAATTTCTCTATGATCTGTTTTAGTAAGTTTTTCTAAAACTTTTATCTTGGCATTTATATGAACCAACTTTTTTAATGATAAAACAAAAATGATCAAACAAATAATATTTATAACTGACATTACATCTATTCCATTAGTGTTAATTATCCTCACATTTAATTGTTCCATTTTCAGATTGCCTAATGTGTTATCAGAGACCAAACACTCTTCCTTGTAACAATGTTCCCCATTTTTAATGTGGGGAAAAATTATCTTTTAACTAATTTCTCCCTTTAAGATATTTTAATTGGGGGCTGGAGAGATGGCTCAGCAGTTAAGAGTACTGACTGCTCTTCCAGAGATCCTGAGTTCAATTCCCAGCAACCACATGGTGGCTTACAACCATCTGTAATGAGATCTGGTGCCCTCTTCTGGCCTGCAGTCATACATGCTGTATACATAATAAATAAATAAATCTTGGGGGGAAAAAGACATTTTAATTGACTCACCAAATTTGCCTACAGTGATGACTCAGATACGAGGCTGACTACTTCTTTGTATAGAACAGTAGAAGCCTTGGCAGGTTTCAAAGCAGCTACCTAGTGTGGTAGCAGTCTGAGATGGGGATCCAGGGAGAGCCTACAATCCACCAGGAGAGAATAAGCCAAAGAGTCTCCAGAGCACCTGGGGTGGAGACTCTGGATGCATGCAGTTCAGGCCTGACTTGAGGGCCTGCACGTCCACAAGCAGTTTTTTAGTGAATTTGTGCCACAAACATTTGGGTTGCCAGATGTAACACAAATCTTAAAAGGTCCTATTAATAATAATAATAAAAAAAAACAGAGCCAGATATTGGGGTGAAAACTGAAAGACCAGAGAGACAGAACAAGCCAGCCATGTTTTTACCTCTACAATATCCTCATCCTCAAAAGAGAGACTTCCTGTTTACTCATGTCTTATATGACTTTCTGTGCTCTACCATCTTCCTTCCTTCCTAGTGCTGGGATTAACGACATGTGCTACCATGCCTGGCCCTGTTCCCAGTGTGGCCTCGAACTCACAGAGATCCATCTCCAGATGGATCTCTGTCTCCTGTATGGTAGGATTAAAGGCATGTACTACCACTACCTGACCTCTATGTTTAATATAGTGGCTGACTTTGTCCTCTGGTCCCCAGGCAAGCTTTGTTGGGGTGCACAATATATCATCACACCCACTCACATCAGAAATACTGCAGCAGGTGTGAGAAAGAATACAGGTGTGCTCTGACTCATTCACACCAGAAATTCTGTAGCAGGTATGGGAGAGAATACAGGTATGATTGGACCTGCTCACATCAGGAATGCTGCAGCAAGTGTGAGACAGAATACAAATGTGCTCTGACCCACTCACATCAGAAACTCTGTGAAAAAGGATGATGTATGTTGTCATAGGTTCAAAATCAGTTTGTTTTCTGATGCAAAACAAACTGCTAGGATCTAAGAATATTAATTATGTGAAATAGGCTGGCTTGGAAAGACAAATGCTACATGATAGGATAAATGATAAGTAGCATCTGGGTGAGAAGAGGGGAGGAAGGATCATAGAAAAGTTGAACCATGGATGCTGTGCTACAATTAGGAGAAATAAGTTCTGGCTCTCCCTTTTCTAGTAGATGATCATTGGCAACAATGCACAAGAGTATTCCGAGAGAGGATAATGAGTGATTTTGAATGCTTTCATGACAAACAAAAGATAAACGCTTGAAGAGCTTAGCCCAATGTGAACATTATATATTGCACATGTAATTAAGTACATAGTGTCCATAAAATATGTACATTTTAATTTATAAATTAAAACATAAACAAGACTATTGACTATCCTTCTAAAGAACATAAATTCCTGAGTAAATAATGCTAATAGTGACATAAATGTGAACAATGCCATTCTTATTTGTAAATTTAATTCTGAGACATTTTTCTTAACTTGAATCAAATCTAATCTAGCTAAAGTAATTTGAAAGCATGGCTTTAGGACAGTCAAGAGGGAGGCTTTCTCTGCAAGGCTCACTCAAATACAGTTCCACACTTGTGATTTCCTCCTTCTCTTTCCCTTCCTTGAGCTAGAAAATATTATTTTCATTTCATGTACTCTGGCTCTGCTTTGGCCATTTGTTGAAATTTTTATGAGGATAATCATAAAGCATGTTTCTCAAGATGCCTTTTCCCTCCTGTGTTGGTCAGGTTTTCTTAGGTTATTTTTTTCTGTGTGTGTATTGGTCATGATTGCTAAGTAACATCCCACAATTTAAAGGAATAGCCTATGTTTTATTTAGACATCTACTTTTGATAGCCCATTTAGGTAGTCTCACATTTTTCCCCTTATAAATGATATCACTATGAAATTCTTATGTATCTTTCAGTGTTCATTCCTATTGGATTTAAGACTACTGGTAAACTTGTCAGTAGGATAACACATTCATGTGCTCTGATTTCTTCCCAAGTCAATCTTCAATGGGTATTTTGTATCTCAGTTTCTCAACCTCAGCATGATAGATATTTGGGGCCATAAAGTCATTTATAGAAGAAGGCTGCCTGTGCAACAATGTTTAGAGTAACTTTGCCTCCTACTCAGTACATGGACAATTCTCTCCCCACAACTTATAGTAACCACTGATGTCTGTAGAAATATACTTCTTCTGGGAGGCAAAATTCCTCCTTCTGCTTTGAGAAGTGAACATGAATCCAAGGCAATTCAAGGGACATAAAAAGATTTACCAGTTTATGTGACTTTCATATTTGCTATGATTATTGCTACCTATTATTTTTGAGACTTCTTAAATTTATTTTTACTGCCTCCATATTTATTTTTTAAGTGAAATATTTTCATGCAATATATTTCTGCCACGCTCCCCCCCCCCACAACTCCTCCCATTGGCACCTATTTTTAAGAAAGGATAATCCACCCTGAAAGCTTTTGTAACAGACAGCTAAACAGTGCTGTGGTTATTTTTTAAGCTTCCAGGTATACAAAAATGGCCTGTAGATAACTCCTAACTCCACCTTTTAGTCTTGATTATATAGGTTCGTATTTTAACCATAGTTTGAAGGGTATGCCTGAAAGTTTACATAGATTAAAAACCATTCCTCTCTTGAGGACTCTACTTGTTACTGATGCATCAGTTCTCTCATTGTATTGAGCTTGCATCACTAGCACATGACTGCTTGCTAAAACATCTCCCCACATTTATTTTATAGTATATGGCTTCTTGCAATATATTCCTCATTTTCATAATGGTACATTTAAATACCAAGGAAAGCAATTGTTCCTATTTTAATTATTCCTAGTTCTTGATCATACATCACCCCTATGAGGAAAATTTTCTGAGCTCAATTTAAGAACTAGTTGTAAGAATGCCATCTGTGTGTCAAGCACAGTGTTGGGTGTGTTGACAAGTACACAACAGGTAATTGCATAATAGACCCCATATTGCAATGATGGTCTGCAGAAGAGAATATTGCCCAGGAAAGAGGCTTCCTGACATCATAAACACAACATTCTGCTTATTTTAATACTCCTTTACCCATTTATTATTTCTTTAAAGTATTTAATTGATAGTTATGGACTATACCCAAGTTGGAGACTGGAAGAAATATACATTATATGCTGATTACCCAAGCAAATTAGTCAATCCACCCCTAATACCTATGATGTTCATTAGGTCCCCAAAACTTGTGCATTTTCTAACTCCAAGTTAACAACCTTTGACCACCAATTCCACAACTATTAGAAAAGCTATCATAGAATAAGCTAGATGTCATAGTGATGATGAATGCTTGGCAAAAAGACAATCCAAGCATGACATGGGAGGATGTGCAATGATGGAGCCACTAGAGTACAGGAAAGTATAGAGTTTTCTACGGCAAACAAACAAAACAGAAGAACATCCACATGACCCAGCAATCGTATTTCTAAGCACATCCCCTGGAAATAATGCTGATGTATTAAAGAGATAATCTGCATGCTTGTGTTGTTTGTGATGATCAAAATAGTCAAGAAGTAGAAACCTAAGTACCCACTGATGGTAGAAAGGACTAAGAGTGTGGAGTGTATGTATTCAGGGAAGTGCTATCCAGCAGCTTTCAAAGAAAGACAAACCATATTTGTGACAGCAGAGATAAACTTTAGGAAGTAACATGAAGTGAAACAGCCAGGTAGAGAAAAGATGTCGCACTTGACGGTGTAACACAGGAGTGGAAGGTTGCAAGTCTAGGAATGCCCAACAGCAGGGAAGGGATCAGCCATGACCCCAGTCTGTTCACACAGTGGTAGAAGATAAAGCTGGAGCAGGGCCAGGCCCAGATTGCTCAATGGTCTCGGTATCCTTCTGAGGTTTCTGAACATGCATGTGTATGAGGCCCACTGTTGCCAGAGAGAGGGGGGGCGGGGAGAGAGGGAGAGAGAGGGAAGGAGGGAGAGAGAGGGAGGGAGGGAGGGAGGGAGGGAGGGAGAGGGAGGGAGAGAGAGAGAGCTTTACGATGCCTCAGTTGCCACTTCAGCGTCATCAGCAGGAGAACTTGTTAAACATCACTTTTCTTGGTGTGTTCTTGTCATGGCACTGCATCCCTTTGCAGGTATCGTTAGGACCCCAATGCTAAACCTGAGAAAACCAGCAAAAGTCACTTCTTGTGACTTTTTTTCTTGTGACTTTTTTTCTTGTCTTAACTTGTTGGTAAGCAGCAGAGCCAGGACATGCACAGACTATATGTCTCTTATTTCATGATCATGGCTTGAAACTGCCCCAGAACCCATCATCTACGACAGACTCAGCCTGTATCATCCAACAAGCATTGGTGTGTCCCGATCTCAGTTTACATTGTATGGGTCCACTCATTGCCCTGTTAAAACGGCTCCTTGTATATAAATAATGTTGAGTGTCAGAGTAATTTTCTTAAATTTGATTAAGAGTTTCCAATAGTGAAAATTACTTTTACTGATATGTGTGGGACTTACATATTTATTTACTTCTGTTTCAGTTTTATCAAAACAGAAGACTTGAGGACTACTTTATTCTCTAAAAATATTTAATGAATTTTCCAGAAATAATTTTGTTTGAAAGTACTGCATTTAGTCACACATGCACTATTATAAGTGCCACACACATAAAAAGTACCATATTTGTCAATAATGGCCTCCAGTTTGATAATAAATTTTTCTTAAGCGTTGGGAAGTGACAAAACACCTTATAAGAACTATAGAGGCAAGAAAGGGTTTATTTCAGCTCGTAGTTCAAGGATACAGTCCATCATAGTAGGCAAGGCATGGAAGGTGGGACATGAAGCACCCGGTCATGGTGCATAAACAGTCAGGAAACAGAGGCATGAATACTGGTATTCACCTAGTTTTCTCTTTGTGCTATTAATGAACACTCCCATGGAATGGTGTCACCCATATTTAGGGTGGGTTCCTACCCTTCATTCACTTGTTCTAAAAACCCCTCAAAGGCATGCTTAGAGACTTGTCTGTTCAGTGACTCTAGACTGGCAATCAATATTAACTATCACATATAAATTCTAATTTTTCATTCAAAATCCCAGATTTCAACACAGAAAACAGAGGACACAAAACTTTTCAGCTATTTCTCTTTGTGCTGCTGGCTCACTGGTTCATTTGAAAAAATATTTGCCAAATATCTGCACGTGAAAAGCATAGTTTGCTATCCTTTCAAACATAAAGGATGCTCGTAGGTGGAAAAATCAGCTAATACAGTTTGCAATTCAGACAATCCCCAAAACATTACATTTCTAACTTTAAGATAAAATATCTGAAAATGGATGGGCACTAAGGGATGACCTCACGTGAGTTTGACTTTTCATCAAGGGCTTGTTTAAGCCTTACCCCTGTGCTTCTTTTGCTTGATGGAAACAGTTTGGGACACAACAGCACAGCGCAAGTTTCTGCCATCCGTACGGGCAACTCCATCTTTTGTGTAAAAGATTGTTCTGGGATAAACCACATGATTCAAAGCAGTTGGTCATTTGAATGTCACAGCACCACTTTACTTTGTTCTGCTAAGTATCCATCGGGAAGAAAATATTTCCCAGCAATTGTCTGGCGCTGGACACCTTGGACCACCCTAACATGACAGCAAGTGCGGCAGCTGGCAGTCAGCACTGCGAGGCAAGCTCAGGGGCAGCGGTGGAACGCTCCTCTCTAACTCGGGGTTTATCGTGGGGCAGAAAGACTGAAAATCTCTGAACACATCTAGAAGGAATTCCCAGATCAAGTTAACTAAGGTAGGATGACCCACCTTAAGTGTGGGTGGCACAATTCCATGGGATCCAATTATACCATTAAGCAAAACGCAAACTGAAAAATACGACGTCAGAACTCATGAAGCACAGAGACAATAATGTTCTGTGTTTGGTGTCTGTTGCTTAGGGAACCTATTGGCTGCTGGGGCGGACGGCTGTGGGTTTGTCTTATAACAAGACTTGCCAGGCTCTCTCCATCCTGTTTCCCGTTAAAGTGAGTGAGCTGTGCCTTGCCCCCTAGTGGACAATCTATGTCATTGCCCAATGCAGAACACAAGCAAAGAGGTTCTGTGCACTGCTCTGACTAAGGGTTTAGGGGTGAATTCACTCATTTGACTGTCATGCATAATAAACAAAAACACAAGGAACCCAGACAGGCCATGTGGTCCCGAACTGCACAAGAAGAGAAAGCTAGCTGAGTACGAGTAATCCTCTTTCTCTCTCTCTCTCTCTCTCTCTCTCTCTCTCTCTCTCTCTCTCTCTCTCTCTCTCTCTCTCTCTCTCCCTCTTTCCTGATGGTTGATGTTCATGACCAGCTGACTCACATTTTTGCTGCCATGTGTCCCACAGTATAAAAAACACAAGGGAAACCAGGGCCACTTTGCTGCTGAAAGGCAAGTGGTATCTCTTCCTCCAGGGAGACCACGAACTCTAGAGAGATGAGTCACCTGGAAGACATGGTTTTAGCCATTTCCTCACAAATATGGAATTCTGTAACAGTTTGTGCATCTCAAGGAACACACCAAATCCGTATTTAGCACATTCACTCCATTTTTCTACAAACTTTGAAAATCTGGTCTCAATACAATAATAAAGCTTACCTGCCCCCCATAAAACTGTTAAAAGCTTTCCACTTAATAAGAGCAGTATGATCAGTTGCTCACATATCTATACATTAGCATTAAGGTAGTTCTCATCCTAACTTCTTATGTATATGTTTGGTTGTACTTAATGTGGTCCCTTCTCTCATGACTCAGAAGGTTCTGTTACGTCAGTTTTATTTTTCTGGTTTTTTGTTTTTGTTTTTGGTATCTTTAGACATAGTCATTCTGTAGGTCAAGAGTGTGATGCTTACAATACCTTCTAAAGTCAATGCCTAGTCCTGAATCACGAAGGAAATTGATGCAAATAAATAATCTTGTAGTTTAAAATATGTTGCTAAGTACAAATAAAAAAATTAATTTAGAAATATTTCCCCCAAATATACTTCAAGAAAGAGAGAGCAGGAAAGGAGAGGAGAGGAAGGAAGAGAGATAAGGAAGGAAATAAGTGGAAGAGAAACTCACTTTACCCCAGGGTTTCCTGGATGACAGAGAATGGTGTAACACTTTGCCACAGTCTGAATTGGAGCAACCAAGCTCAGCCTGGTATTTCTCCAGGGGCTGAGCCTTCTTGGGCAAGTGTGAAGATCAGATGGGACAACCATGCCTCAGTCTCAGCATGGGGCCTGACATCCAGGAAGTTCATATCTGCTATTTGCTGCTACAAGTGTTCTTCTGTCCAACTTTTACAAATGGGGGTTCATGTTTCTGCACCCCCACCTTTCCCAGAATGTATCTTTAGTCTTTCTTCCTCTATTCTACTTTCCAAAACCTTAGATTAACATTTAAGTATTTACACCCCTATAAAACATGCCCAAAGTACTGTATTCACCGTTTATAGTGACATTAAAATGTCGTTTCTATAAAAATCATAGAATTCATGTAGACCTATTAGAGTGTTTATGCTATAATATCCAAATTTGGCAGAGTTTACTTTTCCCCATTTATGAGAAATGGTCCTCAGTGCATGTAACTTAAATGCATTTATATCAGTAATTCAAGAGTAAATGTTTAATAACCATGGACTGATGAAGCAATTGCTTGTCAGCGTTGATGTGCAAGCCCTTGGAGGCACAATATTTAACAACAATCCAGGCACATTATTTTGATAACACATGATTGAAACAGGACTTCTGAACTTGGCCACCTTACAAATCACTCTACCCTCATTTTAAAGACTTCCGTTGCCGCCAACTCCGGAAGTGCGGAGACTTAAATGAGAAAGCGCTTTTCCTCTTGAAAATACCATCTCACAACATGCAGAATCACCTTCATTGTTCTATGATGGACTTTGAAGTGGTTGAGTTGGCTGATTTCCCGTCCCGTTTTGTAGCCTCACATTCATTAGATAAATATTCCTTTTAGCTTTTGCAGTGACAGGGAGCCCCTGAAGAAAGGACATATGGTGAACTTGAGTGGGAAATGTTTTGACAAAGGCTGTGATGGCATGTGGCAGAGAGAGCAGCGTTTACTCTCTCAGTGGCTTAGCAGAGAGGCCATTTCATCACACTGTCCCCTCCAATTAGCCAGTTGTCAAGTGATTCTGAGGCTCAGGATCCTGGCTGTTCCCTGGCTAGCTCTTATTCCGCTGGTTGGTCTAAGCACCTGGAGAGAGTCATCCTAAGGATGTTGACAATAGGCAGATCCTGAGTATTCCAACAACAACAAAAAAGTCTATGTTCACTCCCACCCCTACACACACACACACACACACACACACACACACACACACACACACACACACACAGAATATCAGAGGCAGGATAACTCAAGAAAAAGAGGCTTATATGACTCACATTTTCAGATACTGAAAGTTCACACAGCCTGGGGCAGGTCCCGACCTGCAGCCTCATGAAAAAATAGCAGAGTGTGAGGGAGAGTTAGCAATATCACCATCAGAAGGGCCCACTCCAGCATTATTTATTTATTTGTTTGTTTGTTTGTTTATTTTAATGTCGACTTGGTCCCTGGAAAACTGCCTTCCAAGAATGGTTCTCCAATGGACTAAGGGGCAGGGCTTCTCAGTAGACCCCTCTCCCTAAAGGTTCTACCATTTTCTGCCATTATTTCTACTTTGGGACTCAGGAAAGGAACCTTGGGAGAGGACACACTTCAACCAAATCCAAATGGTTGCCTCTCTGAAATCCTCCCATTTGTCCCAGTCCATGATAAGAATCCCAGGCTGTTTTATCTCCTGCCTCGGTGCTGTGGTGCCTGGATGTGAGCTATTTCTCTCCTCAGCCAGACCTTCTCAGGGCTTTTGAAGACAGCTGGGCTTCACCCAGCAGCCTTGTCCAGTGGACACTCTCGCTGTGCTTTGACAAGCCACTGATCTCAGAATTCCTCTCTAAAGGAGGAGTGTTGAAGAGATGTTGGAGATCTGGTAATTGCATTCCTCTTTCTTCTCCCTGAGGCATGTCTGCATGTGGGAAAAGGCAGAACCCAAGGTCTCTCCAGACTGACCCCACGGAGGCACTTCTGCCCTGAACATAAGTACTTAGAAAAAAACACAGGCCTATGTGGCAAGTATTTTTGTCAGATGGACCCTTTGGTGCCTCCTTTCTCAGCAGAGGGCATCCTCCACAGTCCCACCATCTTCAGTCAGGGAGCCTCTGTCTTTGAGTTACATTTAATTGTGAGCTCTGTGTTGGGAAAGTTGGTCCCATCATTCCATTTCTTATATGAGGAAACAGGGCTAGAGTTAACCCTTGGAATTCCCAGTTCACAGGTGCCCATGAACAACAGAGACTGCCCTGTGTAGCTACTGCCTTGCCCTCTTACCTCGTTTCCCTGGTACAGAAGGCAAATGATAGACATCCATAGCTGTGACACCCCTGTGACCCTTGTGCCCTGTGAAAGAAACCTGAGAGGGTGCAGGTCGCCTGGACAGTAAGAAGAAATCATGGAAAAGAACGTGTTCACTCCTACTGCTTGCTAGACAGCTGTTGAAGACTGTTTCCAGGCAGGTTTCCACGCCTTGGCTCTGTGGTTTATCTGCAGAGACAGATAACGTCTGTGGCAGTGTACTCCATTCCTACACACAAACACGTGCATCAATATTGACTCATTGATAACTAAAGGATCAGTGAAAGGAAAAGTTCACATTTCACCACATTATCTATTTGATTTTGATTTTGAGTCTAGGAAAGTTAACGATCACTTGATTGCAAACATGGAACAGTTGGACCCACTGAGTACTTGTTACAAGGAAACTCTAAATATGAGGCTGTAAGCTGGAGATCTGGTAGGGCTTTGGACCTTCATAGTGGCTTAGAGTTCCTGTACCCCTTTATCAATTACTGCTACCCACAGTTTCAACAAAGGTGCATGATTGATTTCTGATATTTGCAATAAGGCTTTTGAAGGGAAGTGATTTATTCTGGTTATGTGGTGAGTAATCTTCTACACAGAATTAAGTCTAATTTAATATTTTACTGGCATTATGCATAAACTAGGTAATATAATTAAAAGGAGGCCATTTGTTTTACAATCAGTTACCAGTTTCTTAGATTACTAGATTGATTACATCACTAATTAAAACATAAACTTGAACAAATATTGTCATATTACATGAAATATAGAAAATAAAGTGCTCTGGGTTGGATATCTATTTTTTTCTAATCAGTTTGCAGCAAAAGTGACTTCAGACAGGAGGTGTCCAGATCTTTATCGTGACTAACCCTGTAAGTGTTTACGTGGTCTGTGTCTTCTCCTTTAGTGGACAATCTTTGCACAATGCAGGGCTCAAGTAAGTGAACATGTCCTGTGTGCACTGCTCTGTTGAGGGCCTTGGCTGAAGTCAGTCATTTGACTGTGACGCATAAGAAACCTGTGAGGTGGACTCTATTATCATGGTCAAAGTTGGGGCTTTAGGGTGCATTCCATTGAGAAACTTTTCTAAGTCATAGGGTGATGAAGAGGCAGAAGTTGGCTTAAGTCCAGCTGTTCTGGACCCACAGGGCCCCTTGCTAGCTGTATAAACAGTCAAGCCCAGTACAATAGTGTGTCCGTCCACAGACATGCTGGCCTTACAGAATCATGATTTGGTTTTCTCTTGCTCATTTTGAACACAGGTTTTGATCACAGAACTTAATTTGATGGTTTATAAATCCACAGAACAAAGCTTAAGAAATATGTTCCCTCTCCCTCTCAACCATGTCACAGTTAATTGAACTATGTTGTTCAATTCTCAAAATATATCTCAAGAAAATGAATGAATTTGCCCAGGCTCCAGCAGGGATAGATAGATGAGCAGTGGAACTATTCTGAGCTCACAGAAAACAGGGTGTGCAGTTGGTGGAGAAGTCAGAAAGCTGAAGCCAGGCAACCCTGCAGAGAGCAGGCTCCCAGGACAGGAAGGATACAGAGTCTCAGCAAAGAAAGAGGACGTGGAGATGCACTGGGGAGAAGCTTGGCGCTGGGGAGGGTAAAACAGAGAGCACCTGAGACAGGAAAGTCATGACAGTCACAGAGGCAGGCGGGGTGGTTCCAGCGTGACTGCACTGGGGGAAGCTTTCTCTGCCTATGCGCATGCAAGCAGCACTAATTAAACCGAGTGGGTCACCAACAAGCAAAACAAGGTGGGAAGACTGAAAGGTAGGAAGGAGGGGGCTGGATCAGAAGGAAGAAGGGGTTCGGCAAGAGTGTGGGAGGTGACCAGATCATAAGGATGAAAATGACTAAAATATATTATATACGTGCATGATTCTGTAGACTAATTAATTAATAAAGTGAACAAGAGAAGGTGTTAGAGAAGGTCCCAGAGGGAAGGATGACATTTTAGGGGCAATGTTTAAAGTGAAGTTAAAAGTACAGTTGGAGTTAATTTGAAAAGCTTGTGGATCAATGCACCAAAAGGTTGCATTTTTTTTGAAGCTTGTGAGTAGAAAAAGAAGAAAACAAAAAGAACAACTACATTGTGCTAAGAAAGAGCCAAGGTGTGGGTATTGAAAATAATGGTCCCAATTCACTCACTCATATTAACACAGAGAAGTTTATCCCTGTCTTCTAGACAGAGACAGCTCAGTCTGACGTTTTGACCTCCACAGTTGGATGACTTTTCAGACTACCAGAAGTTTGGGTACCTTATGTGTGACTTTGGGATGGCATATGCCAATTCAGTAAGTTACTTGCAAATGTGACCACAGTACCAAGATGTGGAAGGCCAGTTTTTGCCACATTTTCCAGGGGTAACGCTGATTTTGAATCTGAAATAGGCCAATGAAAATGCCAAATATTTCCTCTGACTTCTGTGGGGGAGTTCCTCTTGTCAGACTTCCAAACCAAATGCATTTTAAATCACAGCCACAGGCTGACTCCTAATAGTGTTTCCAGGGAAGGAAAGGGAGGCCAAAATTGTTTTCTAGAATTAATTCAAGGTTGCCTGAAAACTTACCTTCTCATAATGAATCAGACCAAGCTGGAAACATGATAAATTTAATTATAATTGACTCTGTGTTGGTATTGCTGCTCATTTGCATATTCATCAAGTCCCAGGGAATAATTTTTTCCTGTGTACTTGGTATTAAAACAGAGTAAAGGCCAATGTACAGAAAGGGGAAATAATGGATTTTCCTCTAATTAAAAGGTAAGCATCTCACTGGTAGTAAACTTCCAAGACTCACTCCACTGGGAATTTCTCTTTTCTCATGGTAGAGGTGGTGGAGGTGGTCATGGTAGAGGTGGTGATGAAGGTTGTGGTAATGGAGCTGGTGGTAGATGGGGTGGTGGAAGTGGGGGTGGGGGTGGAGGTGGTGGTGATGGTGGTGGTGGTGGAGGTGGTGGTGGTGGAGGTGGTGGAGGTGGAGGTGGTGGTGGTAGAGGTGGTGGAGGTGGAGGTGGTGGAGGTGGTGGTGGTGGTGGAGGTGGTGGTGGAGGTGGAGTTGGTGGTGGAGGTAGTGGTGGTGGAGGTAATGGTGGAGGTGGTGCAGGTGGTGGTGGAGGTGGTGATGGTGATGGTGGTGGTGATGGTGGTGGTGGAGGTTGTGGAGGTGGTGGTGGAGGTGGTGATGGTGATGGTGGTGGTGGAGGTTGTGGAGGTGGTGGTGGAGGTGGTGGTGGTGTTGGTGGAGGTGGTGGTGGTGGAGGTGGTGGTGCACAGAGCCATAATCAGTAAAGAACAAGGCACCTTATTCTTCATGTATCGTTTATTTAATGAGTCTCTTTCAACTTATAAATGTCTGGGCATTGGAAAGTGGATATCGGAGTCAGAAAAGCGTTTCTTTTTATTTTTCTCATTAACATCACCATCCTGGGCTTTTTATCACCTTTGAGACCCATGTTAGAGTGAGGTAGCAGAATTCCTGATTCAGCATGGGGAGGGTGACTGTCTCCTAATATGAGTCTCTAGAGGGCTCTTGGCTTCCGAATATTTTATGATTTGCTCGGTAGGCACACAGTCTAACAGGAGTATACCCTCAATGGAAGCTGGATTGTGACGGGATTTTACAGAAGACACAAACGGCCAAGAGGGGTAAAACCACTGATTGTAACCCAGAGAATTTGTCTCTCCAAGAAGCCAGCAATGCTCGGCCTAGATCTGCCATCATGCCTGGTTTTGTTACAACATGAAGTAAAATTTTGAAGTTACCAGGCAGATGAGGATAAGAGCCAACATAAGTGAGACAGAAACCTATGACATCTGATCTTCCATGTATCAGAACAGAACACATGTGACAGATTTTTTTCAGTCAGTGCCAGAAAAGAAGGTGCCCAGTGAGCACCTGATCATACTCCATTCCTTGTTTCTGATGAACAAATTAATTTCCTAAAGAACATTATTGTTTTCAAAGTAGTCCATTCTCCTATTCTCTATTCAAAGCAACCTTTCAGGAGGTACAAGGTTAAAAAAATACCTATTTGTATTGCATTTTATCACTTGTTTGTGTTGGATTGTGTATTGTATGTGTGTGGGGGGGTTGTGTGGTGTGTGTGTGTGTGTGTGTGTGTGTGTGTGTGAGTTGCTGTACAGGCACTTACAGAAGCCAAAGGTTGATGTCAACATGTTTTCCCTAATTGCTTGTCCACATTATTTATTGAGACAGGGTCTCTCACTGGTCCTGGAAGCCACAGTTTTGGCTAGACTGGCTTGACATAGCTTCTCTACCTCCCAGCACTGGGGTAACAGGTACACACATACTTGGCTTTTTTTTTTTTTTAACTTGGGTTCTGGAGAATCTGAACTCAGGTCCTCATGTTTTCACTTTATCCCCGAACCATCTCTACATTGCCCCAGATCCCCCACGTATTCCTTGAATATGTGAATGAAAGGGGGCTGCTCAGAATGTTGTTAAATTTGTAACCATTTTAAGAATGAGAAAATTGAGTTGTTGTCTTGAGTCAACAACTTGACTCAAGTTGAGTCTTGTGGCTTTGGCAGGAATTTGAGCTCAGGTTACTGAATCCCAAGATTAGTGGTCTTTTCTTACCCACACATCTCCCCCACCTTCCGTAAATGTCATTTTTCCTCTATCACAAAGCAATAACTTTTTAGTAGGAAAGTGGGAAAATTCATTTTTACTACATGTCTAACAGTGACAAATGGCCTTGGTGCTAATGACTCCCAAGATATGGTGCTTCCAATCTCTAATTGAAAAATTTACATTTATTGTTTATAAAACCCAGGTGTTGGATACAGTGACTTACTTTTGTAGGAAGAAACAATATTTAATCTCTCTTGCCACATAGAGTGGATGTTTTCCATGTAGATTTCCAGCCTGCTGAACACTTTAAGTATTTACTCCAGCTGTATTAGTTTCAATGAGTACTCCATCTTTAGATTGTAACGCATTAGATTCTTCTTATTTTTTTAAGATTTTTATGGGTAAGTTTCACTTGTTCTGGAATATATGTTGCCCATATTTTCCTTGCCATTGTGTTAGGTGATGGAAACAACTCTCTTTCATATAATACAATGACAAAAGGCATTTGAAACATTTTCTTTCCATGTTAACTCATCATTCAGTGACCTCACATAAGATTATATACTAATTTGTATAAGGGCACCCAAGGTGGATGAAGCAACAGATTAACCAGAGCAAGATAAAGCCATGATCCCATCCTCTTATGGACACAAATGCACGTAAGGCTCTCTACTGTGTACATGGAGATGGTGCCAAAATGTTTCCAGTAACTGATGGTACAGATCCTCCTTCCTGCCCTGAAAACTTGGCCATCACATTCTTGGCTCACTGTGGGAGACTGCTACACCACCCAGAAGCAGCTACTGTTTCTAACACTCATTAGTACTTCTTGGAGATTGAAAACATATCTTGCTGCTGGGGCAAGGAATCACTTTAAAATCACTGGCATTTTCTACCTTGCCCCAGCATATGGTGGTATTCTATTTGTACTGAAATGTGATTTTAATTGTATGTTAATAAATAAAGTTGCCCGGGGGTCAGAGCTATTAGAGCCATAGAAAGAGCATGGCGGTGGTGGCGCACACCTTTAATCCCATAGATCTCTGTGTGTTAGGGGATACAGCCAGCATTGGAAACATACGCCTTTAAGACCTGGAGGGCTGTACTTACAGGCAGTGACGAGGCAGTCATGTGTTTGGGTTTACAACCAATGAGAAGGCAGAAAAGAAAGACTATGTAAAGACATACATATAGGAAGTAGGTCTCTTTCGGAGAGTTAGGAGCACCGCAGGAGGAACTCTAAGGTTTTAGCTCTGAGCTCTGACCTCTTGGCTTTCTCTTTTACATTGGTTCTGTGTTTCTTATTTAATAAGACAGTTGGTTACATCTACACCAGCATGTAGATAGATGTCTTTGTACAACAAGGATGGAGAGAGGCAGCTAAGAGTAATGGGCTTGGGGGAGAAGGCAAAGCTTTGTTAGCTCATGTCTTCTCCTGTATCCTCAGTGCCAGTGTTTATTTCCCTCAACTGTCTAAGGCTTTCTTATTTTAGTACATCATGTGCATTTAGAATTCATGTAGCTTGTTCAAATTGAAGGCCTCATTGGTGAGTTAAAGAACTCTGATTAATCACTAAGTTTTATATATATGGATCCAAAGTTAACTTTAAGTCACAGACGTAAATGTATAATTATGTAGTTACAGTGGTAAAATAATATCTGCAGTGTAAGTAGCTATACTGAAGCACAGGCAGAAATATCCAACTGCTTGGGGAATCTCTCAACACAAATGTTCTCTGAGCATCTCTGTCTCCGTATGTCTGAAATGTGTCTCCTCTGTCCCTGCACACAGCCTTTCCTATGGCCATGCACTTACATTCCCCTTCTCTGCCAATCTCAGCCCCGAGCACCCACAGGCCCTAGCTCTGCCCCACGGATTTATTTCCTCTGCTCTTCACACTCATGGACTCATATGACTTTGGTTTGCTGTGTCTGACTTCTTTTCATCAAAAATATCCCCCATTCCTTCTCTTTGTAGCATGTATCAGTACTTTGTTCCTTTGTATAAGCTGGACAATATTTCATAGTGTGGAAGGATACGTCAAACTTCTTTACTGTTCCAGTTGAAAGAAATATAAGCTGCTTTCATTTACTCACTAGTATGAATAATTATTTTGAATGCACAGGTTTGTGTATGAATGTACATTTTCAGCTAATCGTGGTATCCATGGAAGTGTGTAATTGCTACATCATGGGTAATCTTGTGTAAATTTTGGTGTTCCTTTGAGAATTATCATTTTCATTTCCACCAATTCAGGAAGCTTCCAATATTTTTGCAAATTTGACAGTCATTTTCTATTTCCTATTTTTTTTTTTTAAAATTACAGTCATTAGATGTGAACTGGTATCTCATTATAGTTTTGATCAGCAGCTTCCTAATGATTAATGATGTTGAGTATCTTACGATGACCTAGTTATATATTTTCTTTGGAGAAATGCCTATTCAAATAATTCACTCATGTTTAAAATGTTTAAGTTCATTAGCAGCTTTTACTTTGTGTAACAGTTTTATACTTAGAAAAAAAAAGCAGCTAAAATGGATGGTTCTTATAAAAAAAAAATCCAGCCTTGCATACAGTAGTATCTATTATAATATATGAGAATAATACATTTGCATCTAACTTTGATAAATTAAGTGGGTCTTAGTTTAAATGTAAATCCGTGATTACTCAGATTTTCTTAACTTTCATGTTATGTTTTGTGTCTCTTCCAAGATTCAAATACCACTTACTCATCTTTTGTTGTGTTTCTGCCAGTTTGTCTTTGATATGAAATTTCCTCAGATATATTTTTAGTGTGTGTGTGTGTGTGTGTGTGTGTGTGTGTATGATGTATGTGTAAATGTGTGTATGTGTATGTTTATATATGTATTTGTGTGTATATGTATATGTGTGTATGGTGTATGTGTAAATGTGTGCATGAGTATGTTTATATATGTATTTGTGTGTATATGTATATGTGTGTATGATGTATGTGTAAATGTGTGCATGAGTATGTTTATATATATATATTTGTGTGTATATGTATATGTGTGTATGATGTATGTGTAAATGTGTGCATGTGTATGTTTATATATGTATTTGTATGTATATATGTATATGTGTGTATGATGTATGTGTAAATGTGTGTATGTGTATGTTTATGTATGTAGTATGTGTGTGTGTGTTTGCTGGCCCGTGTAGGAACACTGGATTTCTCAATAACAAGATGCCATTATTCTGGAGTTGGACAGTTTTCCAGGGGTTAGATTGGAATAAAGAGCTTCAGAGAAGGAGGACAGGGAAGTAAGTGACACTTGCTGTGAAACTCTGGGCACGGGTGCAGCCTGAAGCCTCCTGGGAAGAGTTCTCCATTCAAAGTCTACCTTGTTTCTTCCTTTCTATGATGCCATCTTTAGGAGGATGTGGCTGTGTGCATCACAGATGTAAGCAACGTAGAGCCGCAATCCCCTCCTTGAGAGTTTGATTGGCTCCTGTATCAGGTGGTGACATCTTCTCTCTGCTCACTCCTTTGAAATGTTAGGCAGGTCTCTTTTCTTGGGATGTCTGTGGCTTTGTGTCCAGCAAATGCTGGCTTAGTATAATGAGGTAGAAACTGTTCCTTCTAATGTTTGGTATCATCTTTTTGTGTTTTAAAAAAGGTTTATGTTACTAATATTTTTAAATTTATGCATATTGGGAGATAAGTGCTGTGAGTGGAGGTGCCCACAGAGGCCGGAGGTGTCCACTCCCCCAAAGCTGGAGTCAGAGGCAGGTATGAGCTACTCAGTAGGGGTGCTGGAGCCTGACCTTTATGGGTGCTGAGAAACTGACTCAGGTCCTCCACAAGAGCAGTGTATACTCTTTCCAGCTTCCTTAAAGAAGTCTATGAAGGGCTGTTGTTAAACTTTCTTAAATGTTTAACAGAAATTAGCAAGCTCAGCATGCCCAGAACTTTTCTGTGTGGGAGTCTTTAAAATAATAAATCCAATCTTATTCATTTTAAAGACGTCCAGATTTTCTAGTTTTTCCTGTGCCCCTTATAATACTTTGTGTCTTCATTGGAACTTGTCCATTTCATGTTCACAGTCTGGTTTGTGGTCACACAGTGGTTCATGGTGGCCTTTTATATTCTCTTTGTTTCTCTAAAGTAATCTGTAATTTGCCTTCTCATTCTCAGCTGTGTAATTTGACTATTTCTGGCTTTTGATTCATCAAGTAAAATGTTTTCTCTGGGCATGGTGAAGCATGCTTTTAATCCTATTACTTGGGAGACAGAGACAGGCAGATCTCTGGTTTGAAACCACTATATTGTATACAGTGAGTTCCAAGCCAGCCAGGGTTATACAGTGAGACGCTATCTAAACAAAATCAAATAAAATAAAACTTTTGTTTTCTTGTTTTTTTAAAAAAAAATATCAAAACAACCTTGTTGACCAAACGTATTTAAAGGTCAGAACAAAATTTGTTGATTTTTCAACATTTTTAACTCTCTAGTTTAATTATGCTCTCATTTAAAAGAGATTTTTCTATTTTTTGTTTGCTTCTCATTTGTTTGCTCATACTCTCCTGATTTATAAGGCTGTGAATGTCAGCTGTGGGCTTGAGAACCATCATTTAATGTTGGTGCTTACAGCTCAAGTTTCCCCTTGCTTACTGAAATTGCTGAAATTCACATTTGCTCGTCACAAGTGCTTTCTGATTTCAATTGTGGGAATAGTGAGCACTTCAATAAATATTTTTGGGAAAACTGAATTTCCACAGCAGATGAATAAAGTTTGACTCTTATTTCACACAAATCAACTCAAAATTAATCCAATACTTAAGCATATGTTTTGACATCTTTAAATCATGGTAATTATTTAAGAATACTTTATCCAATTTCCATACATGAATATATTTAAAAAACTTTTCTCTTTTTTTGATTCCTCATTTTGATTCACTGTGATTATAAAATACACTTCAATCTGTCAATGTATGGTTTCAATTTTTAAAAATTCATTGAGGATTGTTTTATGCATAGCATTCCCTATCCTGAAGATTCCATACGTACGTGGGAAGAATGTGTTTATTAGATCCAGCTGGGCTGTCTTGCTGTTTGAATCTCTTAATCCTTGATTGCCTATCAGTTGTCTCATGCATTATTGAAAGGGAGAGACTGAAGACTAAGGGGAGCCATCTAAGGAAAGGACTAAGTAGCAAGAGTCCCCAAGGCTGAGATATGAACTCTATTGACAAAACATATTTGTGACTTAGTATTCATTCTCTCTAAATGGGAAATAATACAAGCAGACACCCAGACTCACTGACAATGCAGTTTTCCAAGATGCCATAGGATAGGGATGGCCAACAACTTCTGAAATCACATGCAATATTCTAGAGACAGGACCGAGTATCCCTGATGGAAGACTGTTCTCTTCCTATTATGGTCATCCTTCAGTGACCTCTGAGTCAGTGAACAAATGTTGAAAAGACACAGATACAGCATCATGAGAGGAGATGAGCTTTGAGCCAAAGCCAATAAATTGTCAGTGTGGAGCAGACAACCTCCTTGGCTGCTTGCCTTGCATCTGCATCCTTCTCTGTGTCCTTAAACTTGAACACATAATCACATGACTCAGTGTCTGAAGAGTTAGAACTGCCATATGTATGGCTAGTTGAATAGGTTCTTGTTTCTTCCCTGACCCAGCTCTAACTATCCAATGTGACCGTCATTGATTGAGGTTGTTATTATGTCCTTTGTTGGCTGTATTAATTACTCAAATTCAGCTAGGATGCCACTCAGTATTTTGTTTCCTAAATTCTATGTATTAAAGTTCCTTCAAACAACTTGAATATAATACAGATTTAAGAATTAAAAATAAAAATAATATATGTTGGTAACATATAACATTAAGTATTAGAAAATTTCTATGATCCTCATTCTTAACTTCAGCCCCTTTTGTAACTGATGTCTCTCAGGTTTTTATTTTTGTAAGCAACTTCTACGAATCTTTTCATATTTCTCTTCTCCTTAGTAATAATCAAAACTGGCTAGTTTTCTCTGTGTAGTAAAATGATCCAAACTGACCATCTTTAAGAGTTCCATTTGAATTACTGTAATTGTCCATTAACCGTTAATATTGGATGTGGGACTGCCAAACATCAACAGTGAGAAATGCTGCATATGTTAGACACCATCTCTCTTGCCCTTCACAGTGCAGCAGCAATGGGATTTTTCCCTCAGTCATCAGGGTCATTCCCTCCAGACAGCACAGTTGCTTCATCTTATGTCTTGGTTCAGAGACATAGGATCAAATGTCCAGATGGCAGTCTTATTTTAGAGTTTGATGAACCATTGCTGTATGTCTGTAACAACATTGGTCTTTGGGAAAGAGGTCCTTTGAATTGAGAACACCATTCTCCAGGTCTGAAAGCAAAGGATCGTTCAGTTATCTGATAGGAAAACTTCTGGGATGAAGATATGTGAACCTCTTACACACTTGATTTCTAGAATCAAATATTCTGGTTGTGAGGTAGAATGCATGGCATAGTGATCTTTGAACCCATACACATAGACACGCACACAGAACAATATGATGTCCATCTACTGCATCCTCTTAGACATCATGTTCTCTGAGTACTGCATTTACATCTCAGTCATAACCAGGTCTCTGGTAAGCCAGCTCTTTTCCATCTGGGCTTTAGCTGTCAAGTGTTGGGATATGGGATACCTCTGAATAGTCATGCAAGACCCGCTGTTCTGCTCATGGCTGTGAAGGGAGTTCCTGAACCCAAGCATGGTTGTGCATAGTACAGGACACAGAAATGGATTCTGTGAATCCATGAATGGAGATGGCAAGGCAAATCAACATCTAGAACATATCTGTTCTAATAATGGTGATTGCATCACTAGGTGTATGTACATGTTTTATAAATACAGAGATGAATATCTTACTTTTATCTTTTAATAATATGTATGTGTGTGGTGAATGTGACAGACTCTTAGCTATTCTTCATTGTGTACTGGCTCTGTGGTTTTTAATTTGGGAATGAATGGTTTTATAAAATCATGATAACACTTAGATGAGAAATATGCAGAACATTCTGCAGTCTGAAAAAAATAGACAACATCAAGGTCAATTTATAAAAATAAGTTAATGTAGCCTGTACAAAACCAGCCTTTCTCTTTGAAACTAATTATCTAAATAAACCCAGTAATGAGGTAGAAAAATATTAGACTTATTTCATTAATCTGAGTCTGTGCAAATCATGTAAAAAAATGAAACATTATTTATATTGAATAATGGGTTCATTAAGTTTGAAACCTATTAACTGATAAACCAGGGGAGAAAGGAAACACACACCTCACCAGTAGAGCTGGTTCTACCTTGATGCTGATAGAGGTCTCTGAGAGCACAGAGAGCTGGGGATGTGGGAAGGAGGGCAGAGCCTACACCAGAGGGCAAGGGTCCTCACAAGCCAAAGGGCCACCAGAGGTACACACTTCTCTTAGTTCATGGATTCTCAAGACAGAACATCCTTTTGGTACAACTAGGTCACAAATTAGAGAACACTGGACTCAGAATAATTGTGGAAGGTTGAACCATCCACGTTTTGCAGGGAAGCAATATGACTCGGGTTAAAACTGGGATAGAAGGGTAGGAAGACAATGGGAGTAGGGAAAAGAGACGTTCTTCACATGGAGACTTAATTTTTTTAAATTTAAAAATTTTTAAACTTTGAAATTAAAATATAATTATGTCATTTCTTCCTTTCCCTTCCCTCTTTCCACATACTCTCCCCACTCTCTCTCTCAAATTTGTGTCCTCTATACTCTGGACTTTTTTAAATTGTTACACACACACACACACACACACACACACACAAGTGTGCATGTATATATATGTGTGTGTGTGTCTCTGTGTGTGTGTCTGTGTGCATGTATATGTGTGTGTGTGTGTGTGTGTGTGTGTGTGTGTGTGTGTGTGTATCATGACTCTTTTATGTGATAAGTGACTTGATAAAGGACTGTTTACTCTGATGCAAGGCTATTCAGAGGTGGCAGATGCGTGGTACCTCTGAAGTCCATGGAGGAACCCCAGATTTGTGTACAAGAAAGTCCCCAAACACTGAGAAACCTCTTCTTCTGGGAATGAATCTTGGCTTCCTTTTCAAGGATTAGGTCTCGTGCCATTTGATTTCTTTGCCTTCCTTCTGGTTGGCGTATAAACTGCATCTCTAACACTCATACGATTACTACACTCAACAGGCCAGGATTGCATGAGAACCCCCCCCCCCCACACACACACACAAGTGTGTGTACAGGACATGAAGGTGGGAAGGCTACTAGGAAAAGCTTCAGAAATGAGAGAGGGACCAGAGAGGATAATAACGTGAGTCTGATCAGAATACATCAGGCACATTCTGAAATCATAAAAACTAAAGAGTAGTAATTATTAGCAGCAGAAGGAAGTGCATCTCCACACCACTGTGGCTATGTGCTTGGTGCCTTAGATAGCCTCGGACGGGTTTAACACTGGCTAGTCCTTGAATCTGTGGCACTCTCTGTAGGTTTTTCTTTCAGTCCTGGTCAGAAAACACCTGGCTTCTCTGAGGTAACAAATTCCACTGACCACCACCCTTCTGCTCTTTTTGCTGATGTTTAGTCTTGTATTTACGGCCTTTTTCTTCATCTTGGGCTAGGAGGCTACCTAAAGGGCTGTGTCACCAATGCTGTTGTTTTGTTGCTGGCTGAGCGACCACATTTTTCAAGCGATTAGCTTGACTCAAGCCATCGAGTTCAAATGGGCAGACCCTGTTAGTGTGTCACTCATCTTGTTCTGGGGTTGAGGGTAATTTGTGTACTAAAGTTTCATTCAAGGTCCATTAGTTCATAGTTCACAGTACTCAGATGTGCTGTGCTAAACACTTACCTCTACAGCCCCTGTAAGAGAACGAGGTCTTTCGAAAACAATGCCGCACATAAAGAGCAGGTCCTCCAAGTTAACAGTGACGTCATCGTGATTATCTTCCATAATATGCCCATCTTGCTTTCCCTTCAATAGTGTGTCCAGTTCCACCATGGAAGTGAAGCACAAGGTACGTGATAGGTGCACACGAGGGATAAAAGCGAGATTCTGTACAGAAATTACATTGTAAGCACTAAGCTGGGCCCTGAGAATTTGCCTGTGAGTATCCTAACCTGGGCATCATGAGAACACATCATAAACAATGGATTTAATAACTATGATATATTTTCACAGTCTGGCCTTGGAAGTCCAATGCCAAGGTGCTGACATGATTGGTTCCTGGTGAGGAATTTTTTTCCTTGATTACGGACTGTAATGTACAGATGTCCTGACTGTATTTTCATATAATGGGAAGAGTGGGCTCTGGTGTCTCCTTTTGGTTTGGTTTTGTATAAGGGCAACAAGACTGGTCCTTGTCACCTTTTATCAACTGAATTATTTCCCAATAGCTTCTGCTCCAAACACCAACATCACTCTGAGAGCTGGGACCTCAATATATGGATTTTAGAAGGGCACAGTTCAGTCTGCAGTATCTAGGCTTCCTTATTGGAAGAATCCCATGTAACTCTGTACAAGTTGACTTGAAGTGTACCCAGCAGAGAACACTGGTGTGTGAAGTCCCGGGTCAAGTACCGGGTGGCATGTGCAGGAAATATGGATGGTCACAGAATGGGGTCAGTGGTTTTGCAGTGAGACATCATGATGAAGTTCTGTAAAAGTGCCAAGGGATGTGTCAAATGGTGATGCTGGAGGTACTGAAAAAAAAAACAGAATTTCACATATTTGGTGGAAATCAAGAACCAATGAAAGAATTCAGAATGACTTTTCAGACTGTTACTATAGAAAACTGCTTTCTCTACAAAAAGCTCAAAAGTAACATAGAGGTTTAGATGAAAGATAATAAAGACCTAAACTAGGTACTGATGGGGCTTCACATGTGAAGGGGACATGGGGGATCTGTTAAAGTGCCCACATGGGGCACTTCAGGGTGGCCCCAGGCTGACTTTCAGGTCATGCCATCAGTGCGGTGGAACAGACTGGGTTGGGCTAGAGCAGTGGTTCTCAGCTTTCCTAATGCTGCAACCCTTTAATACAATTCTTCCTGTCGTGACGTCCAACTGTAAAATTATTTTGTTGCTACTTCATAATTAATTTTGCTGCTGTTATGAATCATAATGTAAATAGCTGTGTTCCAGATGGTCTTAAGCAACCCCTGTTAAGGGATCATTTGGCCCCCGAAGGGGTCATGACCCACAGGTTGAGAACTGCCAGGCTAGAGAAACAGGGCCTGACCTGCTCGGGAGCCTATGCAACCCACACAGTTGTGAAGGGGTCTGGGGTAGGTGCAACAGTAGAGGAGACCTTATCTGCTGCTGCTGAAAGGAGAGCATGTTTGAACACCTCAAACGAAGTATACCATCCCAACACGCTCGCACAGTGCACGGTATTTGAAACACAGGTAAACAGCCATGCTGTTTTGCATGTTCATACAAATCTGCGTTGGTGCCCCTCGTTGGCAGGTGGCCTCCGGCATGCTGTGGCCGAGAAGAGCAGCTTCTTCTTCATTTTGCCTCCACCCCTTTGACCTTTACGGTTTCCAAGGTCCTGAACTTGCTGGCAGAAAGGAACTTAGGGGGAGTTGTGAAGGAGACTTGCTCCGATCATTTTTTTGGGTTGTAGACACCATATTGTCTCATATACTGTTGATTGAAATGCAGTGACAGGACCACATCCCACTGCCAAAGAAGCTGGGAATTAGAACATAGATTTGGTGTCAATGAAATCAACAGAAGTATCTTTAGCAGAAGAATCAGGGCTGAGATGGATATTCAAGAATGTAACACCAAACAGAAGTTGTATAGGAAAATGCAGAGAGAGAACACCATGCACAAACTTCCGGATTCTAATAGTTTAAAACCGAGTAATGGGGCAGAAGGTCTAGCGTGGGTCCTGTAGTTTGAGTACCAGCTCAGACAGAGAAGTTTAGTTCTCACCCCTCATAAACGAAAGTGCTCTTTGAAGCAGATGGAGGCTAGTGTAGTTATCCACAAGAGAGAGCAGCTGTGGAGGACCACCTCCAACAAGGAAATCTACAACACAACCTGAGTTCGGGGAACATCTCAGAAGAGGAGCTGGAACAATGGTCAAAGGCAGAAGACCAGGGTGTCTGCTACGAGATGGTGTCTTCTAGACATGTATGTCAGGGAAACAATGACATGCTGCACCCGGGAAAGCTAAATAAGACTGAGTGGCAATTAATGGTTCCTTTTCCTGCATCAGGGCACTGGTTTCACAGCTGTAAAAGTTGTGTCCTTCAGATTTGTGCAAATTTTATATATCACATTTAGTAAAGGAGCTGCTTTATAAAAAATATGTTTATGCATTTCTCTCACAGTCATGAGCAGAACTTAATGAAGAATGGTCCCTAGTTAATAAATGCTGACATTTTCCCTGCGTTTTCTCCACATTCACACATACACATGAACATTTGACTTTTGGCTCTTCCTTTAATGTGAGAATAATTTTATTCGGAAGGCAATTCTTTGTAGAAATTGATCTTTGGATAATCAAAGCTAACTATTTGGGGTATTTTGATATTCTGGTTGGACCCCTAAAAACAACGTACTGCTTTAATAGCCCTGTATATGATTTTCAAACGGTGATCTCATGTGTACGGCAGAGACAGCTCTTACGCCACCAAAAACCCAAGCATAATTTCCAAAGCGCAACTATTCTGATGCCTACATTTCTGTCGATGCAGTTAAATGGCTGACTTGGATCCAACTGGATATAGGCAAGTGATATTTATGCTGCTTTCCGACCCGATCTTTAAAAGCCCCAGCAAGACCCTCCACTCTGTCCCCTTCCCGTAGCTGGGAAGTCTTCAGGATGAAGTGACCTCAAGAGCCAGGTCTTTTTCTGGACTGTGTTTCCAATTGCATGAGTCCTCAGTGCAATTAACCAGCGCGAGAAATGGCTTCCCGTTGCTTTGTTGAGCTTTCCCGTGGCCACTGTGCTTGTCTTCATTGCAAACCACAACTACTTCTTGCTCGCAATCGTGATCCCTTCCTTGTTGAAGAGCTTCCCACTATATGCAGATGGGATTCCAATACTATACAATGTAGCAGCTAAGCAATCCATCTTCAATGTATCCGTGACAAGTTACAAGAACACTAGGGTCTGCCCACTTGGTTAAAAGACCTTCATTATCTGGCTGTGGAGAACAAAGCCGCTCACCGGCACAGACAGAGCCTGGCAGGGGTTCGGATTTCAGACTCCCTTAATTTGCTGGTGCTTTGCATCTTTCCTTTGAATGCGGCATCAGACAAAGGTGAAAGATTGATGGGCATCAGTTCTCAGAAAGGAAACGGGCCTTCAAATGGTTCCGTGAGCCTTAGTGGTTCTGACAATTAGCAATCTGCTGGAGCACACAGCCTCCCTGTGGGAAGCCTGTGCTACGAGGTGTCTTCTACCATGAGATGGTGTGTAGCTCACACAAATGAAGAAGGACACAGCATGCCCCAGAGCACGCTGCTGGAGAGTTCAGCAGGAGGTCACCCTGCCTTTCAGCTCCAGAGGTCCAGGCCTGGGGGTGAGGGCTTTCGGAGGTGGAAATTGGCTTTATTCCTGTTTCATTAACCTGCCTTCTGCATGACCCCTCAACTTCCTCTGTGCTTACACAGAGTTGGCTTGCTCCTCACCTCTATTGGTTTTAAATCTATTTTTTTTTAAATCTTCTCAAGAAGAAACAATATAGCATTTTCAAGGCCAATATTGCCTTTGCTCTCAGTCAGTGTGTTTAACCACACAAATCCTCCAGCACTTTGTCTCGTGGTCTTTTGTTAAGGCAAACATGCAGAGGGATGTCTGCTACTATTTTATGTTGAAAATATTTTTTCTTAGGCTTGTGTTACTCTCTAAAGGAGTTGGGTTTCCGAGTTCCCCTGTTCTCATTGCATTCCCGATTCATACAGAACAAGACTTCCTGTCACACCTTCACAATGTAAGCCCCCCCCCCCCCCCCACCAGGAGTTGTGTGGGATATAGGATTCAAATGGGTAATAAAATCATCCGAGTGTGGATTAGCTGTAAGATTGGAACCAGGAATGTGGTTGTATAATACTTTCATACCAATTACTTCACGTGAAAAATTAAATTGAGAGTCCTATGCCTCATGGGCTGATGGTCACATATTATCAGCGTGACTGCAATGGGCGTTAGAATTCCTAGCCACGCCCCCACGACCACACACGCGCTGGTAAGATGCTCAGTGATCCCAGGGCCTTGATCTGTGCTTCGTGTGGTGTAGCTATGTAAACCCATGTGCGCATGTGTGTGGGGATCCACAAAAGCCCACATACCCTTACCCCCTCTCTCACCCCGTGATTGTTCCCGCAGGCCTAAGCACCCCTTCCGTTCTCTTCCCGAACTAAAAACTCTTACAGTGAGTTTTGTTGTATCTCCCGCGGCTTTTCTCGCAGGGTAAACAGCGCCACCTAATAAATAGCAAGGGGACTATTCCTCGCTTACATCTAGTGATTTCACCTGACTGCCACAGGGAAGGGAGCCATGACTTGTTTACTGGTCAAGCACACGTCAAGGGGGCCTCCACACAATGACAGCACACCACGTAGAGAATGGAGTTGTCTCTAACGTGATGGCTCTCAGAGGAAAAGCCCTGCCGTGCTGGGTGAAGTCTGATTTGTTCCCTGACATATGCGAGTGCAAGAAAATCCCAGCCGCTGTGTGATGATGGTGTAAGGTGGGGGTGAGCTCACACCACCACCCCAGGGAGTTAGGTTAAACACGGCTTGGAGGAGGTGGGAATGGGGGCGGTGGGGTGGGAGGGAAGGCTGGGGGGCTAGAGGAGGGAGGAGAGGCGAATCTGTGGTTGGTACATAAAATGATTCGAAAATCTTTTAATAAAACAAAAATTAAAATTAAATAAGCAATAAAAAAACCAAAACAAAACAAAACATGACTTGGAGACTATACCTACTCAAGAAAGGTCAAGTACTGTGGCTGCATTCCCGCTCAGCTGCACCTGGCCTGGTTCCAGAGAGTAGCACCCAGCCCCAATCCATCTTTTGCTGGGAAGACACCTTTTGTTTCTCTTGTTGCCCTATGTGAATCTTATCTCAGAGTCTCCCAAGGATACAAAGGCCTATGCAAAACTTGGTTCAGGAAAAGTGGAAAACCACGGTACCTGAGAAATTGAGAAATTTGCACTTGGCATTGTATTTTTGGGTGCTCCTTTCAGGTTGTTTTGAGCATATGGAAATTAGCTGGCTAAATTGTAATAGAAATAAAAATGCCCGAGGCGAAGGGAAAGTACTTCAGACCTTCAAGGCTGGACCCCTCTGCAGCCACGAGAGGCTAGATTCATTCTTAAGATGCCTCTGAGTCTTCTTTCCACAGATCCACGTGAAGCCACACACCCGTGACACGACACACAGTGACAATTACAAAGTGTGTTTCCTTTTTTTCTACACTTTTGAACTCAAAGACTCTGAAAACTCAGGTTCTTGCTATTGTTATTTCCTTCATGGATGGAAGAAGTAGATGCCATGAGTGCCAGGCATTGTGTCCCTGTGACAGAGCAACTTACAGGGAGGAGTCAATCCACCGTGGAAGGGCGGGCATGGTGAAAAGGTGTTTTACATCACCGTGTAAGTTACTTTTCTGTTACTGTGTTGAAATACCACGACCAAAAGCAACTTTAGAAAGGAAGAGTTCGCTGTGATGCACAGTCCCAGATGGGTAGAACCCATCGCATGTCAGGGAAAGCATGGCAGGAGCAGTGAGTTATCTGACCACATGTCCTTCCACATGCATGGAGCACAGGGAGACTAGGGCATGAAGGCCAGGATATAAATCCTCAAGCCCATCCCCAGGGACATATTTTACCAGCGAGCTTCTGTCTCCTAAAGGTTCCACAGCTTCCTCAAACAGCAAAACCCACAGGAGACCAAGTGTTCAAATACCTGAGCACATGCAGGACATTCTTCATTCAAACCGCTACAATTATGGGACACCAAAACAGAAAAAAAAGTATTATATGAAGAATTGAGGAAAGGATACAGCCCCAAAGATTCATCACTATGGCCTGTGTCCTCTAAGAATCCTACCTCCTACTTGTGACACTTTCCGGTAGCATCATGATTACTTTTAAGATATCATAGGATTCATTCACTCACTAGGTCACAGGCACTCAAGATGGGGTTTTCTCTTACACACACACATCCAGAGGTATATTGTTCTTGTTAGGATTCTGCCACTCCTCCGGATATATGACCACACATGCGCAGTCCAGTAGCCAAGTAAGGGGTCTTACGTCATCCATGCACTGTGTGGTCACGCAGTCTGCACATGTGTGGTGTAGCTCCATGAGCCCACATACATATGTGCAAGGAAATCATAAAAAGTCGGTCACAGATGCCTCCCTCTCTTCTGCTCTCTCTTCCTCCCCCACCCACCACATGTGTCTTCCATAGGCCTGGTCGCTCTCTTCTGTCCCCTCCCCTCCTCCTAATAAAGCTCTGATACTGAGTTTTGTCATGTCTCATGACCTTTCTCGAATGGTAACAAGTGCCACATTTAAAACCAACATTGGTGCCGTGATGAGGCAGGCTCTATGACTACCCACTTTTTTCATTTGCCCGGCCACAGGTACTGCTACACACAATACATTGGCTGCCCAGATTGGTGAGTTTTCCCTTTCTGATCCCTCGCTCTTTCCCATGACTGTATCCTGAGATATGTTTCTCGTGTTGGACACCCAGGGGTTTCTAGGGCTGCACAAGCCACGACAAGTTCTCTTGATGAAGCATTGAATGCTGTCGGGCTCCCAGGGGGTCCTCATGCTGCGTATGCTCCCAGCCCTTGCCCCTCCCTTGACAAAGGATTGGGTAACTTGTGCTGATAATTTATGCCAGTCCACAGATTACCTACTCTCGGGGATGCCTGAGATGGGAGTCTTGGATCCCATTTGCTATTTTAATTTTTTATTTTTATTTTTCTCTCGGCTGCAGTCACAGGACATAAAGGCTTCCTCCTCTTGGTCCCATTCCTCCTCTGAGAAATGTCTTAAATATCCCTATTTTACATAAATATGGCCACATGATGGCTGCTTGAACCCCAGTACTTCACAGGAATTATCTAACTTCTGCCAGAGAATGGGCAAATGAAAGAGTTACCTTATCCCCATGCTTTTACCTAAGCTCTGAATCCTCCCTTTCTGATTCTTTCTCTTCTGCCCACATGCATGAAAATAAGTTTACAATCAGAATCCACATTGGGATTATAATAATCTGGATGGCTCTCGAGCCAGAGATCAGTTTACAATCTGCCTCCTGGCAGGTCTTCCTAAAGCTGTTCTCACACTAGCAAATTATCAAAAAAAAAAAAAAAATTCAAGATACGAAATAAAAATCTGTCACTTGTCTGCCAGAGCTTCCCAACATCAGGGCAAAGCTTAAGCATCTGGAGAGAAGGCTCCTGACCCCACAGGTGGAAGTTTCAGCTGTGGCATTTAAGGTACCATGGGAGAGATGAGAAAGCCCATGAACAGAATTGCCAAATGTTGGCACACACTATCTGAGTGGCTGCATAAGGGCATCCAGGTCTCTGTTTTAAACGTGCATGTGCCCTGCTACTCGGTTCAAAAAGGCACCTAGAGAGATGACTGGTCAGCTGACTGCCCTCATACACCTTGTGACATGGGGACATCACACAAAGACCTCCAGAAGACCTCCTAGGCTTGGCCATAGGCTCACAGGGAACCCAGGATGCAGCATGGGGTGATCCATTTCCTTCCTGTTGGATAACAAGGCACTTACTCAGTCCTGAGGGAGTTTTGGGGTCCCACCTCTCCTCATTTCCCTATTGTTGGGAGAGGGGGACAGCCTTACCCATCTCACCAGACCCCACCACTTAATTGTACTTTCAGGGGTACCTAATGGGAAGAGATTTCCCAGCTAAGGTAAGAGCTTCCATTTCATTTGCTCTCTCCCTGTGCCTCACTCCAGACTGGTCAGCAGTGACACAGACAGGACCCTGCTCTCTCTCAGGTTCCAGAGGACATCAGGATCCACAGCCTTGTCCCCAATTCCAGAAGAATAAGGTCTCACCCCACAGGCTTTTCTCTTCCTGGTTCCCTCTTCTAATTAACTACTCAGCTAATTGTTACAGAATCACCATAGAGCTAGAGTCCAAGGACCATCAAGTATATACCCAGGTGGTAAGGAACAGTAACAGTTAAAAGGTATTTACACCCCCCAGACCCAAAAGGGTCTGGGCTCTTCAAAAACAGACTTTACTATAACAATCTATTACTGTTAAATGCTCTCAGCAACTGATCACCTGTGTCTCCTGGATGCTAAACTAATAAAGGAAACCGGTGCCTTAAAATAATCTGTCTCTGATAAGGCTTATCTCAGGTAAAAATTAAAAGCATGTTCCAAATATCCTCTCTCTCTCTCTCTCTCTCTCTCTCTCTCTCTCTCTCTCTCTCTCTCTCTCTCTCTCTCTCTCTCTCCCCTCTCTCTCCCTCTCTAACACTAACCAATATAAGCAGAGTACTAAACACTACAATGATCATGGTAACCAGCCCAAGACTTTAATTTTCTCATGGCTGCTTTTTAATATGTTTAATTTTTTTTTTCTAAGCTCCGGAAACCAGCTTGAATTCGCCTAGACAGGTCAGCAAATTCTGGAACCAGCTTGAATCCTTCTGGACAGGTCGGATCTGCTTCAGATAGGTGCAGCCCAAACTTTCCTGGTCTTGGGGCTCCCTCTCTCACCCTTGGGACCCCATCAAAGGAAAAAATAACTTTTTTCTAAGCTTTTCTCTGTCTCACCAGCACCCTTTCAGACACAGCAGCCAGAGTGCCAGGCCGAGAGGGATGATGGACAGGTCCAAGTCAGCAGATAATAGCCCACCATCCCAGGACACCTGTCTACCCTAAAAGCCCCCTTCCTTATCCCCCTAAGAGTCAACTGACACCTACCAAATCAGCTAAAAGCAGTTTTTCGGGAGAAATGGTGCCCCTATTCTTGTTCACCTGCCTTTTTATAATAAGCAAAAAGTCTGGAATGTTAGGATTCTGCCACTCCTCCAGCTATATGACCGTACATGTGGTAGTTCAGTAGTCAGAAAGGAGTCTTACATCATCTGTGTGCTGCAAGGTCACACAATCTGTGCATGTGTAGTATAGCTCCATAAGCCCACATGCATATGTGCAAGGAAATCCTTAAAAAGATGGTCACAGATTCATCCCCTCTCTTCTCCTCTCCCCCCCCTTCTCTGCATGTGTCTTCCACAGGCCTAGTTTCTATCCTCTCCTCCTCCTAATAAAGCTCTGATACTGGGTTCCATCTTGCCTTGTGACCTTTCTTGCAAGGTAACACGTGCCACATTTAAAACCAACAGTTCTAGCCTTAAGTCAATCATGTTAACTTAAAGACTAGCCTTCACACTGCCCTTGTATGAATAGGTTATACATAAAGGAACAATGATGGAACTATTGTTTTAAGAACTTAATATCTTATTAATATGTATTTCCCCCATACCCATAATCAAAGGCTCATTTAATCTGAATATAATGTTTTAGTGCTTGAAAGGAAATTATTTTGATAATGGTAGAGACTGAAGTCATGGTCTTGTGCATTCTACCATTAAACTACATCCCCAAACAATGAGAAATTTTTAAAAGTTAATTGAAATGTTTTAACAAAGATCCCTACTTGAGTCAGGATTGTTGGCCTTACACCCGGTATGAATTGTACTCTCAGGAGACTCATTGTCACAGGACTGCATGCAAAAAACTGGCCAGTGGAAAACCTCTGAACCAAAGAGAAGAAACTTTGACTCAGAGCCTTGAAGTGTTCAGTGATGTGCAAACCTGGTCTGTATCTCCAGAGGAGCATGAACACAAGGAGCAAACAGTGGGTGTGAAGGACCTGCCCAGGGAAACAACCAACATTCACGAGTCACCCTGGGATGAGGCTCCGACTGATAGGCCCAGTGTCTGTTAGCCAACCTTACACCCATATGGAGAGGGACACTTTTCTCTAATTTGATGGCTTTCACAGGGAAAACACTACGGTGACCAGTACCTAGAAGACAATAGAAGAATACAGGAGGCGGATGGTGGAACCAGCAGGCAAAGGACTGCATCAACTCTGCCCGCTACCCATTCAGATCTTTCCCTTTCACTGTCCATCTTTTATTTCATGCCCAATGTCAATTTAACACACCAGCTCTGCCCAGCCCCATCCTGCTCCTTCCTCATTCTCTGTCTCTTTTTCTCTTCCTTTCTTCTGTTTCTTTCTTCTCTAATCTTTTCTTTCTCACTTTCCTTTTGATAGATTGTCCCACAGAATGCAGGCTAGGCTAGTTGGGTTTCTCCATGTCCCAGCTGTGAGAGTGGGGTGAGTGGGGTCATTTCAGGGTCACCCGACTGCATTTTTTTTTTTTAGACTTATTTATTTATTATGTATACAGTGTTCTGCCTGCATGTATGTCTGCAGGCCAGAAGAGGGCGCCAGATTTCATTACAGATGGTTGTGAGCCACCATGTGGTTGCTGGGAATTGAACTCAGGACCTCTGGAAGAGCAGTCAGTGCTCTTAACCGCTGAGCCATCTCTCCAGCCCGACCCGACTGCATTTCTTTAGGTCTGTCCTTTCACTGTTATTTTTTGAAAATACATTCATTTATTTGTTTGTTTGTTTGTTATTTTACATCCGGGCCACAGTTTCCTCCCTCCTCTCCTCCCAGCCCTCTGTTCTCATCCCCCAATCCACTCCTCCTCTGTTTCTGTTTAGGAAAGGGCAGGTAACTGGTGCCTGCCTCATTTTCCCCTACCTTGTTCCCAATCTTCCCTCTTCTATGTACTTTTCTATCTTCTCTTCTTTTCTGTATCATCCGAACAGTGCTCTACTCCCCTTTCCACTCACAAGAGGAACTAATAATACCGTAGTTCACAGTGTACTATCAGTGCCCCATTGCTTGCCAAAACAATGAGTTAAAGCAGTGGCGTTTTATTGAACTGTCACTGTATTTTCACACCTTTTAGCAAAGTTTCTTTCAGCAGACAGCATTTCACTCTCAGGCGTAGGGAGAGGCTGAGTCCTGTGCTGTGAGCAGGTGGGCCAAGGGTCTAACTGCTTAGACAGACCCCAGGCTAGTACAAATAATGACACCTCAGCCCTACCAAGGCCTGGTTCCTCTTGCTTCCCTGCGATGTCACGGAGAGCTCTTCTCTGATCACGTGCATCTGTGACTCCAAATGCCTCTTGTGTTTCAAGTGGCCATTTCTTTCTCTAGGTTTGGAGAATTTTCTGCTGTAGTCTCACTGAATAGATTCTCTATGCCTATAGTGTTTATCTCAGCTCCTTTTCTTCCCTGTGGATCCTTAGGTTTGCTCTTTTGGTAGTATCTATTTTGACAGAATCTCAAGTGTTTCTGGACACTGTGGTTAGTCTCACTTGTGTGTTTTTTCCTTACCAGTGTTTGAATGTAGTGTTTTATCTCTCCTGTCGGGCATCCATGGATATTATTTCTTCTGTTTGAATGGGTGTGTTGGAGATTATTTCAACTGTTTTTATTTGATTCATTGAGTTTTTTCTTTCAAAAATTGATGTGTATAAACACATACATACATACATACATACATACATACATACATACATACATTTTATCAAAATCTTGGTTTTTTGCTGAATAGTTATTTCATGTTTCTGACTTGTCTTTATCCTGATTGCCCATTTTCTCAGCCAGTTTGCTGACCTCCTCCCTGGCTTTGCTGACTTTCCTCTCCACGCCTGTATTGAATTTAGCCACTTGTTTGTGTCTCTTTTAAGTCATTGATCGTTTTTAATCTGAAAACTTTTGAAACCTTCACCAGGCCTTAATCTAGTTTAGATCTTTGACTTTAGCCAGGGAGGAGTTATGATGACCTCGGAGAAATCATATGGCCTGGACTTTTCGTGTTTCTTGAGTTTCTTTGTTATGATTCATGCTTCTATTGGTTTTGATATCTCTTCTCTATTGGAGAGAGAACTCCTTATCAAGCACCCTGTCTTGAAGAATCAATAGTCTGGATCAGTCACTGCAGAGAAAGCCACTGCTGTTTTAGCAGCAGCATCAAACCATAAAGGAAATAGAAATTAACTTGACAACAATTACAGCCCGCTGAGACATCACCAACGACTGCTTTAGAATGCCTGTAAAGTTGAGAATCATTTAGTGTAAGTCAAGAAATAGCAACTGAATGAGACAAAAGAGACAGGAAAGAGAGAGAATCAGAGCAGAAGAACAGTTAAATAAATGAAGTGTGGAGAAAAAGAGAAATGGAGAGGACTGCTACAGAGGAGAAGAGGAAAAAGACTAAGAAACTGGAAAAACTGAAAGAAAAATCAAGCCCAGATTTCCCAATATGAAAAAAGCAGAATTATAACAAGCACAATAAAACTAAAATATGAATACTTCAAGCAATAACATAAAGCCAAAACAATACTAGGGATGAGGCCAAAGCTCAGTTAATAAAGAGCTTGACTTGCAAGCATAAAGACCTTGGTATGATCTCTAAAGTTTATGTTTTAAAAATCTTAGAGTTTCAGAGATAAGGAGGCTGTCCTGGGCTCACTGGCCAGGCAACCCAGCCTGCTTGGTGAGTTCCAAGCTAGAGAGAGACCTAGTCTCCAAAGAGAACTGTGGATGGCACCTGAGGTTGTCCTCCAGTCTCCACACGCAACTGCAAGCACACACACATACACACCCAATCACACACACATGCACAACTCATGTGTACACACATATGCACACACGTGCACTTGCATATGTGTACATGTATTCATGAAGGCACATGCATGCACACATATGCACATGCACACACTCATATACACAAGGACCCAAATGCATGCACACACACACTCATGCACACATACGCACAACTTATATGCACATGCATGCCCACACCCATGCACATATACACACATGCATACAAATGCATGTACACACACACACACACACACACACACACACACACGCCCATACACACACAAACCACAAAATTCTAGTAAATGAAGACATGAAAACATGAGAAAGCACAGCTAGAAAGAGAAGGGTAAAAAAGAAATTTAGGAAAAGAAAGAAAAATATTGTCCAAAAAAAAAAAAAAGAGCAAAAAGCAAACAAAATTGGATGGATATATGAAGGAGAATGACAAAACACAATTTTTAAAAACAGAACAAAGTAGAAGTCCTACTAAAAGTGTAGTTTAAAAAGAAGAGGGAGGTATAAAGCGAAAAGCATAAAAAAGACAAGGTGCTAGGAAAGCCCCCTCTAGGTCTTAGGAGATCAGAGCACACCCGTGCTGTGCAGGAAGGGAAGGGATGTATTCTCCATGCTGCTATTGAGTCTACATCGGGCACATATCGGATCTCAGCCAGACCCATCTCCACCATTGGAATTTTCCTCTCACCTTAGCCTCCTGAGGTTCTTCAGACTGTCCGTCCTCCAGGGGGCACTCATGCTTTAGCTGCCCGGTATCTTAGACATGCTAGGAGTGTGGGGAACAGCTCCTCTAAGCCCTATAGGTAGATCTGTCTCACACTTTCAAGACCCCCAGAGTTCAACAACCCTGCTGGAGAAACACAGCTGCGGTGTAATGTTCACTTCTGGAACCTGCAGTTCCTGGGCTCTACATCCATGAAGGAAAAATAGGTGAAGAACCAGAGGTGTCAACCTCAGTTTTCAGTTAATGTGATCTGTCTACCCACTGCAGGTGAGTTCTTTTTTCCAATATACTTCTGGAGTTCACTTTCCAACCTGAGCGGAGTCTACCTGCCACATGCACTTTGGATAGTAAGCCAGGAGTCCTCATGCTCTCCACAAGTTCATCCCTTTACTCACAGGCTGCAGAAGGTCAGCTGATTCCCTTCCCCTAACCCAGGAAACTTAAACTGTGTTAAGCTTTCTTCTCTGTTTTTCTTTTTTTCCTGTTCTTTCCTAGCATCTTTCACTTCCTCCTTGTCTCTTTAAGATATAATCTATACTCTCTTGTTCTGATTCTGTCCTTTACTGGTTCCCACAGAGATGGCCTCTAGCCTGCTGTCTTACTCAGCCACCTTCCTTTCCCATGATGGAAAGTTAGCTAGATTTAGAGTTCCAGATGTGAATTTCCCCTGGCAACTTACGACATTCATCATATTGTGCCCCCTGGCCTTCCTCCAACTACTGGGGATGGTTATTTGAGAAGGTCAAAGTGAGCTTCGTGTTAAGAAAAGAAAGCACTTGGAATGAGAGCAGAGGTATAAAAGTATGAACTCCACATTTAATTAAATGTGAAAATCTGCCCTTTTGCCAATTCATGCTTTATAGGCAGAAGCTATGATATTTCAAGCTGAATTGTGTTAAGTTTATAATCTTTACCTTTTTCTCACATCTTTAAAAACCTCATTCAACAGTTCCATGGGACTTTTAAACTCAAAATCTTAGCTTAGACTGATGGCGTTGTGTGTTTTTGAAAAAAAAAAAAAAGATTTGAAGAAGCAATTGAGAGACCTTTCTAGTTTCTTACTGGTGGTTATTTTCTAGATGGACATCAGAAAGCTCCCTAGCAAAATGACAAACCTCCATAGAATGTCATGTGATGCCATTATTATAAGGTTCACCTGGCATCTGAACTTGAGTGTTTTCTTAGAAATTTTATAAGACTGTAATTTTCCCTCCTTTGATGCTGATAACTTGTTTAATATAGTGTGTGCTATGTGCAGGAGCTTGGGCATGTCCTCTTAGGGGATTATGTATCTGAGGAGAAGATGGGAAAACTAGAAAGAAGAGAGAAGGTTCCAGAAGATCACCATGTTCCAGGATTTCCTATCTATTCCTGCCCCACTTGTGTGGGATTTTCAGGCAGTCTGGGGCATATACCAATCTATATTTTACTCCGTGTGCCTAGAGCAATCTTGACGGACAGGAAGAACACTGAAGTCCCAGTCTTTTGGAGCTTCTCCCCATCCAAGAACTGTGCAAACTTCTAACAACCATCCTGTCAGCCAGACGCCTTCTCTCCACCTCTGTCCATGTCCTCTTCAGCCTTCATGGTCCATGACAGTGATTAGAGTCTTTGCCAAACTGCCCCTCAGACTGCAAAGGCCACACTGCCTGTGTTCTGCAAATGTAGAAGCATGTTACCTTGGCTTCACTTCAACGCTCTCTGCATAGGCTGTTTGGTTCTTGGTAACCCTCCTGACTGACAACGGGCTTATTTTCAGGCATCACTAGCTTGTGATACGCTAACTGGCGCTGATCTCAAGAACAGAGATGCAGGAGAACACAAACACACATCCCTTTTCTCTCTCTGTCCTACACCTCAGCCTCCATATAGCCAGTCTACTAGGGCACAGCACCTCCATGCTTCATGTGATCCTCTTAGTTATGGAGTCATGAGGTAGGGAACACCCATGACTACCACCAAGGAGTGCTCCCTCAATAAAGAAGCTACCTTGTCAGGAAGTATGAGCTGGACTGGTATCAGTATGGTCTTCTACTGAGCTTACTCAGGCATGATGAGGAACCTCTCTGCTGAAGTCATCAAAGAAAAGAAAACCTGAATCTCTAGGAATAAACACATTTATCTCCTTTAATAATGGCTCTCACCCTTGTCTATCTTTTTTATTCTTCATCTTAGCTTACAGGCAAACAATGAATATTCTTACCAAACTTAAAGCATCACTGCTGTGAAGGAAGAACCCACATTCAAACAACACTGTGGATAATACTTGATGGCTGGAGGAAAATCTTGGATGTAAATTTTGTTTTTTGAGACTCTCTTTGGCATTCTCAAGACATTTTGTTTGAGCAACAAAGAGTGCATGATGTGAAATTACCACTAACTGAGCAAGCTTCTGAAGCAACCAGTTGTTGTGGAAATCCATTCATTGGACCAATGGCTTTGGGGTGCAAGCCCCAGGGCATGGTTTTGTCTGTGTATGTGACCCCTTAAGAGCTGCGAGAGGAGTTGAGCACTCTTGAGGACCAGGTCAGGCAGCATGGAGCAGCTTGCGGTTGGTCCCAAGCTCCCCTGGGCCGAACAGCAGGACTCGGCACCAGGATCAGCGGCTGTGTCTTCCTTACTCTGTACCAGTGAGTATATTATCCCCATTTTATACTTCAATAAATTCTTGAGATCCTTTAACAGACTCTCATAGATTCACATAACACCTTATCTTGGGGCTTGGTATCCTCCCTGGCATTTGGCTCTCCCTATTCATTGAGCTAATGTCCCCTCTTGGCCTCATTGTCTTGTACTCTGTGCTTCCAGCCTCAGAGCATCTGTGATGCTATTTCTCTGTTTTATGCTGTGCAGGATCCTCAGAAAAGCATTCCTGTGAATATCCATGAGATTCTCCTCCCTTCAGTTTCATCAATCACTTCTATGAGACAAATACACATAATGCGATGTGATACACAGAAAGGCAAGGCTTTGGCTGTCAGTGGGGTGACATGCTAGGCTTTGGTTCTGAGAAACGGCAATGGATGAGCTCCTTAGCAGAAGAAGACAAACAAATGCAGGAGTTGCATTTTGTTGTCACACTTGCTGTCACAGTGTTGCTGCTGACTTCCCTCTGTCCTCGCCTCTTTAATTCTGTCTGCTACTATACAGGGCCTGAGAATGTATAGGGGATAGAGAGTGGTTTCTTGTAGACAGTTCAAGATGAGGAGCCCATGTCTTTCAAAGGCCTTCTTGCTCTATCGCAGTGTGGTGGAAGGTTGTGGTGGTTTGAATGAGAATGGCCTCCATAGCCCCATATATTTGAATGCTTAGTCACCAGGGAGTGGCAGTATTTGAGAAGGATTAGAAGGATTAACAGGTGTCCTTGATGGAGTAGGTGTGGCCTTGTTAGAGGAAGTGTGACACTGGGAGTCAGCTTTGAGGTTCCAAAAGACCATGCCCTGCCTGAAAACCAAGATGTATAGCTGTGCCATATGATAATGGACTAAGCCTATGAAACTGTAAGGAAGTCCCTAGTTAAATGCTTTCATTTTTTTTTTCCAAGACAGGTTCTCCCTGTGAAGTCTTAGCTGTCCTAGAACTCATTATGTAGTCTAGGCTGACTCTAAAGGCATATGCCACCACTGTCCAGCCAGTGGCTGCTTTTTATAAAAATTGCTTTGATTGTGTTGTCTCTTCACAACACAAGAAGAGTGACTAAGACATAGGTGTTGAATGGTGAGAGCCAGGAGTGAGAGGGTAGGAATGGGTGTTCCTTTGCTAGGAAAGATCTCCTCAGAATATCTAATACACTCCTGCAAAACAGTAATCCACTTGTAAAGGAGGAGCCCTCCCATACCAATTGCCTCTTAAAGGCCCCACCTCTCAACAATGTTGCCTTCATTAAGGTTTTGGTCTAAGAATGCTCCAAATTAAAACAGCAATCACCCTATTTTGGAATACATGAAGCAAAAATACAAGAATTTCTTTTTCAGATGACTGGCATATTGGTCACGTTTCAGTGGCAATTTCCAATTCATATTAGTTCAGGATGACATTTTCCAGAAGCCAAACATGCATTCCCTCATTACACAATGAACAAAAATCCCAAGATAGTGTGCGAGGTTCAGAAAATACCCGATTGATATTAATTGACAATAATGCTTCCTTTCTATCTTATCTTACCTATCTCTTCTATATTTCTGCAGCCCCAAGTGTAAGTTCCTTCCACAGAATAAATGTCCTCATTAGTAATGCATTCAATAGCAAGCAGGTGTGGTAGATGAACCTCATAGTTTTATTTTCCATGTAATTTTTTTACCTAGAATTTCAGCTGAAAGTCATTTACCTAGTTAATTGTTGTAAGTGTAAACTAATAAGTTTCAAACATGAAGCAATAGACCTGACAAAATAAAATCACTAGGGTTATATTAAATCCTCATGAAGTTCCTCTTACAGACTATAACACCATCAATGTCCAAACCATTGACCACTACCAAACTGTATCAACAGCACCTCCTTCTGATTTTTTATTTTTAGTGTGTGCTGCTTAAAATCCACGTCCTGAAAATAATTCTAGAAATACAAGTGCTCACTCATGGCCTCAATTTCAGAAAATTTTGGAAAAGCTTGAGTGACATAAATCACATTTTCTAGACGTTGCCAAAAGAAGTCATTATTTTGTAGTTTTGTAGTGGTCACACATTAATAACAATTTCTTTTGTGTGCATCAAACTCTGTTAGCATCATCCTTTTCATGATTATCACTACACTTGACTGATATACTGAAGGTAGTGTGTAAGATACTTTCGAAGTCCCTAGGGGAGATGCTAATCCAGTACCACTTCTTCACATAATAAGTCAAAACCTACAAGTAGAGGATAGACCCACCCTTATGAGTCAGCCTTTGTATGGCCATAATACTCCTGATTTTAAAAAAAAAAAAAATGTGCCTTTTCACTTCCCCAGTAGTTTTCCTTCTTGATTAGGTAAAGTAACTCAACTCTGGGAGAAGGAAAAAGGCAAGGACATCTCATTAACCCAGAAAATGATTCATTTGAGGCTGAATGAAAATCAGAAAAATTTATATAAAAAAGAATTATCTTACTATTATGAAGACAGAATCTTGGAACAACTGCCCATTACTCAATATTCACTTTACCTGAAATCATGGATCCACAACCCTTGGTGTATTCCTAGCATTCCAACCTCCATGCCAGATCTCAAAATAAGTAAATGAAAACCATGAGATTGAACACAATCACTGGAGCTTCTGGAATACTCTATCACAGTATGAACTTTTGGTGCAAGTCCCTGGACCTATTGTTTCCGAGCTGTCTAGCCAATGACTGAAAGAGCAGCCTTCACAGTTGGTTGTCATAACTACATTCCAGACAAAAGGTGGTTGACCTTCATGGTAACTGAACCACGGCTCTGACTTCAAGAGCAGCCTCTTAGTATTTTTCCTAGCCCATATGCTTTCGTGCCACAACAAAATCCTCATTACCTTCCTCAGTTCACAAACGAACCACAAATCATCACTTCAAAGAAAGACACCTCTACAATATTATTTAGCTTTTTGCAAGCAAACATATTCAAGCCATTAGCCTGGTAACATTCCCCTCACAGGGGATCCCTGAGTATGACAGTGACGCCCAGGAACCATATTTTACAACCAAATAGGTCTTTGTCCAGCCTGATCAGTGACTGACAAAGCTCACATCAAAACTTTAAAAAGTACACCCCAGAGCCACTGTGAGTTTGTGACAAGGAGGTGAGACTTGCTGACCCCAGTCTCTAGCCATGTGATTATCACTGCATGAGGAGAGGTGCCAGATCCAAACTACTGCATGGTGATATTTGATTTTAACACTAAACCAGAGATAGCTTGGGCCATACAAATCAAGAACTATTAGCAATGCCAGGAGTGAACTCCCAGCTACCAAGTGTCACTGGGGTAAGGAACCTGTGACAGGAGCTACCAGTGGATGTGGGGTCCACGGTCTTTGTCTGGATGGGTAGCTGGAGCACTTGGCAGCAGGGTGGCTGTATATGCACTGGACCGAGCAGCCAACTTTTCTATATAGGATGATTTTTCTATGCTTAGATGGGTAGTTCCTCTGCCTCACAGTAATCTAGGCAATCTCCATAGCATGTCACCTCAATACCAACATCTGAAGCTGCCGTGAGCCTTCTAAGCCTCAGATGAGCCACCATTATGTTGTCCTAGCTCTGCTTCCTGGTTACAGAATCTTGCTACTCTGCCCTTTCCTGCGGTCTCTACTGCACACGGGAGCTGGGAAAACCCGATCTGGCCTTTGTTACCCTGATTAGCGACCTGCACTGACTTATTCTAACTGTGGAGACAAAAGAAAGTGGTGCTTTATTCTCCATGCAGAGGCTGAGAACCCCATGTGGGGCTTGTGAGAATGCCATCTGGCAGCCCTTGAACATGGCTCTCAATGTCTTAAGGCTGGAACTATTTCCTGATGTTGAAAAAGTAACCCACGGTGGTCAGCAGGCTTCCATGACCTTACTTCTATCCCTGACCAAATGAAAAGGCATAAACCGATAGCACAGGATAAAGAAAAATGGTGCCTCTAATTTAATCAACAATTTCAAAAGGAATCAATTGTAAGAGACATAGAACTACCTAGACGAGATGCCTCTGGGTATAGGTGTGAAGAAGTTTCTATATTGAATTAATTGAAACTGAAAGATCTAGCACCATTCTCTGGGCTGGATTCCCCATCTGAAGAAAAAGGGGAAAGTGAGCTGAGCACTAACATCCCCTGCTGTCTGCTTCTTTAGTGCAGATCCAATGTGAACAGCTCTCTCTGCTTTCCCACCAGGAGGGACTGTACTCTTAAAGTGCGACCCAATGAAACCCTCGCTTCCTTACGTGACTTTTCTCCAGTATTTTGTAATGATAACAAGGAAAACAACTAATACAGTAGCATTCATTTATAGCAACAGAAAATAACTAAGGCAGCATTAAAGGCATTCAAGCAAAGGCATATAATAAAATTTGGTAATTAAATACAAATTGAAAGTAGATGAAAAGAGATTTATATACTTAAGTCAATAAAATAAATCACTGGTTAGTTACAAGTATAAGAATGAAGATTTAAATAAAATGAGTCATGGAATGGGATAAAATAGAGAGCTGTGAGCTTCTCTATTCTGCTGATATTGAAAGTATCAATGAATTATGTAATTCAGACAATTATCATATTCACCTCAAAACACAGAAATCTTTAAAAGGCCAGCAATAATAACACAATTCTGGGAAACTGCCAAGTGCTTAATTCCAAATTGCTACACCGACTTCCTTTTTTTTTTTTTTTTTTTTTAGCACAATGTGGTAGTGACAAGCTGTTACTTCTACCACACAAATCAGATTACCAGGAGCTTATCAAATGAGGCCAGAGGTTAAAAACAATAATCCAGAGGTAAAAGAATAGTGAGAAATAAAATTCTGTGGACAAAGATCTCTTCATTCAATATGTGTGCCGAACATTATTTTTCTAAGTATCTGACAGTTCTAGAAAGGCGATGAACCTGAGTCTTGGTTCACATTATAGATAATTCTATAATTCTGCTTTGAAAATAAAAAGCCATAGGGTTTTGCATTTTTGTGAAGCTGCTCAGACATGCCCATCTATAGATAGGCAGCTTCTCTCTGTATTTGCCGAGCATTGGGCTGACAAAGTCTGGGTTGGGAGCAGAGATGCCTTCCCTTGATGTTTTGGAGACAATGTCCTTCTAGATGTGCTAGGACCCAGCTCTAACACTGCCCCCATCAGAGCTAAGCTACTAGACAGTCTTGATTGTCTGCTGATAGCATTCTGAGAGCTGAAAAGGTGATTGGATCATGACATCTCTTCATTAGTGGATTACTGATTTGACACATTCATAGACGAATGGGATATGGCCATAGCTTCCTTTCAAGTTGTACACCATGGGGAGAAGGGGAAGGGCATCGGGAAGTATTCTGTGTGCCTATGTCCCTAACCCCTTTCTGTTTTTCTGCTTCCCAGCTGCCATGAGACAACTGGATCTGCTCCACCAGATGATTCTGCCATGCCCCTTGCCATCCTCAAGACCATAGTAGAGGAGCAGCCAACCCTTGGCTGAAACCTAAGATCATGAGCAAAAAATGGCTTCCCTCCTCTTCCATAGTTGATCTCCGGCATTCTGTCACAGTGACATGAGCTTGACTACCACAAGCAGGCCCAGAACAGAAATGACCCCAGAGCTTACAGCTATGGCAGGCCAGAGGGCTGGTGTGCTGCCACCACCATCAGCTCCCGATTGCCTGGAGGTCAGCTGTTATCAAGTCATCCCAACAAGGGACGAGTCCTCATTGGGGTAAACTTTTCTACTGACTCCCTGCAAATAAATTTGGATTTGAAACCTCAGCAGGTTTCCTTCATCTCAGTTTTGCTGTAGAAACACTAAATAGTGTTTGGAAATGCAAAAGACTTATACATACAAAGAACCCCTGATGTTAAGAGACATATATAAGGCTATATTGAACACTTAATGGACTTTAACATCATTCATAAGAAATAAATCTTATTAAATAAAATGAAAATTCCACTACCTGGTAAAGGCTGGTTATCAGACACATGCTGAATGCCATACCTTTGGAAGATATAATTTGAAAGATAAGTACGGAGATTCTTCAAAAAAATTAAAAAGAAACTCTCATATTTCCACTAATATTGCCATATTACTATTGTAAGTCATTCAGTGAAGCAAAGGATAAATTCAAGAACAGCACTGCCCCTTAGCATCCTGATATTTGACAGATATGCTTATTTCACGAAATGTTCCTTCCAATGCACAGAAATGTCAGTATAAGTGGTATGGAAACTGCATAAGAAGAAATTGGAATTGTTTTTTTCCCATAGGTTTAATGTCTGCATAAAAAAGCCTATTAGGATCGGTAAGCAGATTATCGGTATTAAAAACTTTTACAGTATGCTTACAAAGGGGTCCACCCATGCAACCAGCCTATTGCTGTGAACTATGAGTAATTATTTTATTACATCACACAGTAATAGTGGTAATAACACTGGGGTCACATTCACAACAATGGAAAATACAGTATCAACGTGACCAAAATAAATCATGCTACACAAACACCCTCCTTCTTTCTAGCTGGCTCACTATCAGTTGTAAGTCTGATTGTGTCTTCAGATCAACTGTCCTTCACATCGGCCTTCAGAAGTGTGGGCTGGAAACCACAGTTTCCAGAAGCATCTACAACACCAAAGCCAGGGCTGCTATGAGAGATTTAGCATCATAGGAAAGGGGTGCTTTGTTTTAAACAGGCCCACACGAGGAGGAAAAACTCTCTTTTCAGGCCATCTGTGATAAAACAGAGTCTCACGCCTGCATCTAACTTTGATATGTCTCTGGGAGAAAGTAGGAGTTTGGGAAAGAAGCAGAAAATTTTGCTGTAAGCCTCCTAAAAAAATAATAGAAGGTGGAAGTCACATGGGAAAAAAAAACTATAACATGATAGTAAAAGTTAACAAAGATGAATATAATGGAGAGATTTGGGGACCACCAAAACAGAAATGTTAGTTTCACACCAGTTAGTTTGTATATTTAAAATATTTCTATCACATCTTGATGCTTTGAAATTAAACTTAATAAACTAATTGTGATTTTCATGTGGAAAAAATAGAATGCTAGGATGAACAGAGGAAAATATTGAAGAAAAGAAGGAATAGTTGCACTTGCCAATGAAAATTATGTAATCTATCATAAACACATGAGCTGAGACTAAGGTGATGGCCCGGTTGGTAAAGGGCATTAGGAAATTTCTACCCATTCATAAAACTGCTTTAATTATATCTCCCTTTACTGCTCTTTCTTATTCCCCCGTTTTCTCATCCCACACCCTTGTCTTAGGCTCTTCCTGTTGTCACCTCCAACTTGTTTGTGAGTCTGGTTTGTTCTACTTTACATGGCCATCTTGAGTTTCACCCACTTTATTGCAGATAACACAATTTCATTCTTCTTTATAGCTGAGGTTATTATAAAAGAAAAAAGAAATAGCTGGGCATAGTGGCACACACCTTTAATCCCAGCACTTGGGAGGCAGAGGCAGGAGGATCTCTATGAGTTAAATCCAGTCTGATCTGCATAGTGAGTTCTAGGACAGTCAGACCTACATAGTGAGACCCTGTCTGGGAAACAAAGGAAACTGTCACATTACTATATCTTGATATATACACAGTCTCTGTCACTGTCTATCCACTTGGACATCTTACTGAAGATAAATTTCGATAGAGTAAGATTGCATTAAAATTACAGCATACATAACACTGCCAGGGGTAGGGTAAGTCCACACAATCTTTCTAATATATTATTTGAAAATGATGGAGGTTCAAGATCATCATTAACTTTAATTTAGTATTCCTCCTCCATACAATTATAATGAGGGATAATTAGAAGTCATGGCAAATATTTGTGTAAAATATTTTCATTACTCTGCTATTAATAGATTAAAGATAGAAATAATTACATACTGTTCATTAGGAAAAGGTTGCGGTAAATTATGCTGTAACAGAAATGAAAATGCCCCTGGATGGCCCGATGAAAGATTTGCATAAATGGAAAGACATACTGGTGAGCCTGAAGAAGTTTCATTAACATAGATTTGTCTATTATTTTGAATTATTCTGTGAGCTAATAAACTCCCCCTTGACATCTTGTAAAATATCTTGAAATTTGATGAAGTTTTCTAAAACTGGTGATATATCTGTATGTGAATGAAGGTATCCATTAGGATGAGCTAGCTCTAACTCTAATACAAGTGACAGCCACACCCTATCCCAGAGCTCACTCACACTCCTCAATGGGGTTACTGTCTATCTTTGGATACTTATAATTTTCATGCCACAGCCAGCCAGACGGCAAGTCTTTCTTGGGAATGCTGGAGGACAGAGGAAACACAGAACACAGAGAAGGGTCCATCAGCTCAGGCAGCAAAGCTTAGAAGTACAAAGTGCCGCTTTTCTTCCATGTTATTGATCAAAAGAGGTTGTGATGCATAAGGCAGGAGGCTGGGCAAGGGCACATCTACAGAAGGACCCTGCTACCCCCTCCAAAAATTCATCTGTAAAAGGAGAGATGGAGGCACTGAGCCTCCTAGACATGAAAACACTTAAGAGTTTGTGCTGTTTAATGAAAAAAAAAAACAGTATTCCCTCAATTTATGCATGAATATTGTCCCATAACCACATATATACTTAAATAGGAAGTTTATAATCATCTGTCAGGGCCAGGCTAAACCATAGCTACAAAGGCAGAGTGCTTCAGTGAGAAATGAGAGCCAGAATCCTCTTAGTATATACAGTGGGTTACAGAGAATGCTCAGTGGTCTCCAGCAGCCACCTTGCCCTGCTAAGCCCCTGAGCCTGGAATGAGAGACAGTTTTGTGTTTCTGAGATGTTCTTTGGGCCTCATTGTTCTGAGACAAACAGATGGTCCTGGTTTTAATTCTCCTGTGTAAGTGGCTTCTAGGCTACACACTTCTGTGCTTTATTTATTTATTTATTTATTTATTTATTTATTTATTTATTTATTTATTTATTTTTACTTTTTCCCTGGTCAGGCTGTAAAATGTACCTGGGGATGCTCATGAAGATAAGATCTCTGTTTGGCTGACAGTGTTAAAGGTAGAAAGCAGTGTGCTGATCTGCCATTCCTGGGAGCCCCTGTGTTCCTCCCATCATGGCAGACAGTATCACTCCAGCAGTGCAGGTGAGAGAGTCCAATCACATTCCAAGTCAAGGAACCTGGAGGGTGCCATCTTGGTCTCTTAGAACAATCTTTCCTTGAGAACTAACAAGAATCTGCAAGAAACATTCTATTATTTCAAAGCACAGTACCAATGACCTCACCTCCAGTTACATTTCCCCTTCACTTCTTGACATACTGTTGAGTGACAGTATTCTTGGAGAGACATGAAAAAATGTCTCCTCACCCTCATAGGGAACCAACCACAGACCAAAAAGAAGGATACTCCCAAAGTCCAGCTTGGAGAACCAATGAGTTTTATAGAGTTAATGAATAGGATGGAAAAGGGGTCACTTACAGGAACAGAAATGACTCAGATAATTGTATTACCAAAAGCCCACCCCAGCATGGGCAATGGCTCACAAACTTGGAAACCTGGAGCATACTGCACAGCCTGAAGGCAGCTTGACAGATTGGAGAATGTCTTTCAGGCAGGTCAGGTATCTGAACCTCTTCTGGGTAACTTGGCTGCCCCTGGCCGCTTTCAAGCGTCTCAGCATGTCTGAGTGTGTCTCTCAGGAGTCTTACAATTTATATATACTTGGGGAAGGGGGGGCCTGGTGAATCTGGTCAGCTTGGGGGAGTTTTGAGAAGCTATTGAATCGCTTACTTTCTATGCTTAACAACTTTCCCGAAGGATTCAATGCTCCACCCCACCCCCTTAGAATATCCCTGTCTTACGGAGCTTTTTTCCAAGATTGCCAGTTTTATCAACAAGAAAATTGCTACACAACATTGTTACATGGAGGACCAAGCTGTTGTCCTAGGAATCTTTGAAGAACAAGTAAGATTGAAACCACAAACCACAGCAAATAGTCATTGTATAATATAACAAAACAGCGCATCTTCATTCTAACAAGTGCTGAGACCATTTGTTAGCAGCAGGTGAGCATTGTGGATGTTAATGGCTGTTTTCCAGACTGAAGGGAAAAGAAGCCAGTCATAAGCCTAAGAATTCAGAAGGAGACAGTGAGTGGCGTACATGCCAAATGAATGATTAACTCGTTCTCCTTGCAGTTCCTTTAAAGGGAAACTAACTCAAAATAATAAGTAGTGATGTCATTCGGTGAGATTCTAGATGTGTTTAGAATTTAAATAATGATAAAGGCAAAAATAACAACCCTGTAAGGCAGCTACTTTTTACATTTCAGTTGTACAGAAAAACAAAAACAAAAACCAAACCAGAACTGCTTGGTAAAATACTTTAGCTCTAACTACATCCCCAGTAAGTAGGGTGGGGGCCTAGATCTGACGCATCTCACGAATTCTTTCTTGCTATTATTGCTGTGCTCCATTAACAATATTCTAGAACACGCGAGTGGTAAGATCCCTACATCATTTTCAAACAGTGAAGGCAGAGTCAGAAGCAGTGTCGGAGTATTAACCATGGCTAAAGGCATTTAGACACCTAGTTCAGCTGCATCTCATTCCTCATTGTCTATGGAGAGGAATGATTTATCTCCTGGGTTTCATCAAATGCTTTCTCTTCTTTAGCACTCTGCAGTTTCACAGCATTGTCTGTTTCAGGATGGGCTTTATTCTCAGGCCATCCCTAAGCAGAGAAGGTTCACAAACCATGGAAGCTCTAGGCATGAAATTGCTGATGCTTTGTTAGGCGAGAGCTGTGACGTCACACTGGAGCAGTGTGCTTGGGGCCGAGACCATCTGCACAGTGAGCAGCTGCTCTGCGGATGAGGAGTCAGCATCTTTGTGGTGATTGGTAAGCGAACTGTACTACAACAGACCTGGAGAGGGATCTTTCCCTTTGCAGTATCTGTACCTGAGGCTCCTAATGACAAATGAATTCAAACCTACAAGGAAACCTTTTCTGTATTTTTACATTCTTTGCAAGAAATATTCTTAGACTTAAAGACTGACTGAGAATATAGCATGCTGTTTCTCCATGATTTCCTTTGACATTAGCATGGTGTGCATGTTATAATTAATCAAAACTGGCACATTATTGCAGCTCCAAACTTTATTCCAATCTCTCTAATTTTTTTAAATTTAATTTTGTTTTATTTTACAATACAATTCAGTTCTACATATCAGCCACGGATTCCCTTGTTCTCCCCTCTAACACCTCCCTCCTCTTCCCCCCACCCCAGTCTACCCTCCATTCCCACCTCCTCCAGGGCAAAGCCTCCCCCAAGGACTGAGATCAACCTGGTAGCTCAGTCCAGGCAGGTCCAGTCCCCTCCTCCCAGGCCGAGCCAAGCGACCCTGCATAAGCCCCAGGTTTCAAACCGCCAACTCATGCAATGAGCACAGGACCTGGTCCCACTGCCTAGATGCCTCCCAAACAGATCAAGCCAATCAACTATCTCACCTATTCAGATGGCCTGATCCAGTTGGGGACCCCTCAGCCATTGGTTCATAGTTAATGTGTTTCTATTCGTTTGGCTATTTGTCCCTGTGCTTTATTCAACCTTGGTCTCAACAATTCTTGCTCATATAAACCCTCTTCTTTCTCGCTAACTGGACTCCCGGAGCTCCACCTGGGGCCTAGCCATGGAGCTCTGAGACCATGGTAAATGAAGACCACATGAGAATAGGAAGAAGCAAAGTGCTAGAGAGGCCCACAGAAATCCACAAAGGTACCCCCACAATAGACTGCTGGCAGTGGTCGAGAGACAGCCCGAACTGACCTACTCTGGTGATGGGATGGCCAAACACCCTAATTGTTGTGCTAGAAACCCCATCCAATGACTGATCTCTCTAATTTTTTAACCCAATGTTCTAGTTTCTTTTCTGTTGCTATGGTAAAACACACTGACCAAAAGCAACTTTGGGAGGAAAGGATTTATTTGGCATTCACTTTAAAATCATAATCCAGATCAGGGCAGGAACCCAAGATAGGAACCCCAAGTACATACTATGAAAAAATGATGCTTGCTCTCTCTCTCTCTCTCTCTCTCTCTCTCTCTCTCTCTCTCTCTCTCTCTCTCTCTCTCTCTCTCTCTCTCTTGCTCATAGGTTTGTGCGCTGTTAGCTTTCTTTCACATCTCATCTAGTGATGGTGGTGCCCACAGTGGGCAGGCTGGGTCTTCCTACATCAATCAGCAGTCATGATCATGTCCCACAGACAAGTCCATAAGCCAATTTGATCTTGGCAATTCTTCAACTGAGGCTTTGTATTTCAGGTGGTGCTAGACTCTGTCAGGATGACAGTCACAGATAACTAGAATATTCAAAGAACCTTTCCTACTCCCATCCAGAATTCCATGTTACACTTAGCAGTTAGACTTCTCCCCATTCTAGCTGGTCACTATATTCCTTTAGTCTCCCCTTGTTTTTGATGACTTTGGCCATTATGAGAATTGCTGGATTTCAGAATGTTCTTCCTGGAATACATATGCCTACCTCTGACTTGTCTGTTCAGGTGATAGGCATGCTGACATCCTTCTAGCCACCATCCTTCATCTTCACATGATGGTTCAATGTGTCTCCTGTGGATACTTTCCTGGAGGGCCCAAGAGGATACAAGGTCTGATTTGTGGTACTGAGGGGGCTGAGCAAAGTGTATTTATGTATGAGCATGAGTGCGCACACACGTGTACTCATGGTCCAAGTGCATATGAATGTCAGAGGAAATTTTGTGGGATTCATGTCTCTCTTTATAACTATGGTCTAGGGAATTTAACTCAAGTTATCAGGCTTGGTGGCAGGTGATTTTACCCAATGAGGCATCTCATCAACCCATCAACATAATAGCAATAGAATAAGAGGTTGTAGGGGTTTGCTCCATCATGTTCCACATTTTTGTCCTATTCTCATCCTTTGAGCATCATTGAACAGATCTCCTGTCTCCTCCCTCCAACTCCATACATCTGTAATGGAGATTGTGAGATATCCTGTAGCCTCTGCTATAAATGGACAGGAGTTCCTGCCCCTACCTTCTTCTTAAAACCTGTATTTTGTTTTTTTTTTTTTTAATATGTGCCTGAGGCTGAATTTGAACTCTCTACATAGTTGAGGATGACCTCAAACTTCTGATTCTGATGCCTCTTCCTCCTGAGTACTTGGATGCAAGCACATACCTCCATGGCTGCTTTATTCATTGCTTGAGATGGAGACTAGGGCTTACCTGCTATAACTAGTCCTTACTGCTTAGGCTTCCCTCCCTTCCTGATGCCCTGTCTACTTCCTTAAAGGCGTTGTACTTGCTCATGTTACATCCGTTGAATGGTAGAGTTACTCTCTGGGCACATTTTAAACTCATCCCTCTACCATTTTTCTTCACAAGAATGTGCTTGTTGCTGGGTGGTGGTGGCACACACCTTTAATCCCAGAACTCGGGAGACAGAGGCAGGCAGATTTCCGTGAGTTCAAGGCCAGGCTAGTCTACAGTGCTACAGAGTGAGATCCAGGACAGGCACCAAAACTACAGAGAGAAATCCTGTCTTGAAAAAAAAAAACTAAAAAAAAAAAAGAAAAGAAAAAAGAAAAAAAATGCTTGTCTTCTTGGCGCAGATGATCTGAACTGAATAGGAACCACCCTGGGTACTTTTATTGGGCTTGTTAGACATATTCTGGTTGAGCGTTAAGTCTCTTTATTAAGACATCCCACAGCCTCTCTCAGAAGTGGTTTGTCGAAGCTCTAATCATCAATGAGTGTCAGATCTAGCAAACTGGATGCATGTCAGAAGAGAAAGCAGATAAATCATATGTGGAAACAAATGAGAAGTAACCCAACAAGAGGAACAAAGGCTATTGATCCTCAGTCTGTCACAGACAGCTAGACAGCTAAGCACTGTGTTTGGAAAGGAGTCAGAAGCAGGCAGAGGAGGGAAAATGCTTTGTGGCAAGAGACAGGGATACTCCTCAAGGGACTGATGTGAAGCTCCTGGTACAGGCTTGCAGGTGGGTCAGCTACTTAAAGGCACCCTGGGGGTTGTTTAGAGGCATGTATCTGGCTCTCTCCTGTTGATCTTAATTGGAAAGAGGAATGAAAACAAAATAATCTTTTGGTTTTTTGGCAACTTTGGGCCCTTTATGCTCAGTTGTTACAGATCTGATACCCCAGGTTCTTTTTTTAAGGTCTTTGGTCTGGTTTTTTACTTCCCAAGAGCACACTAGCCTCCAGGCTTGCCACTGAATATTTGTTGATATCCAGGCTGGGTGTTCCAGACGGTGGGTCAGGTGTCTGGTTCTGTCCATGGCCTCATTACTATCCACTCAGACGTTCAATGTCTTAATAACTGGTTTCTAAAAATGTCATTGTGCCCTCTGCTTTTCAATTAAGTCAGAGCTATGGGTCATGGGGATTTTTCTTGCTCTCCAGTGTCCCCAGATGTAGAGGTGACTCACAGAACATCAATCATAGCCTATGGTTCTTTAAAGCTTGCTTCACACTGCAGCATTTCATGAAAGATGTTGGTTTTCAGCTTAGATTGTGGTTAATTTTAAATTAAATGAGGTAGCATGTTTGATGTCACACAGACAAATCTGTGAAATGTCAAACTTAAATGTATTTCTGCTCTGGGAAATATTCAATAAGCTGGAGAGAAAAAGTATGAGTCAGTCAAATTAAAAAATAGATTTTGCTATGTGGAAGCTCTGGTATTTTGCAACAAATACATTTATTTCCTATATGATAAATGAAATTAACACAAAAACATAGACTTGGGTCCCCCCCCCAGCTGTGGGAATGCAAGGCATCCAAGGTAAACAGCAAACAGGCTTAGTCGAGTCAGACAGAAGATATAGAAAAATAGAATTGCAGTCACAGTAGTCATGCAGAAGATGATGCTTATTTGAAATCACATTTCTGTATCTCCAAAGAAAAAATGACTTTTGTCATCCTTCTGTCTCTGGCTGGCACTAATATGCACACTGCGCAGAACCTCGTGGGAGGGTACCAGTCGTAGAAATATTTGTTCTTCTCTGCAATTGAATCTGAACCCCTCAGAGGCAGAACAAGTTTCATTGCTTGTGGTTTTAATATCAACTATCCCTGCTCATATCCTCCCCCTGAAGAGAAGAAAAGAATTATTTCTGATTCCTGGAGGGGACTGCTAAATGTTTGCTAAATAAATGGAGGCAGCAATGAGAGATGAGTGATTGACCAGCTTCATTCCTTTCTCACGTTTTTTGAAGTATTAAATAAAACTTTTTATATTAAAAAACAATTTTATAGTCAACATGTCTAGAACACAATCGCACTTAATTTTCTAGATATCCTTCTCATATAAAATTCAAAGAATGGCATTATTGAAATACAGTATGGAAAATGAAGTTCCTCATGAGGACTTGTCAGGAGCTTTGGGATTGAGTAATTTATCAGCATGCATCCAACAAGAAAAATATTTTGTGTGTTTTAAAACAGTTGTAAACAGAACATTTCAACAGTGTTGCTTACACACACTCATGACAGGAAGTCGCAGTCAAAATAAGCTGTGGCTTGTAGGGCCACAGCAGGGAAACGCTGTTCTTTGGACTGAGGGTCAAAGGCAAAGGGCAGCCCTCAGTGGCAGGAGTAAGCACAGGATTCCATCTGGCAGCTGAACTCCCCCTAAGAGTAAGGGAAGGAAAGAAATTCCTGAGTTTCTTGTTTCCTTTCTAGGTCTTCTTTTTCCCATTCAAGCTTCCTTCCAGCTACAATCTGCCAAGGCAAAGCTATGAAATGCTGCCCTATGATGGAAAGAAAGGCGGGGGAAGGATGAGGAGTGTAGATCAACAGGTTCAACCTAAGGACAGGGATATTGTTAAGGAGATTGGAACCCAGGCATCTGCTGGCAACCAAGATACTAAATACTGTGAGGAAATCCATTGCAGTGGAGTTTTCTCAATGGTCTGACATTCAAGAAAGATTAAGTCTAACCCCTTTCCAACAACTGCAGAAATCTGAAACACTTTTCATAAATCTAACTTCAAACCAGGTCTATATTTTCTTGTCTTCACTCTCAAAATATTCCCTCTCTAAATTCATTTTTGTTTGTGTACTTTAAGGAAGGCCTTACCTCACTACTTGTGGTACCATTCCAGATCCAAAATACCATCTACTTACTCCCCTTTTCCAATGCACTTTCAAAAGTAGAGAGAAGATATCTAACTGACAACACTCAGATTGCCTTATATAGCTCATGATGACATACAGCGACCAAGATTTTCTTCTAGCTTCCCACACACTGATGTTCAGTCTCTACTCTAGCTCCCCATTTTACAGTGGTCTCCTCTTCCCCACCCAGATACTATTTGTTTCCTTCCTTCTGAAATGTATCCAGGCCCCCCAGATTCTAATGTCTATCTTCTTAAGGCAGTGTCCTAAAATCAGTACCCACCTCAAGAGTTTTAGACTAATCAGAAAATAGTCTCATTACAAGACTCTGGAACAGTAGAAATGCTCAATATTTAGAAACTAATTATTAACAATCACTTTTTTATACATGAATTAGAAGAGTGATTAGTAATAAAAAGATGAGACTTTCATAATTAAAACTGGTTGTCTTAGGATATTTTTATGGGAATTTTCTGTATGAGTTTATAATAAACTGACCTCTTTAGAAAAGAAAATAAGCCGGGCGGTGGTGGCGCACGCCTTTAATCCCAGCACTCGGGAGGCAGAGGCAGGCGGATCTCTATGAGTTCGAGGCCAGCCTGGGCTACCAAGTGAGTTCCAGGAAAGGCGCAAAGCTACACAGAGAAACCCTGTCTCGAAAAAAAAAAAAAAGAAAATAGAAAAAGAAATAGTAAGTGTTCTGCATGCATGGACTTAAATTCAGAACAAAATCAATATTTGAAGAAAAATTTAGAAATTGTCAATGGTGCCCAAAGAGATGGGGACAGATGGGAATGTCAGAGTATTCAAGTAGGAGGCTAAGAAGAACTTGGTCTCACATCAGACTTCTGAGTAATACTGGATGAGAAAGAGTAGAGAAGGAAGAGCAGGAATAAAAGATGGAAGATGAGCTCTCAGCACGAGGTCAAGGGAGAGAATGGGTCTTGCCAAAAGCCAAACACAGCCTCACTACCACCATTCTAACAAGCTATTTAGAAACTGTAATCTTGAACAGGAAAAGCACCATTAGTAAACCCTTAGCCACCGTTGACCTTGGCAAATGCAATTTTAAGAATGGGACAAAATCAAAATGATTTCAAGGAAGTAACAAAAGGTACCATTTGATCAGTGAATGGGAGGTAAAATGAGTGAAGACACGGTTCTTTGTATAAGTTTGATTATAGAAATTTGAAGCAAAGGAAAGTGTAGCAATCATTCAACAGTGTGAGGAAGAGAAATGATAAGAAAACTTGGGATGGACAGCTTTTACAACTGATGACAGATTGAATTTGCTCTGCACGAAGTAAAGGAGTCAGGAATCAGGAAACCTGAGAGAAAGGAGCCACACTTAGAGAAGCTAGGTTTGGTAAAGCCAAAAGACTGAAGAGCCATAAGGACTGGTGGTATTCTCTTTTCCTGGGCCCTGGGATACATGATAGTCCAACTTCCATTAGAGGCTTGCCCTAATTTCTACAGGGATCTGCAGGAGATGGGAGGAAAATGCACTCAAAGCAAATGCTCAGTTGATAATTTTCATTTTTGATTCAGGATTCTGAGACTGTCTTGTGAAGGTTGGACATTGTGAAAACACTAAATGAAAACCTCCTGTGTCTACAGTCTTTCTCTATGGTGCAGCACTCATTTGGGGACCATCATTATTGACCCCAAGAAATGAGGAGAAGACTGGCACTCAGAGACTGGACTGTCTTCATCATTTTTTCCAGAGCAGGGTTAGCCTTGCTCCCTCTTTTTCTGGTAGGAACTCTTATCTGTCCCCTCTGCAGCTCTAGATAAAAATTTTGTGTACATGTTGCCAGAATCTGCTGGAAAATTGATATGTGAAGCCTTCAGAGCCCAGACAGTGAGCCTGTGAAGGATTCAGCAAACTCTCCTTTGAAGCTCTTGCTTCAAGGACACTCCATCCCTGGTTTCTCCCCATCACTCTCCTTCCTTCTCCTATAATGTTTTCTATAAGCCATTTCCACTGAAGAAATGGAATCGTGCATTGTGTCTGCTATCCTGAACCTCCACTCTTGATATCTTTGATGATGAAAGTTTCCTGGTACCACTGAGGGTTCTATCCATGTGAGATTTCAACAGACAAATGGCCCCAACACCTTTACTACTGTCCAAGAGATTTAAAGCATTTCAGAAGAAATTTGTCTGCGATGGTACTTTAACTGAATATCTAGGAACATATGCCAGTTCCTGATAGAAACTGGATGTAACTGATAGAAACCGATTATTCCTTGGACTGATCAGCTGAAGGCTTGTGGCGCCCTGGAACTTAAATGAGGTTTTCTTTGCAATGAGTAGAGTTCTTCTTCTGTCCCTTGTCATAATTTTGAAAACCTCACATCTTGTATAACATAATGGTCTTATGTTTTACTTGGACTAGGATAAATCTGTAATACAATAAACTGAAAGCCATACGACACCAACGTTATTTGATAAGGCCTCAAGGATCATTTTATACTTATCTAAAATTATAATATATATGTATATATACATATATGTATACACACATAATATATATATATATATATATATTAAATGAAGTTATGCAACTTGGGCTGACAGCACTTTCCATAAGAACCATAGACCAAGAAACACCCCAACACCAGACATGAAAAAAAAATCCTACTTTCGAGTGGTTGGTCAGGGTAATCCAAATGATCCCTATACAATTGCCATTGCCCTTGAGTGCCTCTCAGAGGCTGGAGACAAGTCCCTGTTGCTGAAGACATAGTACAGTTAGAATACAGAAAATATAGGACTCAGATGATTTGAGCTGCATTTAACCCAAATGCCCCCTTCCTGTCGCCTTGTTTCTATTGTTTCAGAAAGTATTATGCAAGCCACCAGAGGATGGAAGCAATTAATAGTTACAGCCATCTGTAGCATCTAAGAACCACAACAATGGCAATATATACGTAAAGATGCCACAGTGTCACTCACAAGTTGGTGGTAACCAATACTGCTTAAATGGACTTATGGCCCACTCAACAGAGAGAAATCATGCCTGGTACTGGAAACCTAACCAATTACCCAGGGCTAGGGAGGTCATGGATCCTAGAAGAGCATCTACTGTCACTTTGCTAGACCAGCATAACTCCTTAACAACATTCTATTTATTTATTTATTTATTTATTTATTTATTTATTTATTTATTTATTTGCTTTTTGGTTTTTGAGACAGGGTTTCTCCGTGTAGTTTTAGTGCCTGTCCTGGATCTCACTCTGTGGACCAGACTGGCCTCGAACTCACATAGATCTGCTGGCTCTGCCTCCCGAGTGCTAGGATTAAAGGCATGCACCACTGCTGCCCTACAACATTCTAAATTTTATCCTTATATCCACAGATAAGTGTAGCTATCACCCTTCATCAAAAAAATCCTCTCTCAGTGGGTAGAGGCACTTGGCATCAAGCTGGATGGCCTGAGTTCAGTGCCTGGGACCCACAGAGTGGAAGGAGACAATTGACTCCTGCAAGTTGTATCCATGTTGTCACAGACAACAGAACTTCCTTCTTTTGATGGCAGAATTATATTCACTGTGAACCACGGTCAGTGAGTCTTCTATCATCCCAGCTCTTCAGGAGGGTGAGCCTAGGAGATCAAGGCCAACTTGAGCAATGTACTGAAACCCTACCTCAGAAAAATGGAGAGCTCAGTATGGCCCTGCCCTGTGACCTCACTTTTGGGTGGGATCTAATAATAGACTAGGTAGAAGTGGGTAAGGGATGGGTGACATGGGGGGATGTTGGTCCAAGAATGGGACCTCCTCTTCTAAGATGAGTTGGGTCTAGAGATCTAAGGGACAGCATGGTTGTGTTGGGAACATTTAGCTGACTGGTTATCATTACACAATGGGTGTGTGTATTGAGTTATCACAGTGTGACTTGGACCCATAGTCTTTCTGTCAGTTGAATATTTACAACAAGCAGTGGGGCCTGACTTGGAACATCTTTGCTAGACTTTAATTGTTCACACTCTGTCTTCAGCATAGTTTGTCAAACTTATACACATTCTATGCCTTTGGAAATATTCTTCTCAAAATAGGATACACAATGTAAATGAATGAATGAATGAGAAAATAAATATGTGCATGCATTTAAAAGGAAAAAATCCTCTCTTTCTATAGTAAATGGATCTATCACTGAAAACCACAACTGGACACAATACAAAGATCAATGGATTGTGGGTATCCCAGTCCTAGTGAATTCATCTGCATCACAGCTCCTACATCTGTATCTCAGGGACCATTGAGGAATAGAGAGCAGACAGATTGTAAAAGCCAGAGCACCAAGAAGTTTGCTGTGTGACTGCCTCTTTTAGTAATGGCTGCATAAATATGATGTGAACGATGACAATGTGAGTGGACATGCTAATGTAGAAGGAGAAACATCTCACAGGTTCCCACCCCTAGACAAAGAACTAGTGAGAGAGGGACGATTACCCCCCTTAGGAATGAGCCTCTGATTAGTTATCCAATGCAAAGTGGTCAGCTCTGAAATGACACACACAGTAAAATGAACTTAGCAGTTTATACACATGTAACAATAGTGACTGAAGAAAAGGAAGCTCTCAATTGGAGAGTGAGAGAGACACGGGAGGACAGAACCTGGGAGGGGATGGAGGGAGGAAAGGGAGGGGGAAGTGATGCAATTAGATTTTAATTTAAAATGAAGAAAGCATATAAAATATTTTAAGAAAGCCAAAATAATAGTCAAAGTTGACTAGGATAAAATCGAAGGCATGGCTTGATGTAGCTGGCAGTGTCTCTCTGCCTCAGCCTTCCACTTCCCAGAATTCTCCTCTCTCCTTGTCCCACCTATACTTCCTGCCTGGCTACTTGCCAATCAGCACTTTATTTATCAATCATCCATAGCACTTCCCTTTTCTTTTTTTCAAAAAGAAAGGTTTTAACTTTAACATAGGAAAATTACATATAACAAAACAATTATCAAGCAAGAATTAGAGTTAAAATATCTAGTTTATTTATATTTGGCAAAATTAAAGAAAATATTCCATCTATCCTATATTTGTGAGTCTAAGGTTTCATATCTAACTTATCTTTTATCATAATTAAGGAAATTATAACTATCGAGTCTTACCTACATCAAAGACCTCAGGAGGATGTAATATTACCTGAGAAGTGGGAAAAGGATGCAAGCAACTTTCAGGAGTCTTGTGAGAGTAGACAGAGACAGCTGGCAGCCTGGACAATTATCCAAAGTTCCTCTGTAAAGTTCCGGCATCTGTCTTCAGCTCACAGGCCTAGAGTCTCTCAGTTACTTCTCTCTGTGTCCTGTAGAATGTCTGGCAGTTTCTTCTGCAAAGCAGAAGCCTGAAAGACCATTTTGTTAAGCAAAGTTTAGTGGTCACCTTCCTATGGGTCCTGCATGTCTAGGCAAGAACAGTTTCTTGACCGAATGGTTATTTTTGCCAAGAAGAAGATAAACTCCGTATAGAGTGTCTTCAGTGCCCATCCTCCTCTCTGAAGTAAATCGGTGCTGCCAGAAGCAGACATGTCTCACTGTCCAGAATGTCTAAATTTTTAAAACATTTTAAATGCCATATTCTGTACGTCTTAGAAGTGTTTGAAGATTACCTACCTAATTGAATTATATCTATGTATACCTAGAAAACTTAACATGACTATAAGTTTGACTACCATAGAAGACTAATTATTAATTTGTATCCATTACAATTTAAATGAGTTACATAAACATAGTACCTCAAATGAGAGTAGAAATGTATATACAGCATAACAAAATTAATTTTAAACTTGTATCAACAAACTAAAATCATAGCAATGTAAAACATTTTAAACAAGTTGTTACTATTTATCCTATCATATCTATATCCTATATATCTATATCATATCCCCCTTTCTTCTTTTAGAAAGATATTGTATTTATAATTAACCTGCTTTAAATAAAAATATTGGTTTTTCTCTGTCCTATACCAGAGGGCTCTTCTGATATGGCACAGAAGACTCTCTCAACCTTTTATTTTAGCAGTATGATTGGGTTTAGAGAAGGAGTGAGCCAATTACATCTCCAAAGCCAGCTTGGTATATTTGGGAATTTGGGTGTAGCTTCTCATACTACTTCCTGCTAGATGAGGGTACTGTATCTTATGGGGACACAAAGAAAATTTTAGGATTGTGGAATAGTCCGTGAGGCTGTATTGTCTGAGCCAGTTGCCTTGAATCCATTCTGGATGTTGGATAATCTGGACCATGGTGCCATCAGAGACCTTTCAGGGGGTCTTGGCTGGTCAAACCTGATATATCTTAATCTGGAACAAATCCATAGCCTCTTGCTTTCTGTAGAAACAAAAGCAGAGCTCCTTTCCAAAGCAACATATCTTTAGATCTAAATTTTGAAGTCAAGGTACCTTTAAAATATACATATTGGTTTAACTGAGCATTCTTTACAATCAAATGTCTTTCAGCAGTTAAAAAATTCCAAAGACAGCACAATCCAGATTCTCTGTGTGATATCCATCTTTATGTGGCTTATTTTTTATTTATTTTTACTTTTACTTTAAAGACTTTAGTTTTTTAAGTTGTTTCTTTATATAACTGCATGTATTACTTATTTTTTCTCTTCTAAGCCTACGAAAATTTTTACACACATTGTAAACTGTGTTTATCCCATCTGATTCTGTCTTATTATGAATCTATTGTTTTAAACTGCAGTATTCCTTGGCTCCACCCACCTCAGCTTCCCAACATGGTGGTGGTACGTTTACTGCCAGCTCTCAGAAACCTCATATATATATTAGGAAAGGCTAAATTCACCACACTGCAGCAGTGCAGCTTGGGGATGCCTCATTACCGCCATATTGCTGGTCAAGTGTGCACACCAGGAACCCGCCATATAGTAGCTCAAGCACGCAGGCTGCAGCTAACTTGAGAGAGACAACTAGGAAGCTGTTTTAGTTTTGTTTCAGAATCTATTTTTAAGCTTTCTCAGGCTTTAGGTGCAAATTCTTGCCCCACATTGGGCACCATTTGTAGCTAGAGTGATCTCCAGTCCCGCCAGGGCCAACAGCCACTCAGACTCAAATAAACATACAGATGCTTATATTATTTATAAACTGTATGGCTGTAGCAGACTTTTTGCTATCTAATTCTTATATTTTTAAATGAACTGATTTCTATAAATCTATACCTTGCCACGTGGTTTGTGGCTTACTCGTATCTTACATCATGCTTCTCATCGAGGTGGCTAGCAGAGTCTCTCTCTCTCTCTCTACCTTAGCCTTCCACTTCCCAGAATTCTCCTCTCTCCTTGTCCCACCTATATTTTCTGCCTGGCTACTGGCCAATCAGCACTTTATTTATCAATCAATCATCCACAGAAGCTTGACATGCAGAGGAGGAGCATAAAAACTGGGCCTAAAGAAGAAGACTCTCCAGGAAGGGAATCTCAAGAGAAAGGATTCCAGAGGAACTCACCCAGTTTAATCTTAATACTGACAGCTCTGCTCAGGGTACCATCACTTCACATGCATGTCTTAACTGCTGACATCCCATCATCCTTGCTCATGACACTTGGATTCCAAGTAACCACAGATGGAGAGAATGCAGTAGGAATGTGGTAGGAACATGACCAGCAGATGTTTATACATTCAGAACAAACAGGTAGACATGGAAGACTAGGTGCGCACTTGTTTCAGAGAGACAGTTCCTATACTAGCTTTTACTAGCTCAGCATTTATTAAATATTTTATGCATTTCATCCCTTTTACTTAATTTCCTTGTCTAAATGTGTCTCCAACTTTTTATGAGAAGATAGGATCTATGGGTATCAAGCACTGTCCGTTAAATGGATATAGGCCTGTACTCAAGGTCAGGTGAATACAGCTGTAAAGCAAATGGGAGTGGGCATACCCTTGGGCATCCTGATTCTTTCAGCCCTGGATTTCAGCTTCATAAGAGAGATCTCTGAATTCTCTGCTCCTCCTACTCATGAAATCTGTGTGAGGACTCTGGGAAGAATAGGCTGACTGTACTCAGCTGTATTCTGCCCCCATCTGGAGAACATGCCAAGCAGAGCACGATTGTGTGTGGGACTATACTCTTGATCTGGGTGGCGGTAGATCACCACTGCTCACTGAGCACAATTTCTTCTCCTTTCAGCCTCTGTCCTCTAATTAGTCCTTATCAAACCATGGGTGGTGTTCCAGGGAGGAATCTCGTTTTCCCCTGAACTCAGGAAAGCTTCTAGAGAGGCGATGCGTGAGCTGTCCCCATGAGACCTAAAGGCTTGGACTCTCCATCACCCCACTGCCTACTCTGGAGAGAGAGGACATTCTGTGCCATGTTGGTTTGCTTTGTGATTGTGTATCTTTATTCTGAAAGCATCGCTGACACAGAAGATGACCCCCCCCCCCAGTTGATGATGCTACATCTCTAGGACCCAGCACCTTGATCATCATGCACTTAGGTGAACACAGACGAGCATATGGGCTTAGGACAGACATTAGACAGGATCCGCTGTGCCAGTGCTGGTGCCAGTCTCAAAGGCAATAGCCTCCACACGTGTCTGTTCCTTTCATTTACCCGAGTCCTTAACTTTCTTGTGGAACGGTAAAGGCACTTTGTAGAACATTTTCATTATTTAACACTGGAAATGCTGTGGTACCAAGATATCATTGAACAATATTTACCGAGGGCAGATTTTCTTCTGTTTGATTTCTAGTGTCCTCTTTCTGTGTAACCTTTAGCAATGTAATTTTCTTTTTCCGAAATGTTTCTCACTTAGCAATGGGTGAAGGGAAATTGAATTCAATTTGTTTTATTCTGCATTTATCTTGTATCAGGAAGTTTGTGTTAAAGATCAACATTTTATTTTTATTAGACACTGCCAATTGTACTGGGGAAAATGGATTTACTCAAAAGAAAAATCCATAACACAGCAAGTATTGGTAGCATTAGGAGCTGGTTTTCTGTTTTCTTTAGAAATTAGGACTGGCATGTTAACTGTGACACATTATTAGAACAAAGGGGGTTCATTCTTTTGAAGTCTTGTGTATTTTCTCTGTATTCTGAGAACAGCCATTGTCATATGAAATACAGGTGGGTGCTTTTTTACTCCTTAGTCACTGGATTTGGGTGAGGACGGCTTAAGCATGAGGAGTGAGACCTGACCCTAACTTTGCAGCTATCGGTATGCAGAAGTGTATGCCCTTATAAAGCAAATCATTGCAGCTAGATTTTAAAAAGATCATTTGAGCTATTCCTTTTAAAGTGTGTTTTAGTTGCAATATAATACATAACATATTATACTTTATAAGAGCCCTGTGGAGCCTACTATATCCTAGGGGAAAATATAGATAAGATGAGAAAAGCCTGCTTCATATTTCTCAAGCAGTTGCTTTTCTCAGAATGAGACTGCCTTTAGCAATTTTGCTAATAACTAGTAATGAATGTTAATCATAAAGTAAATGAACAAAACCACAAACATCAAAGATCAGAGAGCAAAAAAAGCAATGATTCATTAAAGATTCGAATATTCAATATTCATTATCTAGTGATTATACTTTTAATATGCACATTTACATGTATTTACTTTATATTATTTCATGTATAATACAAATATTCAGAATATACATATACAAGGGCTATAAGAGAGTAGAGCCAGTAGAAAAACTATGTCTGACTGGCTTTTCTAAGGGCAGGCATGGGTGTGATGCTTTCTCATGAGCTTCGAGGTTGATTACTCATTTCAGAACATAAGCCACATGAAATTACCTGTGTTTCAGGTATATGTCTATTGAGGACAAAACTAAAGTGATCATGTTACATCTAGGGAAACATGGCAAACATCCCTAGCTTCAGTTCTTGATCACAGCTCTAATTAGATGGGGTTCATTCATAATTCAGTTCATTGTCACTGGAAGTTCTGTTTTCCCATGAATCACCTGTCAGTATCCTGACTGATACTATAAATGACTCTCCTGTTTCTTTGTTTTTCTAGCCACCATACCAGTGACTAACATAATGCTATACTCACATTTATCATACACTCCAGTAACAAAATGTTCTGACCACACAAGAACAGACATTTAAAACATTTACCTGTAAAGCACTCCATTTCCTCCATCCCCTGACAATGAAATGTCCACCATCTTGGTGTTCTGACACTTCTTCCTCTATATTACAGTTGTGCTTTGGTTTTTAGCATCGGCTCAGAGCCAACAATCTGGTTTCTAATGGATTCTTTAAAAATGAAAACTGCTTAAACAGAAACACTTCTTACTATAGCTAAAGGAGGTCGTTTTTCACTGGATATAAAATAAAATGAGAAATTAAAGTAGTTTCCATCATTTGAATGTAGTTGACCAGTGAAAAATACTCACGATCAATGTAAGGTTTTCATTCTTTCTCTTTCTGTTCTTCTCCATCCAGGGAAGCTAAAGTCAACATGAAAAGGTCATAGGATAAAGTTCTGCTGCAGGTGAAATGAAGATATCCTGGTTCCTAAGATGTTAGGGTAAGACTAAATGCCTTCCATAGTTTTCTTGGGTATATTTCTCTTTGCTCTGGCTTGAATCTAAAACTATGAAGGTCACAAATGAAAATTTAACAAACAAATCATGAATAATATGTTTTCATAGGTTCTACTATGTGGATATAACATTATTTGCTTTTTTCCTGAAAGGAAAAGCAGCTGATGGCACATAATATCAGAAATGAGTTCCCTGGATCAGCTCCAATGCCCCCTCCATAAGTCACCTACTAGGACAAGGACTGCAGCAATTACTGTACAACAGAAAGGACCAAACCAGTGGACAGGTCGGGGATGGAATGGTCTCAACCCAGTGCTTAGGGCTGCATCACAGCATCATGCTCATGAAAACTGATTCAGGTAAAAATGCCCTCAGTTCTAACATTTCTTGGAGGAAAAAGAGTGGCAACACAAAGCCCCCAAGATGGTCTCACTCCTTCCAGGACTTCTCATAGAGATGCAAATGGCATTCATTTGGGGATAAGGCCACATGCACATAGGAAGAGGGCTGACAGGCAGAGAAGATATTTAGAAGGAGAAATTAGGCAAGAAGAATTAGCCAGGGAAGGAGGAGGACTTCAGGGGCCAGCCACCCAGCCACCCAGCTACACAGCAAGCCACAGAGTAAAAGTAAGATTTACAGATAAGAGAACAGGAAAAGCCCAGAACAAAAGACAGACAGGGTAGTTTAAGTTAAGAAAAGCTGGCAAGAATCAAGCCAAGCTAAGGCCAGGCATTCATAATTAAGATTTGGGAGCTGGGTGGTGGGCCTCTCAAAAGAGCAAAGAGCAAAAACAAACAACACAACAAGGGCTGAGAGCCCTGCCTGGAATCCAGTCTCCAGGACACTCTCTCATTCCAGCTACCTGCAGGAGGCTCAGGTCAGGATGATTATCACCCTACCCTGAAAACGTCTTTGTTACTACAAGCTGGGCTTCTCAAACCTGCCATCATGGAACTCAGAGAATTTGATCACCACTCAGTATATGGATTGCCAGGAAGCAGGGAATTTATCACAAGAAGTTGTTTGGCCATGAGTGACCCTCAGTGAGGTCCATTACACACTCTGCCTAATGTATACCATGTAGCATTATCACCTAAATGGAGCCACTGCTGGGTTCAGACCATTTTTTTTTCTCAAAATTGGACCAAGTTTTCAGTCTAAAGGGCCAGAATATGGCACCCATGGATATCATTGCCAGAGTAAAGAGGTAACCTCAGTCCTAATTGCCTGAAACAGATGGGGACTTGTGCAGATGAGCTGTTAGCTTGCAGACTTGGCATAATTAATGAGTCATTCTAGTCCTCTTAGTTAAGGTCCGGTTGGTTACACAGCAAAAGGCAACCAGAACATCACTTAATGACTGAACACATGAGACAAATATGTCTCAGGATTAAACAAGTCACTTTGAACTTGGTCCTATGAAAGTACTAACTGTGCATCACATAGCTCTCATCCTTTTAGTAAAGGTTCTTCAGTAAGATCTTAGTCTTAGTAAAAGTAAGAGTTTAGCTCATAACTTCTTATATTTTTTGTTGTGAGCCTAGCCTTTAACAGCTGAGCCATCTTTCCAGCCCGGCTCATAACTTCTTAATTCAAAGTCCTATGCCATTCGATCTTTACAACTGCTCTATCAACCTTCTTGAAATCCCACCATTCTACAAACCATCAAAGCAGAATACCCATAGCCCACTGAATGTAGGTACTAATTTTGAATTTGTTCTCAGTGGTATCTCTTATTTTCTGATTTCTTCAAAGTCTAGACTTGGGACAGGCAAGACGGTAACGTGGGTAAAAGCCCTTGCCTCACAGGTCTAATCACCAGACCAGAACCAATGTCAGTGGGAGGAGAGAACTGATCCCACAAAGTTGTCCTCTGACCTCACATGTGAGCCATAATATGTGCCCCCTCTGATAATAATAACAATAGAAAACAAAATTAAAATAAAACTAACTACTCCAAACTTTACTTTGGATCTTTACAAAACCAATATCACCACACCCTGAAGTGTTTTCAAAGAGTGTCTTTGGTCAGAGTCATGTGACTCATACAAAAAGGTAAAGAAAGATGGTCTGGCAACTCTCATTAAGAATCATGGCACAGTGTCACAGAGATACATGAGAAGCATAGCTTAACAATACAGGACTCTCTGTCTCCTAACTCATTTCCTGTACTATGTAAGGTATATATTTTTAGAACTTTGGAGCAATGTCGTCATATCTTTCCCTCAACAAATATTTCTGCTGATGTTTCTGTGCTTATGGCATATAAAGGTCATAGCCCTTAAAATACACATAAAACTAATTCATGATCTCATAATATATTCAATACTCAGTAAAATACCAATTCTATATTCTAGTGGGAAAAGCACACACACACATACACACACACAAAACAACAATGACAGATGCATAGACATTCAGGGTAAGATAATGTAGAACCATAGAATAATAAATAAACATCTAAATGATTATCAAAAGCAAGTGGATTGAGAGTTGATTGCTCAGTAGTTAAAGGCACTGGTAAAGACTGACAACCTGAATTCTATCCCTGGGACCCACATGATGGAGGGAGAAACCTACAAGTTATCCTATGACCACCCTACATGTGCTGTGGCATGCACATGCATTACCCACTAAATGAACCAATATGAAAAACATTAAAGCAAAAGGAAAAGTTAAGGCCAGCATACCAAATTTGACTTACTATAAATTATGTTTTCTAGAGTAAATAACAGAATATGAATGAAAAACAAAGTATGAAATTGAGAAGAAATAGTAAAAATATATTGCCAATTACAGAATTCTGAAAATCAACATAGAAAACAAGAAATATTAAATAATAATTGGCCAAGGATAGGAAGCTGTTCTTAAAGGATACAGAAAAGCCACTGAAGAATATCAATGCCATAACCCTCACCAGATGTCAAGGAAATGAAAACTAATGGACTGAGGGTCATGTTCCTAAAACTAAATGAATTTGAAAACCAGTGAATGACCACACTGCACTTCCCTTGCGAAGGTAGTGGTGTGTAATGTGGTAATATGTAACACGCAGCTGCTGAGTGTTCCCATGATGAGGGTTGTGGATGGTGGCATACAAGGATTCTAACATGCCTTCTCTTTTTATCATTTGGCTTTTTATAACGTGCGGTTATTGTGGTTTTTATTACTTTATGTGATGAGAATAAAATGAGCGTTTTAGATATGGATAACCAGCTTCTACTGGGTCATAAACCATGGGGACAGAAGCAGACTTTGGCTCCGATTGGTCTGTCACCAAACCGTGGGCTATTAATGGCCATTCCTCAGTCTATGTTTCTGTGTAATTGATAGCTCGGTGTTGCCTGTGCCTTTGCTGCATTCAGAACTCAGAGTGTCCTCATCTTGCTGTTTGGTAGTCATGGTCCTGAGACTCTCTGAGACATCTTGAGTTAGGGATGCCATCTCACTTAGTCCTGTGGCTGTGAGAGAGCACAAGGGTTCAAACATACCCAATTTGGATGGGGAAAGAATGGACAGGAGAGTCTCAGTACTTTACAGTTGCCAGACAGAAGAGACACTGGATTGGTCAAGGCACCAGGCCTGGGAGGAGCTGAGGTCAGGGTGATACTTGTGTTCTGCCTAAAGACAATCTGCATATTCCAGAGGAAGGCCAGCCCTGTGCATAGTCACACCTTTGCTCCCCTGCTTCCTTGGAGACAAAAGGGATTCTCTGATTGTGAAAAGGTAGAATTATCTGGAGGTGGTTCTGACAACCTCTCTCCTCATTGTGTGGCTACTGATCTAGAACACGCTTGGTGTGGGACTAGAAGAGAGCATGCCTATCTGTTTTACTTTTCTGGTTGTCTTCCTGTGCTCTGCCTGTGAGGGGAATTTAACAGCTTTTTAAGAATCCGTGAGGCCAGAGAGCCCAAGTGGTAGACCAAGAACATCCCTCTTGTGATATCTTGGTATGTTATTGGAGGTAATGACTTTTTCAAGGCACATAGTTGAGGGCCTTTCTTTTTCAGAGATGAGAGTGGAAGTATTTGGAGAGAATTTGTGTGCTTTCACAGCTGGAGCAGCAGACATAGGAATCTTATGTTTTCTATAAAAAATAAAAAATTAGAAAATTTAAAAACATGTTACAGGAAAAAAAGAAAAGCAAGAATATTCCACCAGAACACATGCACTGTAAACTGCTGCATTCTCTTGACTTCCCTTGATGGTTTTCAAATGAATTCCTCAGTAGGATCTTGGATGGAGGGTCTGTACATGTGTGGTAAGAGTGACACTGACCTGTGCACTCTGGCACATTATCTGTCCAGCAGCCCCAGCCACTTGCTCAGAAAGGACATTCAGAACAAAACAAACAATTTCTCCCCTTATTTTAGAAAAATGAGGATTTTAAATCACGTCAAGTTCTTTGCATCTTAAGAACTCTATTTTATAAGCCAATGTCTTTAAAATGACTGCTTTTATTTTTCTTCCAAAATTTCCCCTTATGTACGGAACTGTAGCTCCTATTGGGAAATAACAATGACAGTGTTCTTCTGTTGTTTCCCAGTAGGAGTGCACCGCTATTCCAAGCAGTTAAATGCATTCACTTATTTAATTCCTATGGTAACGAGAAGGGTGAATATTATTTTTTGTGTCTATCTTAGGGAGAACAAAGCTGATGGAGAGGAGTTGTTCTCTGACTTTAATACACATGCCATGGCATGCATATGCACACACACACACACACACACACACACACACACACACACACACACACACACACGAGAGAGAGAGAGAGAGAGAGAGAGAATCTTGAGCTTTCTACGAAACCTCTCCACTGCTTTCCATACCAGTTCACGCTCCCATGAACTGTGAATAAGAGTCACCCTTTTCCACATCCTTGCCAGGATTTATTCTAACCCGTTATCTTTTCAACAGCTGTTTCTGACCAGGGTAAAAATGCAACCTCAAAGTATAGCTTCAATTTGCAATTCCTTGATGGCTAAGGATGTGCAACACTTTTAAAAATATTTATTGGCTATTTGTGTTTGTTCTTCTGAGAACTCCCTGGTTTTATAGCCTATTTTTGAATAGGGTTATCTATTTTTCTTGATGTCTAGATTCTGAGGGGTTTTTTTATAGGTTACATATTAATCATCTGTCAGACGTATAGTTGGCCAAGATTTGTTATATAGGCCTTCTCTTCACTCAATTAACAGTTTCCTTTGTAGTAAGAAAATTTTAATTTCATAAAGTCCCATCTGTAGATTTTTGGCCTCATTCTCTGACAAACCAGAGTGCTGTTCAGAAAATCTGTACCTATTCCTATCTCATGAAGGGTATGTCCTACTTTCTTCTCAAGTAGTTTATAATTTGATTTACCACCAGAACTAGAACAGAAGACCCAATTTTAGTTTTAAAATTTATTTTTTATATGTATGTATGCTTTTTCGGCTTGTATGTCTGTACCACATGTGTGCAGTTCCTGAGGAGGCTGGAAGAGGGTGTCAGATTTGGAACTAGATTGTCAAATGGTTGTAAATCTATGAGGGTACTGAGATTCGAACTCTGGTCCTCTGGAAGAGCAGCAAGTCTTCTTAACTGCTGAGCCATCTCTCTAGTATTGATTATACTGCCTTATTACTAAAGACACCATAAACTTGAGTTGTAGGACACTGGGAAATCAAACTATCTAAGCAGGAAACTTCCTCCCTGATGGCTAGCTTTCATAGTGTCAGAGGTACTGTGTAAGCTTTTGGGAGGATGTGGGTGTCAATGGTCCTACCTAGCTGGGGACCCACAAGATACACTACCAACATGCCTGGCAAGATATGCCAACTGGTGTAATAGTGGCATTACAAGAATAACCAACCATTTTCTGACTGCATCTGAGGCATGCTTCAGAGGAGGGAACTCATGCCTGGGACTATAAACCTGGTTGAAAAGTCTGTGGTTAGAGAAGTCAGGCCCAGAGGAAAATCTACTAGAGTGAGTTTGCTAAATGTACATGATGCCAAACCACCTTCTACATATTTGTTTCTATCCACAAATCAATGTCCTTCTCAGTCTTGATCAGAGAGTTGTGTTTTTGTTTTTGTGTCTGCACTGGGTGGCGATTAATGTAAACTGGTTTTGAGTCACCCCAAACTGACTGGAGCATTCTCCTAAATAGAGCCTCTAGATTGTCTCCTCCAAGGCTCGGTGAACCTCAAAGAAAAAAAAAAAAAAAAGAACATAAAAGCCAGAGGTTGAGGAAGGCTGCAAAACAGTCTTTCCAACCGGACACAGAGGTTGAACACACTGTGATTACCTGCACAAGGCCAAACAAGACTGGACCTGTGACCATCTCATCACGCAAGGCTTGGGTATTTTATAGTACCTCTGTGACCTCCCCCGCTTCCCTTATTCATCCTGTTTAGACACTACCCGCACGCATTCCCACTATTTCACCTCGTAATATTTTCTGAAACAAGAAGCCACCATCTCAGGAAGCTGCCTTCCCCATCCCTGTCTTCCTTTGTTCCTCTAATCCTCTTCAAAGCCCATGTAAAGCCTATAACAATGATAATGCTGAATGGAGATAGGAGGGGACGCTGATGGCTTGTAAACAAACACTCATTCCTTACACAGAATAAATAGGAATGCACCATAGGAGAAAAAACTGAGTTAAATTCATAAAAAAATTTAAATATGTGCTTGTGGGGAAATACTGTAGGCAAATGAAAACAAAACAGTTGCATACTGTGGAAAAATACTTTGGAACTATTTTCCTAATAAATAATTGGCCATCAGCTGCCAAAGTGCAAAATAAAAGCCCAACACAGATAAAACAAAACTGTGAAAGTGAACTTATGAAAGGTATTTCTGGTAAAGAACAAAAGGTGCCTCACATAATTATTCATTGGGGAGATGCAAACTAAAACTGTATTAAACATTCCTACATGTTCATGAGTAATTAATCCACCCCATGGCAGAATGCAATGATCAGAACAATTGGTCTTAGATTCATTTTTGATTCCCATTTTTGATTCCCTGGACCACTCTCATTATTGTGTGATAATAACAGAAACCACACCCCAAGGGAACTGGTGTTAGAATTTACCACAGTACCAGTTTACTTATAATTAAGTTCTTAATTACTCCAACTGGAAACATTTTCAGGCATAATTGTAATCTATCATATATTTTGAGTTGAAGTATGTTCTTCCGATTGATAATTGCAATAATGATGGGTTTTGGTACATAATCAGATATTCTTTTTATTCTTAAGGATTGATTTATCATACTTAGCTTTAGTTTAAATGGAATATTCACACAATTTTAGGTTATAAAATATGAATGGGTATGGCACAGGATGCAATTTTTTTACTACTACATTTTATGGATATAATCTATGTACTTAGTCCTGCTAAGAAGTTTTGGGTTCTTTTCTAAACTTTACTATTAGAAGCTGTGCTCCATTGATTATACTTTAACATACAAAATGTACATGTGTGGGAGAATATCAACATATTCTTCCACAAAGTATCTCTTGGTCAAAGTGCATATGTACTTATAGTTGTCCAAATGACCTTCCATGAAACCGTGAATTTGTTATTTTCAACTTTGTATGAGATGGTGACTTCGTTTGGGGAAAACAGTGTTTCTATATTCCATAGGAAGTGTTTCATTCATGACCCACTTCCAGTAGATAACAGCAAACTAAGTCCCTCGACTGAGAGCTTCAGCTGAGCAGGTGTATGTGTAAATGCTAACAGTGGGTGGTGAGGGCCTTGGAGTTGACCCCGGTGTGGCAGTGTTGGAATTTCTCAATAGTAACTACAAGGCATTATAATGCCAGCAGCATGACATTATCAGTACTGGGGAGTATTCCCTGCTTGTCACCATCACAGTAATGAGATGGATTCAGAACCTTTGAGTGTGTGTGTAGGGGCTGGAGGGGATCTCATGCTGTTACTGACTTGTTGCTACAGTTTTCCTGCCTTGCCCACAGTCAGGACAAATCTTTGTCACCCGCCAGTCCCACAGCCACTCAGACCCAACCAAGTAAACACAGAGACTTATATTGCATACAAACTGTATGGCCGTGGCAGGCTTCTTGCTAACTGTTCTTATAGCTTAAATTAATCCATTTCCATAAATCTATACCTTGCCACGTGGCTGGTGGCTTACCGGCATCTTCACATGCTGCTAGTCATGGCGGCGGCTGCAGTGTTTCTCCGAGTCAGCCTTCTACTTCCCAGAATTCTCCTTTCTCCTTCTCCCACCTACTTCCTGCCTGGCCACTGGCCAACCAGTGTTTTATTTATTGACCAATCAGAGCAATTTGACATACAGACCGTCCCACAGCACTTCCCCTTTCTTTTTTTTAAAAAGAAGGTTTTAACTTTTACACATCTCTAAAGTCAGCTTGGTATATTTGGGAATTTGGGCGTAGCTTCTCTTACTACTTCCTGCTGGAGGGGGGCGCTGTATCTTATGGGGACACAAAACATGGAGTAGTCCTTGAGACCGTATCGTCTGAGCCAGTTGCCTTGAAACAATTCTGGATGTTGGATCATCTGGGCCATGGTGTCATCGGAGACCTTTCAGGTGGTCTTGGCTGGTCAAACCTGATGTATCTTAATCTGGAACAAATCCATAGCCTCTGGCTTTCTGTGGAAACAAAAGCAGAGCCTCCTTTCCAAAGCAACATATCCTTACATCCAAATTTTGAAGTTAAGGTACCTTTAAAACACACATTTTGGCATAACTCAACAGCTTTTGCAATCAAATGTTTCTCTTCAGTTACGAATATCAAAGAGAACATAATCCAGATTCTCTGTGTGGTAGCCATCTTTATGTGGCTTATGTTTTATATTACCTTGAGCCTATTGCTTTAAACTGCAGCCTTTTAAGCCTGAAATGGTGCTGTGGCTGCTGGCTCTGCCCACTTCAGCTTCCCAACATGGCGGTGGTACGTTTTCCGCCAGCTCTGGGAGCCATCGTGGGTCTGTGCTTTTATCCAAGCAGCGTGTAGCCCAGAAACCTCTTTTTGTTTTGTACTAGCAAAGGCTAAATCCACCACGCAGCTTAATGTGCCACTTGCAGAGGCCTCATTCCCGCCATACTGCAGACCGAGCTCTCACGCTAGGAACCGGCCAGTAGCTCAAACCCGCAAGCTGTCGCTCATTTGAGAGAGACAATTAGGAAGTTGTTTTTAGCTCCGTTTTAGAATCTTTTCTCAGGTTTTAGGTAGAAACTTTTGCCAACACTTTGGGCGCCATTTGTTGCTACAGTTTTCCTGCCTTGCCCACAGTCAGGACAAATCTTTGTCACCCGCCAGTCCCACAGCCACTCAGACCCAACCAAGTAAACACAGAGACTTATATTGCATACAAACTGTATGGCCGTGGCAGGCTTCTTGCTAACTGTTCTTATAGCTTAAATTAATCCATTTCCATAAATCTATACCTTGCCACGTGGCTGGTGGCTTACCGGCATCTTCACATGCTGCTAGTCATGGCGGCGGCTGCAGTGTCTCTCCGAGTCAGCCTTCTACTTCCCAGACTGACTATTGAAGTAAAATGGACGATAAGGAAAGTGAAGAAGAAGATGTCTCTCAGCCAGTCATTTAGAACTGCAAACTGCAAAAGTCCCTGCAAACACTTTTGTTTGGTATAAGTAGAACATATGCTACTGACATCTGCTGGGTACAGGGAAAGAATGCTCTAAACATTCTGTGCATCTACATGAAAGCACCCCAAAATTATACAGCCCCAAATGTCAGTAGTTCTACATGAAACCCTAATACAAGCACACACACAAGAATACACACACACACATGCTCCCTACAGTGTTAAAATGAGTCCTTTGAGAGAAAAGGAAAGAGTTCACCAGCCATGTGTGGAAACTAAAATTCAGGTGAGTAAACAAGAAGTCATGTCTTTATAGATTATACCAATGTATACAGCACTCACATGAGCACATTTGCGTCTTTGTAGACTATAACAGTGTACATAGCACACACACATAAGCACATTTGGTAGAATTCTACATGTCTCAGAAGATTTTTGAAGAGTCATGCTGTCACATTAACTTTGTAAGTGAAAATCACAACCATATTATAATATATTCTTTGCATAAATGACGAATTTACTTTTATTCCTTTCCTAATTTGTGTACTTTTTATTTCTTGCCCTTATCTAACAGATCCTGCCAGTATTCCCAATTGTGTGTTGAATACAAGTAGTCAGACTGGACATCTTGCTTTGTATTCAACCTTAGAGAAAAATCTACTCCCTTCCCACATTACATGTACTGTTGATCTTGAGTTTTACAAGATGGCCTTTCTTATATTGATAGCAATCCTTACTATAAATAAATTGATGAGAAAAATAGGGAGAGATAATTATGGGTAATAGACTGAAAATGGATAATAGATGATATTATAGATAATATGATTGATAGATAACAACTAGATGAGATAGATAACAATTAGGTAAGATAGATAACAGCTGGATACGATAATTAGATAAGATAGATGACAGAAGATAGATAAGTGATGTCATATGATAAATGATGATGATGAAGATAGGTAGGTAGATAGATAGATAGATAGATAGATAGATAGATAGATAGATAGATAGACAGATAGACAGATAGATATGTTTGTCTTACTGAATTTCTCTGAAGACTCTATGGAGATTTATACCCCAAGGTCTACCCAAGACCTTATTAAGTTAAATCATATCAAGTGTGTTTTACTAACCAGAACTGTGCTTGGCAAGCATTGAATTTTGCAGCAGTTAGTCCCTGAATGACTTGCAGTCACTTTTCACTATTATGTGACCCAAGCTAGCCTCAAACTCCCCAAACACCTCCAATGGTTCCCTTACCCACACTTTCACTCCCATATCAGCCTCGTGCTTGCTGAGAATGCTGGTGTGTGCCACATGCCCGGCTTATTTTTCTTTTTAATTTTCTTGTATTATTTAATTATTGATGTGTGGACTTGTTGATATAGCAGCAACTGAAAGACATCAGGTGAAAGAAGATAGCTAAGCATAGACTTCACCTCAGAACATAGGCAGTTCTCTTAAGTCCTGGTTCCTTCTTGCCTAGTCCATATTCCCAAGAGCTTCATAGAGAGAATATTTGATGCTATCTCTCCTTTACTGAAAGACACCTTCAGAATGGCGCATACAACACCTCAAAGCAAACACAGTCATCCCTCAATCAATTATAGTTCTCTATCACATTGCATCTGCCTTGAGGACACAGATGCTGATTCCTGGGTAGAGTTTGATTTTTTAGCTTCCAAAAGATCCTGCTACTTGTAGTTGGATTTTTCTTTGGACTGCTAACCAGCTCCCAAATAAAAAAAAAAGACACGGCGACTTATTATTAATTATGAATGCTCAGCCTTAGCTTAGATTTGTCCTACTAGCTCTTTTAATTTATTTTAACCTATTTCTATTCATCTACATTTTGCCTCCAGGCTTTTTACCTTTCTTTCATTCTGTATGTCCTACTTTCCTGCTTCCTCTGTGTCTGGCTGGCTGGCCCCTGGCATCTCCCTGTAGTCTGTTGCTTTCTCCCCCAATCCTAAATTCCTCCTCCTACTATTTTCCCTGCCCACAAATTCTACTTATGACTCCTCGTCACTATAGACCATTCAGCTTTTTATTAGATCAAACAGGTACCTTAGGCAGGGAAGGTAAAACAGCAACACATCTCTACACAGTCAAACAAATATTCAGCAACATAAAAAGATGCAACACATCTATACATAGTTAAACAAATGCAACACATATTTACACAGTTGAACAAATGTAACACATATTTGTATAGTTAAACAAATATTTTACAATAGTGACTGTCTTTGTCAAGGCACATGTGTGAAGCACTACAGACACTGAATAATTGGGGCTGTGGTAAGCATTTTGTATTGTTATTTTGTGCATGCATAAACTTGCTCATTTCTTCAGAGTTCCCACTGTGTATCCAAGCTGGTATCCAAGTTTTGGGAACACACATCACATCTGAGATCTCTCCCAGAAGCTCCCCCTAACCCTGAGCTCTGGAGTGAGTTATATAAGTGTTGTGTTATATTTTGATCACACTCTGACGCTTTTGAGGCTGTATAATAAAGTTATAACTTAAATCAGGGGGCAGAGCCAGTGATTAGCTGACTGCAATTGGTCATAGAGAAGCCAGCTATTTAAATAGAGAAGACACACAGGAAGGAAAGTGCAACGACTAGAATTTGTGCTCTCTTGGTTTGGGGATGAGGGAAGAGACATGTTTCTAGTGGTGTCTTTGGCCAAAAAGCAAGGTCAGCTAGTTGTTACTTAGCTTCTCTGAGCTAGCAGGTTTTTACCCCAGCCTTTGACTTTTGAGTTTTATTGATGAATAAAACAATAGAGACTTAATTTAAACCTTTACATAGCCATGGCCATGGGACCAAAAGTCCCACCAGACTGTAGCCTAAGTGACTAGTGTGTTGCTGACTAAGGGGTCATGGGGCAGCAGATGATAATTAAAATATCAGTAGATTTATGTATACCCTTTAAGCTGACAGGAAAATATCTTTGGCACCCAACATGGGGCTGTTTAACATTCCCTGTAGAGGAATTTTCCAATGGTACCTTTTAACAGCCTGGGAAATGTTATAAGTAGACACTGTGAAGGTAAATTTTTCTCTATCCTGTTTTTGTAAAGGTATAGTAAAAAAGCAGTCTTTTAAATCAATCACTATAATAGAGCATCCCTTAGGTAATAAAGAAGGTAAGAGAATTTCAGGCTGTAAAGAGCCCATTGGCTGAATCACCTTATTTATGGCTCTTAAAACTATTAGCATTTTCTATTTTTCATTATTTTTTAATGACAAATATAGGATAATTCCAAGGACTGTCAATTCTTCAATATGTTGAGCATTTAGCTGCTCCTGAACCAGCTGTTCTGGTGACTGTAATTCCTCTAATGTCAAAGGCCTTTGTTCCACCCACACAGATTTGTCAGTTAATCATTTCAAAGGCAGGGCTGTTGGTACGTTTGTATCCTGTTTATGTACAACTCCAACAGTTGGTGACTATTCTTGATAATTCCTTTTAATATTTCTCTCAGAAGCATTCTTTATTTTTTTGTTTATTTCTGAGATGGGGGGAAATGCTAACCTGTGATTTCCATTGCTACATCAAATCACATCCCCATAAATTCATTGCTATGTTAACCACATATGGTCTTAATTTTCCTATCTGTCCTCCTGGCCCTATACACTCAACCCATTTGCACTTTGTTTTACCTGAGATAAAGTTCCGTTTCTTAGAAACTTAACATTTACCTCCTGGAGAGGCCAATTTGAATGCCGGGATTTTGGTTGAAATTATTGTTACAGACAAGCGAATGGGCTTAGTACTTCTCTCTTGTCATATAAGCTCACTGAGGACTTTCACCTTATGAGAAAATGATGGAAAGCAAAAAGCATCCAGACTCCGGCACCCCCCTGAGTGCACCAGACATCACAGGTGTCAGGTACTGGAGCCTTAGCTGACATCATCTCCACCCTCATAGAATCTGAGATGCCTGGTTTGGCTGGGATCTGCAGAGCCTGGTCAGTTGTCCAGTTGGTCAGTCGTGTTGGTCTTCATTCCCAGAGATATGTTTCTTCTTTGTCTGCAAGGGGTGAGAACAGGGACCTGTCTGGCTTCAGAACATTAGTCCATCCTTCATCTCTTTAAACCCTACCTTCCACCAGTGCGGACAGTCATCATTGTTTTCCATAATTAGTCCCCCAGAGGTTTTGTATTTCTATTCTCTCTCCCAATGTATCGATTTCCATGGCTCATTACTGCCCAGCATTGTTACCCAGGTGGCCAAAGACAACTGTAGCCAGCAGTCTGTGTGAGGGATGAAAGGCAAGGTAGCACGATGGTAAGGTCCCTAGGAATGGAGGGATGGAACTAGCAGGACCTGTCGGATTGACCAGGTTGTGTGTGCCTAATGAATCATCATTATGAAGTTCTGTGCACCAGTAATCTATAGCTTCTATTTTAAAAAGCAAACAGACTTTTTCTAAAAAGAAATTATACACCAATGGGGGGAGTTCTAACAGAAAATGTACCCGTGTGATTGTTTCAGCCAAATACCAGACATTTTCACCTGCAGTTGGAGGCAGTTTTGTTGAAGTCATGTGTTCACTACAGTAAATACCTGTTGCCAACAGAGAAGGGGAAACTGGTTGGGATCTAAAAGGAAAAAAATTTAATTAATAAATTTAATTAATTAAAAAAGAGAAACTGCTTGTGTAATTTTATCATTGTATATAAACATGATATCTCATACTTATTTATCAACATATTTTTCAGCAGTTTCATTCACTTTCTTTCTGGTATCAGTTTCTTTCTTTAAAGAAATATACCCTTTAAAAGAATTTAGCCAAGTTTGGTGTCAGGGAATGTTTTCAGTTTTTGATAATTGGAATGTATTGTCTAGCCAGTATCTTGGGGTAGACAGTTCTAGGACAGGTATTTTCTCTCCCTTTTTTGTTCACATAACCCTTGTCTTTTGGCTTCAACTTTTCCATGTCCTTCTATTAGATGGTTTTTATTAACTGGAGTCTCACTACATTGCACAAATCAGTCTCGGACTCTTAGCTAATGCTTGCCTGTGTCTATCACAGAACGGAGACCACGCAGCAGGTCTTCCTCTGTACTTGTTAGCCTGTGTGCTTTCTTTTCATTCATTCTTTGTTTGTTTATTTGCCTGCTCCTTTGCAACATGCAAGAAATATCATTTTTTCATTTTTATTGACTGGTATAACCTGTTATTTCTATCTTTCTATTTATGCCTTCATCATTATTAAGTAATTTTCAGCCATTTTACTTTTGGAATTGTTTCTCTGTAGCCATCTATATTTCTGGGATTCTGTTTATTAGTAGGTCATACTTTCCCTCTTTTCTCCATTGGTCTTAACCTTATATGTGTAGGTGTATTTTCTAAAATGGAACAATGTCGTTTTCTCAGTGAAATCTTGATATCACTAAGTAATGGGATGTACCTATGATCCCTATCTTTTTTTTTTTTCTAGACACATTGGAAGTCTGGAATCCAGTGGACTGGGTTTTCTGATAGAGAAGCCTTTGCATCCTGGAATCTCAACATGTTTATTGTATTGAGATGAACAGGAAGATGGGGTTACTAAATACAACTAAAGAAGGAGATGGAGTCATTATATACAAACAAACAAGTAAATAGGGTTTAAGTTATATAGTTGGATCAAGAAGACAGTCTTAACTAATTCAGGTAGGAGCAGTCTCTGTAGGTAAGCAGTCTTCAGGCTGTAAATATCTGTGGAGACAAAAATATGGTGGATACTTTCTGCACACAAAATCGACTTTCTCATGTGAACCTGATGAAGGCTTTGCCATCCCCCTGAGCCTCCCGCTTTTGAGGATGAGGCTTTGCCATTTTTCCACGTGGCTAACACTGGAAGGCCATGTCAACAGCACACATTCATTCAGGACTCAGTTCACTCAGGGTCTCCTCTGCTCCACACCACAAAACTCCAGAGATCAGTTCCATGACAAGCATGTGAACAAGATCCAGGCTGTGTGACTAAGAAGTGATGTTTAGCCTGAGGGTTAGAGATGCAGCTCAATGGTAGAGGACCTTTCTAGCTCCCATGATGCTCTGGGTTTAGTCACAGGAAAGCAACCACAAAGGCAAATGTAGACACTAAATATTATAGTTTGAGAGAGAAAGGAAGAGAAGAAATGGGTTGGCAGAAGGAGGTGGAAAGGGGGGAAAAAGGCATAAGTGAAATCACACACACACACACACACACACACACACACACGCACGCACGCACCCACACCCACACTCACACACACATGCACACACACACACTCACACACACACGCACACTCACACACACACACACATGCACACTCACACACACACGCACACTCACACACACACTCACACACACATTCACACACACACTCACACACACACACACACGCACACTCACACACACTCACACATGCACACTCACACACACGCACACTCACACACACACTCACACACACATTCACACACACACACACGCACACACACTCACACACGTACACACACATACTCACACACACATACACACACATACACACACACACACACACACACGTACACACACGCACACCCCACATATTTGCATGTTCTGTGTCCCTCTCTCCCAGGCCAGATATGACTATTTGAAGGTCATTCTGAGGAGATTTGGGGAATGTAAACTCAAGAGGTCACAAAAGCCAAAATGCAACTATGATAATCAAAGGAAGAGTAGAGATCAAAGTTCTAAGGGAAAAAAAGACCATTTTTGGAAATTGCCTCCAACTAATTTCTCAGCATCCTATTTCACTGGAAAATCCAGGTTCTAAGAAAACCACATCAAACACAGCAGAAGATGACTGCAATATGGAAGTTTCTATGTCCCCCTTTGTCCCTTTTATTGAAAATAGATGTCCTTTCTCACATAATATATCCTAGTTATGGTTCCCCCTCTTTCTACTCTTCCAAGTTCCTCCCCACCTCCCTCCTCACCCAGATATACTCCCTTTCTGTTTCTCAATAGAAAAAAGCCGGCTTCTAGGCGATAAAAATAAAATATAACAAAATAAAATATAATAAGAAGAAACAAAAACTAACACATTGAGTTGGACAAGACAAACAGAAGGAAAAGAGCCCAAGAGAAGGCACAAGAATCAGAGACCCACTCATTCCCACACTTAGGAATCCCATAAAACCACTAAACTAGAAGCCACAGTATACACACAGAAGACGTGGTGCAGACATGTGCAGGGCCTGTGCACGCTGCTTCAGTCTCTGAGTTCATACAAGCTTTGCATATTGATTTAGAGGGTCTTGTTTTCTTGATGTCTTCCATCCCCTCTTACACTTTTTCTTCCATGGGGTTCTCTGAGGGGAGGGATTTAATGGAGATACTCCATTTAGGGCTGACTAATTGTTCTAAGGTCTCTCACTCTCTTCTTAATGTCAGGGTGTGGGTCTCTGTATTTGTTCCCATCTGCTGCGAGAGGAAGATTCTCTGATGATGGCCGAGCAAGGCACTAAAGATCCCTATCTTGAGATTTGCTGGACCCTGTGTGATACTTGAACTATGGAATGCAGCAAATGTGATTTTGTCTGAATGTCAAAGCTAGGTCACAGCCATATCACTGTCTTTAGACACAGTAATGTTGGAAGGGAGCAACACAGTATGAGAGACCCCAAACAAGCTCTCCCAGGTGGTACATAGGTGAGAAACCTCATGTTCAGAGGCACAAATGTAGTTGTTCTGATTGACACCTCAGTATAGACACCACTGAGAACCAACATCAACCTGAGATGGTTTCAGTTCCCTCTAGATTTGAGACCCTTAATTATTATAGATCGCAGACAAACCAGCCTTGATTGTACTTAATTACTGGTCTTAAATCCATGAACATAATAAAATGATTGTTTTAAGCTGGTACCTTCAGAGATACATGAATAATGTTGGAGTAGACGCTGGGATGTGCGTATGTGTTTTTGCAGAATTTCTTCAGTTATATCTCCAAAGACCCTATTGAATTCAACCTACTCATCCCTGACATTACCAACACAAATTAAACTTTATTACCAGTGGCTGCAATTTTCAGTTCGGTGTGCTTGCTTAGCTGTTTTCAAATCTTGCTAATTCTGCAAATATCTATCACTTGATATTTCACTTTACAAAACTTCTTACAAATCTTATAAATATCCCCTCTTGTAAGATTTACAATCTTAACACCTAAAGCTGCTGAGATTTTACTTATTTTAGAATGGTGCTACTGGAACCTACTCATTGGAGGGCTTGTTTCCTTTTACAGATGGAGATATAAAAGTTTTCTCTTTTTTATTGCAATGACACACAGAAATGCAGCTGGCTGCCAATAATAGGTCAAGGCTCCAAACAAGCAGCAGCCAAACAACCAGGGGCTCACACTCAGATTTCCAACTTACCTATGTTCTAACCTTGGTGTCCTAAGTCCATTCCTGAAGAAGTTGTTCTTTTCTAGAGCAATTGTTTCTCTGCAATACTTATGTTATTTGCTTATTGATTTTGCACGAGGATATTATTGTTGTTCAAGTATATATCATGCTGAGTATATTCACCCCACTGTCTCCTCTCTTCACCCCCCCTCACTGCTTCCATTTGTCACCTTTGTTCACACAGACATATTGCTTCTACATCCGTATCACACGTACACACTTTTGTATATCAAAGTGAACTCTAGGAACCACATGCAAGAACACGACATGTTTGTCTTTCTGTGTCTGAATTAACACATTTGATATCATTATCTCCAGTTCTACCCATTTCCCCTACAGGTGACATCTCATACTTCATACTTCTCTATGGTTGAAAAAGAATTCTGTGGTATATTTATATCATATTGTCTTTATCTATTTTTCCATTGTTGGTTAAGTTTGTTTTTGCTCTTTAGATGTTTAGCCTGTATATAGATGCTTCAGAAAATCTAACGTGCAATTGTTTCAATTCATTCAAGATCAATTTTTGCACTAGGTAATCTGCCAGATGGAGAAAAATCTAAGAAAATTCATATATATATATATATATATATATATATATATATATATATATATAAAATTGTAAATGTTATATATAATATGTTTGATATATTATTTATATTTATATATACCAAAAGGAATAAAGACATTATTTATTATTTATGTACATATATTTAATTCATACTCTAAATGTGTTATTTTGATTAAATTTTATCTTTTTATCAATAAGCAACATCTGGAAGGATTTTGATGCATTTTGGTATTCGAGTGTTTATTCACATAAATTAGTAAAGGATGTGAGTTTTAGTCAATATAAAGGGCAGAAAGCTGAAGGTGTGAAAGTCTATAAATTAGCTATTTGATATGCTTTACCCTTTAATGGTTTCTTATTCCTTCCTCATAAACATCTAATTGTACTTTTAGAAGAGGTTAAATTGGATAATAAAAAATGAATTACAAATTTCAATTCAAATGTTCTCTCAGTTCATGGCTTAAAACATAAATACTTTGGAACTGGGACATTACCAATAATTATCTTCCTCAAGAAGAGATTTTAGATATATCTCTCTTAACTCCATTAGTATATTTTATGGGTTATCTGTCAACTGTGCATCTTAGTATGTGTGACATTATGTACTTCTTAAACATTTCAACGTATGAGAAAGTAAGTGTATTAACACTGCTACTTTGGGATCTACATCTAGTTAATTATTAAACAAAATGACATTCAACCCATGGCATGGTGCTCTGAGGAGTTCAGGTTTTTGTTATGGCCCCCAAATAAGAAGAAACGTGTTTTGGAATCATGACTAGATTTTCTTAGGTCATCTTAGTCTCCCAGCATCACTTTTAAAGGCATTCAAATTAAAGGTAATGCAGGTTCTTAGGGTAAGTCAATGGAATTCAGATCAATAAGAACATTTCCCATCACAAGCAGTTCAAGAAAAAACATAAATGTATGAGAACAAGAGAGTGTGAGATACTGAAAAAGATGTTGATGACTGATCAGCAAAACCTTGAGATAAAGGAGGGTGAAGATGTCCTGAGATAAAGATGAAGGAGATTTGGAATCCACACATTTTATAGGGCAGGGTCCACAACTGACTCAAAATTTGCAGCAACAGGAATTTGAGATCACTGGACTTATGTGGAATAAAATAAGAAATAGCAAAGGAAGGTATTGATAAATAGTATCCTATAAAAACAATATGCATATCACACATGGATACTATAGAAGTCAAAGAGTAGGAAGTGTGTGAAACAGGCACACAGAAAGGAGAGAGGGGAGAGATTTGATATAAAATAACAGAATGGATATGTCATAACTTTTGAAGTGTTAAAAGTAAATTTGCGTACAGACAGACCTGTGCTGTGATCATAGTCCATGCAGAGCTGTCATCTCTGTAGCTCCCTGGAGCTGACCCACATGAGGGACCACAGAGGCAGAGGTGATTTAGTTACCGCTCCTCTTTGCCTTACCTGGCCTTGAATATGGATAGAAAAAAATTTCCTTTTGCCCTTTAATTCAGAGTGCAACTTGAGGGTAATTTGACAGAAACATTTCCAGGTTATTCATAAACACAATGTCTGAATTTTGATTTTTTTCTATCAGTGAATTAAGAGCCACGATGGCTTACATATTAATTATTGAAAGAAACAAACTCTCATCATTAATTTTCCAAATAAGATTTACTTTAGAAATATTTTTTCTTTTATTCTTTGAGAATCGCATACATGTATGCAATTGGTCATATTCACTCCCCATTCCCCTCCCCCACCTCCTCCCACATACCCTGCTACCATAGCTCCCTTTTTCTGTTTGTTGTTGTTGCTGTTGCTGTTTATAGTTCAGTGAATCCAAAATTAGTGCTACTCTAGTGTTGATGGATATGAAGCCATCCATTGGAACATGGGTAAACTACCAGAAACCAAACTCCTTGACAAATCTTGCTCTCCCTTCCTCAACAGCCATCAGGTGCTCTACTTCCTCAGCCCAGGGGATGGGGCTCCACAAGCATCTCTCCCACCCATGCTGGAATGTTGTCTAGCTAGATCTTGTGCATGTGAACATAGCTGCTGTGAGGTCATGAGTGGCACAGCATGGTGGTGTCAAGAAGACACTATTTTTTTATAGTTCTCCCCGACTTCTAGCTCTTAAAATCTTTCTGTCCCCTAGTCTACAATGTTCCTTGAGTCTCAGAGGCAGGAGAATGGTATTGATGACTCAGTTAGGGCTGAGGACTCCATGGACACTGCCCTGTGGTTTGACCAGTTGAGAATCTCTGTATGAACCACAGTTCGCTGAAAGAAAGAAAAAAGCATCTCTGATGAGGACTGAGTGCTGATCTAATCTGTTGGTTCATAGATAAGCATTTAGAAGGCAGTTTGAGACTACAACATTTTGGCAGAATAACAGTACTAAGTTCTCCCCTAGGACCTATGAACTGTCCAGCCAGCCAGAGATTCTTGGCCAGATTTATAGTACCTGCACTGAGTTTTCTCCTGTGGAGCAGGGCTTAAGTCCAATTTGAAAGCAGTACACGATCATACTAGTATTGCATACATCTTGCATCTTGTGAGCCCAATCATTATTGTAGCTCAGAGCATTGACAGCCAGGTAAGACTATTGATGACTTTCTCCTCCAGTACCCTGCATAACGCCTTTCAGTACTGTGACAGTCAGCTGGAGGAAGCTTTGGGGCTGGTATCTGTTTGTTTGTTTGTTTGTTTGTTTGTTTGTTTCTTGTGCAGTGATCATCATGTGAGCACAAGGGCAATGACAATGGCATGTATTGTTTGGTTTTGTGGACACTGCCCTATTTTTGGTTTGAAAAGAGCAAGAGAAACTTAGGCTAATGATTATTTACAAGGAACTCATAAATGAGTAAGAAAAGAACAGGACTACCATGTCAGTAATTCTTCACACATAGCTGACTGTATTCTGAAAATCTTTCTTACAATTTATCATCAAAATTCATTTAAAAAATGAACTACAAAACAGCTCAGGCCTGAAAATTAGAGCTGGTGATTGTTGAGCAGAAGAAATCTGAGCGTTTGATGGTTGCAGGTACACTAACTCCCACCTGAACACAATGGACACTTTGTCTTGACTCAAGAGAGCCAATGTGTTTAGTATAGCTATTGTTAACAATAGAGGGCAAGTTGGATTTGAAACCCTGATGTAATTTTTCTCACCTGAAAACAGAAGAAAAGTGTTAGGCAGAACAGCATTTTGCAGACAGGTATCATCATAGTGGCATTTGGTTCAGAAATTAGAAAAATTACCTAGTAGTGCCTATTCAAATGATAGAAATGAGGCACTTGTGTGGTCTTTAATTGACATTGGAGCTCTTTCTTGACATATTCATTTACCAAAAACAAAAGAAACACATCTTCAAAATGATTCTGAGCGCCTGCTTTGGGCAGAACATGCTGTGAGGTATTGGGAAATAATCATTTGTTCAGATGAATCTAGTATCTCCCCACCTATACCCCACATCTGGTATGGTCCAACTTGAACAAAGCCAACAGGGCCCCTTTTCATGTGTCTTAATTTTATTTGGGGAAGACCACTTGTATGATAGTAAGCTAACAACATATCTCAGCCAACAAATTCTAGTCATGACAGGGACAGAGAATTTCAACAGTCATGTGATGGAGAGAGACAATGTAAATCAGGTGGAGGACAGTGAAAAGGTCCCTTGACACTAAAATTGAGATGTGAGTAGAAGTAAGGGCCAGCTCCATGCAGATAACTTGGGAAAGTAGCTGTCCCCAGGGTTCTAAGGCTGGGCTTAAGCCTGGGGATTCTAAAAGGGACGAAGATGGCAGCTTACAGGTGGACAGGGAGACAGATGTGTTCAGAGAATGGAAGCAGCAGGGCAAGGGCTTGTAAAGCCGATCTTTATCATTTATTCTAAGCTGGTGGGCATCCACCGGAGGATTTCAAATGGTGACATTTGAGGATCAGCGTCACACTTTTAAAAGGTCTCAAATTCTCCAAACGTGGAGTTCAGGGGAGAAAGTGGACACGCAGATGGAGAAGTAGAAGGTAGGGGATTCTGTATGTATGATGGGGAAAGTGTCAACTGGATTTTGTCATGGGTGAACTAAAGGGACAAGGAGTGAATGGAAATGAAATCAAGAATAGCCCTGATCTTGATTAGATGCTCAAGTGTAATCTGCATAGATTCCAAACTTCCTCACATTCAAAGTGGCCCAGATGGATTTTGTGTCTGTCTTCCTTCTGGGGATCTGATTCCACCCGCTACTCATCATCACCTCCTGGCTGCATTGGTTTCCATCCTGTCTTAAAGACTTTTGCAGGGTACATTTCCTCCAACAAAATGTCCCAAAAATATGCTCAGCACTGTTTCTCTCAACAGACATATAACAACTTAAATGCCCCATTCTCCATAGGTCTTCCTTAATGACAGTGCCAATGCCTCTCCCTGTGACATTTCCATGTCACAATAAACAGAGAGTGTAATCTTTGGTCTTGTGTGCTTTCTTGGCACAGAGAAGATGGCCTCAAATGCTTTCTTCATCCTTGCTTCTCATACATACCCTTGAACTATTCAAACACATGGTCCTTGAAGAGAGCAGGGTAACAAATTAACAGCAAATCCATGGTCACAATTATAATAAGAATTACAGAGGTTGTTTTATTGTACAGGATTCTTTTGGCTACCTGGCCAAACATCCCAATTGTCGTGCTAGAAACCCCATCCAATGACTGAGGGAACCGGATGCAGAGATCCACAGCCAGGCCCCAGGTGGAGCTTTAGGAGTTCAATTGGTGAGAAAGAGGAGGGTTTGTATGAGTGAGAATTGTTGAGACCAAGATTGAAAAAAGCACAGGGACAAATAGCCAAATGAATGGAAACACATGAACTATAAACCAATAGCTGAGGAGCCCCCAACTGGATCAGGCCCTCCAGATAAATAAGACAGTTGATTAGCTTGATCTGCTTGGGAGGCATCCAGACAGTGGGACCTGGTCCTGTCCTCAGTGCATGAACTGGCAGTTTGGAACCTGGAGCTGATACAGGGACACTTGGCTCAGCCTGGGAGGAGGGGACTGGACCTGCCTGGACTGAATGTACCAGGATGAACTCAATCCTCGGGGGAGTCTTTGCCCTGGAGGAGATGGGAATGGGGAGTGGGCTGGGGGGAAGGCGGCGGGGGGGGGGGGGAGGGGAGAGAACAAGGGAATCCATGGCTGATATGTAAAATTAAATTAATAAATTTAAAAAATGAAAAAAAAAAGAATTACAGCATTTGTGTGATGGAGAGAGGCTGGAAAGACACTGGGAAAGTATATGGGGGCAGAGAAAACTTTCTATGCAGAATGGTGCTCAAACTAAAATTTAGGTGATGGGAAGGGATATTAGGTCTTCGCTGACTCTAAGGGATTTAGTACCAATTCTCTGTTCCTCCAAGAAATAGGGAGGTGCTTTGCTCTTCCTCCTTAACAGTCCAGTGGAGAACACTAATTGCTAATGAGGATCAAATTAAATATCTAGCTTCCTAACTTGCAAAGTATGGCTCTGACCTTGGGCTGATTATCTAAGTACTTGTAAATGCAGTAGCCTTTGTCCTTCCATAGACACTGATTTATTTTCTTAGTAAAGTGACTATCATATGTGATGAATGTCAAGTAAAGGGTAGGTTCTACAGATGGAGAAAGACCACTCTAATAGCACAAGATGGGACTAAAGAGAAGTGTGGCCTTGGGCAAGCTTTCTCAGAGGCAGACAGAGGTGTTAGTAGTGGTTAGCTAGACCCTGGGGACAGGAGTGGCTGGATTTGGTCCCGTCTGTTGTGTGCTTTAGCTCAGTGATATAGAGCAAGACTCTCAGTCTCAAAAGACTTCCCTTTTCTCTGCATGGTTAAGAGAAGATATTAAAACCTGCTCCTGGGGACTGCTGTGAACTTTAAATGCAGACCCATGATTAGAGTTTCTCTCACCTTCTGAAACGTAGTGGAAATGAATTACTTCTAGGCTTATCTTTCTTCATGGGGCAAACTCCCCCTTTCCCCTTGCAGTTCCTGAATGGCACAGCTTGCTGATGTCTCGTGTCCAAGAAGAACCTGTAATGCAGGCTTTCCTTACTCTTGTGAGCCTGTAGTCTTGCCTCAGAGTGAGCAAGAGCCTTGGTTATAATAATCACACAGCTGCCACTAATCCAAGTCTGTCAACACCACTGTGAGCCCCTCTGTGCCAGTATGAGTGAGTTCCATAGTCCATGTGATTCTCGGTTGACATGAGTGCATTGCCCTCTTAAGAATGAGCACAGGCCTGGCTAAGTGCTTTGAGAGAAGTTCCAATCCCAGAGAGAGACATGTGAGTCCTGACTGTCCTCAGGGACAGGCTGGCCCCCCGGGCTTCACTTGATGCAGGCTAGGCAGTTTGTGCTCCACACCATTTGCACCTAGGTTTAATTTCCAAGAACATTTTGCCAATCACGATGTTAACATTTCTTCATGATTTCAGTTCTACACAGGGGGGGTTACTGCAGCCCTCGGGGGAGTACTCTTTGCTTTCTTCTGGTTCCTTGTTATCTTTTGACAGTTTCCAGTGAGGAGAAGTGGCAGTGTGCAGGCGAAGTTTTAGATGTTTCAAACAGGCTTCAGCACTTGGCATGGACTTTTCACACTTAGTAGAATCCCCCGGATATTAAACTTCTGTGAATTATCACAATCATCAAATGAGTCTTGTAGCATGAATCCTAAAATAAAAAAAAAATGGGAGCCAGATATTGGGGTGAATGCTGAAAGATCAGAGAAACAGAACAAACCACAGATAACCTCATCTCGACAATTCCTCAGATGATCTTGTTTCCTCAAACTGGAAGCCTCTGAGTCCTCATCAAAATGGATTTCAGCTGAAATGCTGTTAAAAGCCTAAAAGCTTAACAGGCTCTAGTTTCTGGTCCTCACGTCTTATATACCTTTCTGCTTTCTGCCATCACTTCCTGGGATTAAAGGCGTGTGTCACCATGCCTGGCTGTTTCAAAAGTTATCGGGGACTAGGGGCGGTCCAGCCCCTCGATAGTCCCCTCCCAGGGTCTGGGAAGAATCTACAACCAGCTGATAATTAATCTTTGTTGAGAAGATGTTGAGAAGAAATGAATCTATGTACACGAAACTCCTTAGTCCATACACTTTATTATTCTGTGATAGTTCTCTCTATATACAGCTTCTATTCTGCTCTCATGTCTAGCTCCTTTCTTGCCTGATTTCTGTATATTTATCTACTGTCCCCTCTAGGTTCTATCTTAATTCCTTCATCTAGTTCTGTCCCTTCTAGGTTCTCATCTATCTAGTTCTTTCCCCTATCAGCTCCTCTCCTGTCTCCTTCTCTCTCATCTGGCTCTTCCTTACCTTGTCCTTCTCCATCTGGCTCTTCCTCATCTTCCATCTCATTCCTCTAGTCCTCTCTTTTAGCCCTCCATTCTAGTTCTTCCCCATCTCAGTTTGTTCCTCTCAAGTTCTTACCCATCTAGTTCTTCCATTCTCTTTTCTCTTCTCCCCCCTGTGCCCTAGAAGCCCCGGTATACAAAGGGAGGGTCCGAGCTAAATTGTATAAAGCTATACTTAACATCTACCTCTCCTAGGTGGTGTCTCCTTGTGGAATTTACCGTAAGTCAGGAGACTTGCATGTGGGCTGTTATCATTGTTAGTCCTCGAAAGTTGGGCGCCTACATGGGTGGTGTTCCCTGTAGTCCTTGAAAGTGGCTAAGGGAGATAATCTGATTCCAGAGAAAGCCTTTCCTGAGGCTATTCTCCAAATACCTGGAATGTGTATATATGTTCAGAGAGTGATCAGTCTACACTGTTAGTCCTTCTTAGGGGAAAGTCAATTGGAAAAACTATGAAGGCACACATGATTTTCATAACAGAATACAGCTGATATATAACAAGCCAAGTAACACCAAAAACTCCTTGGGATTTGGCTTCCTCTGGAGGAATTCCCTGATCCCTCCAGGTAGTGACTTTGCCATAACCAGCTGAGTTCTTATGATATATTCCTGCGGCCTGCAGCACAATGTGGCTTTGAACTCACAGAGATTCAGATGGATCTCTGCCTCCTGAATGCTAGGATTAAAGGCATGTGCTACCATGGCCTAAACCTATGTTTGATATAGTGGCTGTTCTGTTCTCTGACCCCTAGATAAGTTTATCGGTCTGCACAATATATCAGCCACAGAGTCCTATAATAGCGAAAACTCCTAGACTTGAGCATCCATCACAACAACCAATTAACAACACATTAATGCACTGCTCAAAGGTTGTAAAATACAAGTTTCAGTAGACTAGCAAGCAACATGGCACTGGGCATTTCTCCCTGCCTGTGTATTTTCTCCTTAAAAGAAAAGTTCATGCATGTATACTGTATTTACACCATTTCCACACTCTCTCTTCCCTTTCATGCCTCCTGTGCTCTCCCCAACTGTCTCTCAAATTCATGGTCATTTTATATATAATTATTACTCATATATAAAGAAACAAAACCTGCTGAGTCCCTTTAGTACTGCTCACATGTATATGCTTTTAGGTTGGACCATTTGGCATCATTAACCACTTAGCCGGCTCATCAATTAGGGAAGAGCCATTAATTGCCTGTAGTTCTTCAACTAGGAGTTGCGGCTCCTGAAATTTCTCTCATCCACCTTGGCTTGTCAACGGATGTGGTCATTTTCAGATCTTGTTTGGGTAGCTATAGTTTGGAGCTATCATGGGCACAGCTTTCCCTGTCATATAGAGAAGACACAATCTCGGAGCAGAAATCCTGTTTCTCTGGCTCTTATAATATTTTCACTCTCTCTTCCATGGTGTTCCCTTAGCCTTAGGTATAGGGGTTGCCTTGTAGATAGATGTATCAGCTGGGTCTGTGTGGTGGTAATCTAATTGTACTGAAATATTATTTTGATTGTATGTTAATAAATAAAGTTGTCTGGGGGTCAGAGCTATTACAGCCATAGCAAGAGTGTGGCGGTGGTGGCACACGCCTTTAATCCCATAGATATCTGTGTGTTCAGGGTCAGACCTATTAGAGCCATAGCAAGAGTGTGGCGGTGGTGGCACACGCCTTTAATCCCATAAGATCTCTGTGTGTTCAGGGATACAGTCAGCATTGGAGACATATGCCTTTAAGACCTAGGGGGCTGTACATTCAGACAGTGATGAGGCAGTCATGTGTTTGGGTTTACAACCAATGAGAAGGCAGAACAACATACTATAAAAAAACGAACCGACAGGAAGTAGGTCTCTTTTCGCGAAGCTGGGACAGCAGGAGGAAAGGTGAGATTTTAGCTCTGAGCTCTGACCTCTCGGCTTTCTCTTTTACATTGTTTCTGTGTTTCTTATTTAATAAGACGGTTGGTTACATCTACAGGTCTGGGCACCCCATGGTGAGTTGTTCTCTGTATTTTGACTAGCTACAGCTTTCTGTAATGGTCTCTATCTGCTGCAAAAAGAAGGTGGTTTGCTGAGGGCTGTGTACTGCACTTACCTGTGGGCAAAGGATAAGCATTTAGAATGCAGTTAGAGATGACACAGGTCTAGGTTTCATGGCCTCAACAGCCACAGGTAGTTGGCTAGGTCTACAGTACTAGGCATAAATTCCATTCTATTGAGTGGGTCTTACATCCAATCAGACAGCCTGAGGTTACTGCCAAGATACGAGCTCCACTATTGCACATTTAGAGATGTCTTGCTGTGCCGGTCATTACGGCTGTTCGTCACTGTAAGAGCTGGTTGGACTATTAATTGTTGTTTGTTTGTTTGTTTCCTTAACAGCTTTCACACCACCTTCTGGTGCCATAAGAGCTAATTCTCAGAGAGGAAGCTTCCAGGTCCGTTCGTGCACACTTCCTCCAAGTCTGTTATGATGGCTTCAACCATAGGGACTTACCTTCAAATTCTGGGTGGCAACTGGGGGCAACAGCTAAAGCCTGTATTGTTTGGGGAGTTGCTTGGATTCCCCTGACCAACAACTCAAAAGTACCAACACGTTTGGTACTGGAGTTTTGTTAAGTAGTCTATGGGTCCTTGGGGAAGAATTCTCACTACCAAGTAGTATAAGTTCAGTTAAACTACACACACACACACACACACACACACACACACACACACACACATACACTTTCAAACATCCTTAGTGTTAATTAACCTTCTTCCCACCCTCTCCTTCGGTCTTCTCCTACCTTTTTCCCCTAATCAGTTTCCCCATTTCCCATTTGTAGTATCCGCCATTATCTGCTTCTTTTCATTTCTAAGTTCTCTGGCTGATGGGAGTGAAGGCAGAAGCTGCTGAGGAAGCAGCTCCCTGGCTTCATTTGGCGTCTGCAGAGACTTGCTGCCCTCCAGTCAGGAGGCTCTGGGGGAGGTGGGAACCCAAGGCTCCAAAACAGATGCTCCCTGTCAGAGAGTGACAGACGTGAAAGCCGGTGATGAATGGGGGAGAGGAGCTCACGCTTCACGGCACTCTGCTTTTAATGATCTGAACAGAACCACTGCAGCGTGAGGTGTTTCCAAATTAAACAAAAGGAAACTTCCCTCATACACAGATGCAACACTCTCTCCAGATTATCTGAGTAAGGTCCAGGAGACATGAACGCATCACAGTGTGGAGGAGGACTGTGCCTTAGAGACGCCGCTGTGCGCTTTCCTCGCCTCCTGCCTGAATCGCGACGTTAGACACCGAGGAGATTGGGACAGCTTCACTGTTTCTCATAAGTGAAATTTTATTGTCTACTGCTTCACAATCTAGATTGTTATAACAGGAAAGAGTGGCAATGATAGGTAATGGAAATTTCTAATTGTATTTCTTTCGAAAATTCTAGCTGCAAAGATAATCCTTTTACGGGGAAACAGAAGATAATTTTGAGGAAACAATCTGTAGAAAGGACGAAAGGGGGACATTGGAAACTCTCCAAAGCAGTACTGTAAAGGGGACTTATGAGTAACACAGACTAAAATTTTCAGGTTAATAATTGTCTTTGCCATCACAGTGCTAGATTATCAGCTGGAATTGCTCGCAGACGAATAAAGAGTCCCACACTGACCCACTTTGTGAGGATATTTTCTTATAGATGAGACCCAAGATAAGAATTTACAACCAACCAACACCATCTTGTTCCAGTGATACTCTCTTTGCTCAGATCTGTCCAAAAAAAAGTAAGTGGAAAAGAGTTCTAATCCAGGTCACTCTACAGAAGCACACTCCAGCACGAGGTACCTTAATTGTCCACTTATTGCTGCCTCATCCATATATCACCCCTCCAGGGAAGAAAACAGATAGGGAGTTGAACTCTTCATTGACTCTTCTTCCCTAAGCCTATACTGAATACAGCCTTACCATCTTACCAATGTCCTCAGTGTCCATCCCCCTAAATAGAATCCCAGAGATATGGGGCCTCAGTGTTCGCACCAGGTGGAAACTTTCACAGAACCAAAGAGTGTAATCATTTCTTTGCTTCAAATATGCAGCTACAGTGGTAGATTTAAATTTTGATTGTGTAATAGAACACAGTAGTTCCTTTTTCTTTAATGAGCTTAGAGATGTGAATTCTCACTGCATCTTAAGGAGGGTGTCAGAATGGGCATCAGATTGGTTTAAACAGAGCTCACAAAAGCCAAGATTTGAGTGGCAAATTGTGATCATGTAGAAGGTGAGCACTGAAGACATGCAGCCCTGCGTTCAAATGTGACCTGATGAACTAAGGACCATGAACAGAACAGATTAGCTTAATTCCCATTTAAAAAAAAATAGATGAAAATAATTACAGCATTGAGACTCAAAGCTGTCACAAGGATCCAGCATACCAATATATATATAAGGCATTTTGATAATAGTGGTAAGTGCCAAGATGTATTCATGTCATTATCTGCATTAATAACTTTTTATAAATTTTAAGGTTAATACCAGGTGTTAATCTAGGACCAAATAAATGTTCAGCAGGTCTGCAAACATGCAACGGTAGTTATTTCAAACAAATAAATGACTCCACCTTTTAAGAGACCAATGTCATAACTACTTGGAAACTGCATTATCAGGACATTCCTTGTAGAAATTTGTGAACATATTGGTAAGAATTTCTAGTGTTTTTTTTAAAAGATGATTGTAAGTGGTTTGACCCACCTTTGTGGATCTATCTGGGTCTTGATGGTTGTCTAGAGTTGTAAAAACACCACTGAAATGTGTCCTGGTATCTTCCCCAAAGCTAACCTGAAATGAGGGCATTTCTTGACTTTTCTTCTTTCAACAAGAATGTTTCATTTTTCTTTCAGAAGGGAAACAAACTTGCTTGTGATGGTTTTATGAAAGGTGATGTGGGAGGAAGACAAGTGTGTTCCTGAGCTTTGGAGATCTGGTGAGTATTGTAGTTTCCCAGGAAATGAGTAAAGCAACTTGAATGGCCCAGATTCCAAACTGGACCCCCTTCACCAGCAGGGCAAACCAATGCTTCATAGGGTGGGAGAAAGGTGTTATGGGTTGTACTGCAGCCAGTGAAAAAACATCTAGAATTCACAAAGAACTGCCAAAAAAAAAAAAAAAAAGTAAATAGACCTGGTAATCAACAATGAACTAATACAGCTCACTGAATGCATTTGCTCCATTAATCCATTTAGAAAAAGTGATTGTTACATTGGTTTTGAAGAAAGCAGTTGTATTTCCTGATCCACACCTCATTTTCTTGCATTTAAAACTACATCCAATCATTCTATTACATTGTTATTTAATATGTATACTGCACTGTTATACATAAAAAGAATGGTTTTTTAAAAATTCATCTTTAGAATAATGGACTATAAGGAAGTCCTTTGTAGACCATTTGTCCAACACCAACTGTGCTTCAGGAGCTGCAGGAAGGTTTATTTTCATTCAGAATTAGCCAATGCAATGGCAGTGAATATTTCCCAGCACTGCGAAAGTTTGTCTCCCTGGAGACCTGTTCAACTGCTTCAGGCCTGTCTTTGAAATAAGAATTTGTTCGCATTGCTATTTCTTACCTGTATCTAGCAGCTTAAAACAAACAAACAAAAACAAAACAAAAACCCTCTGTTCTATGTTTCCAGTTCATTTAACCGTTTCATATTAAACATCTCAAGTATGTGTTGTTCACTTACCACAAGGAGATATGAGAAAAGCCAGGTGGTGATGTCTGCAGGTGCTGTAGAGAGGTCAAAGAAGAGAAATCTTAGCTGAGGAACCCAGGCCCTTTGTAACTGTCACCAAGCATGCTTGGAGGGGAACAACTGCCTGTTTGGGGTCGGGGCAGAGCCACAGTCTAGCATACTCTTTCAAAGCTATGTGTGATGCAAGCATTTCTAAGTATGTCATGAAGAAAAAACTCAAGAGTTCCCTCTGTCCCCAAGATTTGCAGAAAACTCAGGAAGCACATAGTTTTGTCACCTGTGAGTGGTTTAATTATAATGCTGAAATGGTTTTCCACTAAGCAACATATCAGCTATGTTAACAGCCACCCAGCATCCTTGTTCTGAGGTACATTCTCTGTTTTCTGTTCACACCAGTGAATACTGAGAATAAAAATACAAAATACTTTTCTGGGCGTTGAAAGTGTAAAGGTTGATATTTTCTCATGTCTAGGTGGATTTCATTCTTAAATTTTAATATTAACACAAGAAACTAAGGAGAATAGTCAAACCGAAACCCATCATGATAAACCCTCCAAAGTAACCAAATAGCTTGGTTTTACTGAGTTACACCACCAAATTTGAAGACCAAAGTGTATCATAGACTTGTGCTGTGCAAAATTCCCCAAACTTGATCAATGGGGTGTTGTGAATTTAAAGTAGTAAGGGGAGGAGATCCCATTTCCAAAAGAGTAATTTATCAGTCTAAAGCCTTATTATATGAAAATATATTTTATCAAACACTTTGCACTTAAAAGGAAAGATTTTTCTTCATATACAAAATGAATTAACACCCTCAGTGAGATCAAAACACAGCATACGTGCACAACAGATTTCATGCACCTGAGATGATGCCTCAAACCCCGGAAACACACACCATGCTAAGAAAGTCTAGGAAGAAATTAATGAGGTTTGTGGTGCAACGTGAAGTCATCTGCCCATATTGAAACAAGTTTGTGAAACCGTTGGGGAATGTTGGCACTTCAGTGTGAAGTGTGACAGAAGGAAGTTGGCAAATCCCAACACTGTCTGAGACTATAGCATGTAGCACTCCAGAGTTACCACCTGTGTTTGCACAGTGTCCAGATATGATCTGACTTTTTAAAAGAAATTTTATTTTAAGAGAGATAGAAGCAGTAACTGCAGGGTTACTAGCTTTAGCTCTCTCCACCCAGGCCCTATTAGTGCTAAGATCACAGAATTAATTGGTGGATGATTAAAACCTTTAGACTTTCAAAGCTGTAGCAAATAACTCACACACTGCAAAGCGCAAGTTCCCTGCTTTGTTTTCAGATATCTTCACTTCATTTCCTTATTTTTTTTTTTTTTTGCTTCACAGTATAAGTTGGCAGAGACTTCTGGTGCTGTTTTTCACAGACTGCAAGTGAGAAGATGACAAATTCCACACTGCCAGAGCAGGCGTAGATGTGTCCTGAAGTAGAGCCTCTCTAAGGGTCCTGAGTACCACGAGCTTCCCACCTGACTGAAGAAGTCGGACATTATCAGGAGAGCTTGCACGCAAGCAGTGAATTGCATTATTTATCCCCCTTAGTCTCTGGTTGCTGAGGTGACAGGTGGGAAGCCATTTGCAATCCCTCACTCTGGGAAATGATGGTTGTTTCCAGTCTTGAACTGGTTGTCATGGTACCCAGAGTCATGTGACATTTGGCTCTCTGTCTCCAACTGTTCCACTTTGGGCAAAGTGACAGCTTATTTCCTGATGGACACCTGGAGATTTAGTCATCATTCATTCTCCTGCAACTCATCTGAAAACCCTGCACATGGAAGACAGAGTATCTCACAGACAGTATCTATCTCATAGACAGATAGTATCCCATAGACATATGGTATCTCACAGACAGTATCTCATAGACAGATAGATGATATCTCATAGACAAACAGATAGTATCTCATAGACAGACAGATAGTATATCATACCTTCACTACAAATAATTCACTCTGAAGGGTCATCTTTCAGGACCCCCTTCCACCCACATCATCACATGCCAATTTCCTTGAAACCCTTTGAGCCCATGCTGTATTGGAAATGTAAATAGTCCTCTCTGGAACATTGGCTTCTCCCCCAAGAGTTGTCTTTGCAATTCAGGAATTGGAATGTAGAGGAATTTGGTTTCATTCTGTATTTCAGTCTGCCGACTCCACCAAGTGTTCTTCCTCCAATGAGCTTCTGCTGTGTGGGTGAATTTTAACTGAGAAAGATCTATAAGCATTCAGGATTCTGCAAGCATCTCTAGATGTTGTATATGCTAGGCAGAGAGACTGGTGCATGAACAAATAGTTCTTTGAAAGATCATTCTGGGAAAGAAAACAATATAACACAATTTCCTAATATCTTTACATTAAACAAAATGTTTTGCCTGATTTGTGTTTATCATTAAACAATAATCCCATCTAAAGGAAAGGGAATTTTTAAGAAATACATTGTGTTCATTTCTCCAAGATATCTGGTAGCACATAAAGATAATGGCTGAAAAGTGACCGTCTTGGACCCAAGAGTACTGAGGCCAATACCCTTCCCCACAGTGCCAAGTCTCCCCTCACTCACACCCTGAGATTCAAAGCATCTGGCTGGATGTCTTTTAAGAGGTAGGCTTTGAGGAGATATGTGCTCAAATCCAATGAAATGCATAGATTACAGCAACTCTCCATGCCCTTTAGGGCCTTTTCAGAGATGTGAATTCCAGGCTTTTATTTGGATACAGAATTGCTATGAGCTTATCCAATGCACTGTGGCCCTGATCCTGCCAGGTAAAGTTAAACCTGGTTCTCAGCCTGTCCTCTTAGAGGGACTTACAGAGATAATGGCCTGACATTGCCAGCAACATGACCAGTAGTCCCACTATGACACAGACTTGACATGTAGTTAATTTGACACAGTTTGAAGATCATCTGGCTTTATGAAAATAGGGAGTTATCATTTTGAATTTATAAAACTTACTTGTAAAACATTATTTATATTATCATAAACTTTCTGACAGGAAGAGGGAGAAGGAGGCAGAGACAGTAATTAGTCCCCCAGTGCCACCTAACAACTGCATTCAATGCGACTGTTGCAACTTCCCACATGCCAATGGGTTGGTGGCCATGTTCCTACTCTTGTTTACTGATCTGTGTTATAATGTGATTCGCTTTATAAAAAACAAGATGGTAAAATCTTCTGCTGGCAGATGACACTTAAGTGTTGCTTGGCAAATGAATTATGGTGGCTGTCTCCACTCACTAGGGGCACAAGCTGAGCCTTGGTACTCTTCTTAAAATACCCACACATTTGCATGTTGTCATGTCTGGTGAGCCAGTTCTCAGTCTCTTAGTGCTCAGATACATGGCCTCCTGTCAGATTCAAACACAATGGAAGGCAGAAGGCACAAAAGTCAAGTGTTTTAGTCATAAAACATTCCACAAGTGATGTGAGGAAATCTGTTCCGTCACTGCCTGCCCATGACCTCTCCTCTCCCACAGACCTTCACCCTTTTATTCTGCAACGATGGTCCTGGTCTTCTGAGTACTTATTCCCTTTCCCCAGTAGGGAGATTCTGATCTGTGTCAGGAGATGGTGCTACAGGGTCACTGAATGACTCAGTGGAGGCCAGGCTGTGGGTCAAAGATGACCTTCCAGCAAGCTTGTGAACAGTCCTGGCTCATGGAAACCTGACCATAATGCTTAGCTTGTCAGCTGCGGGTCGCCTCTGACTAGGGGCTCCCCTTTACTTACTTTATGGCATCCAAAGGTTTAAAAACACTCTCTCCAACAAAATCCTAGAAACATGGGCTTGTGACCCCTCCTTGGCTGGCCAAAGCCTAGACTATTCGTCACTCCTTTGTGTTTATGTGTACATATGGATGCATGTACATACATGTAACTGTGCATATGTATATGTATGTGTGTGCATATGTGTATGTATCCTTCCCTTTCAAATGCTAAACAACTTTGTCTCAAATATACAAACTAGAAGGAAAATATTCACATCCTCAGCTCACTTACTGTCCTTTTAAATCCATCTTACAAAAGATGGCCAATGCTCATGGTGGCAGGTAGAAAGTCTGGAATTGACAGTGTTTTGCCTGGGGACTTGCATCAAAATTCCATAGATTAGGTAACATGAACATTTGTTATGTCTCACAGTGTTGGATGTCAATACAAAGTCCAAGGCCAAGATGCCAGTAGATCATGTGAGCTACAGGTGGCCACCTTATTGTGTCCCGAGAGTGGAGAGAACAAATTTTGGTTTTTGTCTCTATTAGGGAGTCCCCATCTCCATTGAACTCACCATCTAAATTTACTCACTTTTAAGGACTCTGCTTCCAAATATCATCACATTAGGAGCAGTGATTGAACACATGGATATGCAGGTGTTTTTTTGGTATGTATGAGTGGAATGAGTCGGTATTTATTTCATAACATACATGAGGGATTTCCAGAGTCAATCCCTGAGCTCCAGTTTGAAATGCAAACTGTAGACAACTTCTAGTCTGTCTTGGCTCATATCTTCACTAGAGTTCTACTGCTGTGAATGGATGCCATGACTATTGGTGAATTATTTAGGCCACTCCATGTAGTTAAAAGGAAGATTTATTTAGTAGATAACTTACAAATGAAGGGATAAGTAGGTCTCGGGGTCTGGAGAAGGTGTATCGCAGTCCAGCGGTGTTCTCTGGAGCTCTGCTCGGTCCACCTCCACTGTCTAGGGTCCAAGAACAGAGAGAGCACTGGCCCATCCTGATCTCGGGTCTCTCAGCACCTTCCTTGGCCCCGCCTTGTAGGCATGACAGTTGCGGAAGCCTCAATGGGGGTTGGAACTTCCAGATCAAAGCTGGAATGGTTGGACAGATGGCTCAGGGGTTAAGAGCACTGGCTTCTCTTCCAGAGGTCCTGAGTTCAATTCCCAGCACCCACATGGTGGCTCATGACCATCTATAACAAGATCTGATGCCCTCTTCTGGTGTGCAAGTATACACTCATATAGAAAATATAAATAAATAAAAATTAAAAAAAAAAAAGCTGGAATGGCTACCCACTACACATGACCACAGCAACTCTTATGAAGGAAAACATTTAATTGGGGCTGGCTTGCAGTTCAGAGGTGTAGTCCATTATCAACATGGTTAGAAGCATGGTGGCACACAGGCAGACATGGTGGTGGAGAGACCTGAGAGTTCTACAACTTGATCCACAGGCAGCAGGAAGAGAGTATGCCACATTGGACCTGGCTTGAGCATCTGAGACTTTGAAGCCCACCCCTAGTGGCACACTTCCTCCAACAAAGCAATATTTACTCCAAAAAGGTCAAGACCTCCTAATAGTGCCACTTCCTATGAGCCTATGGCGGCATTTTCATTCAAACTACCACAACCCATATAAAAGGAAAAGTTATTTAGGGTGCTTGTTTCCAACACTTGAGAACACAGAACTTCTACCTCTAACAATCATAACATATTATCCTTCAACATGAATCCTACCTTTAAGTTCTTCAGGACAAATGTCTGTGTTCCTCAGGTGGGTAGAAAAACAATCTAAATCCCAGGCTTTATTAAAACTCTGCAGCAGAAACATGTCAAACCTGAGTTGACAGATCCATAGAAGCATAAGCCACCTCTGGGGACTCAAAGAATCCCACAGCCTCACATCATCTTCAGATCAAGGAGCTGCCTCAATGCTGTAATGCCACCCACTGCTAGAAAGCAAATGTCACCTAATACCAAGTGAGATGAGCAATCACATTCATGACATACTAGAAAAGGCTGACCCTGAAAATGATCTAGGGTTTAAAACCACCAAAATGAGCTTCAGAATTCCATGGGTCATACTAAAGAATCCTTATAATGAAAGATTCCACCTTAACAACTTAAATTCTATTGACTTGTCGGCCCCTTGGGCATGGGATCAGTGGGAGTGAGTGGTTGGTGCACAAGGAAGGTAAGAGCAGGCTGTGCATACGAAGAAAACACAATGATGATACCTGTACAGTGTAGTGTAGTGTGTATATTATGTATAAAAGCCACAATGAGAACCATTCCATATGCTAACTAAAATATTAAAATAAAACGACCTGAACTATGTAATGTATTTTACGTGGAGAGTAACTAATAACATTTTTATACATTGTTTTCTCAACTATTTTTACATAACATATAATGAAATAGATAGGCTATTGGATGTCCTTAGAGTTTTCAAGTTCTAGACTGTAGAACTGTGAGTTATTACTACTTTTGTCGTGGCAACAATTTGATGAATATTCAAAAAAGTTCTCACAGGTAATCAATCAATACTGTTTTATGTCAGGATCCAAGAAACACTAGGCCACCTCGTGAGGGTGGTATAGAGTCAAAACAAAGGGGCGTTCATGTATAGACAACCCGCCTATACATTTGTTGATGGGTTTTTCTGGGATCTTCAGGAAGACATCCTATAGCTGAAGTAGGGTTTGGTGGTTTGAGTGAAAATGGCCCACAAAGGCTCGTACAGCTCAGTGCTTGGTCCTCGGTTAGTGAAACTCCTGGGGAAGATTAGAAGATTTGGCCTTGGAATAGGTGTGGCCTTGTTGGAGGTGGTCACTAGGGGTAAGATATAGGGTTTCAAAACCATTCCAGAACCAGTGACTATCATCTACCTTTCACTTGCAGTCCAGATTGTAAGCTCTCAGGTACTGTCCCCTCTACAATAGCTGTCCTCCTGCCTCTGTGCTCCCCACAGTGATGTTCACGGACTCACCTTCCGAAACCGTGAGCAAGCCCCAATTAGAGACTTCCTTTCTAAGTTGTCTTGGTTATTGAGACTTTTCACAAGAATGGAAGAGAAACTACGACATGGGAAATTTGTTTTATTTTTTATTGATTGGTAATAATTGTGTGTAGATGTAACCAATTGTCTTTTTAAAATAAGAAACACAGAGCCAATGTAAAAAAGAAAGCCGAGAGGTCAGAGCTCAGAGATAAAATCTTACCTCCTGCAGTGCTCCTAGCTTCCCCGAGAGAGAGCTACTTCCTGTTTGTCTGTGTTTAAATAGTCTTTCTGTTCTGCCTTCTCATTGGTTGTAAACCCAACCACATGACTGCCTCATCACTGCCTGTAAGTACCGCCCTCCAGGTCTTAAAGGCGTATGTCTCCAATACTGGCTGTATCCCTGAACACACAGAAATCTACCTAGCTCTTCTAACCACCACGCTCTTACTATGGCTCTAATAGCTCTGACCCCAGGGCAACTTTATTTATTAACATAAAATTAAAATCACATTTCAGTACAAATAAAATATCACCATAATTGTGCATAGGGTTCATGTATATTTAAATGCATGCAAGAAATGTACAATAATCAAATGCCACCTTTATTTATCCACACTCCCTGTCTTCTTTACAACCTCTAGTATCCACTGCTTTAGAGTCACATCAATTATTTTTAGCTCCCACATATGAGAGTGAACATCCAGCCCTTGACTTTCTGAGCCTGATTTATTTCACTTCATGTAATGTCCTCCAGTTCCTCCCACTTGTGCCACAAATGGCAGGATTCTGTTTTTCCCAATAGCTTGAATGTTCTATTGTGAAGACTTTCCATGTGTGCATTATCCATCTGTCTTTTGATGGACACTTAGACTTGTTCCCTTTTTTCCCTATTGTGGGTACTGTTGCAATAAACATAGATGTGCAGTGTGTCTGAGTTGATTGCATTCCCTTTGACTGGTTCCCAGGTGTGAGGCAGCTAGAATGTGTAGACCTATTTTTCAGTTTTTTGAAGAACTTCCATACTATATATCGCTTTCTAGAAGAAGTATATTAGGCTTATTTTAGCATGAGCCATACCTTAGATCTATCTATCTCTCTCTCTCTCTCTCTCTCTCTCTCTCTCTCTCTCTCTCTCTCTCTCTCTCCTTCCCTCCTTTTGCTTCTCTCTTTTCCTTTTCCTCCTTCCTCTCCTCCTTCTCTTTCCTCCACTTTCTCAGTTCACTCATATACATGCAGGACTTACACACACACACACACACACACACACACACACACACACACACACACCCCTCCATGGTGTGAGGTTTGTCGGAGAGCCCCAGAGATGTTCTGTCTACAGACATGAGGCAAGCTTCCTTGCAGGACCTGCTTCAGTACTCACTATGATTCTCTTTCGGGCCACTTATATAAACTTGTACAAGTTCCCTCCTAATCTGGATTTCTAATGGATAAAGAGTTCACAGTTCTATAGTCTGAAGATGGCTTTTAATATTTGATACACATTCTCAGAGCTTTGATCCAAGATCAAGATCATACATTAATGTATGTGGGAGTGACTCAAAAGCACGTGGATTTGCAAATGACTTCAAGTGACAGATTTCTTAACTAGCTCAACTTTATAATCTCATATTGTAAAAACAACTATCAAAATATCACATTATACCTCATAAACATATATTTACTTTTAATTAAATTATAAAAGTGTATAAGGCACAAAAATAAGCAAATATAAAATCCTGCTGGCATTCCTCTTCTGGCGGTCTCCACAGCATGAACTCTTTATCTATGAGCTCTGTGTTACTCTCAACCTAAAATTTTCCTTCCCCAATTTGCTGCTTTTTTCCATCATTTTAAGCTATTTTCATTCTCCATAGACCCTTAGCAACTTCAGAGAGTTGTGAGAATTATACCTGAAGATGCAACATGCAGTTTCCCTTTCTCTTGCATTGTCTTTCAGACAGCTTGAGATGTCTGGTCCCTCCAAGGACTTAAACAGTCAGCCCTAACAATTCCATGTTCACCATCTGTTGTCAAGACCCTTCTCTTATTGAATGTAGCAACCCACTGGTGAGATAGCTTCTCCTGTTAGCATATATTATGTGGCTCATTATCCAGGTGCTCCTAATTCTTAGTACGAATGTCTCTTCTTTCTTTTCACAAAAACACACTCAATGGTACCACAGTTCTCTCTCTGAGTAAATCATGTGCCATTGCAACATTTCCAACCAGGACTGATTTTTTCCAGATGTTTCTTGCTTGCAAACAATGCCCATCTACAGTAGAGCATGCTTCATTTCTCCCATTTCACCTTTCGGGGTTGGTTCTGAGTGACACTTCCTGAGATTTGGAACAAGCACCCTCATGTATATGACTGCCTACCCCCATTCCCAGTCCCATGGAAACAACTGCCATTGAGAGAGTCTCTACTCAGCCTGTCCACCCTCCAACCCCGTGTTACTTCCTTTTAATACCACAGTAGAAATGCTGGGCCAAATATGGGAGATGCAGCTGGGATGTTCAGAGTGAGCGTGCACTCTTTAAGCAGCCCATCTTGATGGAGAGACATCACTTGACAGCTTAAGATCACCAAGAAAAAGTCAAGACAGGTATATACTACATCAATTCACAACATTACTAAATACTAAACTTTTGCCGGGCGTTGGTGGCGCACGCCTTTAATCCCAGCACTCGGGAGGCAGAGCCAGGCAGATCTCTGTGAGTTCGAGGCCAGCCTGGGCTACCAAGTGAGCTCCAGGAAAGGCACAAAGCTACACAGAGAAACCCTGTCACGAAAAACCAAAAAAAAAAAAAAACCAAAAAAAAAAAAATAACAACTAAACTTTCTGTATAGAAAACTTTGAGATCTTAGAAAATCTTTTATCTATAGAAGCTCTGTATTGTACACAGGAAATGGCATATCATATGTGTGGGTCAGAAGACAGCTTGCTGGAATTGGTTTTCTCCTTTCACACAGGGACCCAGCTCATCAGGCTTGGTGGCAACCACCTGTACTTGCTGAGACATCTCACCAGCCCCAGGACACAATCTTGTAAACAGAACTGTCAGCCCCTCTTTTTGCCCAGGTACCTGAAGGCACTGGCTTCCAGCCCTTCTCTCCCACCTGGCTCTGAGTACCTGTCTTAGCTTCTGCCACTCTCCAAAGCACGATTTAGCACAACTTGTATCCCCAGCCTCCTTCCTCTTTTGTAAACCAGGAAAAGCTGTATGACTCAGTGATTGCTGTTAGAATTTAACGAATGCCGGATGGAGAGTAACAAACTCAGGACCTGAAGCTCCCAGTTCAGTCTCTTTGCCTGGCAGTCACTCCCCTTGGCCTCATCCCCCGAGAAGCAGGGGCAAGAATGGAGATACAAATAGTCTGTGTCGATGAGATCAGGAACCCAAGTGAGCTGCAGAAGAATTTCTATGGCTGTTCCTGTTGGCCACAGAGTTAGGCTGTTGAGTGAGAAATGAGCTATAGAGTTGAGTCCAGCTACAGAGGTAACAGGGCATGGGGTCCATTGAAACAAATGGGTAAGCATATGATGGATGGAGGTCTGTGTGGGCAATCAGCAAAGCAAGGAACAGGAACAAGAGGGACCAACACAAGCTGAAGCCCTGGGGACAGCTGAGAATTTTCTGCCTGTCAGTCCTTGATAGTTACAGTGTGCAGACCAGTAGAGGGGCAGTCACCATTGTGGTACTCAGTGTCATCCACTCTATGTGGCCTAGGTGAGGGAGCTGCATCCTCTCCGTGGTCCGATGTGTTCATAAGTTCTTGGGCCTGGTTTCCTAGGTACAATATACACATGTACTTCTGAGATCCCAGTTCACCCTGATAAATTTATAGTCCCCATTCTGCTCCCAGGGATACACCATTTATCAGCCCATGCTACACAGGTAGACAGATGTTGCCGATCACCTGTCTAGCAAGGTGAAGAATCAACTTCCATCCTTCGAGTGAAGCTGCACGCTGCTTGTAGAACAGCCTCTCAAAGCAAGGCACATTCTGAAACCCCACACACACTATGGAGCACTTTGGAGCATGGCATAGGTGGAGAGCAACAACCCTGTCAACTTAAGTTATTATGGTGCATGTTTACTACTAATACATGAATAGAATGTCCCCAACTAAAGCTAGTACATGCAATTGCTCTAATTTTTAATTTTTTTTCTTAGTTTTATGTAAGGTCATTTTCTGTCCCAGGATCATCCATCACTGTCTTCATGCTTCGATAGCCTGGGGTACCTTCTCAGTGTTTCCATGTTCCTTATGACCTTGACTTTTTTGTGGAGTGCTGATGTGGTCATTTGTAAAACATTTTTCAGCTTGGGTTTGACTGGCATTTACCTCAAGGTTAGATGGGAGTTATGAATTCTTGGGGTGAAGACTGTAGTGGTTAAATGACTTTGTCAGCATACTTTATCTAGGGTAAAGGACTTCACATGGCTCAGTGCTGCTTTTGTTCTTGGGAGGCTGGTGGAGATGGGGTTTGTCACTTTCCATCACCATGAAGTTATTCATTCATCTCCCTTTCTTATTTTTCACTGTTCTGAAAGCAAGTTTCTATACAAAGCCCATATCCAAGACACTGAAGCTATGTTCACTCCAAGCTCTACTTCCTTGAGGACAGAATCAATTATCTGATCATTTTCTGCCTGAGTGACATCCTGGTCAGGGTTTATTTAATAATTTATTGTTATCATTATGTGTTCATGGATATTAATTCATATTTTTGTTCGTAGCCCAATGTCCTAGGTTAGGGTTTCTATTGCTGGGATGAAACACCATGGCCAAAAGCAAATTGTGGAGAAAAGGGTTTATTCAGCTTACGCTTCCATAGCACTGTTCATCACCAAAGGAAATCAGGACAGGAAATCAAACAGGGCAGGAATCGGGAGGCGGGAGCTGATGCAGAGGCCATGGAGGTTGCTGCTTACTGGCTTGCTTCCCATAGCTTGCTCAGCTTGCTTTCTTATAAAACCCAGGACCACCAGCCCAGGGATGGCTACATTCACAATGGCCCAGGGCCCTCCCACACTAATTATTATTTAATTGCAGGCTTGACTACAGCCCAATCTTACGGAGGCATTTTCTCAATTGGGTTCCTTCCTCTCAGATGATTCTAGCTTTGCCAAGGTGACATAAACTGGCCAGCACACAGATGATCCATGTTGGTGGTCATATTGCTCCAGCACATGCTGTTGGCTCCTGTGGTCACTGTGATTCTTTGACATTTTATCAGTGTTGCTGTTTGCTGATGTACTTTGAGGATGTATTTTTCCTGGCTGCAGATGCACTCAGCTCTGTGTCCTTTTCTTATAAATGAGCTTTTCCTTATTTTCCTCTTGTACTTTTAGTTTAGTCCTATTGTTACCAGCCAGCACAGGAAACAGAAAATATTGAATTTTCTCCAGTGGAGGCACTATTAGTGAGGAGCAGGGAAAAAAGAAATCCAAAAGTACTAGTACAGAATATTCAGAATGGACCATAGGTCATTCACTCCTGAGACTTTTCGTCATGGAACTGCTAAATATTTTTATGTCTGTCTTCTCATTCTAGAGCCTTCACTTCCTCAAATAAAAATTATTTGATTGTTGTTGCTATTTATAAATGCATGGGATCAGCTCTTTTTTAACTGACCATGCAGGGCAGTTTACATAGGATATCTTAGGCATGGAGTCAACCAGGGGTTGACTTGGGTCCCAGGGTTCCACTGTCATGCTCTGTGATTGGTTGGTTTCACAAGTCAGTTGGCTAGGGGCAGAAATATCTCTGATTTGAGCCAAACTGTGTTTCTTTCACTGGCCTTATCTGAGCCCTCTTTCCCTAATTCTGGGCTCCAGGGTCAGAGTGGGTTTCTTTAGCCAGCCCCTTTTCCCTACAATTAGTCTATCAAAGAGATTGTTCAACTATGTTGTAAATGTTTCCAGAGTAAAAGCCTGGGCTCCTGAAATCCTAGGGTACAAAGCTTTTCCTCTAAGCCAGTGGTTCTCAACCTGTAGGAGACAACCCCTTTGGGGTTGGTGGCATATCAGATATCCTGCATATCAGATATTTACATTATGATTCATAATAGCAGCAAATTACACTTATGAAGTAGCAACAAAATAATTTTATAGTTGGGGTCACCAAAACATGAGGAAGTGTGTGAAAGGGTTACAGCATTAAGAAGGTTGAGAACCACTGCTCTAAGCCAATTAGAGACAAACATAGTAAAAGGCAGAAGATCAATCAATCAATGTGGACATAAGAGGAGCAGGCAGTGCCCCATGTCCACTTCTGAGGTAATGACACCAGGATTTGATTTAAAGAGAATGTAGTGGTGTTTGCTCCGCCCATGACCTTGGGCTATAGGGCCTGAAGGAGGTGGTGCTTCCTGCCATTGTCCATGACCTCTTAAAGGGAAGGGAGAAGGGTCACAGGCCCCTTCTCCCTGTTCCTGCCTGCGAGGTGGATTCACTCCTGGTCAGATCAGAGAATAACTTCAACTGTCTACTCTGTTCTGCATTCGTGAGTATGTTTCCTCAATTAATATATTAATAAGTTCTGTTACCCATTTAATAGGCTCACATGGATTGATGGTAATAATAGAAGGAAAGAACAATGTCATTTACAATAGATTCAAACAGATACTGGAGTGAATCTAACTGAGGAAATGAGAGACATGTACAATAAAACCTTTCAGACACTGAAAACTGAAATTGTAGAAGATACCAGGAGATGCAAAGACCACTCATGCTCATGGATGGGCAGAATTAATGCAGTGAAAATGACCACCCTACTAAAACAACCTATATATCCAATGAAATCCCCATCAAAATTTCAACACAATTCTCCACAGAAATTGGGAAACTTAGTCTTCAATTTCATATGGGAATATAAAAGACCCAGTAGAACTAAAACAGTCCCACACAGCAATATAAATAACAACAACAAACTACAATAGATATCACCAGCCAAATCTTAAGTGACACTACTGAGTTTAGGCATGAAACAGCATGCATGGTACTGGTGTAAAAGGAGACTCAGTGATCGATGCGATAAAGTTGAGAACTCATGTATAAGCTTACACTCCTACAGCCACCTGATTATTGCCAAAGAAATTAAACATACACAGTGGAGAAAAGATAGTACCTTTAACAAATGGTGCTGGTCTAGCTGTATGTAGAAGAATGAAACTTGATACTTATCTCTCATTCTGTACAAGACTCAACTCTAAATGAGTCATAAACATCAACAAAGCTGGATACCCTGAATCTGATGGAGGAGAACATAGAGAATAGGCTTGAACTCACTGGCACTTTCTGAACAAGATTCCAGAAGCACAGCCATTAAGACCAATAATATATAAATGGGAACTCATAAAGCTCAAAAGTTTCTGTATAGCAAAGAACACCGTCAGTCAAGTGAAGAGGTAACCTACAGAATGAGAAAAATCATTACCAACTATACATCTGACTGAATACTAGTATCTAAAAATATACAAGGAGCTCAAAAAACTAAATATGGGGGGGGAGTACAACTGTATTTAAAAATGAGGCATGGAACTAAACAGAGCATTATTAAAAGATGAAATGTATATGGCTAAGAAATATTGTTTTAAGTGTTTGACATCCTTTGGCTTCAGGCAAATGCAAATTAAACTATTCTGAGATAGCATATGACCCAGTCAGGATGATCAAGATAAAAAGAAATGATGATAAATACTGGCATGGATATGGGAAAAGAAGAAACTTATTCACTGATGGTCAGAGTGTAAACTAATACAGCCACTTTGAAAATCAGTGCAGAGATTCCTCAAAAAAAAACTGATAATAGATCAACCACATGATCCAGGTATACCACTCTGGGCATATACCCAAAGGACTCCACATCCTACCTGCTCATCTATGAGCTTTGCTGTTCTATTCACAATTGCCAGCAAAACAAACAGCCTAGATGTCCATCTAATGAAAATGTAGTGTGTTTACACAGTGAAATATTATTCAGCTATTAAGAAAAATGAAATTATGAAATGTGCAGGTAAGTGGATTGGACTGAAAACAATCATTCTGAGTGAAGTAAATTAGACCTAGAAAGAAATGTCACACATTCTCTCTCTTATGTGAATGTTAGCCTTGAATCTTCAGATACATATTTCACTTGGAATACCCAAAGAGTTCAGGGAATTAGTAGTGTGGGGGGTGGGGTTCAAGGGAAGGAGTTAGAGCATGCTTGTATAAAGGTTAAAGGTGAATAATGGGACAGGAAGGGTTAAATTGGGGTGAGAAGGGGAGGGAAGGGTAGTGAAGGGACCATAGGAGAGATAACTAACACTGAAAATCTTTAAAACAAGTCATATGGAACACAGTAATGGAGAGGGGGTATAAGACAAGACAGGCCGAGAATAGAGTTCATCTGCAATGCAACAATGCTCCACTAAACAATACAGGAAAGCAAATAAAAAGTCCAGAGCCAGGAAGGGGTTACTTCTTTGGAACTTTTTTAGTCAGGGAGATCTCATAGACCCACAAATATTACAGGCTATTGCCAATGCTCTTGGTCACCCTCCAGAAGCTGATAAGACTCTATTGCTTGAATCACAGAACATGGAAAAATGAAGTTGTCTGTCCCAACCTGAGAGCTTCGTCGCTACTGGCTAGTTCTCATGGTTCTTTAAGAGTCTGTGTGTACTACTGGAGAAGGAAAGTAGTCATCAGTCAGAGCCAGCTGTGAACTCTGAGATCTGCAGTGGTGACTGGCCTGGAAAGCCATTGGGGCAAGAGTGACATGAACATCATGGGAGTAACCAACCACGTTCTGAATGCAGAGGACCCAGGCTTGATTCCTAGCAACCCCACACAGCTCAGAAGCATCTGTAACTTCCATTCCAGGGGATCCAATGCTCTTTCCGGCATCAGGCACACAAGTGATGCATAGACATACATTGAGGCAAAAGCACACATACGTATAAAATTAAAATTTTTGTAAAAGCTTAGTTCCTGGTTAGTTGACCAAAATCCAGTTAAAGACCAAACAGCCATGAATATTTGGGCATCACAATTGATCCTAATGGGTTTTTTTAAAGAACCCAGAGATGGGTGGCAATGAAAGGGCAGATGGACCTGGGAAGAGTCGGAGTGGAGGCGCACATGATCAAAGCACATGCAGAACTCTCAAAGAACTAATAAAGCCATTTTTTTAATTAAAATTACAGCTAGAGGGGGCGTAACACTCACATCGATTGTTGGCACCATGAGTAACCTTCTCTACTTAGGAGTCCTGTCTTGGAGCAAGAACAAAATAGACCTGGTATTTAGTATTCCTTCCACAAGGGTTGTTCCCTTTGATCATAGAATCCAGGAAGGCAATCAAGCAAAATCACCCCAAACTCACAAATACAATATGTGGATGTTTTTTTTCTCTCTCTCGAGGTTAAAATGATGAGAAGATAGTCCTTAAGCAGCAGGGCCCATGTGACTGTGGGTTTGAAGGCACATGCCGCACATTGTGGGGTGGTGCAGTCCCTGAGCAGCCCTGAATATGAAGGTTGTAACTCACAGTGACTGTCCTGGAACGAGCTGCTGACGGGGAAGGGGGGGCTGCACACTTCTAGGAATATGCAAATATTCTTACACTTGTGTAAATCTGAACACATTTTTATGTGAGCATGAGCAGTGTTAAGAGAACAACATGCAGGAAATTTAGTGATCATGGAAGGAAGTCCAATGTGGTGCTATCATTTTTGTTGGTTTTTTCTATATTTCAATGAATTCTATCATATGGCCATAAAATTTTTTTCTGCCTTTCATTTTTTTCTTTATCACTTTTTTCTTTCTTTGGTTTAAATTTTTGGCACCATGCTAATAGGAACTAAAAACCCAAACAGACTATCTAAATTTGAAATCAAATTAAGAAATGGAACCCCACCTTCCATCCACTAGTCAGCAGTTTATCAGGAACTCCATCCTCTTTTTTTTTTTTTGGTTTTTCGAGACAGGGTTTCTCTGTGTAGCTTTGCGCCTTTCCTGGGACTCACTTGGTAGCCCAGGCTGGCCTCGAACTCACAGAGATCTACCTGGCTCTGCCTCCCGAGTGCTGGGATTAAAGGCGTGTGCCACCACCGCCCGGCCATCCTCTTTTATTATAAACTGTTGAGTAAAGAGTGTGTGGATTTTGAAGGATTTGATAATCATTACAGCATTAACATTGAACTGGTTTGAAATGATACTATGTTCAATGATAAACAGAAGCAGAGGAATGAGTAGGGGGTCCTGAGGATGCTCAGGGTAGTGAAGCTGTTCTTTATGCACTACCATGATAGACGCATGACATTATTCATTTGTCCAAACATACGGAATATACAGCACCAAGAATGCTAATGACATATCAGTTTAGGATCAGCAGCTACAAAAACAGTTGATGGTGAGACAGGGTGTGTTGTGGCGGTAGGGAGCCATAGAGCCATCCCCCAACCTTCTGCTCAATTTGTTATGAACCTAAAAATACATCATCTAACAGAAAAACAAATACTAAGTATGCTAGAGGGATGATTCAGAGGTTAGGAGCATTTTGCTGATCAGTTATGAGGACCAGAGTTCAGACCCAAGCACCCATGTAACAAGTCAAGTGTAATGCAAACACCTAAAATGTAGTTCTGAGGGATTACCTATCTGTCAATCTATGTAAGCTTGAATGTTTATATCTACATACATACAAGATCATTCACACATACAAGCCTACAAATACATATATACATGCATACATAAAATTTTTTAAAAATATAACATTGGCCCTGATTTTGAGAAAGGACACCAACAATGAGTTGCTGTATTCATAGGCCAGGCATGTTCATGTGAGCAACTGTGATTTTATCTTTCAATGTTAGTTTTCTGATCAGTTGATTCTTATGCATGCCTACAAAGCCAAGTTTCTTCTCTGAGCCATTTGTGATGACTTTTGATTCTGATTATTAATATGGAAATTATCATAAATTTTACTTTCATCCCCACCTCTCTCCCCATATCTTTTGCTAAATCTTCAGATACATTTTATTAGTGAGTTCAGTGAAACAGAGAAGTGAATTTACAGGATAAATTATTTGACGAAAATTAATGTCTTATTGTAAGAAGTACACAATGAAACACTTTAAAATGTTATTCTTAGTCACATAAAAGAAAGACACGTATTTCAAAGAAGCTTAGGAGAAAACAAGATGAATATGTATTTAAAACATGCTTTTAATTAAATGGAATTATATCACTTCCCCCATTCTGTGGTGATATATTGTTTGTAATCTAACAAATAAAATTTGCCTGAAGATCAGAGGATAGAACCAGCCACAGAGTTAGCCACAGAGGTCACATGTGTATATCTATTGGTGGTGGCACACACCTTTAATCCTAGCACTCAGGAGGCGGAGGCAGAGATCTGCTTGAATTTTGTGAGTTCGAGGCCACACTGAGCTATATGAGATTAATCCAGTCTAAAAGAGAAACAGAGCCAGGCACACACCTTTAATTCTAGCACTAGGAATCACGCATCTTTAATCCCAGCACTAGGAAGGTTGAAACAGGAAGTGATATGGCTGGGCAGAGAAAGGAATATAAGGTGGGAGGAGACAGGAACTCAGTCTCTTTCAGGCGGCACATTCCTCAAAGCCTCTAACTACTCACTTCTTTATCAGTAAGATGCATATGAAGTGAGAATAACAGCATAATACCACACGTGTTGGACCACTGCTGTTAAACAGAAGTGCTTCATCCGTTTTCCCTGTAACCTTGAGTGCACTTCCCTCCACATCGACATGTGTATTCAAGCTTTGCTGAAGTTACAGTTTTATTCGGGAACATTTGTTCCCAGGATAAAGCAGCCAGCTGAACCACTGAAGAGTAATGGGTTTGGAGGGTTGAGGATCCAAAAACTAATGGCTTCTGACCCTCTTGGCAGTAGAACAAGATGGCAGGGGTCAAGCTACCTATCACAGCACCGACAACTAAGGTAGAAAGTACAAAAGACCTCTTCTACACTATCTTGCAGTGCAGAACACACATCATCTGTTTCAGATTGTATGTTTGCATTGTGCTGCATTCTCTGGGGTGGACTTCCCAAGTCTTTCCTAAAGACTTTTGGTTGCAGCCTCACTTTCTAGGTTCTTCCTTTTTCCTCCACCACACCCCAGGTACACCCACTGTTTGAACTCTATGTTTATGTTACAATTCCAAGGTCCAAAATAAAGATTGCCCTGGGTCTTTGGTTACTGGTGCATTGCAGAGACTCTCCATGACATCCTCCATTCCCTCTGACACACCCCAACTCCAACTCCATCAATGCTGTGGATATGCATGATGTGTAGTGTCCCTAACCTGTCATCTTCCTTTGCAACCTTTCTATGTCACTTTGGGGCAGTGGCTGTGTTCTGTATTCCCACCTACAACTCCTGTCTTACGTGACTTCTCCTCATGGCTATTGTTCTGTTGTTCTCTGGTAACATTCATTCTCCTGTTTCTATTGATCTACAATAATTCTAAAGTCTTCCTCAGTTTATAATCTCTTTCTACTTGAGAATTGGCACAATTTCCACTCATACCTCTATAAAGAGTGTTATTCCATCCAGGAAGCACCTGTCCTCCCCTTCCTTCTAGAATCACCAGAGAACTCATCAACAAAACTAAAACAAACCAACAAACAAAAGCAAGACACCGTAATAATGTGAGTCATTGTGAGGTGTCTCAGTCCACTCTGTATATAAGATGACTAAGAAAAGATCTATACTAAGTTAGCAGTGGGGATGGAATGGGGAGGCAATGTCATTTCCTAATAAAGACAATCATTTCTACACAGACAGCTGCTTACCCAGAGCAGGTGAAGTGTGATGGCTGTCTAATGAACAGGGGGTTGTGGGTTGGCTCCGGCTGCAGCTTTGGGATTGTGCTGGATCAGAAGAGCTTGAGGTGATGCCTGACATTGAAGCTGCTGCTTGTTAACTTGACTTTGATAGATTTTAAATGGATTATTTCAGAATGAAGTTAATCTAGAAAAAGAGAACAACTGTTACCAAGATATTTTAATTTGGATTCAAGCTGAGGCTATATGGATTGCTTTGAACACCAAGCATATGGTAAAAATGAAGAAAAACTACTGATTAATTTTCACACTGTTAAAGTAGATTTTACTCAAGACATTAAGGAATTTCTTTAAGAGCCTTTGGGTGCGCTGGTGTTATAAAAATATACCTACCATAAAATCACATTACAGAAAGCCATCTCCATCAATGCCAGGTGAGTTTTCAAACAATGAGGCTAATGTTAATGCTTGAATACCAGAGAGTTTCTTTTTCTCCCAGTATCCCATGCAGTTCTCACTATTAGGCTTTTTGCATTTAAACACTAGAGTACCTGAAATAATGGCGATTTGTTTTGAGCAGTTTCATACACATGATATCAGAGTTGAAGCTCTGTCTTTTCTTGGGTGTTTGTCTTTTAAAATATTCCACTAGCACAGGCTGCCTCTGCTGGTGCCTGTGTTGCACAACTGAGGATCCGAAGCAGTAACAAAGAAAGACCACACACACATCAAAATAACGTGGAATTGTATGTGCTTCTTCACACCTTTTTTATGAGCACCGGCAGACATTAATATACAAAATTCCCTCCTTGTTTTCTTTTTGTGCTTGATTTTGTTTTTAAACCACACACTTTCTCCAGAAGACTCAAGGAGCTCCTGTTGGGTTGAAAATTGTGGTTCTTAACTTCTCTCTGCTTCCATGTGCTTTGTAATGCAAACTTTCATAGCCTCTCCCAAAGTGTGGAGTCCACTTCTCTTCCACTTCACAAAATTTGCCTGTTCTGTGACTTTAGTTAATGAACAGGGCAGAATGGAGGCAAGTCCATTTTAAATCTAAGTCGTAAGAACTTCTTCCTGATTGTAAGAAAGCCACCACTTCCAGGCAGTTTATACGTTTGCACTGATGGATAGTAAGAACACACCACCGAGGTTCACCTTACTGCTCTTGCCAACAGCCAAACTGAAAATTAGCTAAAACAGATCTCATGGACCACTCTTCCCTCCATTTGAACATAAATGTGTCAACCAGTCCATCAAAGATCAACAGAACCAGACAGCTGAGCCTGTTTCACCCACAGAATCGTGAGCTACAATAGTTCTTTAAGTAGCATGTCACATAGCAGAAGTTAATAAGGCCAGGAGATGATTTATTCTAAAAAGTAAATAATAAAAGCGAGAGGTGTATGGCAGAGTTAGTACCAGTAGTTTTTACTTTAGGGAGATCATTACAATTAACTAAAACTCTGGCACCATTTGAAATGAGCAAGGTTTATTTCTAATTTGAATAACAAACACATTAATCTTGCTCCTTATCATCAAGCATTCTTTTTATAGTTATACAGGTTCAGAGACTCTGAAACTATCTTGTGTATATTGTAACACTGCATAAATAATGTAAGTGTGATAATTTTACTGAAGGTTAGTTTTCTAACCGTGGAAGTTTCAAGGTTGAAAAAATACTAAGATTAGAGTAACAAAAGCCAGGTAAAACTTCAACCAGATGGTAAAGTTTCATGACACCAGTGAAAGTTAAGGTTACTACATAGTGAGTGCATCATCAGATCCAGCCCATATGGAAAAGAACAAATTAAAGCAGGATATGAAGATGTATCATAGGACCCAAATTGAGAATATTTTCTAAAATATTTAGCTAATGTTTAAAAAATAAGGAAGAAACAATGACAGTATAAAGAACTGAATGAAACGAATAGGGATGAAAGGTCAACAAATAATATTAAAGTAGACAAATAGCATGCTAAAAGAGTGTGGTGAGACAAATGAATTAAAATGCTGAAGGCAGGCTAGATGGAGACATGATATATGTTTTAGGTTTTAGATAATACATACTTAAGTTTTAACCATGTATGTGTAAAAACATTTTGTTCTTCAGTACACACTTAAGTAGTGTGAGGGCAAGACCTCTCATTTAAATCATAGGCCGTGTTATCCAAAAGAATAAAATGGACTGTGAACGACCGACTGAGGGAAAAGTGAGAAAACAGGAAAACTTTACTTGGATATTTTTCATGGCTACTCAATAGTACTTCAATAATTTGGTAATATCGATGCATAAAATTTCTCAATATAATTTTAATGAGTGTGCTTTATAGAAATAGTGCATAACCACATTGAACACGTTAGAAATGTGCTCATTTAAATGAAAACCAATAGAATTCAGTCATTACGTGGGTGCCCTCAGTTTCTCAGAAAACAAGAACATGTCTTTATATTCTTTTCACTTCTCTTTATTTGGTGGCAACTTCCAAAGTCAGAGCTTTGCTTCTAATGGCTTCAAATAACACTTTTGCTAGCTTTGTACCATCTTATTTTTTAACTTGCTTTAAAAAAATATCTCCAATACAACTATACATGTACCTTGGTTGGCAAAGAATTATGTAAAGATGCAATGATTGAGGCAGAAACAAACACCTACTATTTCCAAGATAGTTATTTGCCGCAGATTTTACCTGACCTTGTTTTAACTTTATTGAGCTTAATGCCAAGATTTAAGGGGAAATTATTACTCCAGACATTAAGTTTCTGAGAATTGGTGGGGAATATTTTTAATATAATAGGAACATTGAAATTGAAACTAAAATCATGACTGTCAGAAGAATATTAAATGTTGCAATTTAAAAGTTTGAAGGAATGACACTTTGATGAATAGCCTCATCAATACTTAGTGCTCCATTGCCCTGTAGAATGTATGCTTGGAGAGAGCAGTTGTGAGAATGTTCCTGAAGCCCTGCAGACATATTTAATCCAGCAGAGCCTATGTAGCCCTGAGGCTTCAATGATGATAGGAGATCTTTGTAGGAGATGAGTGTTAAGTCATTGTAAGTAACTCCTCAGGTTTCTCCACTGAATTGCAGGGTGCAGTCTGAGAATCCTTTAGTATTCAGAAACCACAAGTTTTACTAAGCCTCAAGTGTGTATATTCCTCACAAATACTAAGAATCATGGAGCCAAATTCCCTTTTATGTCTCTATTTTAGTATTATACATGTCATAAATTCCTTCTGATTTGCATATTGCTGGGCCTATGGGGAAAGATTGTGAAATTATGAAATAGAAGAAAGAATATTTAACAGAGAAATTGATGTGCCAAATTATGTGACTCATTGAAAGAGTTTAGCTGAGCCAACCAGTGAAGACCTTTCTACGTCTTAGACTCACCAGTATCATCTTCTCACCAACAGAAAATGAATCTATTACAAATGTCTATTTGCAACTGACCCAAGGAGTCTTAGAGAAAGGCAATACTGTTGCCATGCTTTAGATTGAAGACCATATGGATGTTTCTGACTTCACAGCTTCCAATCAGCCCACCATTATTAAGAACTCACAGTCCACTGGGAACAGCAGCAAGGGGAGAAGAGGAAGTTCTATTTCTCTTCTCTACCCCAAAGTCAAGTCATTTCCAGTCTATTAAAGCACACAAGATACTATTCAGGGATTCGAAGAATATGGAGAAAGACAGATAACAGGCTTGTTCCTTCTCACAGTCAAACAATCTGAGTGAAGCTGCAAGCTCTCTGCAACATTATTCTCTGATAGATTCTATAATGGCGAATTTATAGTGATCTCAACACAATGCTTAGAACTCATCAAGGAGAAGCCATTACTTCATCTTGTCTTATTAAGTTAAAAGGGATTCTCTGACAGTACATTTTCCTTGTTATTTACAGGACAATTTTATTGTAGGTACAGCCACTCCTGCAATTTTGTTCATCTTTATTTATTACTCATGCTGATACAACAGGCAATCTCTTCAGTAGTATATATTCATTCTTCTATACAGTTTGGTAAGAAAGAACATTTATTAGATCTTTGTAAAGAATAATTTAAGGATATTTATCAAAAGATTTAGTAATGTTAAGACTGTTTACCTGAAGATTATTCTTGCGAGATTTTTGTGTAAAAGATGTAATTTGAACAAAACTGATACATTCTTCCTGTTTAGCAAAAAGAAGTCATGGGAAGCGAGTTCCTGCTTTGCTACATGCCTCCTCTAGGAATCTGCTGCTTTATAAACTCCATGGGTCAGACTCATGAGGCCTTGACAGGAGCTGAATATCAATGTGTATTTTTGGTGGCCTTCCCCTGTGGGGGTGCAGAAGTCAGAGCTGAGTGCCTGAATGCCTTTACAATCCGATGAGACCATGAGCTCTAAGATTGGCGTTTAGAAAGTTATGCAGAGGCTACAAAGGATAAAGAACTTCAGAGACTTTTCAAAGTTTCAACTCAAATTAGTTCATTTCAAACCAAAACAAAATACATGGATGTATACCACTACAGCCATCTACCATGTGACATGGCAAGCTTTCCTTGAAATAAGACACTATCAAGAACTTCAAGACAATGTCATTGCCAACGGTCTGGGTCACATATACCAGAAACTTTATATGAAAAAAGATGAGAAAGAAATTTTAGAGTTTCCAGAGACTAATAATTAAAGCTACTCACAGACTCAAGTAACTTATCAGATGTGTGAAGCATACATACAAAGTGACCAAACCTGGACAAATCTCAATCAGTATAGTATAAATCACAGGTAAAGAGCAGTTCAGAAGGTAGCCAGGAATAAAAATGCCATACATTAACAATAGTGACATGGACAGATAGTATTGTTGGTAGCTGTAATGGATGTCAGATGACAGGAAATGACATTAAATGGTGAAAAATATGTTCAACTTCGAATTATACAATAAATAAAAATCTTCCAAATGTGCATATAAAATAAGGAAGAATGATGCAAACAAAAGATAAATGTATCAACCAAAGGCATGAACTAAAAGAAAATTTTCTGGCAGTGTTTTGCTCAGCTATGGACCTTGTACGCTACAACACTAACCTGCCAAGCTAGAAGTGATTGCTGGAGTGATAGTGGTACAAATGTTTGGAGGGCAACCAATTGATCATGATTGGACATGAGGCCTATTCATAGGAGGGAATCCATGACCAGTACTGTGTCAGAGGCAATGAAGGGGGAACCAATTGATCATGATTGGACATGAGGCCTATTCATAGGAGGGAATCCATAACCAGTACTGTGTCAGAGGACGTGAGTGGGGAACCAGTTGATCATGATTGGACATGAGACCTATTCATAGGAGGGAATCCATGACTGGTACTGTGTCAGAGGCCATGAGTGGGGAACCAATTGATCATGATTGGATATGAGGCCTATTCATAGAGGGAATCCATGACTGGTACTGTGTCAGAGGCCATGAGTGGGGAGGTTGTAGGCAAAAAGAACCTACTACCCTTGTTTTTGCTAAATGGACATGTTGTAAAACTGCTCCCTAAAACCTTTATGTTTGTATTCATGATCTAATGCTGCCCTCAACCTTGGTCAAAGAAGATCCTCTTTGCATGGAGTAGCACTTAACTCATAGCTATTTGAGGTACTGAGAACCAGGGCCTGTTTAATGCTCAATCTTAAATGGGACACCCATATCAACTCCTGGAAGGTTGAAGGGACACCATGGAAGAGGGGATGAAAAGAAAGTAAGCTCCAAACAATAGGAAAGCAGTCCATGCAACATGTTCATAGCGGCGTAATGTGGACATGGCACTCATGGACTCAGCAGCTGTGGCCGCCTATATTGAGCCTGAACAATACTGGACACAGTAAACATTCTGTCAGAGGGGAAGAATTGTATTGTATTCTACTCTACCCAGGTGAACTAATGCTACTCAGGACCCCTGGAAGAGAAGTCACTGTCTTCTGCCATATAACCACTGATGAATTACTGTGTCTCTATAGGTAGCTTTATTTCTAACTTCATACAAGTTGTTCTGGTGGAACCCAATGGGTCACAAGGAAAAAAAAGAAGACTTTAGGTGGAATGGGGACTTGATAAAAGAAGAGGATGTGTTGGTGAGGTTGTAATGATAGAAAGGGAGGAGAAATCAGTGTGATCAGAAAGTATTATGTACAAGTATAAAATTGTTGAATACTAAACTAACAATAAAGAGAAAATTAAACTAGAAGGACATAAAAATCAATAGAAAAAATAAATCCACTACTAAGCTACTAAGCTATTCTCATTTCCTTCTGTTGCAATGGTAAAAGGCAATTTATGAGAGAAAAGATATTATTTCAGCTTACAACTACAGCTGACAGTCCATCATTGTGTAGAAGTCAAAGCAGGAATTTCAAACAGCCTGTCTTGTCACATCCACAGTCAAAAGGGGATGAAATGAATATGTACATGTTCCTTCACTGATTGCTTATGCTCATCTCAATTTCTCCACCCTTATGTAATCCAAAGTCCTTTGCATAAGGAATGGTGCTACTCACAGTGGGCTGGGTCTTCCCATAGCAATGAACCCAATTGAGACAATCCCTATAGACATGCCTACAGGACAGCCAGATGTAGACAGCCTCTTATGAGACTGTCTTGTCGGGTGATTCTAGGTTGTGTCATGAAAAGCAACCTTAGGCAATAACACCATGTAGTTTACAAAATATACACAAGTTTAAAACAGACAATAACATTTTGAAAAGGTGAGAATGAAAGCACAAGTCAGACATCCTTGAAATTGGTAGTGCTCAGAAATATGTGGATATAAATCATTTTAGGATTAAAAGCAATGCATAAAAGTATATAGGAAACACTAATATAACTTCTACATGTATGTTATAAGAATGTACAACTAGGGTAAAGGAAGACATCAGAAAACATACCACACTGACTAATCTCAGGGCTAGATAAACAAGATTCAGGAAACATCTGTCTTATGAGGCAAGTGACAGAAAAGCACCAGCTTCTGCAGCAAAGAGAGGTAACTTTAGAAAGCAAGACACGGGATAGCAGAATCTACTACCTCAGGGGCTTAGCCTCAGAGAGGATGGCTCTGCAGAGTTCACCCCAGGGTCTTAGCTTCAGTGAGCCCTGAAGTGGGCTCTGCTTCTTGTGTAGACAGAGCACAGCTTCATAGAGTTGGCACCATGCACCAATACCGGGTGAGTGCCTAAGAAATTTATAGTATATATCCAGCATACAGTTTTTTAATTGAGAAAGAGATATGAGAGACAAAGTCTGTGAGGCAGCTGTCAGTGTGCTGAGAGAGGGAAGGCTGGAAGCCTAATGAGGGGAAACAAATTATAAATCACAACATTGAACACATCACAGAGGAAATTTTCAGCCTAACTAGACAGAAATATCGGGGTTCTACAGAAATTCCCTGATTCTAAAGAAAGTGATGAGCAGCCAGATACAGGAAGCATTTAGAATGGGGAACAGCCAAGCTCCGAAAAGAACATACCATATTACAACTCAGCACTAACTATGCAAAGCAAAGAATGGACACTTCGTTCAAATACTGCAGAGCTTGCACTTTTCTCAAGAGCCAACAGAGCTTTCTCTGAAACACCACACTGGAGCGCAAAGCAAGCCTTCACAAAAGGAGACTTCTACATACTCTATATATTCTATGTGAAATAACCTCCCCAAAACCACACCATGACAAGTACATAAAATATACAAGCCAGGAACACACTCCTGAGGGTAAATTGCTCTTCAAGAAACTCAAGAGGAAATCTGAAAATTCCTAGTACTGAATGAATACGGAAACACAACCTACCAGTGCCCTGAGATGTAAAGAAAGTGGGTGGTTATAAGACAGAGTTTATAGCTATAAATTCTCACAATAAAAAAATCAGATATCCCAAATAAATCAATTAATGATGTATCTCACAGTCTTAGAAAACCAAGAAGAAAATTATCCAAAGTGGTAAATTGAAAGAAATAATAAAGACAGGGCAGAAGTCAACAAAATAGAAACAAGAAAGCAATATGAAGAGCCAGTGGTGCAAAGAGTAGACCAGGAACAAATCAGCAAGGCCGAAAAACACTTAACCAGACCAAAATACAGAAACTCAAACTAATAATATTAGAGACAAAGAGGAAAAAATTACCTCACATACTAATAAAACTTTGGGGATGAGAAGAGTTTACTTGGAAACTGTAACTAAAATTAATTGGAAAATCTGAAATAAATGGTCAAATTTCTGGATACACACAAACTACCAGAATTAACCTAAGAGAACTAAAACAACTTAAAATGAATTATAATCAGCAATGACATTGAAGCAGTAATAAAGTCTCCCAACTGAAAAAGCCCAAGATGTGACAAGTTTGCAGCTGAATTAAACTAGACCTTTAAAAGAAGGCTAAGCCTAATGCTTCTCAAGTTTTATTCCATAGATAGAAAGAGAATACATACTACAATGATCTTTTAAAAATAAATTTTCTATGTATTTATTTATTTGTTTATTTATCATTTTGGGGGGATCATGTATGTGGGGATCAGAGAGAGGACAGCTTATGGCAGTCGGTTCTCTTCCTCTACCATGTGAGTCCTGGGGACTGAACACAGATCATCACTGTTGGCAGCAAATACCTGTACCCACTGAGCCATCTCACTGGCCCTCCACTGCTCTTTTAACAAGTCCATTATAATATCACTACCAAAATTGGATAACAATGCAACAACAACAAAAGGAGAAAATCATGGCCAATCTCCTGATGGATATGGTATAAACAAATAGAATTCAACAGACGATCCGATGGGGGGAATGGGGTGGGGAGGTTCTAATGAGGAAAGGTGGGGGGTGATAAACACAGAGGGAGAAAGGAAGGTAAAATAACAGTGAGGATGTCCGAAGAAGTCATAAGGAATGTACTTTTAATAGTACTATTAATTATCAACATAGACAAAAATCAATAATAATCAATAATCAATACATGCAAGTCTGTGTATAAATAAGCATACTTAGTTATGCATATAAATATACATACAAACAAATGAAACTTCCCATTTGGGCTGACAATGCTTCCTCCAAGAAACAAAGACTATCTAACAAAAACCCAAATACCAAGCATGAGAAACCATCTTTTGAGTTGGTCAGAGTTGTCCAAGAACTCCGAAAACATTACAGGATATTCCTGCTATGCTTGCTTAACCCCAGAGGTGGAAAGCCAGTCGCTATTGCTGAAGACACCATGCATTTCAGACACAGGGCCCAGAGACCCCTGAGCTGAAACTGACCTGAAAGAGTCCTCCCTGAGGACAAGCTTTCATTGTACCAGGTGTCTATGAACCAAAATAAAGACCAGCATAGCTCAGTAACACTAAGGGTGCAGTATTAGCAAGCACACCTTTGCAGAACTAACAGCTCTCTAATTATTCTTAAGACCCAACCAATAAGAGGGAAATCCTACTTGATACTGGAAACCTAGCCCAATACCCAGGACTAATGAAATCATAGGTCTTGGAGACGAAGCCACAGCTGCCAGTTGACTAAACCAGCATAATCCCTAACTATTCTCTAAATATTTGTCTTTATACCCACAGGTAAGTGTGGTCCTCATCAAGGCAATTCTCTTCACAATAGATGGAGACCATTACAGAAAACTACAGCTAATCAAAATGCCGAGTTGAGGAGCTCAGTCCCAACAGATACATCTACAAAATAACTCCTGTACCTATGGTTCAGGGATCCTTGCAGAAGGTGGGGAAGAAAGAGTGTAAGAGCCAGAGGATCCAGGGGTGTGCTGAGAGATTGTGTCTCTTAGAATTGTCAGAAGCTATCCCTGTAAACTCTCACCAACATGAGTGCCTAAACGTGAGCTTAACAAGGACAGCAACAATAGACATTATAAGGTGGATGGGCAAAGCCCATCTCATCTTATTGGAGTTTTCTGTTTGCTTGCTTGTTTGTTTGTTTTGATTTTCATTTCTCATTATTGTTTGGATTTTTTGAAGTTCATTTATTTCACTACAGTCTAGATTATCCAGAATAACGTAAGCCAGAATCCATATCTTAAATGTAATGTAAAAAAGAAACCTACAGAACCATTTATGAATAGCAAGCACACCTTTGCAGAACTAACTGAAACCTGACTTTTAAAACCATAAAATTAAATGATCAGGCCTGTGCAAACCATGCAATATAATTCTAGAAGTTAGCATCAACACACCTGTTAATGTGAAGAATTACTTTGCAGCCTGCATGGAAAGACACCCACAGAACTCTTTACCCTTCTGGTGTTTAACAAGAAGTGACAGGTCTTACCGAACACCAAGCTTATCATGAAAACAAGAAAGTCAAACTGGAACCTACCCACGTTGCACCCGTGGTGTGTGTGTGTGTGTGTGTGTGTGTGTGTGTGTGTGTGTGTGTGTGTGTGTGTGTAATAGTCTTTAAAATTACCAGCAGCCTTGGCTGGGTGACCTATATGATACTACGCACAGCAGCAAATGTCCATTGGAGGAACGTTAAAAGCGCCACAATAGCCAGGTCACAGATAAGTTCCCGTGGAAGGGAGTGTGAAACACAGTACAAAGGAAATGTGTATGAGCCTATTTCCTCTGTCACCAATGAAATGAGAGTCTTTTCAGCAGCCTCATTATAAAATGATTAGGTGTGAATCTCCACAACTTCCCAAAGGAGCCAGGAGCCAATCTGACAGCACCAGAGACAGGTGATCTCATGGATTTTTTCCAGGATGATTTTATTCTCTGGAGTGTTTGATTATTCCAACAGCAATAGCCCAAGGTCACAAAAAGTACAATTACTATCAAATCTTTCATCCAGGGTGACAAATGCCAAAAACAAATGTGAGAAAGAAAGGAATATAAGCATCTGCCCCGCACTAAATCTTTGGGGGGGGGGGGAGTTATTCTCATTTTCTTCCTTTTCTTGGGAGTGTTTTCCTAGCCCTGGAGTTTGTTGGGTTTTGGTGACATGATGTATGAATAGTAGAGACAGGGCAAGTTAGTTGTTCTTGTGCTACCAAGTTATGTGATGAGCCAAGAGTACAAGGAACTAAGAAAGACAGTGTATTTTATACACCCTTATAATAGTTTTCAGAAACATTATTAGATTCTCAGCTTTATGACCTGTAGCAGTGTCCCATGGTTTCTTAACTCCAGGGATGGTATTTGCATTTGGTTGATTCAAGCTTTGTTTTATTTTTCTAGTATAGCCAACGTGATGAGTAGTTGGATATGTTTGTTAAGTGTTATTTAGGAGGAAAAAGACTGCTTCAGGCCAGTCTGTGGGCAGTAGGGGGTTAGGAGAACAGTCAACATTGGGAGTGCTTGGGATGACAGAGAAAGGGAAAGTTCTAGATTCTCATGGATGGAATTATTATAATCATTCAGTTCAGTAGTGGGGGATAACCTTGATAGAGATTGTCACCTGAAGGCACATTTCAGGCACAAATGCCTCCTCAAATACTGCAGACCTTCCACTCTTGTTAGGAGACTGACTAAATATGATACACTTCAAACCACAGCCATTTGAAACTGTACCAGTGAACATATAAGAAAGACACACCATGATAAGAGTCTTCTGATCTGAACATTTTAATGGTAGATAGATTATCAAAATACAAACATATCAAATACAAAAAGAAGGAAAAAGTCCTATACTTATTCCTCGGTTGTTTTTTTTTTTAATTGTAAAGAACTATAAACGCCAATTATCCCATGGTGGCCATATGAGCATCAGATTCTTCACATGGTCTGAGACTTATTAATTAATATACAGATTCAATATTATGTTATTTTTGGCATACAACAATAGAAATCACTGTGGAATTTGTTCTGTGAGTTCCAGAGTGTTGATGTTAGGTTTTCCCCTTGGCATAAAGTGTAAATGGGACGAGTGACCCAAGTGAACATGGCTTCTGGTTGTTTTACTTGCTCCATTTTAATGACACAGTTAATACACTAGTGATATGCTGTGGCAGGAGCCCTTGGGGAGAAGCATGCTAGCAAATCACTAGTGATCTACAATGCTGTTGCTCAGCCTCTTATCCCTCCCCAACCAGAACACTCATATTTCACTAAGATCGTGAAGTGCATCATGAGTCATTTACTGAGAAGTCATTGGCCATTAGAGAGCATTCATTTCTGGGTTGCTAAAATTTATAACCACTTACTGCTTCAATTATTATACCCTTTCTGCCTTGCATATAAATAAGCATGTATATCTCAACAAATCTTATAAATAAGCATGTAATTTTAGGTATAAATCAGTTTACTAGGGTTGTGTTAAATTATTAATGTTATAAATACATTATAAATCGTCATTAAGTACTTACACCACACTGGATTATCAATAAGTTGATAAGAGAAAGGGACAAAGTAAAACTCATTGTCACCAAACTGACTCTCAGCCACATTTACCTCATTACTATTTTTTTGGTAATATTGATAGACACAATCTTATAATCATAAAAAGTTAAAAATTTTCCAATGCAATGGAAATAGTTATTAAACTATGATTTTATATGTCTAGATTTTCAAAACTGATGTTTGAAAATTTCTCCACATGAAACAAAATGACTGGGGAAACTTAATGTTATCTACATGTCTTCAACCTAGTTAGCCTGTTCAATGACTCTTATTAACAAAATACGTGTTTTTAACACTATACTCATTTCCACTTGATAAGGCTGTTTTCATCTCATTAATTTCAGTGCCCCATGAAGGAATTAATGCATACTCCCTGTTTGTTTGTTTGTTTGGTGTGTGCATAAGCACACATGCTCACACAAGAGCATGCCACAATACACCTCTGGAGGTCAGGGCACAATTTGAAAACTTGGTTCTCTCCCTCTATCATATGGGTCACAGGGATAGAACTCAGGCCATCAGTCTTAGTGACAAGAGACTTTACCCACTGAGCAATCTAGCTGGCCCCTGAAGGAATTGATTGATGTCAGAACTCTTTCTGGAAGGAAGGTTGATACTGTGGACACAAGGTTGTCAACTAGTTGACATCCTTATCCACTTGCTCCTCTTGTGGCTAGATGCTTCATGGTACAGGCAAAAGCAGTGTGTTTAAAGGTGCTGGTACACACACAACAGACTTCATTTAATGTTATTAGTTTTTCATATATTTTAATCATATTCTTTCTCCTCCCAACTCCTCTCAGGTCCCACCTACTCAACTTCATGTTCTCTCTCTCTCTCTCTTTCTCTCTCTGTCTCTCTCTCTCTGTCTCTCTCTCTCTGTGTGTCTCTCTCTTCTCTCTGTCTGTCTCTCTCTCTGTGTCTCTCTCTGTCTCTCTCTCTTTGTGTCTCTCTGTCTCTCCCTCCCTCCCTCTCAAACAAAAAGGAAAACAAAAACAAACAAAAATAAAACCCAATAAGAAAAAAAAAACACCCAAAACATTTTGTTTTGGCCAACTACTCCTAGACATGGAGCCTGCCCTGGATTGTGGTTTATATATCCAGTGATATTCCATTGGAGAAAATAGATTATCCCTTTCTGGATAAGGGTGATACTTTGTGGCACTTTCTCACCTCAAGGGGATTTTGTCTGTTTTAAGTCTGTGTATGTCTGTCATAGTGAGTTCATGTCTGTATCAGTCCTATTGTGTCTGGAAGATACTGTTTCCTTGGAGTTATCCACCACCTCTGACTTAACAATCTGTACCCCCACTTCTGTATAGATCCCTGAGCCATGAGAGGAGGGGTTCAATACAGACATCCTATTTGGTCTGAGAGATCATAACTGACAGCATTCTTAACTGTGGAGCAGACACTGAAACTACAAGGCTAAAATATTACCTTATTGTACATGTAATGTCATGTAGCAAGTCTATCTCTGTCCCACCAGCCAGTTCCCAATGACATGGAGATTTACTATTAATTATAAAAATGTGGTCTTAGCTTAGGCTTGTCTCACTAGCTCTTAGAACTTAAAATTAACCCACATTTTTATTAGTCTATATTCTAGCACATGGCTTTTAGCTCTCTCCCATTCTGTGTGTCCAACTTGTTTTGCATCTGGCTTGTCTTTTCCATCCCAGAACCAAGTGAGTTCAAATTCTAGCCCCCATCCTTTCCTTCCTGTGTGTCTTCTCTATCCAAATTGCTGGCTTCTCTATGACTAATTCCAGTCAGCTAGGTCACTCACTGGCTCTGCCCCCTAATTCAGGGTATTTATTGGGCAGGCTTGGGAGTGACGGAGTGCGATCAAAATATCCTACAACAATGTCTGGCAAGGAGGACTTGAAGACGCATCCTTGGGAATCCTAGCTGGTTGTGCAAAGCCCTCACCATTTACTTTCTACATCATGTTGGGAAACTATCTGTTCAAAGAATTATCACAAGTATCCCAATGGCAACTCATAGGATGCTTCCTGATAAAAACACCCAATGTAGAGGGTGATGTTGGGTGTTTATATTCCTATCTCAATACACAGCCTCCTTGCTGTTCTGAGAAGGCTCTCCAACTCTGAACAGCTGTCAAGAGTACAGAAGCTCCCTCGTCTTGAAAGTTGTTCCTTGCCGGGCGTTGGTGGCGCACGCCTTTAATCCCAGCACTCGGGAGGCAGAGCCAGGCGGATCTCTGTGAGTTCGAGGCCAGCCTGGGCTACCAAGTGAGCTCCAGGAAAGGCGCAAAGCTACACGGAGAAACCCTGTCTCAAAAAAAAAAAAAAAAAAAAAAAAAAAAAAAAAGAAAGTTGTTCCTTGAAAACAAAAAACAAGTGTTGGCTTGCCATTACTCCAATATCAAAACCATATAAACTAATGGAAGACTTTCTTTGACACCCTAGAGAAACAATTATTTCTATTGATTCTGAATCTTCATTCTTAGTGTGAACAGGTACATGGCAAAATATCAGCAATAAAACACTGAATCTATTCACCAGTTTTGAGCTTTGGTCACTTAATGATATACTTATCTAAATAATGTGCAACGAGTTACAGCAAGCTGTCCCAAAATAATACTTACAAAAAGTTTTTCTCAATTCATAATTCAAAGGAAGAGAAAAATTCAGAAAAACACGAGAGATGCATTCATCTGAAACCGACCTCGGTCTGTCATCTAAGGAGCAGACATGCTGCTTGGTTTTGCTCTTCTTGACTGAGTTTCCCAAGTAGAGTACTTGTTAAAGCTCATTTAAATAATTAGTTTAAAATAAATTTAATCCAAAAAGAAATACTGAAGAAAAACTAGAATGCAAACTCTACTTGAAATACATAGACACATTCCAATATAACTTTCATAAGAAAGCAAATAGAAAAATCTGAACTTACATTATATTTGAGGTTCAATCTAAACATCATTATGGTGGTTCAGTAAATACATTTACTTTGCTGCCATGGACATAGATCAATTTTTTAAAAGAAAATATTTAGAAATAACTAACTTCTAGATATTTGGCAAATAATAAGGAATAAGAATCCATTTAGGTAAGAGTCATTTGGAAGAAATTGATTCAAACATCTCAAAAAGGAAAAGTATTGAACTTCATTGTAAAAACTGTACATTCCACTGAACTGGAATGATCATTTAATTAAATATTACATGAAAAAAGACTAACTTACTCTTGAGAAATTTCATAGAGGTATTATAAGGGAAATTACTATTCTCAGCTGTCTAAAACAATATTCAGGAAAACAATGACCCATTAGCATTCATCAGCACTATTTCTAAGGACTCTGTAGAATTTGCCATTTGGCTTAAATGTAGTCCAAATACCTCAGAGAGGTTTATTATTTATATTCTTATAGCAGCTTACAGAAATCTACACCTACATGCCTGTGTGTATGTCTGCTTTCTGTTTTTTGTTTGGTTGGTTGCTTTGTTTTGTTTCATTTTTGAGATGGGGTCTCACTACAGCCCTGGGCCACCTTGGCCTTCTCTATGTATAACAACTTGGCCTCAAACTTACAGAGACTCACCTACCTCTCTCTCCTGTGCTGAGATAAGATATGTACCACTGTTCCTGGCATTACTCCTTATATTTTGATTAATGTGTTATTTGCCATGATGGTTTCTTCTTCCCTCATGAAACATCAGTTCAGGCTGTGCTTCTGTTGACCTCAAGCTCTAGGGCATGAGGGCATAAATACAGAGAAGCTGGCAAATGCTTTCAATCTCTGTGTTTGGTCTTTGATTCAAGGATGGTCTGGTTAAAATGAATCCTAGATTGTCTTGAAGCTCCTAAGGAAACATTCCTTTCACCTAACACTTAAAAAATGTGCTCAGGAGCTGCCAAAACTCTTTCCTGAGATTTGAGTCTAGACTGAAGATCCAGACCAAAGATGACAGTGGCACCATTGTTGGGATCTTGCAAGTCACAGGATCTGAAGGAATATTCATTTGTAGATGGGCCTATTAAATGAATTCTCTTCCTCCTCTGATATAATCAGGGGGCTTTAATTTCTATTTCAGATACAGAGTTTCTCTACATAGCCCTGTCCATCCTGGAACTCACTATATAAACTTGGCTGGCCTCTAACTCACAGAGATCGGCCTGCCTCTGCCTCCCAAGTGCTGGAGTTAAAGGTATATGCCAACATATCTGGCTTAAACAGTGAGTTTTGAATGGGTTTTTATCTGACTAGTAAATCTTTCATGGATCTCCTTTCTGAATATTTCCATTCATGACAGAATTATCATATTTCCTTTCATTCTTGCCTCTCTTGCTATGCATTGGTAATTTCTAGGATCACAGTTCCCACCCACTTTCATTCTCTGCATCTTGCTTGTGACATCATACCCATATTAATAATTTTATCCTAGTTTACTGATTACTCTCAAATTTCCAATCTCATCCACCACCTCTTTGAGCTCCAGAGTCATCCATTCCATTTTCTGTGGGAGATGGTCACTGGATGTTTCATATGCAGGCTAGACCCAACACAGAAAACAGAAGCTACATCCAAGCCCTGTTTCCATTCAGATTTCTGCAATCATCTAATTTGTTCATTCACTAAAAGAAAAAGTTGCATTACTAATACTGGATGTTAATATGTTCTCGATCAATGATAAATACATTTTACTATCTTATTAAGAGAGACTTCTAAATAAATAACCCCAAGCAGAGAAAGACATACTTCAGACCTCTTTCTGGTGTTTTTACCAGGCCATTAACAAATTGCAAAAGTGAGTGGGTTCAGCAAATTAACTTGTCTATGATGGGGGAGTTGAGTTGCAGGCACTACTTTATGGGTTCAGATGGCAGTTCCAGGAAAAAGAAACTTCAGGAAGAGGGGACATCAGTGTGATGGTAACTATTGCAGAAGGTCATTCCAGATCTGTGTCCTGCCTAGACTGAAGTTATCAACCGTTTACCATCTTCACTTCAATGCTCTGAACCATAGAATTTAAAACCCTGTGGCTTAGAAAAAGTAAGAAGAACCCAGCCCAAGGAGCTGCACTCCCAGTGGATCCTGATGCTGCTGTTAGTGTGCTATGGACCATGAAGTCATAATCATATGTTCAGGGAAATAAAAGATTGCACGCTGGATGAACGTATGCAGAAATGGGAACTCACAAAGTCAAAAACATGCTTCAAAAGGTAGAAAAATATGATATTTGAAATTATAAGTGCAGAAATGGAATCATTGATATGGAAGTTAATGGAATTGATGATAATCAGAGCTACCAAGTAATGGGAACGTATGAGATAGATGCACTTGGAAAATGGTTGAAATAAGTGTTTACATATTGTCTAATTGCTAAGGTAGAGAATGAGTGACAGGAGAAAAATCAGTATCACGATGATGGAAACTATCAACTTATACTCAAAAGTTTCTTAAAACCCCACCAACAACAAGCGCCATGAAAACAACACGTGGGAACGTTGTCATAAAATTGTGCAAAGATAGTAACCAGAGAACAAGAGACACACTCTGAGGGAAAAACCACAATACTGAAAGCTTCTTCTGTGTAGAAGTTAGAGAAGACAGAAGCAGTGGACTGACAATGGCTGAAATTCAATGTCAAAAGTGTCCCTACCATGGAGACGTGCTTGGGTCCACTGAGAGATTGGCGGTATAAAGGAGAGTATGGTGACCTCATTACCACAATTCCTCACTGGGCTTGCATGAGGATTAGCTGTGCTCAGTAAGGTACCCATCACAAAAAGCACGCGCCATCATGGTGATCACATAAATTATTAAAATCCAAAGCACAGTCCCACACACATTTACCTCCCTCTCCTCCCCTCTATCTTCTCTCTTTATCTTGTTTTGTACCTCTTGCTTCCCACGACTTTTCTTCAGAAGTCACCCTCACCCTTGTTCCTGGCAGGACAACTGACAAGACTATAGCTTTGCATCCCTTCCACTGGATGTTGTGAGTCAATTTGCAGTAGTTTGCCTCAGAAACCCATGCATGAAGAGTGTTTTTGCAAAAATTATATTACACAATTCTGATTACTTGGTTACATAGAGATGGGCTCTTTTTTTACCTTGTGATTTAATTCAACTTTAGGGCCACCTTGCCTAAAAGTTGAGCAATAAATACACTGGCTGTGTGATAGCTTTTGCATTTTGCTTAAATTTAAACAAGAAAATGGTTTGAAACGTTTTATCTGTAAAATATTTTATCAAGATGTGTGTGCACGTGCGCGTGCGTGCGTGCGTGCGTGCGTGTGTGTGTGTGTGTGTGTGTGTGTGTGTGTGTGTGTGTAACAATAATAACTAAAGAAAAAAGTCACGAGTTTAAGAGGGAATAATGTGGGGCATAGCATAGAAGGGGTTGAAGAGAGAACACAAGAGGACATGGAGAATGTTTTAAAAGGGGGAGATGATGTAACTATATTTTAATTAAAAATGTTTAATTATTTAGAAAAATATTAAGTGTGGGGAGGTGGCCCGAGCAAGCACTGGACATGAGTTTGAATCTCCATATAAATTCCAGACACAGAGATGGGTACCTACCACTGTAAGGGACAGAAGCGGGCAGATCTCTGGAGCTTGCTGGCCAGCCAGCCTAGTCAAAATGAAGAGCTCTACATTCAGCAAGAGACCATGAATCAAGAGAAGAAGGTGGGTCAAAATGGCGAGCTCCATGATCAGCAAGAGAAGACGGATCAAGAGAACAAGGCAGAGAGCAGTGGAAGACTCCATGGTGCTCCTCTGGCTTCTGCATGTACGTGTGTGAGTGTGTGCATCACATGTACATACCCAAACACACACATATCACCCATACACCAACACACACACAAACACCCCTCTAGAGATAGAGAGATCTTTGTCAAAACTACTTTTATAGATATAGGTATCTTTGTCAAAATTACTTTTGTAAGGGGAAAAACCTATTAAAATAGACCACAGTTCAAAGTCATTGTGGGTCCCTTCTTTGCAAGTAAAAACGTTTTATTGATGTATAAAAATATGACAGTTAATCACCAAAATATATATTGTAAAATAATTTTACAATGGCAAGATTTTGAAAATCAAGACAATAAAATCACATATCAATCTAGACACTTTTCAATTTCAGAGCTTTTGATAATCTTTGACATTACTGAATGCCTCACAGTGTGGAGTCTCTGTGGCTGCTCCAGATTCAACTTGCTGAAATATATGCATAGGCCAGAGGAGGACTATGGGTATTCTGAGGGAGGATGAAAATTGACTCAGTCCATGAAAGAAAATGGATTGCTTCAGAACTGACAGACAAAAAAAAAATGCACACACAATAAAATTCACACACAGGGGTGGGCGTAGGGGAATCCAGGATCCAGCACTGAGTAGCTCAGGCCTTTGCATATGGCTTCTGCCTCTGTGGAAGACCCTATGTCTTTAAGTCTCACAGCTCACTTAAATCTGAGCTGTGCTTCTCTCTTGGCCGTTTTTAGACGTCAGTCATTTGAATGGATTTGGGGAATGTCAGCAACTCCACTCCTGTATGTGATGTGGGACTGGCGGGGAGGGCATCACATGCACCATAGGAAATGCAAAACCAAAATCAATGTCGTTATTTCATTAATCCAAAAACGTGTCAATGGACAGAAAGCTGACATGCTGCCTTTTAGCATGATGAAAGAGCAGAGCCTATGCTGATATTTTAAATAGCATCAAATATAAGTAAAATATTTGCCAATGATTTGAATTATAAAACCGTCAATTTTCCCTTTGTCATAACGATAATATTAGTGTCTCCATGATTTTATAAAATTGTATAAATCTAAGCTACACTATTTTATATGTAAAATATTAAAACTAAAATCTTCATTAGCAGGTGTGGTAATGCTGTAACACTCTTTTCAACCATAGCTTTATTTTCTTTATTAGTATGTAATTTGGCTTTCTAAATTTAACCTTCTACACTTTAGGACTGGGGCAATGGGAGATGGCTCGGTGCTTTAAGGAAGCAGAGGACCTAAGCTTGGTTCCCAGCATCCATGTCTGGCGGCTCACAACCTCGTGAAAGACTAGCTCCAGGGATCTGACCCCTTCTTCTGGCCTCTGTGGGTCATACAATGATATGTACATTCTCCACATAGACACTCAAAGAACATACATTTAAATATTAAAATTTTTGAAAGACCAAAAATTATAAGACTTTATTAGTTTGTATCTTTCATAATATATTTATGCACTATTAATTAGGAAGAAAATTAGGTGTTTCAAAAACAGAGAATTTTACTCTTTTCTATCTTTGTACAGATCCTCAGTGTCAAAAAAAAAAGGATGTGTCAATGACAGGAAATGCTCCTGGGCTGTATTTTAGGTTAAAATATCAATAGCATTCCTTAGTTAATTCAATAGTAAGTTATACTGTTACTTATGTAACACGTCTTACTCGTTTTAAGATGCAAAATTTGCTTAATGGCCATTGTTACCACAGGGCAACCGACGCATGGGTCCAGGGGCAGCAAGGTAGGAATGAGAGCATGGCTCTCAGCAAGCTGCCTCTGAGGCCTTTGTTAATGACAAAATCTGTGCTGGCAGGTTTGTGCCACTTCTACAAACTACCCAATGATGTGGGATGCCCTTCTGTAGGCTTGGAATATGTGTTGCTCTCATTGGTTGCTCTCATTTGATACATAAAGCTGATTTGGCCTATAGCCAGGCAGAATATAGCTAGGTGGCAAAGCAAAACTGAATACAGGGAGAAAGAAGGGTGGAGTTGAGGGAGAAGCCAGCCAGCCCCCCCCAAGAAGCAAGGTGCCAGCAGACTGGTAATGCCATAGGCACGTGGCAATACATAGATTAATAAAAATGGGTTAATTTAAATGTAAAAGCTTAGCTAGTAATAAGCCTGGGCCACTGGCCAAACATTTATAATTAATGTAAGCCTCTGAGTGATTATTCTAATAGTGGCTGCAGGACCATGCAGGACAAGAAAGCCTCCATTTACACCTGAGGGGACAACTGGAAGGACCAAGTGTTCATTTCAGGGTTTCAAGTATCTCAACCCATGGTCACTTTGTTCTCTGTGTCTGTGTACAAGATGGGGCAGAGCATCACAGGATAGTTCCTTACCTAATGGTGGCCAGGGAGCAGACTGGGAGTGTGGCACCAAAAACAGGAGTCCTCGGGGGCACATCAAAGGCGTGGCTCTCAGTGACCACCTCTTCCAATGAGGCCTCACCTCCCATGGTTTCCAACACTCCCAATAGTCCCCACAGCTTTGTGACCTCATGGGTGGATTGTTCCATTGACTAGGTTAGAGCCCTTATGACCCAATTATCTGTGTACACAGCATTCTAAGTAACCATGGCCACAGTACAGAATCTTTGGAGGGGACACTTTATATTCAAGCCATGACACAGTGTACACCAGGGGGGACATCCTTCCTGTGAGTGATGCTGTAGGACACACTTGCTCTCAGAATCTGTTCTGACCACCAGACCCGCATGTATACACACATTCTCTTTAAATTGGAGTCCGTTTAGTTTCTATTATTGTCTTTTCTTCCAGGTTTCCTCCATGGTAACAAAAATGGGTAAGCACAGAGTCCTTCCCATCTTCCCATAAATCACAATTTTCTCCAATGCGACCATTCACAAATTCTGTGTGTCTTCCATTTGGCCTGTGAGTTATGGTTTTCAGCTATGAATGCTTAACAAAGGCATGTATGAAAAGGGGCTTTGTGAAAATTAAATTATAACACTGCTTTAAATCTTAGCTTATGTGGATCTGTGTTTTTTATTGTCCCATCATTTATTTCACAGCCTACTTTGCCTAAATTTTGCATCTACAAGGTGAGACCTTTTGTCCTAAGCTTGTTTTAGAGCAGGGAATTGTTTGCAAATAAACGATTCTAAAGCACCTTTGTCAGGGCTAAAGTTACTACCTGGTACTAGGCAGCATTCCTCTTAATGTCCCTCAGACTTTACACAGATTGGAGATAAGCCCTGACAGAGCCGTAATTCAGGCAACTGTTAATGGTTAAATCGATTTAGGTCATAATATAAATGACCTGGAGATATACAATAAAACTCTTCTTTTTCGTTTAAACAGTAATGTTTCTTTGGGGGAAACACAGTTCATTTATCTCTGTAACTTCTTTTAGTCTATGATGAGAAATGAATGCAATATTGCAAACTAAATATAGGGTAGGTGATTGGGTATTAGTGTGTGAATTTCATTAGAATTTTTAGCAGCATGAGCTGAAAGTGTAAAAAACTCTGTTGGTGTGTGAGTGCAGTGAATGCCTTGTGTCTTAGTCAGTGTTCTATTGCTGTGAAGAGACACCATGACCACAGCACCTCATATTAAGGAAAACATTTAATTGGGGCTGAGAGCTCTACATTTGGATAGATAGGCAGCAGGAAGAGAGAGTCACTAGACCTGGCTTGGATTTTTGAAACCTCAAAGCCCACCCCCCAGGTGACACATTTCCTCCAACAAGGCCATACCTACTAGTCCTTTCAAAAGTGCTACTCCCTAAGCATTTAAATACTTGAACCTATCAGAGCCATTCTTATGCAAACCACCAAGCCTTGCATTTTCAGGTGAGAAATCAGGGGCTGATCAGGCTGTGTTCACATTAACTGTTTTTATTCAGTCACAAAATTTAAAGTGACATGACGTGGATGATGTTAGGCATAAGAAAGTGAAGCATCTACTTTTGAGATCCCAGTGTAGAAGTGAAGTAAGTGCATGACACAAGCCAGTCACCGCACTGGTTCATTACAAACAACTCAGTAAGACTCCCTTAGGTTAAAAATGTTATGTAACCTGTCCTCAGCTAAGGAAGTCCTTCCAAACGGAACTTAATGGATGGTTAGGGACATGTATTTATTTTCCTTTTGCATACTAATTTTTCCTAGTAAAAGTTGGGCTGTTCTGCAGTTTTTTACAATAATAAGTGGGAGAGGGAGATTATTTTCTACATAAAACAATGCTATCAACTACAGGTATGCTTTAAAATCAAAATAAGCATATTGTATGCACTTGAGTGACACCTAAAATGATCTTTTCTGGATTCTTATTTTAACAAAATGTGCTTTTGCTACAAAGATCAGCGCCCTCTTTGCCAGGTTGTGGTGAAGTTGGGGGGGTGCTCTGCCGTGCCAGCCACGTGACGATTCCTTTAGAGGAAGGATGCTCACCAGTACCCACAGTTCAAGCATTGCATCGGCACTGAGCTACAGTGAAGTCAGACATTATCCCAGTACTCATATTTGGACTCTAGAAGCTAGAATCCTTCAAAGCACTAAAAATGAACACCAAAACTTCATTAAAGGAAGCAACCCCAGACTCCGACAGAATGATGCACATTGGTAAGATATGCCATGTACCACACTTGGCTTATTTTTCAATTCAAACCTTATGATTATCTATTCATCAAACCTTTAATCAAACACTTCTGCCCGCATCATATTTATTTCTTGTGTCATTTGAAATGGTCACAGGAAGTAACTCCTGTAGTTGCTGGTGATATCTGGGTCAGGGTAGGCTCTGTGGAGGTTTCTGTCACTGAAGAGTGAGAACAGCCTCTTACAACCTCTTCTTCCCCATGACAAGATGGTGGAGTTGCTGATTCTACAGCAACCACACCATGGAGTCTTCTGTCCATACCCAGCATTTCATTGATCTTCTGTATCATTGGGGAAAGAAGTCTCTTTCCTGTCTGTTTCTGTGCCAGACTTCATCTAAGAGAGATTAAAAAGATGGTAGAGGATGCACAGCCATTATCCTCACAACTGGCTCTTGGATAACTCCTGGGCAGACTATAGTTCACTTTGACTTCCCACTGAGCTCCAGAGAAAGCCCTTCCTCCTCGTGGTCATGGATGCTAATGATCACAGCTAACAGGTTTGTCAGCTTTCTAAGAACTGGACTTGCTGTGAGCATGAGAGGCAGGCTGTCAGCTAGTGAGTGGGACATATGGCCACTTCCTTGGGTACAGGAAGATCCTGTCTGCCCCCACAGTCCTCATACGGGATGCTCCTCACTGAACTCACCTTATCCCCAGATGTTCGTGTGTCCTCTGTGTATAGTCTTATCCTGTTTTATGTTCTAAATTATGTTCTAAAGCATAGTTAAGTCTTTATAGGAGAGGCTTCTAAAATTTTGTTACAGTTAGAATCAACTACTTAATAGATACCACAACACTTTCTAACTTCTAAGGGAAAAATCAGAAACAAATGAAAATTGCCCATCCTGGTAGTATTAATACCACCTTTTCCTGATGCCTGTGCCCTGGGTCTATTTAAGGCATTGTGTGATTTACATTTCTGTAAGCCATATATTTAAACTTAGTCTATTAATGCCAAAAGATTTATGTTAAGCTCAGAGCCTTTAGCTTATGCACATGTACTTTAAATTCTCAGTGCACACAGCCTTTTACAAAGCTTATGTTCTGAACATTTTAATTTTTGAATATTGATAAGATAGAACAGTGTGATAAATCTTAATATGTATGCAAAAATCTATCTTGCACAATCTGGATTCACTTAGGAGAAATTCTCTCATACATTGTATGACTTTTCGAAAGTAGAGTCCGACTGCTCATAAGCACACTTATGTAGACCCAACACTGACATCTACAGCTGCCCTGGCTCCGGGTCTCATCTTACCCAGATGACTTTTCCTCACCTTCTGTCCCTACATCCTTTCTGTTCTTTTCTGCAGTGTTCCCTGAGCCTCAGAGGGGATGCATGTAGCCCACTTTCTTCTTCTGTCTGTCACTCTACTGATGAATGTCTAGACTAATTCTATCCCTGCCATTATAAAGAGCACTGCAATAAACGTGATGTGCCGGTGTCTCTATCACATCTTTTTAAGGTAGCAACAGTTGTTGAAAGAGTACAGTTAAAATTGAACAACTAGATAAAATCTGGATGTATGTCAAACAAAGTGCTAGCATTGTTAACATTTACTTATTTTCTCCTTTAAAGAGAAAAGTATTCAAAGAAAGGAATGGAACGTACACTTTCAGAGCTCACGTCCACAATGTCAGGCTCCAACAGGACCACAAAGATGAGAGGTGTGCTTGAGGCAAATAAGGCTAACAAAGATGGCAGGTATCTTTAGCAAGCTTGTCAGAACAAGCACAGTTGAGTACTTATAGCAAAAAAAAAAAAAGTATTTAAAAACTATTTTAAAGTGGAGAATTCTGTCTGGGAGGCAGAACCAAACATTCAAAATCTACTTATTTCAGAATAACCTATATAAACTGCGGGTGGACACGTGGGCCCTGGACTGTGCATCCCAAGCAAGAGTGCCTGGTGGACACCTTGCCTCTGCCTTCCCCAGACCTTCAGAAACACCACACATTGTCTTGAATGTCAGGGTGACTTTGTATCACCAGGATTCATAGTAGTGATGAGGTTACTAATTATTGTTTCTGTCTGTGCACTTTTTCTCTCTTGTTATCTACCAGCATTGCATCTAAGAACTACAAAGTATTTCCTGTGGTCAGTTACTAAGTTTAAAGGCATTTTTGTGACTCTCTGACAATATGAGAAATGCACTGCAATTACCTAAGTTATTGTTTAAATAACAAGAACAGCAGATATTAATAAATAAAAATACATTGGATTTCCAGAAAAATGGTGCAAAAATATCAGCTGCCCAATATCATATACGAATGAGAAATGTGAAACTCAAGGTACGAGTGCAACATCTGGAAAGGCCTCAGGCTCATGCAAACTTCTGCACAGATGAAGATGAGCGGGAAGACTGTAACTGTAGATTTTGAACTCTAGGCAGTAACAGCATAATGCAGTAAGGTGATATAGCTCAATTTAACTGCAAATCTAAAAATTACAATAGCAATTAGTTATTAAACTTATCCACACAAACTTTTCATGTTTATAATACTAACAACTTCATTAACATAACAGTATGGCATCCTTCTTCCAACGATGATAATTATACTGCTAATACTAATTAATTACAATTTCCTGGACTGATAACAACTGAGTGTTATCTGAGAGATGCATTGTGGAATGAATCATTTGATTCTTTACAGACTTAACAATTATTTTTTTTTAAATCGGCACTGTGTATTGAACCCAGGCCCTGGTCCGCCCTGTGCAGGTGCTCTATAGAAGTCTTGGTCCAAAGCCTGGTGGAGCGGTCCCACCCATTACTGTGGCCTTTATCTTTCAGGTCAACTTTCCCTTCGAAAGTGTCTTATTTCCCATATCGTATAAAGCACCAGGGAGAGGAAGAAGAGATTAGAAGACCTCCTAGTAATATGATTTATACGGTTGTCCTAATTTCAGAGAAAGCACACACCTAGGCTGTCGTCACCTGCTTAAGTGGCAGAGTGCTGACTGTGGAAGGAGCCAACCGTGCCATGCATGAAAGAGAAACAATGCATGCAAGAAAGACGCTAAAGTTGAAAGGAACTTTGCTTTCTCAAAACTGCAATCTCTATGAGACCTACTATAATACATCCTAATGGGCTGTCAGCCTAAAGCTAATGACGGAGAAGACTGTAGAAAATTCCAAAACACCCCTGTGCTAAGACCTACTGAAAGGAGAAACCCATGTATCCTTCTACTGATTCCAGTGACACCCAGGATAACGCCATGTGCACAAAATGGGGGAAACTTTGAAAAATGAAACTTAGGAACCTGAGAGTTGACTAAAAAGGTCCATGCATTTTGTCTTTGCCAGCATTTACTTTTGTGCTGTGTCCTGGCTACTGTTTATGTGGCTGTGATCACACATGGATAGAGACTTAAGGGGAAAAAGGGTTATCCTGGCTCATAGTCAAAAGGGACACAGCCTATCGTGGTGGGGACGACATGGAGACAGAAGTGTGAGGTGCCTGCACACATTGCATCCACAGTCAGAAACCAAAGAGACAACAGGAAGTGTGTCTCAGCTAAAACAACAACAAAACCTCAAGCCTCACCTCAGTGATCCACCACCGTCAGGTAGGTCCCACCTCAAAGCCTGGCCCCAGCTGCAGACTAACTATTCAGACATTGAAACAGATGAACATATGGGGGGCATTTTACATTCAAGCCACAACATACTACATAATAAATTCATGTAATCAAGGTCAAATTTGGTAACTTACTCAAAGGTCAGTATAGGTTCTTATAAGAGCCATTTAATATAATATTCATATTTATAATTATACAGAAAGAGGTTATGTTTCAATGATTTTAAAGGCTAAAAAAATCCCAGGAATTCCCCCCAAATAGTCCCAAATCCATTATATCAGCCTCACCAGCAATTTAGGATACATGTTACCTCGCCTTCCTATAAGAGAATGGTCAAGTGTTCATTCTTGAGATTGTGTAAGTGCTTTAACACACAGACATTTTGTTCACATGGTAAAAAGTAGCAAGGCACTTTTGGTTAAGAAGAATTACTTTGCTTTTAGAAACTGCATATGTCCAGATAATTCAATATTTTCAAATGCCTTTAATTCCTTTGTGGCCTAATTTAGCAACTATCTGACAGTATTACTGGGATACATACATTTTGTAAATAATAGCAGACAGTTTTGAAACTTGGAAAACATGTCTTTATTTTTAGTTTATTCCTAAAGGCTTATTTCCACTGAATATTTTCAAGACTAAATTAAGACAAGATACAGTTCTAGCAAAGAGGAAAAGCAGTGTTATGGCAGGTGCCATAATTCATAGCTGCATATAACTGGATATGATTGAGTGCAGTCAACAAAAGCATGCACGTCTGATGAGCTGCCAATCCCCGCATGTTTATAATCTCTCAGAAACTTTCCCAAAGTTTATCTGAATGGATTCTTTATTAAGCCATGTTCCATTTTCTAGGCAACTTTCATCTCATGAAACCCAGATAACTTCTGATCCTGTCAGACATTTTTCTTGAGGAAAGAATAGTAGCCATGTTCTTGCTCATGCTGTGGACATCCTGTGAAACAAGAAAGCCAGTGGTGGTATTTATTCTGTCACATAAACATCACAGACTTTGGGTTTCCGTGGCTATGTATGAGCAGCAAGAACTCAGACATGTGAGTTTATGAAAGAGTGGTATAATGGGTCTTAAGGTAAATTGATTCCCAATTTTCTGAGAAACTGCCATACTGATTTCCAAAGTGGCTGTACAAGTTTGCATTCTCGCCAACAGTGGAGGAGTGTTCCCCTTACTCCACATCCTCTCCAACATAAGCTGTCATCAGTATTTTTGATCTAGCCATTCTGACAGGCGTAAGGCGGTATCTCAGAGTTGTTTTGATTTGCATTTCCCTGATGACTAAGGATGTTGAGCAATTCCTTAAATGTCTTTCGGGACATCATTTGGGATTCTTCTTTTGAGAATTCTCTGTTTAGATCTGTAGCCCCCATTTTTTTTTAATTGGATTGTTTGGTATCTTGAGTTTTTTATATATTTTGGAGATCATGTACCAGACTTAGCTGTGCCCCATGGGAGAACGTACCCTGTTGAAGGAGGGGAAGAGGAGAAGGCAGGGGGAGCGAGAGGAGGTATGAGAAGGGGACCTGTGACTGGTATGTAAAATGAGTAAGAATAAATAAATAAATAAAAAAATAGTTACTATCTGTTGTGACAATCAACAGTCAAAGTCAGCACATGGTTTGGACCGGTGCAATTCTTTAAAAATATTTGTTCCATAGTCGGTTAAACCCAAAGATAATCCTCCTTTGTGAAGGGTCAACTTATAAAAGAAGGAGCCCCTGCCTCACAGAGTGTTGAGGACATGAGGGACAGTAGGAACTAAAATGTCAAAGAAAGTCTTTTTAAAAAGGGTTGCACTGGTACATGTTTGTCAACACAGCACTGGGGGGTGGTGGGGGGGAATAGGCATCCAAGCTAGTCTGGGTGGCATAGCAAGACCCAGTCTAAAAATAAAACTGAAAAGAAAAATCATTTTAAAGAAAGAAAGGAAGGAACTGTGTGAGCCTGGAGGATGAAGTGAAAAGAGCACAGAGAAGGTGTAAGCACAGTTGAGACTAGAGAAGGTGAGACAGAAATGAAGGAAGGGAGGGAACAGGAGCAGTGCTTTGTTCACTTGCCCTCATCTCAGCAACATATGCACGCAGAGGCTGTCACCCCAGAGCTAGGGGAACACCGACTGTATGTTCACCGCTCTGGTTTGATCTTTGTACAAGGTGCATATCTACCAAATTATCAAACTGTAGCCTGTGATTTCATGCAATTAAAATAATATAAGAAAAGTAAATGACAGATCTGGAAAGCCACATTGTCATGATGCCACACATTTGGTGACTGGACCAGATCCCTAGTGTGTAGGAAAAGTGGCCATACTCATAGCAATGTTCTCTACCATTGTCAAGGTGAGCAAGCTGGACTGACAGCTGGGGAGCCTGCATGGGACTGAACTAGGCCCTCTGAATGTGGGTAAAAGTATCATGGCTTGATGTGTTTGTGGGTCCCCTGGCAGTAGGACCAGGACTTGTCCTGGGTACATGAACTGGCTTTTTAAACCCCATTCCCTATGATGTGATGCCTTACTCAGCCTTGATGCAGGGGGGACGGGCTAGGTCCATCCCCAACATGGTATGCCAGACTGTGTTGACTGCCCAAGGGAGGCCTTACCCTCTATGAGGAGGGCATGGGAGTGAGATGGGAGTAGGTGGGGGTAGTGAGAGAAGAGGAAGGAGGGGGAATAGGGGTTGGGATATAAAAGGAAAGAAATTTTTTAAAGAAAAAAATGAAATTTAATAATGATAATAATAATAATAATAATAAAGGACAATAAGAGGAAACAGAGGAGCCCAGAGTGACAGAAACAGGCTTGAAATATATCTCCATGAAGGCAGGAAAGTGAACAAAATTGGGCCTAATCTGTGATAAATGTGGACATAATCTCAATTTAATTAACTCCCTACTTGCTGCTATCTGTACACTGTGTGACAGTCCACCTGCATACATGGTGAGAACTCAACAACACTCAGGACAATGTCACCCTAGGAAGACACGGATAAGATCAAAGTCAGTAGAGGAATACAGGACCTGGGTGAGCAATCACCGATCATTGAAGAGAGAACACTGGGACAATACACTCGGTTACAAACCTGTCCCTCGGCTCCTTCAGCAGACTTATCATCACCACCGTGAGCCAAGTGTCCCATTAACTCTGCTTTGTATTAGAAAATTCCTCCCACAGCTGTGAAACAGAATCACCATTGAGTGGTGCTTCTGACCATTATTCTGCGTTTGTGGTTTATTTATTTACCCCAGATGACTCTGTCTTGGGCTAGAACTCCAAGTTAATAACGCAGTTTAAGCAAAATATCTTTAGCAAAGTCAAAAGTATGAAAAAGATTTTAATCAAAGTTTGATTTGGACTCAGAGCTCTTAGTTTTGTTTTCTTTTTCTTTTTCTTTTCTTTTTTTTTTTTTTACAGATAATCATTCTAAAATTATAGAGTTTGATTCTCCTCAGTTAATGTGTATGTTTCCAGCTACATTGATAGATATTTAAGAGTACAAAATAAAAAGTGGTATTTGAGCCCCCACTCTCCTTGTTTAATGCTAATTTCTAACTAATTAAATTCCTTTCATTGTTCTTTCTCCCCAAGATCATACTTCCTAAGACCACACTGAGTCTGCAGAGATGAACTGTGACCTGCAGACACAGGGACTTTCCAGAGAAAGATTCGAAAAAAGTCCCCCCATCAGGAAGCTGATACTGCTCCCTCACTTTAGTCTGGCTTTGCGGCCACTGCTTTCTTAAAACTGCTTGTTCATCCTCATCAGAATCTCAGCAAGATCCAAAACCCAGGGTCTAGTCTGTGGAGAAATGTGGGGAGAGAACTCTCTTCCTTCCTCAAGGACGAGGCATATTTTACTCTATCCCAGACAAATCTATTATCCATGTGTTCCAATCCAGTTTCCCAGGGGATGGCCCTGGGTATTGAGTAATTGGCTGAGGGAAATAGTGCATGTTTCTGTACCTTGTGTCTTCTTCTCTATATTTCCATGAAGAGAGGAGGGTAGGATTGGGGAGTAGATGGCCATTAGCATCCTGTACTGTGTCCATCCACAGAGCCCTCATCTACCACAGCAGGTGAGCAGGACACTGACAGACCCAATGCCTGCACCTGGGCAGCCATCAGAGAGCCTCTAATCCTATAATAAAATCAGGACAGTGAAACAAGTACTGTGAATACTTGCTGGCTCGCTGGCTCCTCTGCTTTAGAGGGGCAGGAGACCATATGCTTTTGTTCTTGTTTTCTTTCTCCACAGGCACTCAGCCTTTAGTTTAAATTTGATACAAGGAAAGTGAACAATAAAATGTCAAATAAAGCCCCCTCACGTAATCCAGAGCAAAACTGAAGCTCTGGCAAATGGGTAACATTTGTAAACAGTTCAACTTTTTTCTCTTAGAAAACAGTCAAATTGAAATGCTGATAGCACATCAGAACTTCCATCTCATGTAGCAGGGATCTTAAAAGTTCTTATTAATAAAATCAAACCTAAAGTCAGGTATTGGGGTGAATGCTGGACGATCAGAGAGACAGAACAAGCCACAGCCACCTCACCTCACCAGTTCCTCAGCTGATCCTTTTTCCTCAGTCTTTGTGTCCTTATCCAAATGGATCTCAGCTGAACTGCTGCTCAAAAGCCTAAAAGCTTAACCCGGCTCTAGTTCCTGGTCCTCACACCTTATATACCTTTCTGCCATCACTTCCTGGGATTAAAGGCATGAGTCACCATGCCTGGCTGTTTCCAGTGTGGCTTTGAACTCACCGAGATCCAGATGGATCTCTGCCTCTGGAATGCTAAGATTAAAGGCGTGTGCTACCACTGCCTAACCTCTATGTTTAATATTATGGCTGCTCTGTTCTCTGACTCCCAGATAAGTTTATTTGGGTGCACAATATATCAACCACGATCTCAGCTCACTCTGATCTCATGTGTGATGTTGATACATTCCTTACCTTTCCACCATTGCATCTAGTGTGTGTGGATCGCTGGCAATGAATGGGAGCTTCGGTGCAGACTAGGAAACCAGAAGGGCTAAGTCTTGGTGAGGCGACAGTGCTCCTGACCCTAACCATGTGGACATTTACCAGCCAGTGTCCGGGGTGTGAGGCATCACTAAATAGTTCAAAGCCACTCTCACTGAATGGGTTTTTAATCATTTGTTATAACAGCACGAATATAGTAAGTTCTGAGAAATAGTGGAATATGGTGACATAATGTTACTAAAGGATTTAAAAGGTGTCTGTATTTTGATGCAGTTATTTGAATGAACAGCTAAAATGTGAAGATAATTTTCTCTTTTTTGCTATTGTAAGTACAGAAGAGGAATCTCAGAAAAAAAATGAAATGGAATTCTGTCTAAACTTGTATTCCCCGAATGTTGATTGATTTGTACCTTTCTGGCCCATCATCAAAATCGAACTCATAGTCATTGCACCTATACGACTTTTTGTAGGTATCTTGGGAGGGTAGAGCTTCTAGTATCTATATATAGTGAGGTAATGTCATTACTAAAACCATGACTAACGAAAATGTGTCACATAAAATGTACCTTCCCTAACAAATCATTACTAAACTATCATTCACTTCTATCAATAACTTTATCAATAGTAATTACATAGTTTTTAGTGGTTGCAGGGGGAAAAACTGGTGTAGACATACTTGAATTCTCCTCTAGCTGAGAAACTACTATTGATTCCAAAAGTGAATTCCAATGTTAAGTAGAGTGCTTGGTGTAAGGCATGTTTAAATGGGGAGAAATAGCCAGGTACCATGGGACTAAATTGTTACTAAGGAATTCCATGACACTTATATATGAGTTCACATGACCTGGAGGAAAACAATTTCAGAGTCTCAACTTCTCACTAGGTCATCCCAATGCTTACAAAAAGAGAGGTCAACACTGTCGGGGCAAGAGTCTCAGCACATCCCATGGAAAGTACATGAGGGCCGAGAGACAGCCAATGAGAGACAGAAGATTTAGATACGAGAAGAAAAGTTCCAATTGGAAACTTTCTGAAGTTTTGTTCTTAAATAATTAACAGGTGAGTGGTTGGAGAGACCTGGTGGCTGAAACTATGCTGCTTTTGTAGGACAAGTGAGTATGGTTCCAGCACTCACATCAGGCTGCAACAACCCATAACTCTGCTTAAGAGCATCTGGCGCCCTCTCCTGGCCCTTGCTTGTACCTGCACTCATATGCACAGATTCATAATTAAAAATAAAATAAATTAAAAAAAAAAAAAACAGACCAAACAGGTCACCACCAACCGTATTTAAAACATATTTCTCTTTACATATACCAAAGGTTTATGGTTTATACACAATATCAACTTTATAAAAATATATAACCTCAGTGCATGTGCTGGCTGTTTGGAACCTGGGGCTACTACAAGGACACTTGGCTCAGCCTGGGAGGAGGGGACTGGACTGAATCTACCAGGTTGAACTCAATCCCTAGGGGAGTCTTTGCCATGGAGGAGATGGGAATGGGGAGCGGGCTTGGGGGAAGGGGGAAGGGGGGTGGGGAGGGGGAAGATATGTAAAATTAAATTAAATTATAAAATAAAATTTAATATATATATATATAAAACTTTATTTTTTGCTGTGTTTGGAATGGTACTTAAGGCTTTATGTAATCTAAGCAATTGAACTTTTCTGTCTTTACTTACTACGTAAAGGCAGAATTTTATTTTATTAAAAGCCTGCTGTTTTTTATACGAATTCTATCATGAGGATACTGTCTTATAAATTAAAGTATTCTTGATAGTTTTATTAAGAATAATGGTAATTCATTCATTTTAATGTGATTAGTGGAAATAGGTGGATTGAGAATTCCTGCCTTTTCTCCTTATGAATGCTTTGTAAGAAAATACTTGTTCATGGCTGGAGAGATGGCCCTGTGTTTAAGAACACCTATTGTTCTTGCACAGTACACATATTTGGTTCCTAGCAGGCAAATGGTGGCTTACACCCATCTGTGACTTTGGTTTTAGGGAAGGATCTGATACCTTCTGTGGACCTCTGCAGGCAGCAGGCACACAAGTGCTGCACATACATACATCAGGCAAAAAATTCATCATCATAAAATACATTTTTAAAGATTAAGTTATAGTGCAGGTTACTGTTACAAAGCTCATCTTTCCCTTGGAATTACAAACCAGGACCTTATCTGCCTTTGGTTGGTGTTTAATAGAGATGCAAAGCTCTCTTCTGGATGCTCATGTGTTTTATCTGTTTGTTTTTATCTGTGTTTTATCTGTAAGCTCAGAAATCAATGAATTGCTTTTACTTCATGTTAGGATTCATAAATTTATTTATGTAGATCATTAAAATAAGAATTCTAAGACATCGTATATGATACAGCTGGTATGAAAATGATATAAATGCCTCCTTTGGAATGTGTGTGGGCACCACTCTGCACAGGAGCTTGTCTGGACATTTTGACACATGCATCATGCATGTCATTTATTTCCCACCACATGCTACTGTGTCTTCCAGATGATGAATCAACGCTCAGAGACACTGAGTAAGGCAGCCTAGAGAGGCCGTACTGAACACTGCCATCAGCACCGTTCTAAGCCCCCTCTCCCTGTGACTGCCTGAGCTGCTTTTCAGATTCATTGTAAATCTTAAACCCATGAAGCTCACACTCCAAAGCCCCAAATTTGCAGCTTGAAGGGGACATGGGTTTGAACTTCCCAAGGGTTCCCTAGAAGTGCTAACAGTGTCATTTGTTTCCCTTGGTAGGCTGGTGTCACTCCATATAATCGCCACAGCTTCCCACTTGCCCACTCCCAGAGCTGATGGACAGCTCTGGAACCAGGGAGCTCAGTGCATGCCGGCATGAGCTCTCAGAAGCTGCCCTTCTCCTCCTTTAAGACAACTCTTAAAGCAGACAGCACACCTCGTGGTTGGTATTTCCTAAATTGCTAGTCCCCATTTTAATTTTCCTCAAATATTTCTGGACATGGTCTTTACATGTAAGCAAATATGAGTGATGAGTGATTACAAATGGTCTTTTAGCTGTGTGATGGATTGTTGGGCATATGGACAGTTGTAAACAATGCACAAACCACTTAATCAGAGACTCTGTAGCTGGTCTCACCCATCCTCACAAATTAACTTACAGCTCGTTTAAAGCACATGTGTGGAAATTCTGAAGAAAACACATGTGTAAACCTACATGTAAACACTCTCAAATACTGACCGCACAGCAGTAAGTGCTGCCAGCTATCAGCCCGCACGAGACTGGGCATGTCAACAGTCAATCATGGAGCAGGGAGGAGCCCATGTAGCTCCACTGCTCCCTGATGAACTCTGAGCTACTGATGGATACTTGGGTTCAGACACTCTTTCAGTTCTATACCCGCCGATGACCCCATCATGTGCCAATGCACTACAACACACTGCTGCAAACCTGTAGTCACATCGATGGACCTGGTTAAACCTGGTAGGTCACCGAACAAAAGACATGAATGTGGGAAAGAGGCTTGGAAGGGTGACAGCATTCAGAATGGACTGATTACTGATATATGGACTTATCAAAAGAACTAATTTAATAAAGGAAAGAACTGTAGCCTGCATGTCCACTGACAGCAGATGGCAGACTTGCAGAGTTCCTAACAATATGTCTTCTCCACGGGGCCTCTCACAGTGAGTCAGGCAGGCAGCAAGCAGTATGTGGGGCAGGGTGGGGACCTCGTCCCTCACATCCCTTCTGGGAAAGCCGAGCCCAGAGAAGTTACTAATGAGCTTTCCCTTTGTAGTTCACTTGCTTCCTTTCAGAAAATAATTGTTCACCGAGCTTCAAATTCCATAGTTTGGCAAAGCCCAAAGCTTTCCAAATTCTAACTCTGAAACACTTAGAAACAAAAACTGTGTGTTCTGGCATCTTTGCCACTTCGGAATCTTTTGACTCAAAATTTTCTCAAAATCTCAAAACTTTTCTAGATTATACTGAAGAACCTACTTGAACAAAGGACACAGGTAAAAAATCAGACTTACAAGAAAATATTGTGGGCCATTTACACGAAAGATTCACACCATCGGATCCCTGAATCCACCAGCCTACGTTACACAGAGACTTCAGGCCTGCAAGGCATGACTGCAGCCACCCAGAGGCTGCGCATTTTCTTGTTCATCTTTCTCAGGGAACCCCTGCCCCAGCAGGCCCACGTCCAATCTTCCTACCCAGTTTCCTCCAGAACTTAAGTTGCTTCTCAGTATTTCGAGCTCTCTGGCATCAGTTTGTTGATATAAATCATCGTGATCTTAAACAAACAAACCAACAAAAGAGAATGATGACTTTATATTCATTTTTATTATAGGAGCACTGAGGTAGCTAACTTTTTTGACTATGCTCAGATGTCAAACCAGTAAGATGTCCCAACAATTTAATTACAGATCTTTAATAAAAGGGAGATAGGAAAATCTACAACAACAGTCAGAGACCTCAACAGTTATCTCCCAATAATTGATGGGAAAGGCTAGAAGGAAAGTTAGTAAAGAAAGAGAAATCTTAATTTGATAAATTTGATACTTTTCAGAACATTCCACAAATAACATACTACACAGACCCAGTGAACATAAAAGGCTTTAACACTATAGTGTATGCAACAAATCCTTTATTAAGCCTTGGTAAATTTATAAGGATTTCAAAATGAAAAATGCAAATTATCACTCAAAGAGATTAAATTGAAAACAGTGATAGAAAGACATCTTTAAAACATGCCCTAAATATCTGGAAACTCAGTAACAAATTTCTAAATATACTAAGCAAAAATATAAGATGACTTTGGGGACCCCTGTTCCATCTATGTTGGACTTTTGGCTGGCTTGATCTTGCTTAGATAATCATGCCTACCATTATTCAATGGGTGCGGCAGCCAGATCATGTCCAGAAGTCAGCGTTTCACAGATCTCCTCCCCATCCACCAGCTCATACATTATTCTTCCCACCCCTCTTCTTCAATGGTCCCTGAGCATTGTGTTGTCAGAGATTGAGATACATCAGGTTTGACTCATCCACAAGTGGTCAGCATTGACCAGTTGTGAGTCTCTGATTTATCCACCACCCACTTCAAAAACAAGCTTTTCTGATCAAAGTTGAGAACAGAACAAACCTATGGATATAAACATAAATATTTAGAATGTAGTTTCAGAGCAAAACAAGTAGGGTCCCCATTAGGGCTTATGATCTCTCTGTTCTTAGACTTTTGAACAGGTTTAAAGTACCAGTCGTGAAAGGGGGGATTCTGTGAAGAAGACCTCATAACTAATCCCAGAGAGTGGTTGGCTACCCCTATAGCCATCAGGCCACTGTAGCTCATCTTGCCAGCAGGTCAGGATTGTAACGTGGGTATTGCCAGCAGTGGGTTACACCATTGATGCTTTTTGCTCCCAGGCACTATGAAAGCTAGCTGGCAGGAAAGTTACCGGGTCAGTTCATGATTCGTTTCTCTATGTTCTACATTCAAAGTGAGTATTGATTTTCAGCAATCGGTTTTTAGCATCTAATTATGGTGGGCGACCAATAGCAATGTCAATACCTATGTTGTTTCCTATGCCTCTGGGGCCTCCCTAACCAATAACTTGTAGGGAACTATTCATTCCTGGTACTGAGATTTTCATTTAATAACTCAGGCATTCTGTGAGAAGCACTGTCTTCCCATGCAGGGCACTTCTGTCTGGCTTTTCTATAGCTGAACACAGATGCATCAATTCAGGATAGAATTTTTCAGATGTGATTATTGTATGTCAACTATATAATTGTTTTCTGAATAATCACCAAGTGACTTTTTATACAGCAAGATATTTTACTCTAATGGAAAGCAAGGCATAGACTAATGTCAAATGTCAGAGAAATATAATTTTCCTTCATTCACAGAATTGTATCAACAGATACTAAAAGCATCTAAATAGGTATTTGTCAAATGTTAGGAAAATGTATTTTTCCTTCATTCACAGAATTGTATCCACAGATACTAAAAGCCTAATTGAGAGAATTTCACTTATTTCCAGTGCAAACTATTTGATGACTAGAAAGGTGGATAAAGTGTAAAAGGTGTCATGAGCTACAGCATTGTCAGAGATGTATTTTAAGAAAGTTAAAACTCTGGTTTATTTCCTGAAATTCCCTCTCTGACAAATGAGGTTCTCATGTTATCACCTAAGTGAATTCAGCAAGCACCTGTTTCATGTGATAGGAAAATGCCACTAGCCAGATTTATCAGGCAGTACAATATATAAAAATTCCTAATTAGCTGGTCAATCTTTTTGTTAAGACTTTTATTAGACAGACTTTTTTTACTCCTATGATGCTTCAGGAAACAGCCCTCAAAATTCACACATACAGGAGTATGATTCTATTATATAAGCCCACAGTCTCTGAATACCACAAAGAAAGATATCCAAACCCCATTCTTCTCATATGAAAGGTAGTTGTATTTATAACTGGTTGACTCGTAATTTATCTTCAGCTCTAAGATTCTGTGGGAATATTCCTGTGTGTTTGAATGTGGTTAATTAAACTAAACTCATTTCTCAAGCTTGATACTTCATGTCTTGTCATTTTTTTCTTAATTTTAAAATTAGTACAAAGCAAATCCCTCCAGTCAGTGAAGGGAGAAAAGCATCTCAGGCCCAGCTTTTGGAAAGAAAGGTCATTTACAAAACATGTGCACTCTAGAAAGCAATGCATTAAATACTGCACAGCATTAAATACTGCACAAGTTCTTTTCCAGCCTGCAGCCAGGGTGAGCATCCAGTCCTCCACGACAGAGAAAGAAGGTCAAGTAGAACAAGGTAAAGAGTCTTGACCTCTGCCATAAATGGGGAACATGTAATGGTGCAGTGGGGTGATAGCGTCATGATTTTCAGTTCCGGGAATGTGAAAATAATCTAATTGTAATGAAATATTTAAAAGCTTGAAGCAGAAAAGTAGTATAAAAGCTACAGTGCAACACAGTAATAAGAAGACTAAGGGGGGGGGGTGCATTGGACAGGCAGGAAGCAGAGAGACATCCTGTGGAAAGAGGACCTGGGAGACCATGCAAGTGGTCAATGACTAGGCTCTCACACCAAGGGTGTTCTTCGACTAGAGTCAGCACTGACAGAATTTCTTGTACACAACTTGTTATAACTTTAATTTATTCAATTAAAATTTGCTCACTATTGCATGTGTGCACTTGTGAAGGTCATAGGACAACTTTGAGGGAGTCTGTTTTCTCCTTCCACCATGGGTCCAAATTCAGGTTGTGAGGATTGGAAGCAAGCATGTCTGCCTGCCAAGCCACCTCACTGGCCCTTGTCTTGTTTTGACATTATTGAAATGAATTGTATACACTACAGAGTGCTTCCAGCTAATTGTGCGATGTGCTCATTTTTTGTAACTTTGCATATTTGTGCAGCTTACGGCTTTGTTTTAGAAACAGTCCAACACAGCAGGAAAGCGTGCGTTGTTTGCAGCCTGCCCTCATCTTTTTAGTTTTACATCAACTTTTGCACAGGTTTCACAATGTGTGCACTCTAGTAAAGCATGTTTGCAGATAAGATGTGATGCGGTACACAGATGCATTGTGAATTTCTCAGCTCCCCAATAAATTACTCCTTGTCTGTATTGAAGATAGTACCTAATTCAAGTTCAGAGCAGTGTGGGTACAAAGACCAAACGGGGCAGAGCAGCATACTTGATATTGTTCTGACCTGCATTTAACATTGAGTTAGATGGACTTACGGTGCCACAGTCAATGGCTTTTTACATGAAAATTGTCAGGACACTATTTTTATAAAATAGAATCTATTCTTATTTCATGCATTCAGTTTATTGTGAGAGAGAGGCAAATAGTGAAACTAGTGCGTATACTATTCATTACAAGAAATATCTGGTCACAACAAATATTAAACACAATTTTCGATATTGGATTTAGTTGCTTTACTCTATGTTCCTAATGACCACTAAGGTCAATAAGAAAATTAGACCTTGTCTATAAACTATTCTTACAGGATATCGATTCCCTCATCAAAGTTAGTTCAGAAAATCACCAATCAAGTCTTCAGTTTAGGACGGGAGTTTGACCATGGCTTCTTCAAATACTGATGCCTCCATCATATTATAGCATGACCTGATTTTTAATATTGTAATGTTAATGATCAATTTTCAAGAACATAAATTTAAGGGCTCCTTAAATACTAAATTCTCAGGACATGGTTAAGTTCAGAATTAGTTAAAGTATTAAAAGATAATAAGTCAGTGCTAATTCCACTGGAAAAAAAAAACAGAATATCCTCCAAGGAATGAAATGTACCGTATCATCAAGCTGTTGTTTTTTAAAGAGATTAATTTGGTTATTAATTATTTAAACCATTAGTTGAAAGAATGTGTTGAATGCTAACGGAGTCTGAATACAAGACATCGTAACTCTGGAAAAGCAATGGATCTCATGATTCCCCTGACAACCTGGGAAAGGCTGTGTAAACAAGTATATACAAAGCTTTCCTAATCATCAGCAAAACAGGCCCTGTCTAGCCTGTCATCTCCGTTCATGTCTCTGTGACATCACTCTAATTCCTTCTGAAATCTGAATGGCTGTGCACCATGAACTCACACCTACACAGTGCCTCACCATAGACTTACACTTGGTAGCTCTTGCTAATAATTCCTCATTCTAAATCCCTGAGAAGAGGTTTCAGAGCCCAAGGCAGTGCTGATGCCCTGTAGCGTCCCCACATCCAACACTGAAGTCCATGTATCAAATGCTTCCTAGGAGGTTTTCCCCAAGTCCTTTTGAAGCTTCTCTAACTGGATTTAAAATGTCACCACTGCTAAAAGGCTCACAAGCCCATCTCGTCTCTCTCCTCACACATGGATATCAAATGAGGATCTGCAATTCTCAGGCTGAAAGATGACTCTTTGGATAAAAGCACTTAAGACACAAACATGAGGACTTTGGGGTCTCAGCACACACACACACACACACACACACACACACACACACACACACACACACACACACAAAAGGCATGATCAAGTGTGCCTGTAACCAAACACTGTGGATGTGGGAGACAAGGGAACCCATGGTGCTTGTGACCCAGCCAGTCTAGCTGCAAAGGCAAGCTCTTGGTTCAGATAATACGATAGTACGATAGAGCAGGACACCAGACTCCCTCCTCTGGTCTCCACGCATGTGCACAACCACATAAACTATAAACAGACACACACAAATACACCCCCACAAACCCATATGTACACAAACACACCCATACGTGTACACACACACACACACACACACACACACACACACATACACACACACACACACACGTTCACACACACACATAGGGTTAGGGAGAATTTGTAATTTCTCACATGGTAGAACTTACCCTTTCTTGAATATTTTAAAAATTAATTTCGCCGGGTGGTGGTGGTACACGCCTTTAATCCCAGCACTCGGGAGGCAGAGGCAGGCAGTTCTCTTTGAGTTCGAGGCCAGCCTGGCAAGATCCAGGACAGGCACAAAACAACACAGAGAAACCCTGTCTCAAAAAACCAAAAAAAAAAAAAAATTAATTTCAAAGGGCCATAATGAAATTCTATTGTGAAAAGAAACCCAAAGGACCAAAATTTGCCCCTGAACTGTGCACTGGAATTAATGACGTTATAAAGTTATCTAATATCTTGTCTTTTGCTGAGAAATTAAAACCCAGAGAGAATCAATCTGCTTTCAAGCTTGAAGAAACCACAGACTCAAGGAAGAAGAATCCCTCAATTCCACTGAAAGATTTTCTCCGGTGAACGCTGAACTGTGAAATGGTAGCCACTTACCACTGTTGAAAACACAGACAGGAACAGGAAATGACCCCAGTGACAATGTCAGCAGAAGAGGGAACAGCGGGCAGTGTGTTTACCGGGGGTTTCTTGCTCCTTCACTGGGGACAGAGTGCCACCCAGCTAACTGGCCTCCTTTTCAGTACTGAGAGCGGGGAGGGAACTGTTCCAGCACAAATGAGTGTCAGCCAAGGTCAGCATGTCACCTCCAACACCTTGTGCAGGGAAGGAGCATTGATGAGCACAGGAAAGGAAACATCTGATTATAGAAGAGAACATTCTAGTACTATTATAATTAACAAGCAATTGGAAAACCGTTATATCAATGAGCTAAGCTGGAAAAAAAATGTCAACTTTCTACAATACTCAAAAGGACACATTCCAAATGTAAAAAAAAATGTAGCTTTACATCAGCTAGGATGAAGCATAGGCACAATGTTAAACTGAAAAAAATACAATTTTTCTTACAGTTTAAGGTTAAAAATGAAATATAAGTAAAATTATTATATATACGACTAAAAGAAAAATCTTTTATGAGCAAATAATCATGAAAAAATCATATTGAGAAAAAATTACAATTTATATGAAGAATTTGCATTCCTGGAAGATGAGGAATTCTCTAAAACAGAGAAAATATCAATGAGGTAATCGAGAAAGGCAAATGTGAAGGCAGCGGTTTGTTATAAACATAGTAGAAGCTGCATGTAATTAATGAAAAGAAGCTCCATCTTTAGGTTTGAGCTATCCACTATATGGTTTGTTATGGCTGTCAATCAAACCAAACCCTTTAATGACCCATCCTGTGTTAGGTTACCAGAGTGCAATGATTGGCAGCACACAGCACATGCTCTGTATTCAAGTATACACAGAGAAGATACACAAAAGGAAAACTATTTTGAACTTATTTACTAAAAACACAGTCAATGGGGATAAAAGAGATAGTGGGACCATGCCACCCTAAAGGCTTTTGCCAACCCATCAAAAGAAAACAACAAAGTGAAGAGGAGCCTGTGTCATGGAGGGCCTGAGATGGGCCTGACCTGAAAGCCTCTTTCCTGAAGAATAGTTGTTATAGTTCCAGAGGATACCTTTTAAACTTCCAAGGGAGAGAAGAAACCAATATTCCCGCCCAGCTGTGATGCCTGTGATCCACAATAGTGGTCAACCAGCACTGCAGCATTTCCCTAGGGCTGTAATACTCATGTCTTGGAGGTAACCAACAGCTGTCCCATTAGACTCAACACCAGCTCAGCAGGTGGTAAATCATGCCTGGTGATGGAAACACACTCCACTTCCTAGGGTTAGAGATATCATAGATCTTGAAGGAGAACTGCATACCTCCACTTTACTAAACAAGAATGATCTGATCCCTAACTGCGCTCAAAATACTTAAAACCTCAACAATATGGCTGCCTAAGCAAGACCCAAATAGACATACTAATGTGGAAGAGGGAAATCTCACAGGGTCCCACTTCTAAACAAAAAACTCTAGGCAACTAAGAAAGACCAAGAACTTGAGAAACAGTCTTTCCTAGCAAGAAGACTCCTAATTGGTTTTCCAATACTAACTGGTCAGCCCTGAAATCATATACAAACAAGTAACACCTAAATGAACTGAATAAACTGTATTCATACATCTATTTGTGTGTATATATATATATATATATATATATATATATATATATGTGTGTGTGTGTGTGTGTATATGTATATATATATGTATATGTATATATATATATACATATATATCCATAACAGTAGAAAAGGAAGCCATGGATTTGAGAGGGAACTACATGGGGGAGAGACTTGAGAGGGCCTGAACGGAGGAAAGAGATAGGGAGAAATTATGGAATTATATTTTAATTCCAAAATATTTAAACAAAAGAGGAGCTGTGGAATAGAAAATATTTCCAAACTGTTTAACTGATGAGGAATTAGTATTCCAGTAAATATCACACAGCTGAGTGGCAAACACTGTGAACCATGACTCCCTCAGCAGCAGAGCTGACAGGAAACAGCAGACTGCCTTTGCTCAGGCATCTCTTTATTACTTTGGTTTCACCTTTGCTGTTACAATCCCTAATAAATGGCCATTCAATGTTCTTTCTTTTATTACTCCTTATGTTTAAATAGGAAAATCCAAGTCCTGTTTTATTGTTGTATAGTAATCCAAGGAATATTTGTTTTAGTTTGAATGAACATATTTTAGAAAATATATGTTTTGAAAATTGATATAATTACATTCATCTACTTTCCTGAGCTATAATATCTGGCTTGAAACTCTTAATTGGGAAAGTATTTTATTTTAGTAAATAAAAATCACACAGCACTATTTTCACACATTTCACATGTACTAAGTATTTAATTTAAAAATTCGATATAATTAACTAAGAAACAAACTTGGGTAAAATCACTCTCAGCAGAAACACTATTGTGGTCGCCATACATTTATGGATGTGGGGTTGAGAAAGTGCATTTTTCAGTAGATAGTTAATTTGTCTTGAACAGATCGTTTGCTGATAAAACATTGGCTCAGAGTGCAGATAGAAAATAACATTACAAAAGCTTCTTGCACTTCCCCCATTCAATCCTAGCACTGTAAAAGCTACATTAGTCTATCCATAGGATGACCAGAAGGTGCTTTGTCTAGAACAGTATTAATCACATAGACTAAATCTGGTCTTCACCACCCACTCACCCAGTTTTCTTTTGCTGAAAGATTGCAGTACAAGTTTCAGCCTTTTATTAAGTTTACTTTAAAAAATTCAAATTTATAGCCGGGCGTGGTGGCGCACGCCTTTAATCCCAGCACTTGGGAGGCAGAGGCAGGCGGATCTCTGTGAGTTCGAGGCCAGCCTGGGCTACCAAGTGAGCTCCAGGAAAGGCGCAAAGCTACACAGAGAAACCCTGTCTCGAAAAAACCAAACCAAAAAAAAAAAAAAAAAAAAAAAAAAAAAAAAAAAAAAAAAAAAAATTCAAATTTGTATAATTCTGTTATTACTTCATTCTTCATATTCATATAGCTAAAATGTCCCTTTTTCATTTCTTGTACAGTTTATATACCAGTCCAAAATTATACTTTGATGCTTTTTAAATTTTAAAAATGTTATTTTGCTTTATGAAATGTGTATGAGAACACACAGCGAAAACATCAGGATTACTCAGGCCCCTGATTTTTGGCTCTCGGGAGTAATGTATTAAAGGTTTTTCCAATTCAAATGAGGAAATGAATTATTACAGATATTTTGGCATCTGGCTCTGAACAATGAAAGATGATATTTTAAAACTATCATAAACAACAGCAGCTGAAGAAATATGAATCACTTACCTTTCCTATTTATCTGGCCACTGAAAAGTATAAAATTCGAATCCTCTCTCTCTCTCTCTGTCTCTCTTTTGTGTGTGTGTGTGTACATCAAAAAGGAATGAAAACAAATACTGTCTATGCTACACTGCACATATTTTATTTCACCAGTTAATTTGACTTTGAATTTATACCGGAGATTGATAACTTTGGTTCTTTTTCCTAGATACTAATAAATCTGTAGAAGGAACAGAACACACATAGCTAGCCAGACATCAGCAACTAGGCAGGCATGAGATGCCCTGAGTGAACATGATTTGGAGGAATATGATATCCTCAGAAAGGAACAACTGTTTCCACACACAAATGCATAAAACAGAAGACACATACACACTCTGCAGTATCACCTCAGGATTCAGTGCCATGTGGTGGACATACGAGACACAAACGGCAGCCCATTGTTCTGGAGGATGATGAGCAAGCAAGATGAGGAAGAAGCTCTTGAATTGAGTCTTGAACATTTAATTATGGCTGTATGGAAATCTACTCATGTAATAGGGTCCGTGGTCTCCAGTGACCTGAAACACTAAAACTTTGGGTGTGTGAAGGGTGTGTAATGAGCAGCTGGATATGGTTGGTTTCTACAAGTATATTATAAAGATGATATCATAAGTATATCACAGAAATGACATCAAAGTCAGTAAGAAATAATGCTGGACAGAGGGATCCTCCTGTGACACATCCAGGGCCATCATCCAGAGAAATTTTTGATTCTCTAAGTTGTGGAAGCCCTATTCATATTTGTGTCCTACAAGGACAACATTAGAAAAGATTATGAATCAACAAACAAAAATTTTGTTTGAAGATTCCATAATGAAACTAATACTGTGTATGCTAATTTAAAATGTTAACACAATTAATTAAACAGTTATAAAGAAAACACTATGAAGTATGGATTGGATACAGGATTAAAGCCAGGTGGTAGCAAGTAAATATTCCTTTAATGATCCCAGTGAGAAAATTAGAGAGCAAGCTGAGACAAGGGGGATGAAATAATGGAGAAACAAGTGGACTGTACATGAGAATCAAAACATCCACGAAGCTGTTTTGAAACTGGAAATCTAATCATGAAGATACTTGCTAGGGCTTTGGCTCTAATATAGGGGGTAAAATAAAGATACTGGATAAAAATCGTAGGAACAAATAGGACCAACCCAACTCATTAATTCTCAGGAAACCTCCCAAGCTCAGCCTGGAATTAGTTGTAATCACCAGCAAAATCAGGAATAATCAGAGGTATCAAAGATAAGTCAAGAAAAGGAAAAGACTCATGCTTTCAAGGTCCCAGGATAACAATGCTAATACGATATGTCCAGTAATGAGCTGGGTACTGTCTTATAACTCCATCTACCACTGAGGCTCATCAGAGACTCAACAGCACAGGCTTCCCCTAAAGCCTGGCATGTAGACAGACATTCTAGCACAGATGCCACCCGTAGAAGAAAAATCATTGTTCAGTTTATAGTCGGATTTGAAAAACTATTCCCTAAATTTGTGTGTTGAAAGCTTGGTGCCCAATGCAATAGCATTCACAAAGACAGTGACTGAATCATGAGGGCTCCAGCCTAGTCAATGGATCAATCTCCTAATGAAGTTATAACTCAATTGGCTACTAGGAGAAAGCAGAGACTTAGAAGGCAAGGTCTAGTTGGAGTAGTTGAAGGAAATAGATCCTTGGGAGCATGTCTTTAAAATCTCTATTTATGTCTCTGTGTCTCTCTGTGTCTGTCTCTCTCTGTGTCTGTCTCTCTCTCTCTCTCTGTGTGTGTGTGTGTGTGTGTGTCTGTGTCTGTCTGTCTCTCTCTCTCTCTCTCTCTCTCTCTGTGTGTGTGTGTGTGTGTGTGTGTGTGTGTGTGTGTGTATGTCTTCCAATCTGTAATGAGATGGGCAGCTTTATTCCATCATGCACACTACAGAATGATGCTTTGCACAGACTCAGAAAAAAATACAGTCTGATACAGAGGGGCTAAGACCAATAGTCAAAATAATTCTTTCCTCATTTTAAATCCATTTTCTCAAGTGTTTTTTTTTTTCACAATGATGGGAAGCTGCCTAATTATATTCAACACAAAACATGGTATTTGAAGAAACAGTCCCAGCACAGTGATCTCCCCTTAGCATTTGGAATGCTTCATATTCACATAGGAAATTATTTACTATTCAAATTCCCATGTGCCTACCAAACACCAGCCTTGAATATGAGCCTCGGAGAGTCACGGTCTCAGGTCTATTATTCTAATTCCTGCACAATGGAAAAAATGATGTGGTAGTTTTGTACTCCCATGGCATGAGATGAATTGATTAATCACAAATGGTGATGAGGATTTTGAAAAAATCATGGTGAATCCTTATTCACCATGGGTGTTATTCAGCTGAGACATGAGAAGTGTCTGTGCATAGGGCTTGGGAACAGCCATCCTGGAGATGAGAACCATGCAAATCCTTACCAGTTAGAAGGAAGCAAGTCCTCAGGTTTTTAATTAATTACAATGATGGTAATTGCACAGCTCACTTATTTCATGATTTATGCAGAAAATACTTGATGTATTTAAGGTCATGGTCCAGGCTAAGAGGCTGTAGTCAGTGGCACACTCGTGCATCATGTTTGTTCAGTTCCTTTTTGTATATAAAGGAAGACAAAAAAGTAGCCTTATACCCACAAAATGAAAAAGACATTTGAATTTTTATTCCATTTACCATTGAATTAGAATCATAAATCAAACGAGAAAGTTATTATAAGTGTATTATTGTGTAAGACAGAAAGAAGTAACTGTCTTATTCTCTCTCAACATAATCAAAGCTCTCACTGGGAGCAACAATCATTGTTTGGGTTGATTTTAAAGTTTCTTAGCTTAAAAAGTTTCAGAACAGATGTAATTTAAGACTCATTTAATAGCAAATACAGCTGAAGAAGAACCTGTACCTGAGACCATCCCACCACTGTGCTGCCTTCCACACCTGTCTGCTCTCGTCTGATACAAGCTTTCCACAAGCTCAGCTGAAGACCTCCTTTAACTCATGCTATTGGACATAGACATCACAAATGAGACCAGCAGCAACTTCACAGTCTAGTCTGTGACTGTCCTTCAGAGCCTGGCTACTGAAGGAATAAAAAAGAGGGAGAGAAAGACAATGGATTTGTGCCCCAAACAGACACCTGGAGGCTATCTGGTGGGAACTACTCCAGGAATTGTGTCCACCATGGAGTGTTAGAATACTAGTATTCTTTGAACAATCACATTCTTTATCATTTCCGCCTCCTTGTTTGGGGGTTGGGGCAGGTGACATTTAGGCCAAGATAACATAAGTAGCATCATATCAATGGTACTTATGTCTTCTGAACCTGGATGTTTGAGAGCTGCTGAGTGTAAGGTTCTCTCTGTATCTCTGTCTAGATCTCTCATCTCTCTCTGTCTTCCCACTTAATGACAGGACAACAGGTGCATGTTGAGGAGAAAGTAGAATACTCTTAGATCACTAGTGTCACAAAGGCCTCCAGTGCTGTTTGACTCATTATCATCCTTAACTATGTAAAACGTTGAGATTCTGAGTAAGTTTCCATAGCAAAACATGGTCAGGCAGGCCCCAAAATTTTGCTTCTCTTTAGAGACCATAGTCCTTCAATATACTCTCCAGTGGATCCTGCCAGATGTTTTCTGGGTCTATGGGAGTGCTATGTTCCCATAAAGTCTGGGGAGGTATCAATACAAAAATATGAAGAGTATCACTTCCAACTCAACCAGTAATAGGTGCTGAGACTGGGATTGAAGTTGGAAGAAAAATCTATGAAAGTGAGTGCACCTTCCAATAAAGGACATTTAAAAGAACAACATATTTCTAACCAGCTCTGCTAACATGCATTAGAAGATGGTCAGATATCACATCCCTTTGTGAATAGTTTAAAACCATCGGGCCATTACATAGATATCTACATTTACTATAAGTTCTTGGAGCATAAATAAGTATGTTCTTTAAAATGTCAAAATCTTCTAGTGTCAGGAATCAAAATATTTCATATTTAACAGTCTGGGGAGATAAAATTCTACAAGTCTTTACTAATTAGAAAGAGTGGTTATGAGGAATTGAGCCATGAAATGACTGAAAATAAGTGCTCAGAAAGAAGCAGGCTTACTGAAATGAAAAATGTTCATAATACTTATGGTGACATTCCACTGAATTGAGGAACAGAATTATAAAATCATAGAAATGTTAAAATGCAAAAGACATCCAAATGACAATGACCCTAAGAATTAAACAATAGCAAGTTCATCACCTCACTCATTATTCACAATTAGCCTCCCCATACATTATCACCACACACTGACTTTCTTCTCCAGCCTGACAACTTAATGGATAAATGGAAGATTTGAAAGCATAATGTCATTTGTACAAATGTGGTTTGTACAAAATAAAAATAATTGACCAGTCCACATGGCATCCTCTGGGGGCTTGTAAGGGACACTTGGTTTCTATCACTCCATTGTGCATTAACTGGGGCATTCTGAAAGAGTCTTTGCAAAGAGATGAAGTTTTGCATACCCAGAGAAGTCAATGAACTCTCATGGATTATGGGTAGGATTTAGAACTTGAAATGAGTATAATAGTCCATGGTGACCAGTCTGGATGGAGTGCAGGGGATTTAGTGTGAGGAAAATGTGCTAATTAGGTGGCTGGGTTTGTTCTTGCCTCCTCAGTTTGGCTGGGAGGAGCAGCATATACAGGTCTTATGGGGAAAGAAGTCTCTCTGGTCTCCATGGAAACTATACTGATGGTAGTATTTGCTGTGAACACACACACACACACACACACACACACACACACACACACACACACACACACACACACCTATCACATGCACTCCATCCCACACTAGGAAAACCAGTCCTGTCTTCTACTGAATGATCTGCTCCCTTGTTTACAGCACAACACAAGTCAGAGGCTGGCCATTCAGGACATGCTTGTTGATAATAAATATTCTGAAACTTCTTACCTGTAAAATAAAACCAACTTCAAAAGAAAGGAGAAGAAAATATAACTTGAATTATCCCCTATAGCAGTATCTTGTCCATGATGATGAGGAAAGTTAGCAGGAGAACAGATTAAGCAAATGGCATACTTAAAGATAATTTATTAGCTAAGTTCACATTACTATTTAACTCCATTACCACTTTTGAAATGTGTTTGTTTGTTTCTATCTTTAAGAATCAGACTAACCAACCCAATGACTTTCTCCATTGGATATTGCTCATACGTTAGTATTTTGTGTTAAATACATAATTTTTAAACATTCCAACCAGGACTTATAGACCTCAGGTTAGAAGTATATCAAGGATACAGTATTTAAAACCAATTTAAATGAATTTATTTACATTGTGGAATTATAGTTTGCTCTAAACAGTTATTTTTATCAGGACATAGGATGATACTGGCACCTTCTGGGTAGGATCCCAGTGAACCAAGTTGTCTTCCATATGGAAGCTCCATCACAAAGCCTACCTGCTTTGCCAGTACTAATGGCATTGAAACATCCTTACCTAAGCCTAATCCAAAATTCAGATTATCTACATGGTCAGTATTGATATTAGACTCAAGCTGTATAACATAACAGGAACACGGATTGGGTGGCATATGAGAATTTGTTTTCTCATAGTTCCAGGAGATAGAACTCCTAGATCAAGGTGCCACCATGATTGAATTTTGGTGAGAGGTCTATTTCTAATGTATAGGTGGCTTCCTCTTGTGTTATCACCTGGGGCCAGAAAGAAAAGGAGAGAATTCTCTCTTTGGTGTCTTATCTTATAAGTACACTAATCTCATCATGAAGGCCTCACCCTCATGACTTCAGCTAAACTGTCTCACCAAAGCCTGACTTCCTATTACTATCCCCCTAGAAGTTAGTACTTTACAGAGTTTGGATGGACCCAATGCAAGTCATGTCAGAAATTTAAAATAATAGTAAAACTAGCAATAACATACATTCAAGAAAACTGAAATATTAATTTAATAAACTGTGAAAACATTGTGAATGGTGTATTTGGAATGTAGGATCTCTATTCCAGGAGCTGGAGAGATGGCTCAGCAGTTAAGAGCACTTGCTGCTCTTTCAGAAGACCCAAGTTCAATTCCCAGCACCCACAACCACATATAACTCCAGCCCCAGGTGGTCTGACACATTTTTCTGGCCTCCACAGGCACCACATGTGGAACATACACACATACACAGAGAGAGAGAGAGAGAGAGAGAGAGAGAGAGAGAGAGAGAGAGAGAGAGAGAGAGAGAGAGAGAGAGATTTCTTTAAAACATTCCCTGGAAGTTTGTTAAAATGAAGACTGATAAGCTGGGATGTATCTATTTTTGTACATTTTCTATGTAATTCAAGGAATTTAAAATAAGCCAAATACCTGAAGCTTCTTTACTCATAATTTTTTTCAACTTAGGCTGCTGGCTGCCTAGCCATGGATGGTAGAGCTGTCTTCTCTCCAGAATCTATCCACTGCTGCTGAATTTGGTTTCCAGCTCACTCTGATTTACTGGGATGAGATTGATGCTCTTTGCCCTCTATATACATGTCGCTACTTGGCTTTCCTGTACCGCCAGCATTAAAATGTTATAAGCCACCGAACAGGCAAATTGAAAATGGAAGGAGACCCGTCGGGGAAGGTGATAAAGTGGTAATGGCGTTAGAGGACATATGCTGCTTCAAGATGGTGCCTGGAAATTTTCTTCCCTGAACGTTTTTCTGTATCAGTTTATGTCTTTTGATTTAAACCAGCTGAAGTGAAACAAAAACGTATGGGAATCCGGGATAGCCCTCTCACTGTAATGAGTGGTGTGTACCTGCTTCTGCGGGAAGCTAATGGCTTCAACTTTGGTCGCTTAACCTCCCAAAGCTACTGTGACATTCTGTCTCCTTTCCTCTGCCACTGTCCTGTTGCCCAACCAAACACAACGCCATCCACAGCCCCAGCCTCGGCTTCTGTATTTTCCACACTGTTCTCTTGCCATTAAATGCGGGTTCTGGTCCTCTACCCGGTGGAAAATTCTTCTAATCAAGGTCACCCATGCGTCAAGATGCCCTGTGGGCCCATTTGCTTTTGAAACAGTGACATCACCCTTCTCTGAGCTGCAGTTACCACTCCTCCTCTCCATCTTTGGTGCTTCCTTACCAGTAAATGTCAGCATCTCGAAAGATGTGACGCGGCCAGGTTTCCTTGGCTCCCGCACACCTGACTGTCACTATCACACCTTTAACTGTCCCTTGAAGTGTCTCAGACCCGTGTTGTCGTGACGATGCCAAGTGCCCGACCCATCTTCGCTTCTCCCTTCCTTATATATACTCACATTCAAGTTATTTTTATTCATTTTCCCCAGTGACAGCTACCAAACCCCAGCAATCATGACCTCTGGTTTTCCTCCTGCACGTCAATAAACGGAACATTCATTTTCCCATTTGCTCAGAGCACAAGCATTCTTTCACAGCAGGGCTATGGTACTCCACCATATTTTCAGCATCCTCAAGAGGCTTTCTTGTAGGCATGGTAGCGACAGCACCATCAAGTTGCTCAGTGGACATCCTGCACAGCTTCATAGGTGGCCAACATCTTCTTCCTCCCTCATCATTAGCATCCGGATTACCCCTAAGTGCACTTAGCCTTGCTCATGGAATATCTCCCACAGCTATGTGTCCTCAGACCATTCTCTATTATTATCTCTACTCTGGACTAGGAATCCAACTTTTTGTTTCTCTTCTGTCTCCCAATCTGGCCCTGTAGTCAGTGCAACATTTATAAACAGAGTTCAGCTGATTAAAATCTGTGTTGGCCTCACGCTGTAGATGTGGAGCAAATCACCTGGCTCCACGACCTCTGGGTCTCCCTCCAGAACAAGGATTTGCTGACCTCCTTCTTTTGTCCCATGTGTGTTGTGCTTCTCCTGTAGATGAATTTCTAAGTGGTCTTATTAAATGAAAAAGCATGGAGCCAAATATAGGGGTGAAAGCCTTGGAGATCAGGGAAATAGGAATAGCCACCAGCTAACCTTACCTCACTACGCCGCAGCTTCCAAAGTGAGTTACTTCCTGTCTATTGGCTCCTTTATTGCCTTGCTCTTTAGCCCTCTCATTGGCTCTTAGCCAGCTACCTCACTTCCTTGTCACTGCCTGTTGGTACAGACCTCCAGGTCTCTATGATTGGTACTGGGATTAAAGGCGTGTGTCACCATGCTTGGCTCTGTTCCCTAGTATGACCTTGAACACAGAGATCCTGCCTGATAAGTGATCCGATTGAGAGTGTGTGCTACCACTGCCTGACTTCTTTGTTTACTTAAAATGGCTTGCTATCTCCTCTGATCTCCAGGCAACCTTTATTAACATACAAATAAAATATCACCACAGTCTCCCACCTTCCTTCCTCCACCCAGAGTAGTCTTGCTCCACCCTCCTCCTTCATCCATGGTTAAATCAAACCTCCGTGGTATGTGTTCCCCAGTGTAGCAAGGCTGAGCTTCATGGTGATGGCAGACGGCACTAGTTTGATCTTGAAGGTCTCTGAAGGGCCCATGTGCTCAGAGCTCCATCACTGAAGATGGTGACACTTTGGGAGAGCAAGGTCTTGTAGAAAGAGGCTACGTCATAGGGAGTTAGCCCTCAAAGGGAATAGTGGAGCACAGTCCTATTCTTTTCCACATTCTTCCGTGGCTCTATGAGGTAGATTCCCCTTCTGCTGTTCATCTGCACTGTGGTGTACCAGGCCCAAGGCAAAGGGTCAAGTGATCCTTGACGGAAAGTTCTAAAACCATGGACCAAAACGAACCTTTCTTATCAGTTATTTCAAGACCTTTGTCCAGTAGCGGAAAGCTAAGGAGCAGGAGTTGTTTCTTCTAGAATAAGGCAATGTCGTGTTCACTCGTATACCCCTAGCATCCAGCCCAAAACTGAACATGTAATAGATGTGTTTGAAATTGCTACTGTTGATTGTGTTATGCCCTTTCTTTAGAATCCCAGACAAGTACTTATAAATTAAACAGAAATAAAAAATGTTAATAGGACTATAAAAAGCTAATTTTTAATATATTATTCAGTCATCAAAGGGACTTCTCCTAGGAAGAATGAATTCCAGAATAGCTTTTAAAATTAAAATGTGTATATGTAGGTAAGTGTCCATCTAGGTGTTCACACCTATGTGTGCCTGTGTGTGTGCGTGCAAGCTCAAGAGTGCATGTGTATATTTTATTGATTTTGTTTTGCTTTGTTTTAACATTTAAAATAGGGTCTCATATAGCTTTGGCTGACCTCACATTTACTATAAAGCTGAGGACAAACTGTCTTTGAAGCTGGAACTCCTAATGTTTTTTCCTCTGCCTCCCAGGTTCTAGAAGAACAAGTATACACCACCATGCCTAGCTTTGACCTATTTTTCTGAAGTTAGCTATTATAACCTCCAACTTCAAATCCACAATGACAAGTTATTTTTCTCCTGCAGAGAATTGTTTGACAGCATTTCTGAAGAAGATAAAGTGGTGTCTTTTATATTTCAAAATGTGTTTCTTATTGAAATCCATGTGATTAAATTTTCCTGAGGGAGGAGTAGCTAGATTCATCAGAAGTAAGACTCATTATTTCAAATGCTGTGGATTTTAATATATGCTTATTGTAGACAGAGACACCTAACGTTAAGATGGCATAGAACCCAGGCTTTTTCATCTTTCTATCGAAGAAGAACTGTTTGCACATCACAACACTTACTTTCCTCTACATCCTTCATAAACTATGTCTGGCATCTACAAATGACCAAATATAAAATTACAACTTTACCCAATGCCAAATTTCAAAGGGAAATAATGTTCCTAATTTCAAATGTAATAAAACATTTGTGAACTCTAAGTACTTTCTTTATTCACAGCTCGTGGATAATTGTTTTAGAACTGCAGGATTGTGAATCAAAACTGGAGCTTATAATATGCTACTTAAGAATTTATGTTATTGCATTTTATTTGCATTTAGATGGTATTTTATGTAATGAATCTAATGATTGTCTACTGGGTAGGTGATTTGAGCTCTTGATCGCCCTGGCTGCCATGGTATGCAGTGAAGACAAGCCAGCACACAGTCAGTCTGAAACTCTATGTTTAGAGATGTAGGTGACCTAGGGTCAAGAGACTCCGCCTGATGCTATTCTGTATATAATTCACAACTAGACAAGTCACAGACCATGTAGAAACAGAAGCTCCAAAAATATACTGCTCAGCCTGGCACTCTGTTACAATGGGATGACTACAAAGTTCAGAAGGGTTTGAAATGATAGGAACAACCATCAAAAGAAAATATTTAATGTAGGTCTCCAAGAACAAGAAAAAATCTGTTTTCAGGCCACTGTTTTGAGGCTATGGCAGCAGCTGGAGCAAAGGCCAGGCATTAAAGACTCATGAGAGGGAGCTGAGATACCAAATGAATACTTTTCAGACAGAGAGGGACTGAAAACTTTGCAACAACATGGATGAACCAAAGATCATTATTTTAAGTAAAATGAGCCAGACACAGAGAGACAAAACTGTGGTATCACTGGTCTGTAGACCCTGAAAGCACTGATCTCATAGGAGTGGATGTAGAATTCTGACTACCTAACCTGGGGTGGGTGGAGAGGGAAGAAAAGATGGAAGATACTGATAAAAGATAATCATAATTAGAGAGGAGAAATACATGTCAAGGAATCCATTTTATAACAGCAAAAAATTGTATATACATTTTATCATCTTAAAATCCTAGACTTCTGTTTATACACTTTAAAGATATATGTACCATATATCAAATATGGCTTTTTAACACAAATTTAATTTTGAGATAAGTGCACTTTGACCTGTAGCGAATCTGTGCTACCTTGGGTTAACTGCACTATTTTACTGGTTTAAGCTTTTTCCCTTATTCATATTCAGTGGTGAAATGAATTTTGAAAAATTGTCTCTTTCAACAAGAATTGCATTTCTAAATATCTAGGGGTGGGTGGGAATATCTGACTCCTGCCTATTAAAGATTAAATATTAATTTTAGCTGCCCTTATCAGTTTTATTTACTCATTCACAACCACCCCCCTGTGGATCTAAGGTCTGGTAGTAAAGCTATGTATTTTGAAAATTAATTGTAATAGAGATATTTTCTCTTTTTGGAGCTGATATATAAAATATAAAAATTATCAAATTAATGAGGTGTGGTGTGGTACCTATCGTGTATCAACTGAGAAGTTTACTCAGGTTAAACACAGCTATTTATTCACACATTTATTATTTCTAATTTTCACATTTTTATGTATTTATTTAGTATGGGGGTGGGTCAGTGTACATTTGTGTGGATGTGCACACGCCACAGAACATGTGCTGAGGGCAGAGGACAACTTATAGGAGCTGATTCATTTCTTTCACTATGTGGATCCTTGGAATTATTGACAAAAGAAAAATAGTTGATTTCAGCTCCCGTACTAAACAGAACAAGACAGTTTATCCTGGAGCCAATTCAAGTGACAATGGTTTACTCCATTTAGGTTACTCCAAATTCCATGTTCCACTGTAGAAGCAGTTTCATGATGTTTTTATAATTTTATAGGACAAAGAAAGTCATAAATCAAAGCAAGTTTAAAATACATTGGCGGGTAGACCAGAGAGGCGGTTATAGCAAGAAGGGGAGCTTTTCTATAGACCCCAGATGTCTGATGACATCCTTTGCTTTGGGTTTGGTGGAAGCTAGTGTTCTCTAGGTTGATAGATTCCAAAAGGTCTTTTTAATCTGTCCATGACAAGATGCTAGTTCTGACACAGAGGTGGCCAGGGAAGAGCTGTAACAGAGGGCTAGAACTAGACCACATTAAGGTGATTAGCCTCTGGACCTGCAATATTTCCATCTCTCCACAGTACTCATATTGTGGTCGATCAGTCTCCACAGGCATAGCTTCTTTTCAGGAGTTTTCATTCACAGAATCAAACTCAGGCCTTTAAGCTTAGCAGCAAGCCTGTCACTGGACGATCTTATCTACCACTGTTTATTGTTTCTTTATGCTGAAGATCAAAATCATTTCATCTTATAATCACTCTATAGTACAATCACATACTTTCCTGTCTAACTGTAACTTAGAGGTAAAATTAATAAGTATGGTGAAAATATATGGGAGAATAACCACTGAGACGTTTTTGTTTTTGTTTTTGAGACAAGGTTTCTCTATGTTACAGTCCTAGCTGTCCTGGAACTCACTCTGTAGACCAGGCTAGCCTCAAACTCACAGAGATATGCCTGCTTCTGCCTCCTGAGTGCTGGGATTAAAGGTGTGAGCCATGACGGCAGATGCCACTGAGACTTCTTATGTGTTTGTTTCAATTTATTAGTTTTTTTTCAAAATTCACTTTGAATTTTTCTTCCAAATCACTACCTGAGATTCCTGTTAAAGCTTTCTACTTCCACATTTCATCTATCATTTTGAAAGTTAACAACTGGGAGATTAAAGGAGCCTTGTGATTTAAATCCAAGGCCCTATTTTTATTTCTAAGCATCTGCAATGATATTTAAAGGTCTCAGGTAGGGTTCTGAGTGTGGGCTGCTTTTTCAGACTTATTGCCAATGTCTACAGTGTTGTATTCCTTTATTCATTTCCATCTTAACAGCTACTGTGATTTTTCACAGGAGCCATAGGCTAATAAAATAAAAATATAAATTCAGGGTTCGTCACTTTCTCTCTGTTTTGGTATTCTTTTCAATTGTAATATAGCTGAATCTATGAAGATTTCTGTTCTAGCTATTTTTCTTAGTATCACTGCAAAATTAATTAAATTGAATAAAGATTGAGAGGTAAAGGCAAGCAATACCATTTTCTACAGGGAATGTTTAAATATACCAATAACATTCAGAAGAATCAAAAGAAAGACAAACATAGACCATGAGTAAATTATGTCTATAAAGATCAAAACACAGAAGTCAGAGCAGAAAATGCATTAACGTGTTATTTGTGCAAAAGTTAGCTGATCACACAGGCAGGAATTATTCTAGGTACACCTGCTAATCAGAGCGTTTTATATTTATTTTAGCTTACTTTTAATTAGCATACAGAGTAATAGGTTTCATTATGACATTTTCATGCATAATTGGCTTTTGAGAGCATAATTTTAAAAGTCAACTAAGGGAAGCAAAAGACTAAAGCAATGGTGCCTCGCTTGAGTTCTGCTAATAGATCCATCCTTCCTAAAGTGAAATATTTACTAGACTTCAACAGACTCCAGAAACACTTGAGAGAATGAGACAATCTGCAAATTTTATATGATGGCATAAAACGACTTATATTTATTAGTGAACTCTGAGATGAGCAAGACTTATTCTGCCATTGAAATACATATTAGAGGCAAAGACCAGCATTCTTCACGATGGGAAGAGTGGGGCAATGCAAGAGTGTGTAACCGGCCTGGTAGAATTTCCCTGGGAATCTCATGATGAGAGAATGCTAAGGTTCCATTCAGAGAGGGAACTTGTCTCCCAGGAGGAGATCTCACACTGTTTTAACAGCTTATCAGACCATCTTACAGGGTGAGACCACACCTTGGCTATGACAACTCAGACTTGTATATCCTTGGTAGTCTATTTAAACCCTAATCTCACTTCAGAGCCAGAAAGGAGATGAGAGAAGATCTCTAGACCTCTTTCTCCATCTTCCCAATGTGGTTGCATTGCATAAATCTCCTTTTTCAGCCAGATGTGGTGGCACATGCCTTTAATCCCAGTACTCAGAAGGCAGAGACAGGCAGATCTCTGAGTATGAGGCCAGCCTGGTATACAGACCAAGTTCTAGGACATCCAGGGCTACACAGAAAACTAAATATATTAATTAATTAATTAATTAATCTCTCCTTTTTCAGTTTTACACTAGTAATTGGCCACTTAAATTTTTTTCTTAGATTTATTCATTTTATATTATGTGTGTTTTGCCTGCATTTTGTCTGTGTACAGCGTTCATGTGTGGTACCTGTGGAAGTCAGAAGGCACTGGATCACCTGAAATTGGAGTTAGAAATGGTTGGGAACCACCATGTGGGCGCTGCAAACAGAACCAAGGTCTTCTGCAAGAGCAACAAGGCTCTTAACCACTGAGCCTGATTTGGCCCTTGCAATTGATTATTGATTATGACATGAAGGTAATTTGAAAACTACCTTTAAGATAATTTAAGATAATTGCAGTTGATTATTGAGGATAGATGACTGAACCTGGCTTAGGGCACAGGCTGTGACTCCCAGGCTTGGTATCCAGCCTAGATGGCATATTACTGTTCGCTAAGACCCTAAGAAATCTATATCAAAGTCTGGAAAAAAAACTCACTATACAGACAAAATAAAATTGGGTCAGTATTCCATCTCAACTTGAAGAAAAATCTATAGGCAGATTCTGCTGCATGGGTATAAAAAGTAAAACTATGAAACACTTGTGTAAATCTGTAGGATAGTGTCTTAAAAATAATCCCACTCTGAAGTCATAAACAGCCTGCAAGCCTAAGAATTAGTCATGAAAGTGGCGTTTACTGTGCCACCAAGAGTATCATGTAAGGGGTATTGCAGGTCCTATCTTAGATTTCAAAACTTTAGCCTATTTCTATTGAGTAATCTAACACCAAAGTGAACTTCCTTGACCTCTTGGCGCCTGCCCTGGAGGGACTGTTGATGCCTCCTGAGTCTCCTTGAGCATCCCAGCACTGCCCAAATTGCCTGTATTTGACAATCCCTCTGTTCTACTATGATACAGTTTCTCACCAGGGTCTTGTTTCCCATGGGACACTGGGCATCACTGACCATCTTAAGCAAGAGATTCTAGGAACACTCAAGGGAGGGGACCAGTCATGCTGCCAGATTCTCCACTGTCACCATAACATTGTTTTTAATTATTTATGTTTTGATTTTGATACATCAGTATTATATTTAACTTTTACCCCTCCTCTCCCCCATCCAGCTCTTCTCACCCCCTACTATCAAATTTATGACATCTATGATTGTGTGTGTGTGTGTGTGTGTGTGTGTGTGTGTGTGTGTGTGTGTAACTTACTGAGGCCATTTAGTGTTGCTTGCATGTGCTTGTGTTTATGGCTGATCACTGAGATTGGATAATAATCTTTCAGGGGGCTCATCTATAGAACAAACTGATTCTCCATCTCTCAGCAGCCATTAATTTCAATTAGCTATTATCATTATAATTATTGGGCCTACAATACCAATAGTGTCACATGTCCACAATCTCATTGTGGGTACAGATTGTACCTCCAAATTTTATTGTACCTCCCTAGCAGCAGACACAAGAGCCAGACAGAGCTGTGAGTAAGGAATATTTGATTGAAGAAATTATCTACTCTATTAATTTATTACTGCCAATGGAAGGTAACCATTTCTCCACAATATTCTTACTTCTCCCACACAGCCAGCTACTGTGATCACTTAAACCTCAACCTCAGATGGGTTGCACATGCGTTCACCTCTGCCTCTCACTAATCACTTTCTTTGAAACCACTAAGACCACCACTCTCTAACAGAAAGAGTAAGTCATTATGAAGTGAAGGTAATTTGAAAAGTTACCTTTAAGATAATTGTCTTACAACCAAAAGATATGAATACATTGTGTAGCTTTTAAAAAAAAGTGCAAAAAATATCTAAGTTCCAGACACTTTCCTAAAGAAATCTAGCCATTCCACAGATTTGCTTTTTCTACAATGGTATATAAAGACCCCACAAGAAAATATTTATTAAAATTTACTCATAACGTTACCTACATTAAGTATTAGGTATACAAAGATAGGTACTAAACTACCTTTACAGCTTGGATAATGTGTATAAGTTGAAAGTATATGTAGCACCAGGGCCCAGTTCTGGGTAAGACCCTGATGTCTTATCTACCCCAGCAACCTGTGTACCTTCCAGAACTGTGAAAACGAGCCAACAGGGAGAGATTTTACTGCTGAGTTCAGAATTGACTTCTGTTATGTCCTGCAACCAAAGTGTGTGGGATGTTCAACAATAGTCTTAACATCTAGAGCAATGGCAATCACCTGTGTTGATGTGGGAGCCTCTGACACTTCCCTGACCAATAGATTTCAGAGATGTAACTTGTGTCTGGCACTGAAATTTTCATTTAATAACCCATGTGTTTGGGAGCCACATTGTTCACTTATGTGGAGTATCTCTGCCCAAACTCCTTTTTAAAAATAATATGCTTTAATTAGCTTATGAGGTAGCGGGGTTTCTTAAGGGTTCTTTACCATCCTTACTTCTGGTTAGCCTACTCTTTGCCTCATATCCCCATCTTCTCTCCCCATCCCCACCCAGACCTTTAGCTCCCAGTATCCCCACCACCACCACCACCACCACTGTTCTTTCATAGCACATGTGTTCCGTCCCCTTTTGTTATGTCCTTTTACTTGGGTTGTAAGATCATGTGTTCACATATAGTTTCTTCACGCACACTTCATTTTAGTTAACACTTCTGCTGGTATTTTCCCGATCCCCACCCATCCAGTACTTTCTTGGATCTTTCTGCCCTCAGTATTTACTCTCTCCTTTTGCATCTCACATATATTCTACTATCCCCCTGCCTTAATGCATCCCCCTACCCACCGCTCCCTTACTAGATTCCTGGCTTTCACATGCTTTCCATGCTAAGCACACAACAGACAAGATTTGGTGCTAGTATCCATAGATGAGAAAGAACATACAGCATTGTGATGCTGTATTTTTCTGAACATACCCCTTGCCTTGTAAGAAGGTGAACTTTTGGCAGACCTTGCAGCCAAATTAATAACATGCCTTGAAATCAAGCCTATAAACTTGATCCTACTGTGTGCTCAGCCTGTTGAATTTTAACTCGCCTTGAAGAGAATGATGTAACCAACCTTACTGTGCCTTGGATTTCCCATGTAATCAGCTTTCACAGCTTAAGCAAAATGCATGGCTTTAATCCTAAATTATGTATTTCTCCATGCCCCAACTCAGAATAATGTATGTTATGGTAATCATTTGCTCAAGAGAGCCAGCAGGTTAAAAGCACCCTTAAAGAAAACATGTATCACAAAAATGTTGGAAGCAATGTGTGGATACAGGTTGATAACATCTTTCTGTGGTCTTGAGTGCTATTCGAGGTCAGTTGGAAGCAGGAGTGCATCTTCTTCCCTTTTTAAACTCTGTTGAAGACCTTTGTAAAGAATTCCTCATGTCTTTTCTACATCACATTTTGTGTTCTGTGAATTCAGAGCAAGACCCTCTGTTAAGAACAGACATCAGAGACAGACAGAGATCGCACATACACCATATACAGACAGGCTAGTCACCACAGACTAAAGACAAATGGAAAACAGAGAGATGTGCAGAATGAAACTTGGGCTTGCTCTTGGTCAAACTGATCCAAGAGTAAGTGTCTGTATTCATTCCTTCATGCAACATCAATGCATATTTGGTGACCCTTCTGAGGTTTCATTAATGTGCTAACTCTTGCATGGCATTTTTGTCTGGGTGACCTCACTAAATAAAACTTTTTTTCCAGTTCTGTCCATTTTCTTGCCAATTTTATTTCCTTTTTTGTTTGTTTGTTTGTTATATCAGGGTGACAGGGTCCGCAGGGCTGAGGGCCAGCCAGCACCTTGCCGCTTTTACATGCCTGAGCTCTTTCCAGTGGAGCGCATGAAAACAGCAGCTAGCCATCTCCCTCATGGTCCTCTGATCATGTCTCAGCACTGAGGGATCATCAACTGTGTATGAAACCAGGCTGAAAGATCACAGTCAGTCTCACTTCTGGGGTGAGATGAGAAAGAAAATAAGAACCCAATTCCTTTCTAAAGAACGCCTTCCTGCAGACACTTGTTTTCATGCTTGGCTCCCAGGCAATGGCCCTCAAGGATTCTGGTAGATTCCTCCAGAATAACCTTCGGGAGACCAGAGAGGTGAACTACAAGGCCAAGAGGTCTAGACAGCATGGACAGGCTGTCACTGACAAACATAAGGTTGCCTGAGGCTTAGGAGGAGCATGATGTCCCCGTCTCTTCCATGGAGGGAACCTTAGAAGGTCTCTGCTCCTACTGTACCCCTCCGAACTCAGCTCCTAGCTAAAGATGAGATTATAAACACCTGGGGCTGCACTGGACTTTTTCTAGCAACTCTTTAACTTCTGTGTGCATGAGAACCACAAGGACTTTATGGAAATGCAGAGTCTAGCTTAGTCCCCAAAGGAAGCTTTCGAATGTTTCTTTCTGTAAGCTACAACACAAAGCCAAGCTTCTTCCACGATCAACAATAAGTACTGTGTGTCCAAACTTAGAAAAAAAGAAAGTACCCAGTGTACCAAGAACTGAAGTGCATCCCTGGAAGTCTGAAACTTCTCAGTGAAGCAACCGTGCAAGAAAATGAAGCCTTGCATCCCAGTGGGAAACTGGCCTCCACTTGGAGCCCGCGATTCCTAAATAACATAACACAGAGTAATCCACTCTAGTCAGAGAATATCACACCATCAGATCACATCCAGGTGTGACTTTTGCCTTCGGCTTGAACAGTGAGGTAAGGAGGGAGTCCACCCCCCACCACCACCATGCTCACCTACAGGAGCCCCAACATCTGTTGGTGGGGAAGCCGGACCCTAATTACAGAACATATAATTTCATATGATTTCACCGAAGCCAGGAAGCTTCAAAAATAAAAGCATCATGTTCACACCAAACCAAACAATTTCTTAATTCCCCAAGGTGTATGCACATCTCTTCACTGAAATATCCTGAGTGGCTGTCAAGAACAAAATTTGCTAAGACTGTGTGTATTTTGCTTTCTATTTAGCTCAGAATTAGAAGCATATGTTTACCACCTCCACACGTGACTAGTTCAGCATGAACTGTTTTCACTTTGTTCTGAGAATGTCTGTCAAAACAACATTTCAAAGCTGACCTGCCAAAAACGAAGGCATGCATGACTTATTTTACTAGTTGTGTTTCTTCACAAACTAGCAAATGAGATCATTTTGCTGAAACATGGCCATGCATCTTAACGACAAACTAATGAGACCTTTAGGATGGAGGCACTAAAGGTATCGCTGAGCTTAGGAAGGCAACAGGAATGCAAAACCAGAGCCACCAACTCCCAGAGTTTTTATATCTGAAATGGGGGCTTCTAACGGGGCCTGAGATAGTTCATCACTGGGGTTCTGTCTTTAATGGGGCCATGGCTATCATCAGGTATAATTGCTTTCTAATGACAGTATCTAGGTTGGCCTGTGGAAAGGTGGATGACATGAAAATCAGTCTTGAGCCAGCCAGCAGGTGTTACATACTGAGTGTGGTGACAGGTATATCTCTGCAGGGGGTGAGAGGTCAGGAAAGGGTGAGAGGTCAAGGGCAATGAAAGCTATCAGAAAACTCAAACACCATTTAGAGTCATTTAGGAAGACAGATGGCCAAAGTCTGGTCTGAAGCTGATGCTGCTGGTTTAGAGTGGGTCAAAGAAAGCAGCACTCAGAAGGCCGTGATGATAAGCAGTTCATCCCCCTGCACATGAACCAAGAGGACAAAAAACTGATCATAAACCAGTGCTGTGATGACATGCTCAGAAGGTCATGATGCATCCCCCTGCCCATGAGCCAAGAAGACAAAAAAATTGAACCATCAAAAACCAGTGTTGTTATGAGGCAAGACAGTGCAGAATTTGCTCCATCTTGTATTCTTGCTGAGGCCATTCCAGGTTTAACTCGAATCGGATCTCCTTGATGGAGAATCCCATGGAAAATCACCCAGCTCTATTCTAGGAACCAAAGATCAGGATGTCCTAGCTAATTTAGCTGCTGTTGAAACTACTTGTTGGTATGAAATCCCTCCAACTATCTTAGCTTCTGTTCAAACTGCTTGCTTCTGTGAAGCCCCCTGCAGTGGCTGAGTGGGATGCTAGAGTGTGCTTTCTGAGTTGAAACCCCTGTGTTCTAGATACTCAAGGCCACATACAGGTCCCTGAACACTTGAATATGGTCCTAACCAGATAGAATAAAGGTTTCCCATTGGCTACAAACTGTGTCTGAATGAGTGCGTGTCCCTGTTGTGCTTCCCACAACAGTGTGCATCGCCCACTATCTCCCCGCGCCACACCTATATGTAATCCCTCTAGGACCTGCAAAAACCTTCCTTTCGATAGTGTTTTTACATCATAATTTTAGGCACAAATTGAGGCTTAGACAAAAATTAGTATTCCTTACTGAAAGAACCTTCACCTGTTGGAGTCCTAGGGGCTGCCATTTTCCACCTTTGAAGATCAAACATCTGCATGAATTTTCTGCCACGTGACTCATGCCGTGTCTACAGAAGCAGAATCGAGAAAGGAAGCTGGATTCAAATGTTTCCAACATTCACTTGTGTTAGGTCTTTTGTGACTGGGAGAACCACGTGAAAGAAAGTTTAAAGCCAGACTTTTTTTGGCTCATGGGTTTGAAGGTGTCAGTCCACGTCAGCTGGCTCTGTTGTTCATGATGGGCAGTGAGGTAGAATGGAACATTAAGGCCAGAATGGCTGAGGGGGGAAGAGATGTTTCACTCAAAGAGGCCAGAAAGCAGAGAGAAACAGTTCACCAGAGAGTGCTGTAACACCCAATGACATGTTGCTAAGTGACCCACTTTGCCCATTAGGGCCACACCTCCAAAATTTCCCCACACCTCTAATAATGCCATCAAATTATGAATCAGTTGATATACTGACCCACCGATTAAATCAGAACCTGAATGGCACAATCACTTTTCTATGATTTGATCCACAGCTAAGAGCAATGCTTCAACACATGAGCATTTGAGTGACGTTAAGGTTCAGTCCATGATGGCATACTATCTCTGAAGTGAGCCTTCCTCAGCACCTTCCATGTGCAGACAGGGCATCATATAAGGTGCTAATGATACTGTGAAAGCATCCTCATGCCCCCACAACCACTGATCCCTGCATCAGGCCTCTTCTGCGCAACTCTCCCAGGAGCTACATTTGATTAGTAATCATAAGGGTTCTTAACATATGGGTTATGACCCCCTTGGGGTTACATATCAGATATTTACATTAGGATTCATAACAGTAGGAAAATTACAGTTATGAAGTAGCAATGAAATATTGGGGGGGGGTCACCACAACATAAGGACTTGCACTAAAGCATCACAGCATCAGGAAGGTTGAGAACCGCTGGATTAGACAGATGAAACCCAGCAGTTTCTAGCATGCTCAGGACTTGCTTTTGGCTTTGTACCTGGGGCTTTTACCCTAATGCTGATAGCAGTCATCCTAATCTTCAAACTTTCTCTGCATGTGTCTACAGTCATAAATACACTTGCTGCAGTACACTTAACAGGAAAGGGATATTTAGTTGAAGTGTTTAATGTAAATGCAGAACTAAGCTAGACAGGAAAGGGACCATAGACAGCTGACCTAAGGCTCAACTCATCACATGGGTCATTGGCAAAACAGTGAAATGTCCATGCTGCAAAGAATTTGAACAAAGGCTGAGTTAGCTCATTCCTGTAAGTGCTTAGAACATTCTACACAGAGAAATGATTTTTAGTCCTGGAGATCTGAGACTCAGATCAGAATGTTCTAATTCTCTAGGAAGTAAGCAAGGATGTCTAAGGTTATTGTAAAAATCAAAATAGTAAGTGGGGAATTTACCATGATGGTGTTATGATTGCCTAAAGAAATCTCTGCCTAGAAATCACAGGATTAGGTAGAAGTAGAATGAGTTAAAATTTTACTTAAGTGTGCTGGTTTCTGCCCATTTCTTAAAACCCTTCCTCTTATCTTTCCAAGACAAACACCAGTAAGAAACTGCCTTAAGAAAGATTATCACAGCTCTCTGACCAAAGGTCATACTGTAGACCTTGTCTGCAAAGAAAGGAATCTTTTTATTGCTACCTCAAATGCTTTAATTGCTCCAGCAAAACATCTACCTGCAAATGTTTTTTCTTGCAATTTATGTTCTTATAAACATGTTTAACTATGAAGGAAACTCTTTTTGGTGGGCATGGGACTCAGCGACCACCCTCTGGTGGCCACGCCACCAGCACGCACTCAAGAGAGAACGAATACAGATTCTGAAGTCTCCTCTCTGCTTCGTCTTTCTCTCTGTGCCTTGATCCATGTGTGCATGACAGTGAGCGAGTGAGTGTGTGTGTCTGTGTGTCTGTGCATCTTTGCTTTAATGTCATTATTTTGTTTTGTTTTAACCAATTGCGGCTGCTTGATGTGTCTCAGATTTTCCCTGCTGCCAACTGCTGTGCTCAAGATTTTTCCAGCTTTTTAATTCTTTAATTGGCAGATAAGCTGAACAAGATCTAGACCCATAGATGATAAAATTAGGATTAAACATATAGAAAACCTTGAAATACTCATTTATGATATTAATCAACATTTAAATTTTAGAGCTCTTTTACTGTACTTTCCATTTAGCATACAAAATGTTTTAAATGTTTTCATACGCCACATCATTGCCCTTCACTCACACACCCCATTGCCTGCTCTTGCCACTTTTCCTGATGGTTTGTTCCTACCCCTAAAGAGTCTTCCTTTTACATTATGCCAGTGAACATGGAAAAGCATCCAATATCCTGGTCCATCTGCAAAATGAAAAACATATTAAGAGGCCACCTCACCCCAATCAGAATGAATTTCAAGAAGAAAATGAAATAAATGCACAGTGACAGACACCTAAACGTAGCATAAAACAAAGGTGGGAAAATTAGGAAATTCATACTCAAACTCAATTTCTTACTGAGTTTGAGATACTGTATATGGTAGATAGAATGAGCAATCTCGAATTTGGGAAATATTTAACTACTGGTCCAGGAAAACCAAACTCAAAACACCAAGAATTTAAGTTTCCAAGAAGGGTAGGAGAGGAACAAGCTGAAGTGGGTTGGGAAGAATGACCGTGCTCTGAACTAGTCTTTCCACTTCAGATGACACAACTTTGCGAGACGTGACAGAACTGGCTGCTACTTCCCCAGGCCTTCGTGGTGTGAGTGATGTAAATAAGACGCAACACAGATCTGCTGTGGGTACCATTCAACAGTGAGAAGGATAACAGGGTTCATGTGGACAGTTACCTGGATGAAACTAGAGAATTGTGGAGGGTGGGGGGGGGAAAGCCTGTCACCAAAGACTATGGACTGGAAGACACAATTTCTCTAACATTCTTTAAAGAACAAAACTAGAAAAAGAAATAGAAAACAAGTCTGAAGTGGGGTGGCATGAGGAGGGCAGTGGGTGAGGCTGTACATGGAAGACCTTGTCATAAACACCTCCATTATAGTATTATCCTATGATGATGGCAATTAGTGTTGCTTTATGGAGTCACCCAAACTAAAAATAAGCATACCAGAAAATCACATTTTGGCATCTTGGCAAAACATAGAGATGCAAATGAAGTTATCACTCTCAGAACAAGGTCTAGAGACAAGATTCCCTCCTCCAATTCAGATCATGTTTTATGCTTTTGTCATCAAGGTTTTACCAGCTGGCTCTATTCCAAACAAATGGGTTAAACTGTGTATATGACCATATTCTCTCCTTTGACTTCAGGTCTATATAGAACATCTCATCTCCATGAAATTAACTTCATTAGCTCTTTGCAGAGATAAGGTGTCTAACAAAGTCCTTGATAATTGATGATCTATGCAAGTGTGAGCATCCTGTGATTCCAGTTTCTACTGTTCTCAGACAGCGTGGGCTAGCTAATTAAGCCAGAGTCTTCAAGGAGCGAGGTCCTTTGCTCATTACCGAGTGCTTGTTCTCCCCATTCACTTCCATCACTGAAAGGCCTTGAAATCTAAACCAGCCACTGATCATTTCCAACCTTTATACCCGACTGTGAGACCTCATTAACACAGAGCTTATTGAAGTCACTCAGAATGAGCGGAATTACAGAACAGAGATTCTCTGAATAGAGTTATGGATGAATAAATAACGGCTCTACAAAATGACTGTCGAAGGGCCAATATTGTAATAAGTAGTAATGATGATAAATCTAAAAAAAGTATTTTAGTGTCACATAATAGAAAGTGGCTTGACAAGCAAGCATATGCAGTATCAGGTAAGCAGAGCACAGTATTTTATCGTGCAGAAAATTCTAAAAGGTAAACTTGAAGATCCTGCCAAGTCAGGAGGGACACGGCTGGAAGAGAAGGCTATAAGCCATTCCTCTTCTCAACTGTGAAAGACTCAAAACAAAATATTAAACTGATTCAGCGAGCTAAATCCAAAGCAAATAAATTAGAATACACACAGCCAGTTTGCATTTTTCCTAGAAATTCAAGTTCAGCCTAGCCATTAATTTTTTCCCCCCGACACTAACACATATATATTCCTGCAGTGCATACATGCATACAAGGTATTCAGATTCATTTACAAGTAGACACCAATGCACACATGTGCAGAAACATACATGTGTACATGTGTACTCAAAGGACGCTCGCTGAAATTTAATATAAACAAATGAAAGTAAACATGTTATTATGAGAAAGTAAACATAACTGAAAACTAAAACAATTCAAGATACTAAACAATATAGCTAAGAAAACACTGTTTAGAAACACAAAACAATTATTTTAACTCACACATAAATTTGCATATACACTTATGCATGAACATATTTATATGTACATAGGAGTGTTCATGAATTTGCATATATGAATGCATGTTATTTTCATATCAATTCAGGAATTCTGCATTTAAGATTCTGGAAAGACACACTACACTGGAGGTTTGGGGGTGTTGCATGTGGTATGGTGACATGGACCGAGGCCGCCGTTCTTTGTGAGGATCAACAAGACATTTTCCTGCTATAATTTAAAGAGCAAAGGTGTGATAAAAAAAATACTTCATATCTTATTTTATCTGCATGTAAGTATGTCTCAAGATTTGATAATGAGAAGTGGGAAGTATGGTCAAAAGACATGCTTGTCTATCATGTCAGTAAATACTACCAAGCTGCTCTGAAGCCTGGGCCAATCTGTCTGCCCAGTGGCCGACAGCACCTGTGTCTGCGTAGTGCTGACCAAATCAGCTGTGTTCTTCTTGTATTTCCAACTTGGCAGATCTTTCTGGGGAGAAGCCTGGAACGGTTGGACTGTGTTTTCTACACATCTGTTTCTTCTGGGAAGAATGGCGCCTAGTTTGTGTTCGTATGTGGATGTCTGCTCCTCGCCCTTGGTACCCTGGTCCACTAGATTCTTATGGTTTCTGTCACATATTTATATTTTCATATACTCTAAACAGCAATAAATTGTATTTGTACATGCTAGCAACATTTGAAAGCTTTTAGTTCATAGATTTGATTTTATGGTGATTTTTGCCACGTTCAAGCATTCAAATGTCCCATTTGTCCATTTCCTTTATGATTTCCTCATAAAAGGAAAAATTTGCATTCATGATTTAACTGCAAATGTCTTTTCTAGGCCTATGTTCAAAATGAATATTTTATTTCTATTCTAGAATATATTTGTAAATTTTGGTGTTTTTAATTAAGATAAAATCACATCATCCCCCATGCCTTCCCTCCCTCCAACCACCTCCATCTATCCTCCACTGAACCCCTCCTGTACCCCCAACCCTCAAGTTGATAGCCTCTTTTTCTTTATTATTGGTATACACACCCATATGCCTTTGTATGTATATGAATGTTCAAATATATATAAATAAGACCTGTGGAGTCCATTTTTGTTGGTGTGTGTAAATGGCTTCAGGGATGAACAGTCTGCATTAGGTAGCCAATATTTTATTTTTAAATAACATATTAATATACCTTCTTATATTTTTAGCTCAACTTTGCTTTGTTTATTATATGATATTCCAGGAGCTTATTTTTGTGATTCCTTTGTTACTGGCTCAAGACAATTCCTTTATTATAAATTAATTCAATTTTATGATTAAAAAAAGATTTCCACATTCTCTTTTTTGTTATCTCGAGTTTAATTGACTGGCAATTCTCTGTATATTCATAGCATAGCAGTTTAATTAATCTGATCTTATAGATAGGCCTTGCTACTTGATATATAAAATTAAGGCATTTTTGTGTTTTACATGTGTCTTTACTCTTGGAAATATTTTTGGAAAATTTTGTAATTATCAGGATAAATACAAGGCTTTTTTTGAAAACTCACTGATTTTTATAATTACAGCAGATTTATTCTTTTCGCTCCTGAGTTCATGCACATGATACATGCTGAGTCATTCCCGTCTGATACAGATAACTTTTACACAGTTTAAAAATTTTAGCAAAAGAAACTATTCAACATTCTGTTACGGAATTTCTTTGAGAGGTTTTGCAGGGATTTGGGCGGGCATTATACATAGGAATATGTATATTTATTATGTTCTCTCCCATCTGGATGGCTGTTGTTTTACAGAACACTTTCTCACTCCTGACAGTCTACCAGTGAGAGTCTCAGGGGTGATGCTGAGAACTCAGCAAATGCACTGCCATGGGTCACGGGGACTTGGTTACAAAGCCGCTGAGACCTTGCAGAAGGTTCCCAGTTGTTGGCCCGAGGTAGGAGGAGTCTGGGTTTGCAGATTCCACACAGGCTAAAGCTGGAAAAGTATCAAAGCAGTTCTCTTGGGGCAGGGCTATGCTTCGAACTCTTTGGTGCTGTTTGAAGACACGTGTGTGCTACAAAGGAACATGATGTGGGTTTATGGCAAGCTGTCTCCATCACAATGACTCATGTGCATAAAGTCTTCCTATATGTGTTTGTACTTTCCTGCCTTGTGATCACAATGTTCAGCTCACACTATTGTTCATGTGCATGAAGTCTTCCTATATGTGTTTGTACGTTCCTGCAATGTGATCACAATGTTCAGCTCACACTATTGTTCATGTGCATGAAGTCTTCCTATATGTGTTTGTACTTTCCTGCCATGTGATCACAATGTTCACCTCACACTATGGTCCATAGCTGTGGTGCATTCCTCTTCAGGAGTGTTTTAATAGTCTGTGGTGTAGATCTGTTGTTTGGCATTGACATCCAGATTTGCTCTTAGGGAGAGCTACGTGAACATAACCTTAAATGTATTTTAATTGAAATAGAATTAGATCACTTTTGCACTTCCTCGCCTCCCTCCACTGCTCCCAGATTCCCTCTCTTCAACCCTCCCCATGTCCTCGCCACTTAAGTTGATAGCTTTTTCTTTGATTGTTGCTTCATACATATGTGTATCTTTGCATAAACATAAGAACACAACCTGCTGGATCTGGCAGAGTGGTCAGCCCTGAACCCATAAACACATCTGAATATTTTTAATTCTCAATAAGATCAGCTAAGCTTATTTAAGAAAAGTAACTTCTAGGTCATAGAGAACATTTTTTTCATAGTTTTAGTCTTTTATTTCTAATTTTACTAAAATATAACTAAAAGCCACAAAATTCATTCATTTAAAATATATGGTTTGTGTTGAGGGTGGATATCAGTAGTGAAGTGCTTGCTCTGAACGCACAGGTCTTGTGTTCACTACCCAGCAGAGTGAACATGCAGTGCACTGGTTTTAGTATGTTCTCAGCCATGTTCTCGCCACTACAGTCAAAGTGAGAAAGTTATAGCCCCTCTGAAAACCACTCTGAAGCCCTCTCCATCAAAGAAAAATGAATTTGCATTCAGTACCTACAGATTTCACTGTTCTAGACATTTCATACACATAGAAACATGATTTGGGGTATTTTGTGACACATTGCTTTCACTTATTTTTAAAATAAATTTCCGTGTGTATGTGTGGCATAAGTGTGTGGTGTAAGAGCCCACGTGTGTGCAGATGAGTGTACGGGTGCACACTTTGGAGCAGAGAGGGAGATGTCAAGTGTATGAATTCTTAATATGCCAAACACCGTCAAATGTACAGATAATCACATTCTAAGCATATTTGTACCAAATTACACCCAGATATCATAAGAGGCCATATTTTTTCCTTTTATTTTATTTTACAATAACATTCAGTTCTACATATCAGCCACAGATTCCCTTGTTCTCCCCCCTCCTACCCCCTTGCCTTCCCCCCATCCCATCCCCCGTTCCCACTTCCTCCAGGGCAAAGCCTCCCCCGAGGACTGAGATGGACCTGGTAGACTCAGTCCAGGCAGGTCCAGTCCCCTCCTCCCAGACTGAGCCAAGAGTCCCTGCATAAGTCCCAGGTTTCAAACAGCCAACTCATGCAATGAGTCCAGGACCTGGTACCACTGCCTAGATGCCTCCCAAACAGATCAAGCCAATCAACTGTCACACCTATTCAGAGGGCCTGATCCAGTTGGGGGCCCCTCAGCCTTTGGTTCATAGTTCATGTGTTTCCATTCGTTTGGCTATTTGTCCCTATGCTTTATCCAACCTTGGTTTCAACAATTCTTGCTCATATAAACACTCCTCTTTCTCACTAATTAGACTCCCGGAGCTCCACCCGGGACCTAGCTGTGGATCTCTGCATCCAGATTCCTCAGTCCTTGGATGGGGTTTCTGGCATGACTATTAGGGTGTTTGGCCATCCCATCACCAGAGGCCATATTAATGTAAATTATTCCCAATGTTACAGATATTTGCCCTTCCCAATTTACATACTCAATAGGGCTAAAATTTTAAATAGGCAACCTCCATTTCAAGAATTTTATTTTTCAGTATTTTGATCTTTAAGCAGAAATTTCATGTTTCAATTCATGGCTGCTTCATCTCAAAATTTAAACACAATAACTCATTTTTAAAATTTCCTCCTTGAGTGCATTTTGTTGTGAGATATTATTTTAACTAGCCAAAGATGTGTTACATTTGTTTATGCTGCAGAATACTGCTTTAACTGTGAAAAGGTGTGCTATTTTTGTTTCTGCTGCATTAACCGATGTAAGGATGCGTGTTTAATTATGTAAAGATGTGTTGAATCTGTTTCACCTTACATACCAATGGCACCTGATTGATCTAGTAAAAAGCTGAATGGCCTGGTACATTTTGGCACCAACATGGGGCTGGTATTTCCACATAGAACCTGAAAAAGCTTAAAAAAACAAAACAAAACAAACAAAAATGGGCACAGCTCCTGTAAGAGTCTCTGCCAAACAGCAAGCCCTTGAGAAGCTGGTATGTTAAATAGAAACAAAAATAAGAACGCTTGCCATAGTGTGGGACCCCCCTTTCCTAGAGCTGGGAAGTTGAAAAGTGTTTCCCGTCCAAGGAGCCTCTGAGCCCAGCCCTTAGGCTTGGCTTCCGTGACTGAGGAGGGAGTGGAGCCAGCCTCCAAGGCCGCAGCAGAGGAATCAGCTATAGCTTAGGAGTTTTTTTGCTCATGCAGACAAAAATAAAAAAATGCTGGGGATAGGCAATAAAGCAGGTTCAGATGGAAAAAAAACAAAACAAACAAACAAACAAAAAACCTCTGAACCGTGTATTTAAAAATGTAACAGGCTTTTTCTTTGTGGCCACCAGCCAGCTCCCCAATCATGACACAGAGACTTGTTAGTTTTGAATGCTCAGCCCATAGTAAGCATGTAGCTCTTTTAACTGAAATTAACATGTTTCTCTTTATCTGCTTCTTGGCTCAGGGGCTTTTTACCTTTTCTTTCTTGCTCTCTTTATGTCTGGCCGATTGGCAGCTGCCTGGCTTCTGGCCTTGGGCGTCTCCTCTGTTTCTTTTTCTCCTTCTCCCTTCTCTTCTATTTTAGTGTAGATTTCTCCTCCTACAGATGTAATAGTCTTATTAAATAAGAAACACAGAGCCAAATGTAGAATCTTGTAAAAGCCCAAGAGGTCAGAGCAGTAGCTAAGAGCTGAGACTAAAACCACCTTCTTATCACCTGCTGCCACTGCCGTCCTTCCCCTGGGAAGAGAGCTACTTCCTGTGTGTCTGTCTTTTTATTGACTTTCTGTTCTGTCTTCTCATTGGTTGTGAACCCAACCACATGACCTTCTCGTCACTGCCTGTCTATACAGACCTCCAGGTCTTCTATGGTTAGTATTGAGATTAAAGGCGTGTGTCTCCATGCTGGTGGTGTCCTTGAACACACAGAGATCTGCCTGTCATGTGATCGGGATTAAGGGTATGTGCTACCACCACTGCCAGACTTCTGTTATGGCTTGCTATTAGCAATGACCCCCAGGCACTTTTATTTATTAACATACAAATAAAATCACATTTCAGCACAAATAAAATATCACCATATCCTCCTATTTATTCTCCCTGCCTATCAGTCCTACCTATCTCCCTCCTGCCTAGCTATTGGCCATTCAGCTCTTTCTTAGACCAATCAGGTGCCTTAGGCAGGTAAGGTGAAACAGATGCAGCACATCTTTACATCATAATTAAACACACATCCTTACATCGTTAAGCAAATGCAGCATAAACAAAGGTAACACACCTTTGCCTAGTTAAAATAATATTCGACAACAACACTTATCCTTTGAAATGCCAACAAGAATTTCATTGTATTTGGTAGAAAATTATGTACTGAGTTGCTCGGGGATGTTTGTAATTGTGGGACCTACAGACTCAAACAAAAGGCATAATATCTTAACATGCTATTTCTAACATTTCTGAAGACTTACCATGTTTACTACATTCCTTCGTTTTTACACTAGATGTGAGCTATGACTCCTGAGTAGTTCTTCCTATTATCTTCCCAGCACAGGAAGCTGTCTTTATTTGCCAAACTCCAATGTCCACTTCACATCCCAGAAGGAGCTCTTGACAGCTGATTTCAAGGGTGGAATAATTTAGTTATTTTGGTACAGTGTTTCCTCTGGTTCTCTAGCCCACAGCAGATGCACCAGGTGACACACACAGTGTGAAGACACAACATTCACCTTGTCTATGAGGGCAGCTTCCCTGACCACCTGTGTTTGTAGGGATGCCAGTCAAGTTCCAAGACTTGTCCCCTCATCACTGCGACATGAAAATGTGGATGCCTTGGAATTCACTGGTCCTGCATTATTCTCATATGTGAGTTTCTTAGGGGCAGGAACAGCCTGAGAAGCCAGATCTGAGGCCTGGAGAAGACATCTTCCTACTGATGGACAGGAGCCAGTTGTGAAGGAACACAGGCGTGGAAATCTGAGTATTTATTGCTTTATTAGTTTGTTTACTGTGTTGGATCTGGAGGTCTCGAAATAATGGGGGACAGACCACCAAAGTCTATTAAACCAGAAGCAAACTTTATTCCAGAAAAATTAAAAATTAAAAAAAAAAAAAACACCACGGGGCACAAAAACTTATCAGCTAGCTGAGACCACAGCCAGTGTTGGAATTCTGAGGCTGTGGCGATGGAGGTGGGTACTGGCCCCCTTTTGTAGTATCAGGCACGGGATGCATGCTAGAAGTCATGTAGAAACAACTATTAAAAGTTAACTTGGCCTCGACCGTCACCCTTCATTGCTCCCACTCATGACCAGGCTGTTCATGTAGATCTCATCGATTTCTCCATGTCTTTTTTGGGGTCCCATTTTCCAGGTAGCCTCACTGGTGATGTGAGTAGCAGTCCAGTCATCCTTGTTCCACATCTAGCATCTTCCTATGAGTGAGTACATACCATATTTGTCTTTCTGAGTCTGGGTTACCTCACTCAGGATGATTTTTTCTAGATCCATCCATTTGCCTGCAAACCTCATGATGTCATTGTTTTTCTCTGCTGAGTAGTATTCCATTGTGTATATGTGCCACAATTTATTTATCCATTCTTCAGTTGAAGGGCATCTAGGTTGTTTCCAGGTTTTGGCTATTACAAACAATGCTGATATGAACATAGCTGAGCAAGTGTTCTTGTGGTATGATTGAGCATTTCTTGGGGGAAAGAGAGCAGGAGATCCTAGAGAGTGGGAGAACCTAGCTGGATCAAGAAAAGAGAGGGAGAACAAGGAATAGGAGACCATGGTAAATGAAGACCACATGAGAAGGGGAGGAAGCAGAGAGCTAGGGAGGCCCACGGAGATCCACAAAGATACCCCCGCAAAAGACTGCTGGCAATGGTCGAGAGACGGCCGGGACTGACCTACTCTGGTGATGGGATGGCCAAACACCCTGATAGTTATGCCATAAACCCCATCCAAGGACTGAGGAATCTGGATGCAGACATCCATGGCTGGGCCCCTGGTGGAGCACTGGGAGTCTAATTAGTGAGAAAGAGGAGGGTTTATATGAGCGAGAATTGTTGAAGCCAAGGTTGGATAAAACACAGGGACAAATAACCAAATGAATAGAAACACATGAACTATGAACCAAAGGCCGAGGGGCCCCCAACTGGATCAGGCCTTCTGAATGGGTGAGACAGTCATTTGGCTTGATCTGTTTGGGAGGCAGCTGTGCGGTTTTCTGGGTCCCTGCCTCGTTGCATGAGTTGGCTGTTTGAATCCTAGGACTTATGCAGGGACGCTTGGCTCGGTCTGGGAGGGGGGGACTGGACCTGCCTGGACTGAGTCTATCAGGTCGATCCCGGTCCTCGGGGAAGACCTTGATCTGGAGGAGGTGGGAATGGGGGTGGGCTGGGGGGAGGGGGAGGGGTGCGGGAGGGGGAGAGCAGGGGAATCTGTGGCTATTATGTGGAACTGAATGGTGTTGTAAAATAAAAAAAATAATAATAAAAAAAATAAAAATAAATAAATAAAAGTTAACTTTGGTCCAGGCAGTTGTTGGCTATAAGGGGTAAGGGTATTAAAAGTTAACCCCTGGCTGTTGACAGAGGAGCTGACTGTAAGCAGACAGCCAGTGTTAGCAGTTAACCTTTAGAGCTGATGACTGTCAGATTTTATCTCTTAAGCTTATATTTTTATATTTCTATATTCCTGGACCCTTCAACAGGACTCTGAGCTTCTTTGGAGAAGATTGGTGTGGAAGAGAGGGCTGAGTGAGAGTGAACAGGCAGGTGAGAGAGGAGGGACCTTGGCTGTGGTGATAAAGTTTCTAGCAGTGACTCTCACTCTCATGAGTGTCTGCTGGCTGAGCAGCCACACACGCCCCACTCGGCTTCCATTTCCTACTTTTTCCCAGTCTTCGTTCATGCATTTGTGTAAGGGCCCTCCACACTGTTCACCACCAAGCCAGTCGGTCTCTGAAGCGGCGGTGCAGACACAAGCAGAGGTAGAGATAGAGGAGGTCACCTTCTCGTAATGCCATGCATTTTCTTGTTGGCAGGCAGGAGGCTGGGCACGTTTTCCAGCAGACCGTAATGCGATAGCATCTTCTGCTGAAACTTGCCAAGTCATACCTTCATCGTTGTTTGTCACACTGCCTGTCACATACAATGTCTCGAGCCCTGCCTTGTGCTGATACTTAAGGAGTGATACAATGACAGTTGGTGTCTTTGTTATTTCCACTGCAGCAGACATTAATCCACGCAGAGCTGTGTTGTCTTTGTCGTGCTACTTAGCTTGCAGCCACAGTCTGCTCTGATTGATAAGGGATGATCACCCCGTGCGTTTTTTGACTGCAGTAATAAATCTCCGAAAGGTGAGTAGGTGGTAGGGTAGGGGGATGCTACAGAAGGATGGCTTACATTGTGAGAATGGGGGCTGGCAAAATCCAATAAGGATACCTAGTGGACAGTTTAATGGAAAGAAAACTCTACTCAGTGTGATACAAAAGCCTGTGCCTAAATTAAAGAACTACCTGCTTTCTTCCTGTGCCATCATGTCAGCATGGAACCTTCTTTCTGTCCGCAGAATGAAGTTAATCCCAGCAGCAGTCTCCTCTCTGCGAGGAGTCTCCACCCGCTGCCTTCTCCTGGATGTCTACCCTGCTGCCCATCTGCTGTGTCTTAGTGATTAGCCATGACCAGGCCCCCACTGTGGTGACACACTTTTTCAATAAGAAAAGGCTACGCTAAGATAAAGGTCATCCCCATGCACAGGTCTGGAAGACAGACACAGAGCTAAGAAAGAAAATAGAATAGTTGAAGAGGCTATCCACCGTACACGTGTTGCTTTGCATTCTTTGGAAAAGCAGAAATTAACCTCTTCAGAGGAAACCCAGAGGATTGGTGTAAACACAGGGAAGACTGCTGGTGTTTATGAAAGATGACTGTTAAGCTCAGAATGGAATGGAAAGAACTCTTGAGAAGGGAAGACAGACGCCTCACTCAGTCAGGGTCCTGCTTAGTTGGCTGTGTGAGTCTCTGATCCCACAACTCCAGAGAGAGGCCAGCTGCATCAGCAAACAGCACAGTCCATGGGGTCATCCAGATTTATTCACACAAAAGGGAGGGATGAACAGGCCAGGATCTCCTTCAGGTGGGTACTGGGTAGGCCATGCTCTAGGTGGTAAGAATCAAGCCTGAAGAGCAGCAAATGCTCTTAAACTTTGAGCCATCTCGAAAGCCCCTAAATAGGATTTTGCAGAACTTTAGTAAAATCTTACGTCTAGGAAGACATCTACTGCATTGCTTGTATATATTCCAAATAATTTGTCCCGTGAATAAACACAATGGAAGATACAATTATCACTAAAAACTCAAGAAAAGTCATTTTAAAGACAAATTATAGGATTTTTTAAAATAAATTAAGTCACACATACATACATACACACATACATATATACACATCACTTTCACTCATTTGAAACCTAGAAAAATGTAAATATTCACTTCATGTCAGTAGTTACCTATACATTTGTGATTTTTTTTGCCAGTTTTGATCCATTTTCCAATGCACTTAGTCTATGGTAACAGCAACGGTTTATTATAAAACCAAAAGGAGCTGCAGAGATGGTTATTATTTGTCAAAAAAGACAACCACTGGAGAAAACAAGAGCATATGGCAGCCTTCGTGGTGTAGAAGTCACAGAACCATCACAGTGGGGAGACAACGCCTGTTCACTGGCTGCCTGGCCTCCAGGTTAGCATCCTCCCAGCCCCCATTCACCCCAGGGTGGCATTCTGACGGCCAAGTGGTCTCAGGACTTCAGCTGCTGTGCACTGAATACCCAGGTCATTGTTTCCCCCTTCACGTCTAAGTAGGCATTGGTTACGAATTACTCGGAAGGGGAAGAGAGTAATTCAGAGGTGACTGAGTCAGAGAAGAGTCCATAGCACACCTGCTTCCCGCTTCCCTGCTCAGTCCGTGTGTCCTGCCCTCAGTCAGTGTGTCCTGTGTTGAGTGTTTGCAGGTTATGTTGCTTACAAATTGATATTCCGTTTTACTTTTGCTTATCTGATTTAAAGTTACTTATGACAGAATTATTACCCAAATGCAAAACCTTCCCAACTATGCTAAGTGATGTTTAGGACACAATTGTCATCCAGATTTCCTAACAAGTGAGGAAATAGAGAGCTATGGTGTGCTGATTGTCCCCCTGAAGTCAGAAAGTCTCTCTCCGAAGGATTGTCACTCATCCGCCTCAGTCACTTTCCAATTTCTTTCTTTAATTTCCCACTGATCCCTTGCTTTCTGTGACTGATAAAAATTTTCTAAATATAGAAGGTGTGAAAGAAAAAGATAAATATGACAATTCTTACCACCCGTGTTTCCACTGAAGGCAAACACTCATTCAAAGCTAGTATACAGTGATACCAGAAGTACAAGTGGATACTGCTTTTCCCGGCATGTTCCTCTTCCTTATTCATGAAATCCAAGGAGAACAACAAAAAAAAAAAAAAAAATGTCAACTTGCAACCTAGAAAACACATTACAGACCAGATTAGGAAGCTATAATTCAAGAACGAAAAGTACAAACTAGGAAAACAAATTCCTTTAAAATTATGTAAATTTGCCGGGCAGTGGCAACACACACCTTTAATCCCAGCACTTGGAAGGCAGAGGCAGGTGGATCTCTGAGTTTCAGGCCAGACTGGTCTATAGAGGGAGTTCCAGGACAGCCAGGCCTCCCAGAGAAACCGTGTCTCAAAAATAAAATAATATATGCAAATATTTAAACTTTTAAGTTCTGGATCAGTTCTGAGTGTATTTGAAGTACACAATAGTAAAGACTGTGTGACAAAATCTAGCATGTACGTTATGAGATCATTGTCAACTATGTGAAGATTGATGACCAGACCATCTGAAGGTGGAGATGGTCAATAGCGCACAGGCAGAGCTGCCCAGAGATTTTCTGAGCCCTCGCGTTTTCTGAAGCAGTTCATGGGATGCCAACAGGAACAGGTTTCAAGACACGCAGCTGCACTGGCACCATACAAATGAGATCCCTGTGTGTTACCTGGAGGCTTCTGCTCACACCTCCATTGGCCACCACCCTCCGTCGGTCTGCTCCTATGGGCTGTCCACTCTTGCATGCAGTGGTGTCAACTACTGGTGGTGGCCCCCATCACCATGGCTCTAGCTTCTTCACTGGGTTATTTTTTTTCTATGACTCTAGTGCAACAAGTCAAACCAAACCTGGGAACTTAAAACAGTGCAAATTCATTTTCTTTCTCTTCTTGTGGAACAGGAAAGTGATGTATTCAACAAAAATGGGGAGATGTTCTGGCTAGTTTTCGTCAACTTGGCAGAAATCTAGACATATCTGGAAAAGAGGGTATCTTAATTGAGAAAATGCCTCTGTAGGATTGTCCTGTGGCAAGTCCGTGGGCTATTGTCTTGATTAATGATTACTGTGGAAGGGCCCGGATCATTACAGGTAGCCCTGAGTAGATAAGAAAGCCACAAAGAAGAAGCGAGTGAACAGCACTCCTCCATGGTCTTTGCTTCAGTTCTGGCATCCAAGTTCCTGCCCTGACTTCTCTTCATTATGAACTATAAGCTGTAAGATGAAACCCTTTTCTTCCTAAGTTGCTTTCAGTCATGGTCTTTATCACAGCAATTAAAAAAAAACAACAACAACTGAGACACATATTTTCTGAAGAATTAAATATTTTACAAGTAATTAGTTGCGTGTAAAATGTCAACATGTGTGCCATGTAATATTGAAAGAAGAGACTATGTGAACTCTTGATTCCTAATGCTCAGAGCTTATTTATAATAATATGTGAATTAGAGAAGCAGCTGTGTAGCTCTGGGAAGGTCTTTTTCTCTAAATGTATTCAACTACAAAAATGTGATTTTTTTTTAAAGTTTTTCTTTCAACCTAGAAAGCTAAATTTAATTTCTTTTTTCAGAGGCTGGGGCTGCTTAAATAGGGAAAATTACCCCCTCATTCCACCTGTCTGTTTCTTTTTCACTGGGATGACCACTGGCTCCTACTCTATTTAATAAACAGTAAAATCCATTACTGTGTCTCTACCACATAGGGCTGCATTCACAATAGGAGCATAGAGCAGTAGCCTTCAGTGATGCTCACTGTCTTCAATTCCCACAGTGTCCAGAGGTACAAGGTTCCTTTATATTTTTAATATTTTTATTTATTCTTTGATAATTTCACACATGTGTACAACTCATATTTATAGTATTCACTGCCCCTCTGAGTCTCCCTCAATGCTTAACACATGCACCTCCAACCTTTGGAATCCTTCATGATGTTTTATAACCTACCTTCTTAGTTACTTTTCTATTGCTGTGAAGAGACACCATGACCAAGGCTATTATAAAGGAAAGCATTTGATTGGCTTGCTTATAGTTTCAGAGTGTGGATCCATGATCATCCTGGTGGGGAGCATGGCACCCGGCAGGCAGGCACAGCACTGGTCCAGTAGCTGAGGGCTCACATTTGATCTGCAAGTCGGAGGCAGAGAGAAAAAGACAGAGCCAGGGATGCGCTTTGGAAACACCAAAGTTCCGCTAACTGGAGGACTAGGCCTCCAAACATAGGAACCTCTGGGGACAATTCTCATTCAAACCATCATGCCTCCTCAGTCCAGTTAGCATGGGCAGCCGACCAGTGGTCACAGTGACTTTCCTTCCCCAGCAGCCATCAGTTGCCAAAAGTTCCTCGGTTAGGGATGGGACCTCCAAAGCTGCTGCCCCATCCAGCTTAGAAATTTAACTGGCTCGTTCTCATGCAGGTCTTGAGCTGAGATCTTTAGCTGCTGTGAGCTTCTGATTGAACAGCCTCTCGTGTCCTGAAGACAGCATTTCACACAACTCCTCACCATCCTCCAGCTCTTACAGTCTTTCTGTGCCTTCTTCCACATTGTCCCCTGCCCTCTGTGGGGGTCAACCAGGTGCCCCATTTAAGGCTGAGCACTCAACAGTTGGTTATTCTCAGTACTTGACCCGTTATGAGCAGAAAGAAGCTTCTCTGATCCAAGCTGAGAGCAACACTGATCTATAAGAATAGATATAAATATTTAAAAGGCAGTTTGCAATGAGTCTGTTTAGGAGCTAACTGTAGTGGTTTTCCTGACCCCTGGCCTTGTGACCTCTCCAACCATGAATTCTGAATAGGTTTTTAAGTTTAGACATGGATTCCCTTATGTGTAATAGCCCTCATATCCAATTATGAAACGGTTGGCTACTTCCATAAATATCCCCCTGCTATTGCACCTATGGGCGTGTCTTGCCTGGCAGGTCAGTATCACCATATGCTGAGTCCACCAATGGGTAAGTCAGATGATGCCTTTTCTTCTCCAGGGGCTGGCACAGCACCTTTGACACCAGGGAAGCTAGCAAGCAGGGAGCATGTTTCCAGGTCATTTCTAGATTGACTTCCCTATGTCCTGCTGCAGAGGCTTAGAGAAGCTTCATCACACCCTCCCACGATCCACCCGGATGAAGCAAACAAACACAAACCATTGGTGAGCACCATCAAGACTGGCAATCCAATGGCCAATCCAAATGGCTCCCAGTGAGCCACAGTGGACCAGTGATGAAGCTCACTGTTACGGCAATGGCCCGAGAGGAGCAGTGAATCATTCTTCAGGCAGGGAAGACATAATCGTATGTCTAACAGGATTAGGAACTTCATGACATGAGGAAGTATAATCTGAGCCTCATAAATCGACTTCATTTCTTTTGTTATGCTAGAAATGAGACAAACCAGTGCCTCATTGGCAAAAAACCAGTTTTTTGTTATTGTTTTGAGTGAAAGCCTTCTACTGAAGTCACCACAGTTCCAAAGGGAAGAGGACATTTTTGCCTGCTGTTAGTTTTATCTCTAGTGAATTTTAATTTACTCAGTGAAAGAGACAGGAAATGAGTTCACGTCGTTCCTAATTTTCCAGGACTCATAATTTAATACATTTGCTTAAAATTAGGAAAGAAATGCTGACAAGCTTTGGCTTAACTGATACTACCCACCAGGGAAACGGTGATTAGTTTATAGGCCCCTATGGCAGGTATTAGGATTAGATATGGGGAACATATGACAGGAAGACTTACTCATTGTGACCTTCCTGTCACAGCTCACCGGGAGGTTAAAAATGAATCTCTACCACCTCACTCAGTTCAGCTACTTTTAAAACTCTCTTTCTAGTTACACATGATAATAGCTAGAAAGAGACAAAGGCCTTTGTTAGGGGGTGGGGGGAGCTACCCTTGCCTTTAGCTTAACTTTTAATACAGACACTCCAGATTTGCTGGGTGCTGCTAATGCGCTCCTGAGATCAAACGCACCACATATTTGAAATGCACAACCTATATCACAAAGCCATTATGCAAAACTCAAGAGTGATTATCAACAAAATACACAGATTTCAAACTGCACGGCAATTGGAGAATTCGGAAGCTACAAGAGATGGCAAAGAAACGCAAACGGAACTGGTTTATGGTTCTCAGCCTCTCCTGCCTGTAAACATGCTGCCTTCATAAACACAGAAGCTGAAAACTGCAGTTTGCATAACTGCCTCTTGTCAGGTTTTCTGGTTCTCACTCTACCTCTTTTTAAACACCCTGCATCCCTGGAAAGAAACATATAATTCAAACGTTACTTTAGAGTATGCTACAAAACTCCAGGGAGCCAGGCTGTCTTTTCAGCTCTCCTCCTACCAAGGCCAGCTCTACCAAATCATCCACACCCCACAGTGTGGCTGATCCCCAGGGAAGGAGTCACACTGCATTTGCAACGCATTCCTAGAAATAACTCAATGTCCAGCAGGGAGCACCATGGTGCTCAGTAAACCTTGGTGGCCTGGGAGAAAAGCTGCACTTTTCCTGCATCTGTCCTAACAGAGTGCCTCAAACTGAGCACCCAAGACAGAAAGAGATTATTGCCTTAGTCTGGAGGCTTCAAGTCCACTGTCAAGGTGTCAGCAGGCTCGCGTTCCTCGGAATCCTTTCGTGCTTCCTTTCTCCCATTGCAGGGCTGCTGTCCGCCTTGGTGCTCGCCAGCTAGCAACTTCACTCTCCAGTTATCATCACACATGCTCTCTTTATCTCAGCGTGTGTGTGTGTGTGTGTGTGTGTGTGTGTGTGTGTGTGTGTGTGTGTGTGGTGTGGTGTGTGTGTGTGTGTGTGTGTGTGGTGTGGTGTGGTGTGGTGTGTGTGTGTGTGTGTGTGGTGTGGTGTGGTGTGGTGTGTGTGTGTGTGTGTGGTGTGGTGTGGTGTGTGTGTGTGTGTGTGGTGTGGTGTGGTGTGTGTGTGTGTGTGTGTGTGTGGTGTGTGTGTGTGTGTGTGTGTGGTGTGTGGTGTGTGGTGTGTGTGTGTGTGTGTGTGTGTGTGTGGTGTGTGGTGTGTGTGTGTGTGTGTGTGTGTGTGGTGTGGTGTGTGTGTGTGTGTGTGTGTGTGGTGTGGTGTGTGTGTGTTGTGTGTGTGTGTGTGTGTGTGTGTGTGTGTGTGTGTGTGTGTGTGTGTATGCGTGCAGTAATGTTTCTCCTCGTATAAGGATACTTACTTATATCAGCTTCAGGCTCTCTCTAATGACCTCACTGAAACTTAAATGCATTTTCAAAGGCTGTTTCCAAACAAAGTGACATTTAATATTACTGGGGTTTGATATTTCAACATTTCTTTTTGTTGAATACAATTCAACCTGAAATACAAGGCACTCTGTATCATTATTTTTATAAGACCCTTTGCATCTGAATGTGCTCAGCACCTACTATACACAGTAAATGATGGCTCATGCCAGATCTATAAATTACTTAAAGGTATGAATCTTTGATAACTAAAATGCAAGGGGAATGTAGTCTGTGTTGTCCACGTTCCAGCTCCTATCACCCACACCTCAGTTGCACTAGGGCAGCAGGGCAGGTTGCTGAGAGATGGAATAAAGCACAGGAAGCAATGTGTGCACCATAATGTAAGGAACTAACAAACTTAACACAAGACCAAATGGCCCATCACAGATTGACTAGACAGACTGCGTCTCTCTCCTAGAAAGCTGTGTGGGTCTGACCCCCCTCTCATGGTACCTTACTAGAATACTGTAGGCAGAGTCTCCCCATCTTTCTCTACTCTACCCTCTCCCATCTATCTCTGCTCTCTTCTTTCCCTTCCACCACACATTTCAGCCAAAAGTCCCAACACTATTTACCTCCATGATGCTTCTGAGGTCCAGTGGTGGCCAGCTGGGCTAAGGAGTACTGTCCTCTCCAAAGGCCCCTGTATTGCACCTAATTACTACAGGGAGAGAGATTCTTTAGGTTAGACTACATTAGCAATGCCATCAGTAGCTTCTGGTTCTCTATGCAGGCCTTGTTGGAAGACCCCATCCTAACACCTTTTTCCTTACCTCCTTATCTTGGCAAAAGGCATTTCAGGGACATGGTGCTAAGTGTTCTTCTTCCAGGATCACCTCTGGGTCCTCACAAACCTGTTCAGTTTGCTCTCAGATACCACCCAGGTCTGCTTACTCAAAGTTGGCACAAACATAGTGAACTGGTCCATCCCACACCAATTGTGAGTCAGGAAAATGGCCCCTTGTTTAATGGCCATGCTGATGGAGGCATTCTCTCATTTGAGGTTCTTTTTCCCAGATAAGTCTATCTAGGATCAAGGTGACAAGAACTGACCAGGATGGAAGTTAAAGCAGAAACATGAAGCTGGGAACTGAAGCAGGAATAGTGGAGAACGCTGCTTATTATCTTGCTTCCCATGGCTTGCTCAGGCTGCTTTCTTACACAACCCAGGACTGCCTGCCCAGGGGTGGAACCATCTATCATGGCTGGGATTCCCCACATCAATTATCAATCAAGAAAATACCCAAGTGATGCACCCAGGCCAATCTCATGGAGACAATACCTCAGTTGAGTTTCTCTCTACCACTTTGTGATGATTCTACTTCGTGTCAATGTGACAAAAACTAACAGGCATGGTGTCCGAGCAGAGGAAAGTCTCTAGAGCCATGGCCTCCATTTCTTGGGATGATGGATACAGTCTTACCAGATTCCCTCAAAGAAAGTCTATAACCACACAACAATTTTTTGTCATCTCCACTGCAAAAGACTGTTCATGGGATGTACTTCAGATGATGGATTTTGGAATGTATGATTCAGCTTATTAACACAGTTGATGAAAGCATAATATAAATTACAACACTGTCTAAAGTTCAGAATGTACCATACTTTAGAATTAAGGAATTGGGGAGACTGCTAGGAAATATGAGATCAATTCTGTGACAAGCAAGAAACATGAGGACTAGGCTAATACATGCATCAAAAATTAAAACATGAAGTTAAAATGAGTAAGGTCTTGTAGCCCTAAAAAGAAGAGCTAAAAAAAAAAGTTGGTGTTTATATATCAAAATAGTTTAATTAAAATAACATCTAGCAATTACTAGATATAATTTGGCCTCTCTATGGCAATTCTTGGATTTAAAGTGGCCTGCCGTGACTATGTTGGCTGTACACATTTAAATACAAGTTTTCTAATGAAATAAGAATTAAGATAGGATTATGTTTAAAGATAAGGTTAGTAGGCCTTTAAGCATTAGTTACTTACACACTTTAATTCTGGGACACTACACTTGAAGATTACTGATGACCAAGAGGATGAGAAACGGTCTATGAAAGTCTCAGGGGTGACAGATAATTCTCACATTTTCACAGAATCTTCTTCCTTTAGATCCTGGAGATGCTGTAGAATGTGGTTTCCAGGTGACCATAAACAGGGCATGGCCATGAACCTTCCGGGACTTCTGATTCCAAAGGCAACTGAGCTCACCATCTGAGCCAGTAGTTGCCAGCCCCTCAAGGCTTCATACGCTGGGGTCTTTCACGTCTACAGCTCTTGGTGAGTGAAGTTCTGATGGTTCATCTCGACTGCCTCCCTGATTGCATTAAGAGGCACAGAGATGATAAAGCACTGCCGTGCATGTGTCTCTGGGAGACATCCCAGAGACACACGACCAGGGCTCTGGATCAAGCAGTATTGTTTGTTTATTGTGTGTGTGTGTGTGTGTGTGTGTGTGTGTGTGTGTGTGTGTGTGTGTGTGTGTCTGGGTACATGTGGATACAGGTTTGCATTCCATGTATGTATGTGTTTGTGTGTATGTTCACATGTGCATACAGGAATTAGATCACTGTTTACGTATCTTGGGGTACATATTTTTCCCTGGTACCTTCCTGTTACTGCTCCACCCTGCTTCCTGTTACTGTCCACACTGCTTCCTGTTACTGCTCCACTCTACTTCCTGTTACTGCTCCACCCTGCTTCCTGTTACTGCTCTACCCTACTTCCTGTTACTGCTCCACTCTATTTCCTGTTACTGCCCCACCCTGTTTCCTGTTACTGCTCTACCCTGCTTCCTGTTACTGCTCCACCCTGCTTCCTGTTACTGCTCCACCCTGCTTCCTGTTACTGCTCCACTCTGCATCCTGTTACTGCTTCACCCTGCTTCCTGTTACTGCTCCACCCTGCTTCCTGTTACTGTTCCACTCTGTTTCCTGTTACTGCTGCACCCTGCTTCCTGGCTGCCATGACATGAGCTGCTTTGTCCACTATGTCCTCCTTACCATGATGAGCCAAAGCCTCTGAAACATTTCCTCCCTGAAGTTCTTTCTGACAGGAGTTTGGTTACAGTGAAGAAAATCTGAGTAACACAAAGATACAACTAGACTTTGTAAAGCCTAAATTTATGACACAATGTTGCAGATAAATGTGGGATATATGCATACTGTTCCCAAAATACATGATTTTTTTATATGGAAACTAGCTTAGAAATGCAGGGTGGTGTATAAGGAAAGACCAACAAAAGAGATCATTAAACATAATAATCCCTTCTCTCTTTCTCTCTCTCTCTCTCTCTCTCTCTCTCTCTCTCTCTCTCTCTCTCTTCTCAAGACATGGTTTCTCTGTGTAGCTTTGCACCTTTTCTGGATCTCGTGCTGTAGACCAGGATGGCCTCAAACTCACAAAGATCTACCTGCCTCCCAAGTGCTGGGATTAAAGGTGTGCACCACCACCACCACCACCACCACCACCACCACCACCCAGCTAATACCCTTCTCTTAAGAGAAGCCCAGAGCCCCTGAACAAAGATGGAAAACAAAGACCACAGTACAGTTGGAAGGTTTCCAATGTCCTGCCCAGCCCACATGGGCCAGACAAATCTCTCCCACTCATGTTCCCCAAGTAAACATACAGAGGCTTAATATTATTTATAACTGCTCAGCCATTAGCTGGGGCTTGTTACTGACTAGCTCTTACACTTAAAATTAATCCATAATTCTTATCTATGTTTAGCCACATGGCTTGGTACCGTTTCTCCATTCTGCTTTCACATCTTGCTTCCTCTGTGTCTGGCTGGCGACGCCTGCCTCAGCCCTTCCTCTTCCCAGAATTCCCCTTGTCTGATTACCCTGCCTATACTTCCTGCCTGGCTACTGGCCAATCAGCATTTTATTTATCAACCAATCAGAGCAACACATATTCACAGCACACAGAATGACATTCCACAGAACTACAGGCTGGACACCCCATTTCCTCACACTTTCCCCTCTAAATATTCCAGTCAGTAGAATCTAGAAAACTATAAGCAAAAAGTGGAATAGAAGGTGCTGATAATGATATGGCCATTGTGTTAGGGGGTTTTCTGTATGTATCGGGACTCACAGTAAGTCTCCATGCAGCTAAACTTGAGAGGACTTGATGGAAACAAATGATAAGCATAATGTATCAGTAAAGAATAAGAATGTAGACTTTCTGAGAGACAAGCCATTCTCCACAGAAAGTTTCAAAGATGTCACCAAGACTACAGTATTTAATTTCAGAAAGGCCAAAGTTCTCATCATCAACTAAACTTGGTATTTATTGATGACCGACTTAGAGATCTGCCTGGGTCTCTCGGGTCCCAAGCTTTGTCTCCCAAATATAGATTCACACATTCCCAACCCATGGATTCCACTTCTGGTAAACAACAAGCTCTGTGGTAAATATTGCCTCTAGGCAGAGCACACAGTATCTAACCAAAACTTGATGGATATGTTCATGTTTGGGACTATTTTTAAAATGAAAAAAACATATTGACTTCAATCTAGGAACAATGTTTTTTACTTCTGTCTCTCATTAATTAGGAAACAGGAAAATTCCATTCAATGGACAACCCAGAATCTGCACTGAGCTGTACTCAGACAGAAAAGGGATGGGGCTGTTTTCACCCCAGGGTGATCCTGAGGCTCCAAACCCAAGAGGGAAGTTTCTAAGTGGAACTGCTCTAGTGGGAAGCCTGTCATGGTATCTCTCCCAAGGACAGTGAGTCCTGACTTCGGACATGTGGAAAATAAACATTGCTCTGGCTCTTTAACCAGCACCATGGAGTTTGTGTCTGCATCTTTCTCTTCCTTTCCCTAGTGACCAGCAGCTGCTCCCCAGGTCCATTATGGCCATGACCCCTGGAAAGAAAACTGGAGAGGAACACTGAGGATCTTCAGCAAGTGTCAGCATTTATTGAGTGACTGGTAGACTCACTGTGTTACTTGTGTTATTATTCTCTGGCTGTATTTTGCCTGTGTCTAGAAGTAAGCACTTTTAACAACATTAACAGGCAGTCAAAGCAAAGATTACACTGGAAGAAGTTAAATAGCCATGAAAGAGTTTATCCATGTCCACTGTAGTAACAACCAGAGTGTAGTTTGAACTTAACTCTGCTGGAAGAAAAGCCAGCAGAAACTTTAGTAGCTTCAGTCAAGCAGAACGTGAGCCATCTGTGTTTTCTAATTGGGTATCTTCAAAAGAAAAGTCAGCTTTCTCTGACCTTCCTGTGCAAAGGTAGCTCCGCCAGAAGCAAGGTGCTTTGCTGAACTTTGGTTCCCACTCTTTGAAGACACTGGAAGACAAGGCCCTGCGTTCACCTTTTCCTTATATTCCAGAAGGTGAATCCCAAGTTCTAGAGAGACATTCTTCAGCTGTAGAACTGATGAGATCCATTTTATCAAATTACATTTCAAAGTGGTGTAGAAATAATTTATAATTTGATTTTAAAGCACATGCGCTAAGGAAATGTAAATCAGGAGCCCAGGGAGGGGACAACGCTCCCTACAGGTTGGTGCAGGGGGTGGAGAGATTTGAAGGCTGTCTTCATCGTCAGTGGTGCATTCTAGCTCTCTACAGTGCTAGGGATTTCCATTTCTGCACTGAGTGATCCCTCTAATTGGAAGAAGACTTCAGTTGGTCTTTTCCCCTCAGAACAGAGAGTGGCATGTCTAATATATAATAGCAAAGAGGAGATATGTTGATGTATATGCAGGAATGAATTCATATGTAATATATTTTCTATTATACAGACCACACACACACACACACACACACACACACACACACACACACACACACATATTCATGAATGCATGCATCTATCTATCATCCATATCTCCTATCACCAACAATCCAAGAATTACCCAGGCAAGACTAAGAATAAGCCAGGTACCTAGCATTGGTCCTGTTTTAGCCTCCTCCTCATCTGCTCCCTAAAGAGGCCAAAGCCATATGATAGCAAAATCAGTATTGGTTACTTCTAAGCTTTTCCCAATATGTCTATTTTCCTTTACTTTCTTTAAGCTTCTAGAAAGATTTCCAATGCTGCCTTGGTGAAAATATCTGGGCAGATGTCAATGGCACAGCCATGCAGAGCAATTATAAAATACAGGATAACTATACTGCTTAACTTGGTAGGTGGCAATAAAAACTGAGGGATATAAAAAAGGGAAGAGCCTACATGTGTGAAAAGTTTGCAAAGTCACATAGAAAAGGTAGTGCCATGAATATGCTATATATAAATAATCTGAAAGATTCATAAATGCATTTCAAATGCATAGATGGCTGACATTGCTTTGATTGAGCTAAAGCATGGGTCCTTTATTAATTCATTTTCTAGGAAAGCCACAGCTACCAAGTCTTATGTTCCAAGTTGTTAAAGTTTTCTTGAAGCACAAAAATTACCTTAATCTGTGTAGATTCTTTATTCCAGGAAGCCTTAGCAGATCTCTTCAGGGGCATCAATATCTGTTACCACCTGTCAATAAAAACCAAGGTATAATCCATTACATTGTTTACAAATATTTCTCAAAAGACATTTCATGCTCAGTCTCAATTCCACAGATTATGAGGAGGACTCAGACAGCCCCATATGAAACCTGTAGCTGGGAGGGAAGGGGACCGGGATTTAGTCCCAACTCTGCCCTGGGAGCTTAGAGAAATGGTTTTCTAGCTAAGGACATCAGATGCCTCTTCTAGGAAGTGAAAACTGCAACAGATATTGGCTATGGTTTTACATTAGCACATAGTTGTAGTATCTTCAAATAGTTGCACTATGTTTTTACATGTAGAAATTTGGGCTCAGAGGATTTAAAATGTTTGCAGTAAGTCTTGCACAAGGAGGAACTTACCGGAGTCCATTTCTACATATAGACAAGGCTTATCCCTCACAGCCAGTGTGTCATATTAAATAGGGTCAATAACAGAGCTTGCTCTGCTGAGCTGGAGGCCTGAGCCAATGAGGCATCTGACTGTGAGGTGAGTCTGTTAGCAGGAGCAGCTCAGTGCTGAGTGAGACATGATGTGTGTAGAACGCGTGTGGACAGAAAACCAAAGCTGAGGATCTATGTGCAGATCTTCTCTAAGCTAGGAGAGGGAATGATATTGCAAAGCATTTCCAGATAAGAGTAGGCAAGTAAGTTCAACTCCTTACACTCCTGGGGACAGATTTTTGTCTCACCCCTAAATGCTGATCTACTTTCAATTTGGTTTCATTTGGTTACAACTAGCTGCAATCAATTGTCTGAAGTTGGGCTAAAATTCACTTGAATACCTTTTACGTCTACAAATGATTCCTAGTCACATGCCATACACTACAAGTGAGCTGCTTGAAACCCTGTGCAGTCTGAATGCCCTGCAAGACTCCAGGGTATAGCTCAGTCCTACCCTGGGGTGGTATTTTAGGACTGGATGGTGCTAAGCCTTCTGTGATAGTCTACCTGGGAACTACCAGTGACTGGTACATAAACCAGGGCACCCAGTTATAGATCCTGGGTGGATAGAACAATGACTCATGCTCAATTTATGTTCTATTCACAACACCTACACACAAAAGAGGAACCAGGCACTGATCTATCCTAGAGAATCTTCCAGAGGAGAGGAACAAAGACAGGAGGTGTCTGTGCCTCCCTATCATAGGCTGCACCTACTGCCAGCACACAGACTACTTCCTTGTTGCTGGTATGGTACAGCAATGGTAGCAGAGAGACCTGTCACAGCTGGCCAGACCCTTGGAGGAAAAGCGATGTTAACTGTATTTCCACCCACTTACCAAGGTCCTGCATTATATTAGTTACAGATATGCGCACATTTGGTTACTTAAAAATATTACCAACTCCGCTCAGTATGTGTTGCTGGTAGAATTCTAAGTTGGCTTTTAAAATGATCACCACCCCCCAAATGTCTTCTCCATCCATGATCCCACATTGATTTGCAGAGGAATTTAATAAGATGAAACTGACTCATAATATCTTTTTAAACATACATAAGGAAGAACAGTCACACAAAATGAAAATCTACAAATCAGGCACGGGACCTTTGCTGTAAACACTCTGTCTTGGTTAATTAAAGTGAGTGATGAGAACACAGCTTGAGTCCTGGGCAGCACCTCAGACTTGGAGCACTACTGACCACCAGAGAAGGCACAGGAGTCTTCTGATGTGCTTGGATTTTACACAGTGCCTTGGAGATCTAACTGTTTTCCCTGGACATTCAAGTGGAACATAAAAACCAAAATAAACATAGAGTGTGCAGAGCATTTTGCAAGTCAGACATCGAGAAAATGGCAGATGAAAGCACTGTGAGAGATTTCCATCACACAGTACTATGGAACTGGAAGGAATGGATTCTAGTTGTGACACCCAGACCTTCAGACAAAAGTTCAGTCTGATGACCGAGACTGTGAAGTGCTGGCCTCAGAGTGCACCATAGCATCATGAATTCATGAAACAAAATATGAAATTCAGTGTTTTCAAATCTAGTTAACTGAAAATGCTGCTTGGGATAATTTTTCTAATGCCACTAAGCTTTTTTTATGCCTTAAATGATAGAAATTTCAGTTTGACTCTTATAGAAAACACACACAAGTAACAAGAACAGTCTCTTCAGATACAATTTATTTCACCTAGCAGTAGAACAAAGCAATTTAACTGTATGAAATGAGTGATAAACAATATAGGACAAAGCCTGTTGAAGATTGTAAGCACCATAATGATTGTTCAGGGGAATATATCTGGTCCTCCTCCCCAAAATCAAGTTTGGAACTAATAACATAGACACAAAAACACTAGCTTTAAAACTAAGGGTGTTTTAAGAGAAAGTTTTGGGCATGTCTCTTCATTTTGTATAGAAATATGTGATGAGTCCCTCATAGGGTCCTCCTTGTTAGCTGACTTCTCTGGAACTGTGAGTTGTAATCTAGTTATCCTTTGCTTTACATCTAGTATCCACTTGTGAGTGAGTACATACCATGTTTGTCCTTCTGAGTCTGGGTTACCTCTCTCAGGATGGTATTTTCTAGTTCCATCCATTTGCCTGCAAATTTCATGATGTCATTCTTTTTTACTGAGTAGTACTCCATTGTGTATATGTACCACATTTTCTTTATCTGTTCTTCAATTGAGGAGCATCTAGGTTGTTTCCAGGTTCTGGATATATGAGTAATGCTGCTATGAACATAGTTGAGCAAGTGTCCTTGTAGTATGATTGAGTATTCCTTGCGTATATGCCCAAGAGTGGTATAGCTGGGTCTTGAGGTAGATTGATTCCCAATTTTCTGAGAAACCACCATACTGATTTCCAAAGTGGCTGTACAAGTTTGCACTCCCACCAACAGTGGAGGAGTGTTCCCTTTGCCCTGCATCCTCTCCAACATAAGCTGTCATCAGTGTTTTTGATCATAGCCATTCTGACAGATGTAAGATGTTATCTCAGAGTCATTTTGATTTGCATTTCCCTGATGACTAAGGATGTTGAGCAATTACTTAAATGTCTTTCAGCCATTGGAGAGTCTTTTGTTGAGAATTCTCTGTTTAGCTCTATAGCCCATTTTTTAATTGGATTCGGTATTTGCTAGTTTCTTAAATTCTTTATATATTTTGGAGAACAGCCCTCTGTCAGATGTGGGGTTGGTGAAGATCTTTTCCCATTCTGTAGGCTGTCATTTTGTCTTATTGACCATGGCCTTCGCCATACAAAAGCTTCTCAGTTTCAGGAGGTCCCATTTATTAATTGTTGCTCTCAGAGTCTGTGCTACTGGTGTTATATTTAGGAAGTGGTCTCCTGAGCCAATGCATTCAAGACTACTCATTGATTGCCCTACAAAGGAGAAATAGATGAGATCTACATGAGCAAACTGGGAGTGATGGGGGTCAGTGCAGGGTAAGGGATGGAAAATGAGAACATAAGGAAATAGGAGGTTTGAGCTGGAACAGGGACAGAGTGGGAGAGCAAGGATAGAGATATCATGATAAATGGAGACATCATGGGAATAGGGAGAAACAGGGTGCTAGGGAAGCTCCCAGGAATCCATAAGGATGACCTACGGTGATACTTTATTTGTACCGAAATGTGATTTTATTTGTATGTTAATAAATAAAGTTGCCTGGGGGTCAGAGCTAATAGCAAGCCTTAGCAGAAGCTGGGCGGTGGTGGTGCACGCCTTTAATCCCAGCTCTTGGGAGGCAAAGCTAAGCGGATCTCTGTGTGTTCAAGGATACAGCCGGCATGGAGATACATGCCTTTAATCTCAATACCAACCATAGAAGACCTGGAGGTCTGTACAGACAGGCAGTGACTAGGAGGTCATGTGGTTGGGTTTACAACCAATGAGAAGGCAGAACAGAAACACTATAAAAAGACAGACACACAGGAAGTGGGTCTCTTTTGGAGGGGTAGTGTGGGGAGTTGGCCCACCAACCCCACAGTTCCCCAGAGTTTTCTTGAGTGCAAGCAGCAGAAAATATTAGATAGAAGGATTTATTGTAGAGAATCTTGTGGAGAGAAACAGATAGAAAATAAAGGATAGCCTCGAGAGGACCTGGAACCTATTCCAACTGGCCCTGACTGTCTCTGCCCCAGGGTTTTTATAGAGACTCCAAGGGGTGGAGCAAAAGACCTCCCCCCAGCACAGCCAAGTGCAGACCATCTCAGACACCTGCACTCAGGCCCGTGGTCCTGATCATCCTCTATTCGGACCTGCTGGGTAAAGCCACGAGGAACCCAAGAACGGGCTCCCACAGGGTAGTGCAACAGTAACAGTGAAGGGTAAGGTTTTTAGCTCTTAGCTATTGCTCTGACCTCTTGGCTTTCATCTCTGTATTGGCTCTGTATTTCTTATGTAATAAGACCGCTGGTTACTTCTAAAATGACCCCATCTTAGACTACCAGCAATAGTCAAGAAGGTGCCTGAACTGACCTACTCTGGTAATCAGATTGGTGAATACCCTAACTGTCATCATAGAGCCTTAATCCAGTAACTAGTGGAAGCAGATGCAAAGATCCACATCCGGGTGCCAGGCTGAGCTCCAGGATTTCAACTAATGAGAGAGAAGAGGGACTCTATGAGCAAGGGACATCAAGATCATGATAGGGGAATGTACAAAGGTGGCCAAGCCAAACTAGTGGGAACTCATGAACTGTGGACCAATAGCTGTGGAGCCCCCATGGGACTGGACTAGGCCCCCTGAATAGGTGAGACAGTTGTTTAGCTTGAACTGTTTAGGGGGCCCCTTGGAAGTAGGATTAGGATCTGTCCCTTGAGCAGTAGCAGGCTTTTTGGAGCCCAGTGGCTATGATGGGACACCTTGTGCAGCCTTGGTGCAGGGGGAGAGGCTTGGATGTACCAGGCTCTGCTGACTCCCCATGGAAGGCCTTGCCTTGGAGGAGGTGGTAATACGGGGTGGGTTGGGGTGCAGGCTGGGGGGCAGGAGAAGAGGGGGATCTGTGGTTGGTATGTAAAATGAATAGAAAAATGTCTTAATAATAATAATAATAATAAAAGAAATATGTGATAAGATATAACTAGAGGCATGCAGACATAATGTGCTGTATATGTGGTTATGGTAAGCAGTATGCTATAGTATACTATCAAAGTAGTATAATATACTATACTTATTATGCATACAACTTTAAATAAACCATGTAATTAACACATGAAATTTTGCCAACTAGCTCATATCCATCATCTATCTATAAATTATTTATCACTCTCATCAATCACCTGTCTGCTATCTAGCTATACATTATTTACCTATTATTTATCATCTGCCATCTGTTTACCTGTCACCTATCTGTTATCTGTTTATTTATCATCTGCCTGTTATCTATCATCTGATATCTATCATCAATATACCAAGCTATCATCTATATCAATCTATCACCTATCTATCTAGCAAACTAGCTAGCTGTCTTCTATCTATAGATTATCAATCTATCATCTGTATCTTTCTATCCTGTCATCCATTTGTCTGTCTAACCATCCATCTATGTATGTATGTATTATGTATATATTATGTATGTATGTATGTATGTATGTATCTATCTATCTATCTATCTATCTATCTATCTATCTATTTATCTCTCCCTACAATATAATTCAGGGAGTTTAACATCCAAGTCCATATGTAAGTCTCTTAATCTGCTCAAAATCTGCAAAGAATCATTTCCATGGGCTCCATGACTTTCCTATGAACTTGGTTAAGAAGAAAAATGTCAGTGCATTTGACAGACCCTTTTTAATCATAGCCTACATAAAAACCTCAAATAATTCTCCCATTTAAAAAAAGCCAACTTCTTCACGCAGTGTATCCTATTAATGTGTTAAGTTTCCAGGAATGTCACAATAATGTACTACAGTTTAGTGGATTTAAACAATTCCATTTGTTCTTGCTCAGTTGTGGAGTTTGGAGGTCTGATATAGAGTGTGGGCAGGTTGACTTCATCAAGGACTCTGAGGGTGGGATTCTCCCAGGCTTCCTGCTGAGCTTGCATTTGAGTTGGGATGGGGGCACAAGGCAATGCAGCATCTCCTGTATCTTTTTGTGTCTTCTTTGATATATCTGGGTCTCAATGTCCACTTCTTAGAAGTTACTAGGACCCATTGTACTAGGGCCCATTCTCATGACTGCATCTCAGTTGAATTCTGGGAAAACTGTCTCTAAACGAGGCCACATTTCACAGTCTTACCAGTCTCATCCCTGTTTCTCGTGACCACGTTTATTTATTATTTTCACATTCCTTTAACATTACCAAATGTTACTTAAGTATAGTGTGGTGGTTTGGATGAAAATGATCTCCACAGGCTGGTACATCTGAATCCTTGGTCCCCAGCTGGTGAAACTGTTTGTGCAGGATATAAAGGTATAGTCTTTTTGGAGGTTGCCTATCAGTAGGGGGAGGCCTTTGGTGTTTCATAAGCCTTCCATTCCCAGTTAGCTCTCTCTGCCTTTGGCTTGTGGATTAGGTGAGAGCTCTTGGCTATTGCTTTAGCAACAGGCCTGCCTGCCTGTTGCCATTCTCCCTGCCACGTTGGTCAAGGACTCTATGCCTCTGAAACTGTAAGCCCCCAATAAACTCTTTCTTCTATAAATTGTCTTGGCCATGGTGGCTTACTATAGCAACAGAATAATAACTACATCTAGTCTTGTATAACATCAGTGACTGTGTCTATTCCCCACAACTTGACTTTTCTCAGACACTAAAAACTGTAGCCTGTTTTGTTGTCTGCTCCACCACATGGAGCCCTTTGAACTCTCTGCCTTAACAGCTCAGCTGTGCATAGCCTGACAGACTCCATCTTCAGTCTATGCACTTTCCTCTTCAGTGGCTCAAAGCCCAAGGCAGCTGCCACTTCTTCCATGGGAATTTTTGCCATGTGATCTAGCCAAAGTGTTTCAATACATCTTGGAATCATCCTGGTGCCCTTGGTAGTGACCCTCAAGACATCTCTACTGTTTATAACTACTGCTTCCTTCTCTCAAAGCTCTCACATGTCATTGCTCAGTATCTACATTGAGGAGAGTGATGAAGCACCATAGGCTATTAATGTACAGCATGAGACTCAGAAGCAGCTGTGGTCCTCTCTGAAACTACAACCGAACTAAGGGGCTTCTGTAGAAAGAAATATCCATAGTGATGTGGGGAAAATGTAAGGGGCAAGTATGACAATTCATTATTCAGGAGCCCTAGGATCAATGCAGAAAGGTCTTCACAATGTAATGTTTGGTATTTGTCTCTTCACCTCAATTCTGGGTATTTATTCAATTCCGATAAATTAATTGTGAGGAAACATTTTTGCAACCCAAGTATTTGCCTTTAGCAACTAACAGCATAGTTCACGGTGCACTCACCACATAGGGACAGTCATGCTCTCAACTCTACTGATTTTTTTTTTGCTGTGGGGCATACAAGCATTGGGGAATATGAGAATCAAATAAAAACATGGGAACTCATGTTATTAAAGCAGACACCCTTCCTTCTCTCAAATTAATGAAATTGGAGATATGTAAAAGTGTGATACATAGAGGAAATTCAAATGACCAGGAAGATTGTTTTCTGTATATTTAATGTGGACTCACAGTCTCAGAAAATGGATTTAAAATATGTATTATACCATGCTGAGAAAGGAAATCTACTTGGTTGTCAGTGATATACATTCTTGGTATTTTCTAGATAGATTTTCTTGGGGACAAATGATAATACATCCAGGCAGGCAAAATCACATTACATAATTCTACCAAATAACTGCAATGAATTTATAGCAGATTAGAATCAAGAATTACATTAGCCGAAACATTAAATTATGATGCAGGCTCCATTTTACTTAATACTCATTTGAACAGAAAAAGAATTCAGTTACTGGGATCTCAAAATAACATCAGCTTGTCTGGTTTGGAGATGTACAGGAATAATGAATGTGCCTGTTTTTATTCTTTCTACTTAAGTGTGTATTAGATTAAATTTCCATTTGACCTACTCCATCAGTAAATGCATAAATCCAGGATACTTCCCACGGACAGCCATTAGGCTGGATTCTTTAATGTGAAATGCTGAACAAGATAAGGGGAAAAGAGAGAAAAGAGGATATATATGATTCTCCTCCAATGGGACACAAAAGGTAGCAAGGCTGGAACTTCCTCCGAGAAGACAGGGCCCTGTTGAATGTCTACTCCACAGTACAGAGCACCCTCGGGGAAGACAGGATGCCATTCCACAGTGCAAATGACAAAATGACAGGACATCTGGGCCATGTTAGTCTTAATTTTAAACTATATTGTTGCTGCTAAGTGAGAATATAGTGTTTGTGTGTGTGCTTGCCTGTATATGTGCCCAAATGAATGGTTTTAATTCTAGGAGTGTGTGTGTGTGTGTGTGTAAAGAGAGAGTTTAATTCTAGGAGTGTGTGTGTATTCTGTCTGTCTATGCAGAAAGATGGGGGGAGGGAGGAAGGGAGTGATGGAGAGGGAAGACAGTGAGAGAGATTAGGTTATGTGCATGGGCTAATACACATAATTCACAGCTGTATGCATGACCATGTGCCTGTACCTGGAAACACCCTTGGCTTAGATTTTCCATTTAAAATGCATGCATTAGTGTAAACTTTCAAATGCATGCATTACCTAGAAACTTCCAAATTCTTTTGTTTTAACCCTTTAGAAAGCAGTTGAGAATTGATGGCTGGGGATCTCAGGAGGCACTTGGTTGATCTCTAGCCATTTATAAACTCTAATTATTAATTGATTACAAACAGATTTTTTTCAAATGTTACCTAAAATCATAATCAGTCCAATCATTCTTCAATAGCAACTTACTTTCAAATATTCCATCAATTATATTGGTAGACACAGATATAGAGCCTTCTGGGGAGCAGTGGTGTGAATCCTTCCTAAACTGGGAGCAATTTAAAATATTCTCATTAATGGCTGTACAGTCACTTCTCACTCTGTACTAGAAAGGTTCAAACAATTATTATTCATGAAAAAAGTAACTTTATGTCATGCAACCAATGTGCATTACAAAATAAGACTACTTGATGACAGTTATGCTTATAGAAAAGTTTAAAAACCATTTACTCATAGAAAACAATTGTTGTAGTTTGACTGTAACTGGTACCCATAAGCTCATAAGGAGTGGCACTATTAGGAGGTGCAGCTTTGTTGGAGTAGGTATGGCCTTGTTGGAGGAAGTGTGTCACTAGGGGCGGGCTTTGAGGTCTCTTTTGCTCAAGCTTTGCTCAGTATGACCTTCAGACCATTTCCTGTAATCTGTAAGATGTGGACTCTCAGCTACTTCTCCAGTACCATGTCTGCCTGCATGTCACCATGCTCCCCTCATGATGATAATGGACTGAACCTCTGAAACTATAAGCTGCCACCTCAATTAAACGATTTCCTTTATAAGAGTTGCCAGGGTCATGGTGTCTCTTCAATGCAATAGAAACCCTAAGACACCAATATGAAAGTAACCAACTTAACACATGCATTTTTCTTAGACCAGTGGTTCTCAACCTTCCTAATGCTGTGACCCTTTAGTACAGTTCCTCATGTTGTGGTGACCCCAATCATAAAATTATTTTTATTGCTACTTCATAACTGTAATTTTGATGCTGTTATAAATCATAATTAGAGATAGAGGTTTGCCAAAGGGTTTGCAAACAGCAGATTGAGAACCACTGACTTAAACCAATAATTTCCTCTTATGCTTACAGCTTAAATGCCCTGTGGAGTTTGTTCCTACTGATTTCAGAGACATACTGAGGCTTTACAAGCTACCTTTTCTCTACCGTTATCATTCTTGGTGAAGCAGGTGGGGTCTGCTGTAGAGACAACATGGTTTGTGATACTCACTAGAATGTCTTGGTTATTTCTCAGGATCTACTCTCTTTTTTCTTTATTTCTCCCCTTGTTTCCCTATATGGATATGGAAAGCATTATTGAGGGTCTCAGATATTTAGACATAGAATGGGGAATATATATTCAAAGGAGTCAAAGGTGAATAAAACTGGGTTCATGTCTTCCAGGAGGCCACATACAACTAAATCAGACAGGCAATAAAGGGGCTGTCAGAATCATCAGGATCAGGAGATGACACATGCGCAGTGGATGCTGTTTGGTGACGGAGTGACAACTTCATCTCAAACTCAGGAGACCAAGCTATAGAGGCCACATCTCTGATAATGAGCAGCTGCTCATGTGACCAAAAAAACAGTAAGAGTAGCTCTTTTAGGAGATGAGATGGAGGGTGTTGCTCATCCTAGAAGCTAGTGACCCCCCCATCTCTCTCCCTCCCTCCTTCCCTCCCTCTTTCCCTTCCATTAAGGAACTAAGAGAAATGTATCACTTAATGTGGAATGCAGTGGCCAGAAAAACACACATACTCAGCAGCGTTGGCAGACTAGCTTTTTAGAAAAGAGCACTAACCGAAACTCATCTGTAGTCTTGCCACTTTCTGTGAATGTTTCCAGTGGCCACTGGTTTATCAACCGAGTTAAACATTCTCCAGTATTAACCATTAGTATTGAGTTGCTTCTGGTCAACCCTGTCCCAGAAGCAGAAGCAATCACTACCCTGGGACAACTACCTTAGAGTCAGAGACATGAGCCTTGCCCTCCAGTTTGAATACTTTTCTACAAAGCTTTTTCCAGCGGTCAGGAGGGCTCAGTTACTCTCCCCCATCAGGATTTCTAGCTGAGACCAACAGAGGCTCCTGGAAACAAAGTGGCCGGTGAGAACAAAAAGTTCACAGCTCTGGCACTGGATACACAGAGGACAAAACTCTTTCCCCTATTTTGATGAGTTCAGTGAGGTTGCTGGTTGGAACAATGAAGGGCGAGATCACTTGGGCAAAAAAGAGATTTTTAGATGTAGAGTGGAGGAAAGCACACGGAGAAGAGAGCAAAGGGCACCCTCTGTGACAACGTTCTCCAACCACCCAAGCAGATTGGACAGGAGGGGGCAGGCAGTGAGGAACTCCTTCCCAGAGAAGAAAACGTGGGGTAGGAAGTTGGCAGTGCAAACACTAAGTGGGATCCAACAACCTGTGTGCAGAGAAGGCAGAGTGCCTGTTTAAGTAATTAATCCCTAAGAACATAATTACCCTAAATCTTATCCCTGAGAACAGAGTACTTGAACTGAGATTTGCATCTGCAAAGAAATCAATGTTAAGCCTGGAGCTTCTGAGATAATTAGGAACCAAACCTTCGTGCTGGCTTCATACCTCATCCTCAGGTGCTCACTCTCTTACTGAAATAAAAAAAAAAAAAAAAAACTGTCGATGAGATCTAAGTCAGGGGAGAAGGAAAATATCTATCTATAATCACAGTGGAATTGGGGCTATAACAACTTAAAATCGTGTTGTATAAAGTATTAATGGAAGTAACTTTTCCATGTGTTTTTCTTGGAGGAACTGAGGGGAGGCTTCTGAGCTCTGATCCTATGCCATCAAGGACAAGCTAGAGATACAGATTAGGAAAGATAAACATAGCCATGTGTGTGAGCAACTCCAAATCATGCACAGCGAAGTGCATACATGACTGGGTTAAAGCCAACCCTAGCTAGTTGTTCAATAAAGGTATCAAAGCTGAGTGTGCTCTAGAAGTCACGCAGACACAAAGAACTGATTCCAGGAGTAGAGTGGAAGCAAAGGAAGAGAGAAGAGACTGATGAGCCACAGCATGAGAAGGGGCAGCATTCAGGGAGGCAGGCTGGTGGCAGGAGAAACCTCTGCACAGGCGAGAGAAATGTGGGCCCCGTTTTCCTAAACCATGAAGAAAGGTGCTTCCTGGGCCCAGTAGATATTGAAGTAGGCAGAGAAAAAAGATAAAGGAAACTCTGTGTGTGTGTGTGTGTGTGTGTGTGTGTGTGTGTGTGTGTGTGAGAGAGAGAGAGAGAGAGAGAGAGAGAGAGAGAGAGAGAGAGAGAGCAGTGACAGGTTAAATAGTGGAAGATGGATAAATACATAGGCAGAAGACAGACACTTGGATGATAGATGATAGACAGATGCACACAATGACCATTGCAATTGAAGAACTGACTTGTGTTATTTTTTGAATCCTGGGGGCCAACTGGGGACCCAGGTATAAGTCAAGTTTGGATTATGGAAGCATCTAAAATGAAAGACCCCCAACATGGGAAAAGTGAGTCTTTGGTCCATCAGTGATTTTATCTGTTTGGATAAAGTCTGCCAATGGTACTCAAACCCCACAAATTTCAATGTTAATCTCATCATGAATGAAGAATAAATGAATAGATACATAGGTCAATAAATAATCACCCACAGAATAATGTGTGGCTAAAGTCTGGCATGACCCAAGCTGAGACGTGACATTAATTATCATGGTGCTGCCTCATAGAACTCTAAGCTTGAAAACACAGAAGACACAGACAGATCAGGACATGGGAAATGTGAGAGAAGAAATGAAAGGAAGTTATGTCATATCAAGGAAAAGGTGATGTACAAAAGCTGGAAGCAGATATGTGAAAGTGTTACACACAGCAATTACTCTGCATGTAACATATTACGGGAAATGATAGATTCTCAGTGAAGAATGTCAATTATGAGTTTGGAATGAAAAGTAAATAGGAATTAAATTTATGAATTTTCAGGGGGAGATGACAAAGAATGTTAATAAATATATAAGTTTAACTCTATTAAAAACCTATGAACACTGAAAAGGCTCAATAAAGTGATTTATTTGGGGGCTTTGGAGAACTTCCAGTGGGTACATTTTTCTTCCCATTCTCAGTTTGATATGTCCTGAATATAAATTCAGGAACCTTCAGGTTTGAAACCGATGCCTCCCTTGTTTTTACTCTCCTTTCTTATCATATGTGTCTATCATAACCTCCTTAATATTTCATAGAGAAAGAAATTTTTAAGTCATACCTCTAAGCATGGAGGATTTACAGAGACATGGAGGCAAGAGAACCAAAGCAAGAATGTAGAGTCCAATACTGGGAAGTCTCCTTGTTCTCGGGAAGGCTTACAGGAGGAGCTGGGAGAAGCTGTAACTATTCCAGCAACATCTTGCCTCTTAAGGGTAAAATTGTCCACGCAAACTTCTGTGATGTGTTTTCCTGCCGTGGTCTGTGTCAAGCCACTAACTCACACAGGCTTGAAAATCTGGAAACTGGCTCATTGTGGGTGGTCCAAGCTGGCTCCAGCAGACCACAGGCAACAGAACTTACTATGCTAAAGGCACCCTGAAGTAGTCTCTACAGGAAGCTGCACCCATTGTTCAGGAGGACCTGAGGGCCTGAGTTGATGGAATAGCTCACAGTAGAGGAAGCTGCATGTAAAACACAGGTCACATCACACCCTCTTGAGTCCAGTACCTTGTCCCTAGAGCCACTGGTGCCGAGATGCCCAGACAGCATTGTTCGTGGCCCCTGAGCCTCGCTCTGAGCCTCACTTCAGAGAATAGTTCTTTGGATTTTTAATCAAGCACTACAGAAGTAATTTAACCACATCCTGCATTGTTTTTACAGGAAATTCAGAGCAAATAATCATATTTCCCATGTGCCTGGTTATTCAGAACACATTTCAGACCACCTTTCCATCTGATTTGGATATCTTTGGTAGATTAGTATCCATGGAAACATGAAGTTTTACATCTGCAAATAGTCTCTTTAAGCAGCTAAAGTTAGGAAAGATGGTTGGGGCCTGTCTGATGCACTGGTCATAAATACTTGCAATTAGGTCATTTTCAAACAGTGTTTTGGCTTGATGAAAATATGTGAACTTAATTGTTTTTGGACTAAAACCAAATGTTACAGATTTCCTCATAAAACATAAAGAAAGAAAAAAATTAAAACTGGAGAAGAAACAAAAATATAGCTGTAGTAGGTTTTAAAATGAAATTATCAGCTGTCCTGAAAACAACTGATTTATTGCATTGCCTACTTTGCTCTGTGTGAGCAAACGGTGAACGCTGTGTTCTTTACTGTACTCACCCAGCTTCTACATTGTGGGTGCTCAATAGAAAACTAATAGTGCACTTTGATTGACATCACTAGCCCATAAGCATGGGCCATAGGGTGTAGGTGTGCCTTTTGTTTTATCCCTTCTTTTACTTAGTATGTTTTCAAGGTTCATTTTTCTTGGAGGATGGACATAAACTCAATTTATTTTTGTTATTCATTTGAGTGGATAGTCCACATTTTACTCACCTGTTATGATCTCTAATGGAGGGGAGAAATTTTTATAACTAGGCTGTGAATATATCTCTGTATGCTGTGAATATGTTGCTCTGATTGGTTAATAAATAAAGTGCTAATTGGCCAGTAGCCAGGCAGGAAGTACAGAGGGAACAAGAGAGATGAGAATTCTGGGAAGTGGAAGGCTGAGTTAGGAGTCACCAGCCAGACACAGAGGAAGATGTGAAGGCAGAACTGAGAAAAGGTACCAAGCCACGTGGCTAAACGTAAATAAGAAGTATGAGTTAATTTAGGTGTAAGAGCTAGTCAGTAAAAAGCTTGAGCTAATGGCCATACAGTTCGTAAATAATATAAGCTTCTGTGAGTTTACTTGGGTCCGAGCAGCTGTGGGACTGGTGGGTAAGAGAGCTTTGTCCTGACCACCTGCAGCCTGGGACACAAGAAATCTTTTAGCTACATAACTATATTACTAAGATATACTGCTATCTAGATTTTGACTAACTACACAAACACAAACTGCTGAATCTGTCTAGTGTTACTTCTTTATAGGTTTTCTGGGATGATTGTTTGGTCATTTTATCTTTAGATGTTTTCATTGTAATCATTTAAATCTGAAAATAGATGAGGAAGGACAATTCTAATTTATCCCATGTGACATATTTCTGTAAGGATCATTATTCTACAAATAAAACTAGAATTGCCTCTGAAACACAGTCAAAAATAATATCACTCTTTAATGTATTTTCAACTCATTCCTCACAAAAATAAGCTACGGCAAGACACTGATGTTTCATTTTTGCTGATGAAACTCACCTTTGCATGAGGTCAAATTACAAGTTTTTTTTTTTTAAGTGGCAGAATTAGATTCTTTCAAGCACTTTCTCCAGAATTTAGAACTCCTTAGGCATGCATTGTATTCACACTTGAGATTTCACAGTGTGGAAACAGGACTCACTTTCTTGGGAACACAATACCACCACATTTCCTCTCTTTTTGTCTAAAAGTAAAGAAAGCTTAAAACTAATACAAGAAAAACTATCCAATAAGTATATACAATATATACAGCCAAAAATTACATTAATGATGTCTAGTCCATTAACATTTGACAGATTCAGATAAAAACTCCATTATAGGCCGGGCAGTGGTGGCGCACGCCTTTAATCCCAGCACTCGGGAGGCAGAGCCAGGTGGATCTCTGTGAGTTCAAGGCCAGCCTGGACTACCAAGTGAGTCCCAGGAAAGGCGCAAAGCTACACAGAGAAACCCTGTCTCGAAAAACCAAAAAAAAAAAAAAAAAAAAAAACTCCATTATATATATTAACAATGTCCAGTAACATCTGATAAACTCAGACTAACTCCATCACATGAGCCCTTTGACAGGCCCGGGGACACAGCTGGAGGGCCCCTTTCAGACAATAGAGGTGGTGCTGTCTCAACAGGACCCAAACTACCTGTAGATTCCTGCTAAGGAGACTCCACTTAGCCCAAAGTGGGAAACAGTTCAATCCCGAACCCTAGAGTGACTTAAGACAATGGGCCTTGACCCCATCCCACTTCCCTGAGACACACAGAGCAAAAAGCTTACACACACACACACAAACACACACAGAGAGAAAAAGAGAGAGAGAGAGAGAGAGAGAGAGAGAGAGAGAGAGAGAGAGAGAGAGAGAGAGAGAGAGAGAGATGCTACTCCTGTACCTCTTTCCTGGATCACAGTACCTGATTCAGAGCATCCATGGTGCACACATTTGATTCCATCTGCATCATTTCAGCAGGCAATTCAAGATCGCCCACTTCCTATCCATGGTTATCTTAGGTACACGGAGCTACAGCTCCTCCAATCTGCCTTTCAATAATGCAGAATAAAACTACCCAGTGTCTCACTCTCCTGTGACTGCAGGGAGATGAGGTTATTACGCCATTTCTACAACCACCCAAGAAGGAAGGTTTTCCAGTCTCATGTTAAGGAATAGTTAACGTTGTATAAAATTCCACAATTCTAGGGACCACAATTTGGACCACCAACCAGCACCCAAATCATGACACAGAGACTTATTAGTTCTGAATGTTCAGCCTAGCTAACATTCTGGCTAGCTCTTTTAACTTAAATTAACCTGTCTATCTACCATTTGCCTTGGGGCTTTTTACTTTTCTTCCTTCTGTTTATCTTAATTTCAGGGCTTCTCAGGTCTGGCTGGCTGGCAGCTGCCTGGCTTCTTACCTCAGGCATGTGCCTCTCTTATTTCCCCATTCTCTTCTTCTTCTTTCGAGCCTAGATTTCTCCTCCTATTTATTCTCTCTGCCTGCCAGCCCACCTATCCCTCTCCTGCCTAGCTCTTGGCTGTTCAGCTTTTTATTAAACTAAGCAGGTACCTTGAGCAGGCAAGGTGAAACAGATGCAACACATCTTTACATAATTAAACATGCGTCCTTACGTCATCAAACAAATGCAGCATAAACAAAAGCAACACACCTTTACCCAGTTAAAGTAACATTCCACAGCATAAACAAATGTAACACATCTTTGTACAGTTAAAATAATATTCCACAACAGGGGGGCTCTTCAGGAAATATTCTGATTTGGGGCTCTCCTTTACAGCACCACTCCCTTCCTTCAGCACCCCCATTTCCCCCAATCCTCAAGCACTTTCTTGGACTTCCCTCTCTCTTTTCCCAGATCTCCCTGAATTGGTTGATTGGTGTTCGGCTCTAAAGCAAGGTATATGCACAGTCCCTCCCCTAGGGGGCGCTTACCGCTCCCCAAAGTTTCCAACAACTTAGCTCCACAGGGGACTTCAAGGCCCTCCATTACAAAAACCCTTCAGAGCCGAACCTTCTCAATACCTTGCAGACAAATCATATACACCTCAGCCTGAGTTTCAGCATTAGCTACCTTTGTAGTTGTCTTTGACATCTCAGGCAGAGTTGGGAGCCTTCTGACTTCTCGTTGTCTTTCCTGAGCTTGGGATGGGGATGTCTCGCCATGTCCAGAGACAAAGTCCAGCACGCCGTTTGAGATGGACCTTAAAGTCCACATTGTTACGTCATTGCACTGATCTCCTGGAAAGCAGTGGTTCTGGTATCTATCTCTCACCAGACCCCTTGCAGTCTGATTGTAACATGAGCTCCAGGTGGCCTCTGGCTCAGTGCTTTGGACTTAGTCAACACACAAACACTTTATCACAAGAACTGATACTTGGCCTTTTGCTCTCTGAGCTGAATATTATTTGATCTCTTTCCTGGGCTTCTCATCTGGTTCTGCCAATGGGGAACTGTAGAGCAGAGGAAGGTAAAGCCAGGACACTGCGGGTGTTGACGCAGCAGCCACGTCTTCCCAGCTCTGGCTTCTCCCAGCCAAGATGCTTTATTTGCAGCCTTTGCCCCTCAATGCCAGGTTCTTAGCTTCAGCAGTCCCTCACCCAGTTCCTCCCACATTGCTGCTTCCTGGAGTGTCCGCTACACTCACACCAGGTCTCTGTGCTTTTCAATGCCGAGGCTGTTCATCTTCCTGTGGTTAGATTCTGGTTAACCGTGATTACAGCCTTGAAAACTACAGGCCAGTTACCTGAACGTAGAGAGGCCACTGGGAGAGTGGAGCCAGGAGGAGAGTGGCAGAATCTTGACTGGCCCTGTCTGCCAACGTTGCTTCCTGTGCTTAGGATAGCCCAGCCAACCTCCTCTCTGTCCCCTGTGGTCAGAAACCATCATCCTGTTGTTTCCTGAAAGGCCACTTCTTCAGTCTCTGCTGTCTTTGGCAGAGAATCCTTCAGAGGTCAGTCCACAGTACTTTTTCTAGCTTGACTTTGCAGCAGCCTCAATTTGCGACATAGCAAATGTACAGCAACTGCTCTGGCTGGAGTCTGGTTATAAAGAATGCCATCTCTGCATCTGTTCTCTGCTAGGACTCGCTAAGTGTGAGCACAGAGGCGTGGGGTGTTTATAGCACAGAAGCAAAGAACTCCAGCTGGAGCTGCGGCTCTTTCCCCATCCTCGTTCTCCTTCTGAAAAGGCCCTCCCTGCTTAGGACCTGTGTCACCCGAACATCAGTGCTACACTCTCCTAAGTATATTCCATCAGAAACGTAACTACCCATCAAAATGTTAGACAGGAAGCAAGCCATACTAAGACAAAGGAGGATATTTTCTTCACAGAGCCTATCTGGTTGTCAATAGAAGTCATAAAATTAAATAAATCCCACTCAACATCCCGCTAGGGTGCACAAATCACACCCTCTATGGATCTAGTATGCTCTGTCACTGCCTGTGGATTTACACGCTTGACATGACCACATGATGGGTTACTCGATTGTACACACTCCTGGCCTTGGAATTCAAGTGAGAATGCAACTTTCACCCTTCCGAATTCTTACTCACTTGGGGAGAGGAATATTTGTGACTATGTAGCTTACAAACCCACCGATAACCCAGTGTCCTCGTCCAGACATTTCTGCCTCTCTAGGGCTGCCCCTCCCCCCTCCCCTCCTGGCAAGAGTCCAGGTCCACAGTGAGGAAAGCAGAGCTTCCCCCTCCTCTTCTGCCCTCCCCCGTGGAGAACGACCTTCCTTGACTTGCACTAACCTATCACGGTTTTTGCTGTTCTAAGTGTTCAGGGTAGTGGTGAGTGTGTTTTTAAATAGAAAGTACTTCTATAGAGTGAGAATGAGTGAGCCAAACTTTGTTTTCTTTAACGTTTCTAAGGAGAAGTTATGTGGGAACTCAGCAGGGCCTCTTTGAGAGCATCACCTGGCCATGACGCTGCTGCCTGAGGACGGAGGGGGAGGTATGAGGAGGAAAGAGGCTGCAAGGGAAGCTAGAAGACTACCAGTCAAGCTGCAAGTGAGTTCAAGAACACTTACAAGGATCTGCGTGCGCATCAGGTTGGCAGGGATGGCAGCAAAACCCACCCTAGACGGGATGAGGAATGCTCTGAATGCAGAGATGGGGAGTGCAGGAAATGGCAGGCTAAGAGTGACTCCAAAGCAAGGCCGTCATGTGTGAAATCCAGGCCCCAGGGGCAGAAAAATACTCACTTGATTGAGAGTCCAGAGGCTGATGGAGATGCTGACTTCAGCCTTAAACAATGACCATGAAGAAAGGAAAGGGGGACCTGGCTGATGGACCCTGCTGGACTTCTGTTGGGAAAGGATGCAATCTGTCACATTGCAGACATGAACATCTTGTCTTCTGCCTACTATAAACACGTGTGTCACACATGTTCAATAGTTTGCATCAAATGATAGCATAGATAAAACTATTTCTATGTTCAAAGTTTTGTTGTACATGTGGGGTGTGTGTGTGTGAGTGTGTGTGTGTGTGTGTGTGTGTGTGTGTGTGTGTTCACGTGTACATTTTTGTATGCAGATCCACATGCATGTAGGGGTACATGCTTTAAAGGCCCAAGATTGATATCAAGTGTTTTTCTTAATGCTTTTCCACCTTATGTATTGAGGCAGGGACTCTCACTATATCTGGGGCTTGCAGTTACAACTAGTCTGACTAGCCAGCTTCCTCTGGAGACTGTCTCGCTCTGCCTCCTGTGTGCTAAGATTATAGGTGAGTAGCAACACCTGCCTGATTTTTATAAGGGTTCTGGGGATCTGAACCCTGGTCTTCACACTTGCATACATGTACTTTACCTACTGAGTCCAAATTCAAAGTTTCCTATGTTAGGTTTGAATAAGCCTACCTTTTTTGAGACTGTTGAGTTTTTTGCATAAACAGTAACAGTAAGAAAATATTGGGGGTGCTCATGCTTTTTGTAATTTCTTACACATGAATTCTCTCTGTGATGTAAAACAAATGTATTTCACTCCTGTGCTAGTCAACCCAGGAGCTGAGAGATTAAGGTAAAGGACAGCTCATTGGTCCCCAGATCCCTGTGGCTGTGTAAGCGTTCTTCCTAACAGTGGGGCTGATTTTGAATACGTATGTCTGTGCAATAAAAATTTTCAGAAGATAAAAGGAAGAAAACAACTACAGAGCCATTAAAACATGTCTAGCACACAAGCTCAGTGCTGCAATGGAATTTGACAGCTGAACTTTATAGAAAAGAATGAGCTAACTTTACCTGGTGAAGTTATTGCCTGCAAAGGTTGATTCAGCTAAAAATCCTTTATCAAAATGGCAGTTGGTAAGGTTGTAATATCGAAAATAAATTAAAGAATAATCTCTGTTCTTTAAAGGAAATGACTGAACAAGAGTCTAAGCCCTACATGTGGTTGTATTTCATGAGGAAGCTCTAGGTCTTCCCCACATTTTATATTACAGCCTCAGGAGGCCCCTTCTTGGTGAAGTGATAACACCCAGGTTGGTGGGGTAAGAGGTTCTGTCCATCTGAGTGCAGCCCAGGCATCAGACTAGGGGTTGATAAACATCCACAGCTGTCTGGACACTACCTGAAGTTTTCTTCATTCAGTTATAAGCATAAAAAGCACACAGGGCATTATTTTCATACCTGAAAATATCAGAGAAACCCTATCCATTGTCCAGTTCTGGGCATTTCTTCATGAGGCAAAGACACTACAGCCACAGTAATTAGAAGGATACATTCTTGGCCCAGATGGGTAGGAACTTGTGGAGTTTACATCTTTAATGTAGACCAGTGGTTCTCAACCTTCCAATGCTTCGATCTTTTAATGAAGTTCCTTGCATTGTGGTGACCCCTAGCCATAAAATTATTTTCACTGCTACTTTATAACTGTAGTTTTGTTACTGTTATGAATCCTAATATAAATATCTGATATGCAGGGTATCTGATATGTGAGCCCTGTGAAAGGGTTGTTCAACCACCAAAAGGGTCTTGACCCACAGGTTGAGAATTAATGATGTAGACTCTTCCAATGTGCACATACATATTGCTGAGTATACAACACACATTGACCACAAGAAAAGGAAAGATCAAGTCAGTACTAACTGAGAAATTTCCTCTCGGCTGACTAGCTCTCTCAGAACCCGAAGGTACTATGCAGGCTTCTGAGTTAAACTCATCAACAGTCTTGCAAGGCTGTGAACACTGTGAACTGCAATAATGACCAACATGGCCAGATATATGCATGAATGCAACAGCGGCATGAATGTTGCAGGGTTAACCAACTGCTTTCTCTTTTATTCAACTTAAGGCCCATTCTCTGGAGGGAAACGTGTCTGGGACTGCAAATCTAGCCAAGAGCCCACAGCTGAGGAACTCCCAGACACCAGAGATAAGTTTACTACTATAATTTTGCTAAATGGACATAGTATCAAATGGTCTTCTAAATTAGTATCTCTTTATTCATACATTAGTACAGCTCTCAGACGTCCATGGAGAAGGTTCTTTGTGCAGTGACTTTAAACCAGTTAAAGTGCAGAGAATAAGTGGCTGTGGGGTGCTCAGTCACAAATGAGATGTCTGTATGGCACCCCCCTCTAAGGCTCAGAGACATGGTGGAAGTATGTAGATAACACAAATTGTAGTAGACTTGTTATTTTAAGAAATAGAAAACAAGCAATTGGGCAGAGAAGGGAGATGGGAATGAACCTAAGAAGAGTTGGGGGGGGCAGATCTGGGATGAATATAATCCAAATACATTATTTGGTGTTTCTAAAGAATCAACAAAGTATTTGTTTATAAAAATGGCCCTTTGAGAAAGTTGATAACCTGGGACACTTATTCTTGGTGTATCACACCCCTTATGATTGATTTTAAACTATTGAAGTGTCTTAAAACATAAATGTCATTTCTTCTAGAGTTTTTCTTCATTTTATTTTAAAATGTAGACTCTACCCATTGTAAAGATAGAACCTGTGGTCATTGCATTCTCCACTACAATGGTTTGTTTGACCATTTATAAAAGAGATATGAGGGCTGGGGGTGGGGTGGTGGTTCAGCTATTAGGAGCACTATCTGCTCTCCCAGCAGGTTTGAATCCCAGCACTCCCCATGGTGATTGACAAGTATCAATAACTCCAGTTCCATGACATCAGATGCCCTCTTCTGGCCTCCTTGGGCACAAGGCATGAGGGTGATAAATAGATAGACATGCAGGCAAAACACCATACACATAAAATAAAAACAAGTAAATCCATGAAAATTGAGTTTATTGACATTTGATCTGCTCATATTTTTTAATTAATATTCATGTGTGTGTCGTGTTTTCTTCTCATGCTGTCTTTGGAATTGTTCTTCCACCACAAGCTTTGTCTGCTCTTAGACTCACACCGCTCACCATGCTCACCGGGCTTCCACTGTCTGCAATTATGCAGAGCCCAGCTCCAGGGGTGTACTGTCAGCCACTTTCTCTTCTTTTATTCCAAGTGTTTAGGATGCACAAATGCCATTCCCAGAGGCCACAGTGCTTATAATTTGGGGAAATATGCTAGAGACCTGACAGGTGTGATGTCATATCTGACTACTGGGGACCTTAAAACACATTCAGTCAACTCTAAGATCAGATACTAGAATCATTGAGTAATAGTCTCTTCAGGGATATCTAAACTCTCTAAAGAAAATTCATAGATGCTAAAATAGAAATCACTTTATTCACTTTCAAAAGCATAGAATGCAACTTTGGTTTTAGTGAGGATAGCAAACAATTTCTTTACAATATGATAAGCTAACTGAAGGATGATGGATTGGGTGCAAAATTCTTACCCTCTGGACTGCTCTTCCTCTGAGTGTTCCTCACTGTGGTGTCCCTGCTGTGACTTGGGTCTCATATAACAGGGTTCTTTCTTCGATAGTAGCATACATCAGCTGTCAAAAAATAGTCTATTTCTTTAGCATGGAGAATAAGGACTGCAGACTGAACCCATCCAATTATCACCACAGTATGCTCCAATCTCTCAAAGGAAAAAAATAACTAAATGATTTCTCTGGCCCAGTACCCTTGATGGATTTAAGAAACCACCTGCTCTAAATTAAATCCTGTGACAACAGAGCAAATATTGCTTCATATTGAAGTGGAACCGATAATCAAAACAGCTTTAGAATCCCCACCTAGGAAAGTTTAAGAAGATAAATTACATATTCACAAAATCCCCAAATGATTGAAACACCAAGAATTTGGGCTAAAAGATGAACTTTCATGCCTTACTGGTCTCCAGCTGTTATAAAGGGTCTTTAAAAGAATTATTCTACCATTTTGGACAGTTGTAGAGTTTTGCCCATCCTTAGATGAACCTCTCCTACTAAACCCATCTCTTATTTCCTTTTTAGTTAGTGGCATTTAGCATAGACTATAATGATCATTTGTTTAATGCTCTTTCCACTATAACTTATCTTAATATCAGTTCTGAAAAACAATAATTAACATCTGCTCTGCAGATTTGCTCAGGAAGAATTTATTGAGTATTGGAGTTAGCAACATCAGATGACATTAGATTTGAACAAGAAGGACATTTTCCCAATCACTTCTAATTCCAAGTTAATGAAAAAAAATTTCAGTGCCTGTGATCCAAAGCTGTGCTTATAAATGCTGGAGTCTCTGTCAGTGATGCTCTGTGCTGGCCCAATGAAGTAACATGCTGGAAAAATGTGCAGCAGTGAGCAAAGTACAGTGACATATGTGTGTGAAGACACCACAAGAGAGACTTTATTTTATATACAACTTAGAATAGCAATAAATAATCAATGCCCTTCCCATTATAAAAGAGAAAAAAGGGGGGAGAGGCAGAGGGAGATAGGATAGGAAGTGGGAAGGAGCGAGAGGGAGACAGTAGGATGGGGGAATGAAAGAGAGAGAGAGAGAGAGAGAGAGAGAGAGAGAGAGAGAGAGAGAGAGAGAGAGAAGGAGAGAGAGAGAGAACAACCTTTGCCCTGAATCTAATCTGATTATATTGATTTTTGACTGATTTGTGAACATATTGCAACCACTTTTCTCCATTAAGTTTTAAGAATGCCCACACCTGCCTTTAAAACAAAGCACAAACTGTACGGACTATAAACCATGCCCTGACTCCTCATGTGTACATTCCTTCTGCCTCTTTACTACCTCTTTGACAAACTCTCAACCCAAGGGCTTAGTAGTTCTGCACTGTCTTCAAAATGAGATCTCAAACATGGGGAATATCAGCCCACTAACGTCTGTGAAGTGCTGGTGCCCACCCAGCCTTGCAAGCATTCATTGAGACAGTTTTACTTATTGTTTTATAGCGAGCTTGGAAATCACATGGTGGACACAATGAGAGATTCGTGGCATCAGTAAACAAGAAAGACTTTGAGGAAGGACAACACAATCTCCTCAGGACCTTGGAATGACACCAAGGAGACAAGTGCTGGGCACAAGAGCAGCCCAGACACTTGGGTGAGGCACTTCTTAGAAGCCAGGCTTCTATGCCTTAAGTCAGCCTCCAATGGAGTGGACAAAAGCACAAGGTCGACCCTGTGTGGCTCTGTTCAGAACGGAACACAAGCTTCAGTCCTGGCTGAGATGAGAGTAGGTCTTTGCAGGCACTCTCACAAGGTAACATCAGCTCCACAACTGTGCAAAATGTAGCTCTGTGGTTAGAGGGAGAAAGGCAGAAAATGAAGTATTGAAATTCATAAATTTAAATCTCTTAGAGATTGGTTTGCAACTTCTCATTTTCATCAAGCAGAATTGCTCCAGGTTTTTGTATAAACCACACTTTACTCTCCCAAGAGAATAATGATGTTTGTTTAGCTCCATGATAAATTCCCCACTTGAGAAAGACTATAGTTAATTTTAACTGCAATTCATAAATTCTTTGGAATGTATATTCAAGCACAATGAAGGATGCTTGAAATGCTATAAATTTTATGTGCATTGTTCTCTCATCTTATATGAGAAATAGCTTACATTATAAAAAGACAACCACAAGATATAACTGTATATGAATGTATAGTTTATTTTGTAATATTTAATGGTATAATGATTGTCACCTACACACTCAGGACACCAGAAACAGGGAAAGTGGTGACCTGTATGTGGGAGCAGGACCCCCCGGAGCAAGAGGAAGTCCAAGCTGTTGATTACAGGCACACACTGTTCTGTATGGTTTGAAATCAATTAAACAGGTTTTGGAGAGGTAGGATGTTCTTCTCATGGATGCAACTTCTCACCGGCATGTATTTGTATATTTTGTAATTTCTAAATATCTGTGACCATGTAAAAGTGTATTTTAATTGATAGTTTTCCTCAGTTTAATTTCCTACACATTTATGGTGACTGAAATCAGACAATTGCCCAGATTTCCTGTTAATATCCCATCTTGTGATTTTCTGATTCAATGACTGCTCTTTCTGTACTCTGAAAGCATGACCTGCTGTGGAATGTTCTGTATGGCAAATGTGTTGCTCTGATTGGTTAGTAAATAAAACACTGATTGGCCAGTAGTCAGGCAGGAGGAAGTATAGGTGGGACAAGGAGAAGAAGAATTCTGGGAAGTAGAAAGCTGAGTCAGAGACACTGCCAGCCACCACCTTGACAAACAGCATGTGAAGATGCCGGTAAGCCATGAGCCACGTGGCAAGGTATAGATTTATAGAAATGGATTAATTTAAGATATAAGAACAGTTAGCAAGAAGCCTGCCATGGCCATACAGTTTCTAAGCGATATAAGTCTCTGTTTTTACTTGGTTGGGTCTGAGCAGCTGTGGGACTGGCAGGTGACAGAGATTGTCCTGACTGTGGGCAAGGAAGGAAAACTCTAGCTACAATGACTTTTCCTTTTTTTTGTGAAAATTACATTTGATCAAGATAAAATATGTTTTTCCACAAATTACCTAATATTCCAGAAATCTTACACAAAAGCAGGATGGTTTAGTCTCATGCGAAAGTAAATTCCAAGCAAAAGTCTTCTGGCCTAAAACCCTCAGTACTTTGTATTCATCCTTACATATGGATCACAGCACCACAAGAAACCCAGTGACAGGCAGTAATATGGCTGACCAGCCTGCTGCCACCCTTGATTTCCAGTATAAGACAGTGGCCACAACCTGGCATGCTTGCATTTGACCTCGACCTGTCTTGGCACCTCCTCTTCCCTGTGTAGAGTGATTATCACCCTACCTTCTGTTTTCTCATTTGAATAAGTTCCTGCTGGTGACTTCAGAAAAGCTTTCCCTATAAAAGCTAAGATACACTCTGCCCTCAGAGAACCGGCCAGGCTCCTTGCTGAAGGCTGGCTGTGATGGGTGGGCTGGCTGAGTCACTGATGGAGAACTCACCTGGGAGGTGACAATGGAGGAAACCTGGAGGGTTGACCAGCCCAGCTACCACCCAGGCCCAGAACCAGGGCTATGAGTTGGCCCACCCCAACATCCACCTCATCTATGAACTGTTGGGGCATGAGGAGGGGACAAACCTACAGATCCAAAACTGCAGGATCTCCATAACACAGGACAACAACAGGATAGCCAAGAGGAACCCCAGTGAGAGCCCATCATCAATGATGTAGCAGAGGCCTCGAACCAGGCCAGTGACGCTCAGCAATGAACACTGGCAAGTTGAGATGAAAGGATTAAAGGGTGAACTCTGTGACTCACCGGGACACACCACAGCTTCCATGACAAGATTCTTCTCCCCACCCCATCCCTTTTGTTTGTTTATTGGTTTTGTTTTGTTAGTTTCATTTGGTTTGGGGGTTTTCTTTTAAATGTTGTTTTGTTTTGCAGGAGTTTGCATGGTCGGAAGGCAAATGCATGATGTGAAATTTGCAAAGAATTAATATTAGTTAAAAAAAAAAGATAATCTCTGCTCACCTGGGCCTGCTGCCTTCTGAGACAGTAGCACTGTGAACATCTTCCACTCTCTAGACTTGAAATACAACAGAAGAAACATAAGAGTTGAGAAGGGAATGTGGCCTTTATTCTTACACCAAAAATCATTCTATTTACAGAAGAAAGTAGCTGAATCTAATGGAGGGACCACTAGGTGCTGAAGGATGAGTAATGCAAGGACAGCTTATGACCTACCTGAACCGGAGGGGCCTCTGCTAGCTGTGTGCAATGGTAAAATATGCTGCTCTGGGGCCCCCCTCCAGCTCTCCCTAAATAATTTCCTATAAATACTTTCTACTCCTAACTTATTACTCTGAGCAGGATGGAACTCACTAGTGACTGGAAGCACTAATATCCACTGCTGTTCTAGGGGTACCATTGATGCCACACTGCCACGTGGGTAGACACTGCTCCTCGATGTCTCTCCATGGAAAATCCCTTCACCTAGCTTGCTCCACAAAAACCAGTTCTCTGTCATGTGCCAAGAAGCAAGAGACCCACTGAATGTGAAGAGTAACCAACACCAAGTCTGTTTCTTGGAAGTTGAAAATCCATTACTTTATTCCATCTCTGACTTAATACGTCCCTAGTTAAGCAGTTTCCCACGAGTCTGAGATTGAGAAGGAGATAGAAATATGTATTAATGTTCTAATTATGCAAGAATCTATTGCTATGGATAGTCCTAATTAAATGAATTTATACGATGAATCTTTCAGAAAGAATGTAAGGCGGAGGCTGTGTACAGGGGAGCTATTACTGTGCCCAGCATGGAGGGCTTTCCAGAGGACTTCTGCTTTAACAGCATTTGTTGTTTCAGAGCCAGGTGTGGGGTCACTTACCCTAGTTTCTCCAGTATGGTGTTCTGCATCTCATCTTTGCTCAAGTTTTTGAGATTAGGATATAATATTTGACCTGAGTCTTGAGTCTGTTTTTAAATGCACTGGTAAATTTTTAATGGCCAATTAATCGGTAATTAATTAAATAGAGTGTATCTCTAAAACATGAGAATCGTGATTATTTTTTCTACCTTGACAGTAGGCTGTTCACCCAAAACCAACCTACTATAGCCAAATGTATAATGTACATTGTGTATACATTATTAGCACACACAAACACAGCAGTCACAGCAGACAGAAATCATGGAAAATGAGTTGGAAGCCAGCCTGAGCTACATACATAAGGAGACCCAGACTCAAAATTCCCACACAAATAAACAGCAACAGCAAAAACAAAGATAAATTGAAAAACTCAAGCACTGTTAAAGTCAACACTTTTGAGGAAATGTTCAGACTTGAAAAAAAACTGGAAAATAATATATATTGCACAGGCTATCTCTGGCTAATAGGAGAGATTCTGGAAATGTGTGGTACCCTTTACTGCCAAATGCAGGTGTCTGTAATTTAAAAATTCAGGTTTTTTCACAATCCCTTAACGAGAGTGGGAATTCAGCATCAAACCACAGAGCCCCATCCCACACACCCACCAATGTTTGTAAACTGGAGGGTACTCGCACCAATTATTATCTGGGTTAGTAAGAGTCCAATGTGGGGAGTGCCTCCACCCAGTTCATATTGGAGTTGGCCAATTAACTCATACTAATCAAAGGTATTAATGAGCCTGATGACGCAGAGGCTCTGAACGAGTCTGTGAAGACTGCTGTTGCTCTCAGATAATTTCGATCCACTAGAAACAAAGGCAAGCCTCAAGTGTCCCTGAAGACTCCACTAGCTCCAGAAAGAAGATACGGGGAGAGGGACCTGAGACTCCTGATGTCTGAATTTCCCGATCCAGCTGCACTTAGGCCATATCAACATAGCACAACTAACCTGTGGCCCCAGAATACTTGAAAAGAACTGAGACTTGATTTCTTTTTGAATTTTATTTTAAATAGGACATAACAGTGTCAAAAACTAGAGCTGGAGAAATGGCACAGATGAATTAGGCTCCAAGTATAGACATGGATGTACGTTTTCATTGAAACTTGGAATGAAATCATATATATCATCATATATATAAAATCATATATAATATGATTAGATTTTTTCCCTTGATTTCTTATAACAATGGTCCCCTGCCACAGTATTTTCTATCAATAAAGTTGGATACATGCGACAATACAGCATTAGATGATACAACTTGTCTTGCTGAACCTACCAGGCATGGAGTGGACAGGCAGAGTACAGCAATCTGTAAGAAACCTGGGGAAGCAGATAGATTATTGTATATATGTATACATAATATTTTAATAATTCTTTGAAAATTTTGTGCAATAGACTTTGACCATATTTACCCTCAATGATGCCCTTAACTCTTCCCAGATCTACTACGCGTCCTCACTACTTCACAGTTCTGTATCCTCTTTTTCTTAAATACCACATTGAGTCCAATTTGTGCTACCCACATACTCATGGATGTGGGCCCTGTGGTGTAGTTCAGGTAACCTACCCAGGGCCACACCCTTAAGGAAAATTTTCTCTCCCTCTTCCAGAAACCATCAACTGTCCATTGCTCTTCACTAGGGGTAGGAATCATAAACCTCTCCCTCCATGACAGAATGTTAATGGACTTGATCTTGTATAAATCTTGTGCAGGCAGCCACAAGTTCAGTTGTGAGGGACAGTTCATGAGTGCAGTGGTCTTGTCATGTCCAGAAGACACTATTTTGTTAAGTCCTCTTTGATCTCTTGATATTACAATATTTTTGCCCCCTCTTCCACAATGGAACCTGAGCCTTAGGGGTGTGTGTGTGTGTGTGTGTGTGTGTGTGTGTGAGAGAGAGAGAGAGAGAGAGAGAGAGAGACAGAGACAGAGACAGAGACAGAGACAGAGACAGAGACAGACAGAGAGAGAGACAGACAGAGACAGAGAGAGGGAGAGAGGGAGAGTGGGAGAGTGGGAGAGAGATACTGTTTTTGGCTGAGAACTTAACATTTATTCTCTATACTTCAACTAGTTGTGAGTGGCTGCATTAAGTGCCCTCTAGTGTGCAAAGAAATATCTTGATAAGGGTAGACAAATTATCTTCAGCAAAGATTGTTTCCTCTCATCTTTGGTTTATTTGGGGAAATCACATCAATAGATTAGTGTTCCCCTATGTCTTCAACATCCCAATGAAACCTAGCAAAAATCTGAGTGTGTGGTTCATTTCCTAATGAAAGCAAGACCTTTATCCTCTGCTTGATGTCAGCTGTGAAGCAATTGACTCACAGAGCCACACTGAAAAGGATGTTCAAATTATCTAGCAGGGAACAGTCTTGTGACAAATGCAGCATTAACATGAGATAATGACAATAATGTTTAATTGAGTTTGAATCTCATGCAATTTCCATCAATAATTAATATGCTGTTGGGTCAATAGAAACGTTGGATTGTGATCAATATTACATCATAAAAAAGTAATTGCTTAGCATTTCAATACCATCCTTTGAAATTTAAAATGGATTATAATATTTCATTTCCCTAAGGAGTCAAGTCAGCATTCTGTTAAAGGGGTAGGGTGGTTAATGGAAATACTTAATACTTTGCTTGGGACAAGACATAAAATTAATACCAAAAATGGAAATATAGTCCCCAGCTTTATGTACTGTGTTGCATTTGGTCAACAGGGTCATCTCCTCCAGGTTGCTCCAATTCTTGACTCTATTAGCTTACATCAGACTCTGAATGGGTTGATAATGACAATTCACAGGAAGCAATGAAACTCCTCGGGAAGACGGCTTCCTGCTGGTTTGTGCTCATTGCTTCTGTCAACACTTGAACCAACACATTTGCTTTCTCAGATAACAACCTTGGCAACTACATCTGCTTAAAGCCTATATTTGGAGGTGACCAGGCCACCCTCATCTCCCTCATCTCTGATGCTGCCACAGTGATCATTTTGGCCTGGAGACACAGTCACAGATTACATGCATAATTAGAGTGTGTTTAACTAAAATCATAATGAGTTTGGTAAAAGAAGCACAGGAAGTCATGTCAGAATCATTAGTGGCCTGATAGAAACAACTTGGAGGAAAATGGTGTCAGGAGCATTACACACGAAAGACAAGCACATGTTAGCTAGGCAACGCACAGCAGAGACAGGCCCAGGCAGAGGGCAAGTGGGCAGGTCCAAAGATGTGAGGCTGATGGATTTTCAGGAAGGAGAAGGTGATATGCTTATGTGCCTGGGGGTACTGAGCAGGAGGCAGAGTGGAAGAGCCAAAAGATGAAGCAATGGATGGAGCCACTAATGGACCAAGAGAACATGGTCTTGGGTTTGATTTTTCTGAAAAAGTCATTCAGTAGAAATAATAAAGGGAACAGTTAGTCTAGTAGTTATACTGCTCTTTAGTGCTAATTTATATGTTGTGTGGAATTTACTTGGGGGAAACCATGAACACAGATGACCAGTTAAGAGAAAATGACATGAATCAGGAGAAAGCCAAGAGTAATTTGGACCTGGGAGATGCTGATGATTAAAGAGGAGTTCACACACTGAGAAAAGGCTAAGAGTAAAACCAGTAAGGCTTCTGAGGTTAGGGAAAAGGAGGCTTAAAGACCATATGGATGGTCCCATCCTTGAACTTATTTCACTGAGGTTCTGAAGTAGAATGGCATTTGTTCAAATAGTTAAAACCCTACCCACCATGTATTTTTTTAAAAAATTATCATTAGAAGTTACATACCATGTTTGTATTTCTGAGTCTAGGTTACCTCAACTCAGGATTATCTTTTCTAGTTCCATCCATTTGCCCGCAAATTTCATGATTGTTCTTAACAGCTGAGGTATGTACTCAATTATAAGTAGACATTAATGGTTAAGTAAAGGATAATCATGCTACAATCCACAGACCCAGAGAGGCCAAGTAACAAGGAGGACTCAAGGGGGCACAGAGGGGACAGGGAAGATAGAGGGAGACATTACTGGGAGAGACAAATGGAATTGGGGGGGGCAATATAGAAACCTAGTGCAGTGGAAACTCCCTGGAATCTACAAAAGTGGCCCTGGTGAAGTCTCCTGATAATGGCGTATACAGAGCCCAAACTGGTCATCTTCTAAAGCCAGGCAGGGCTCCTAGCAGCAGGACTGGGACATCAACCCAGCATGAGTGGGAGGCTATTTGTTGGAGCATGAACACCTTTCCAGTGGCCACACCACCAAAGAAGATGACATCCCTTCCCCTAGCAAACATGAACTGACATTGGTTTCAAAAGGAGGGGCGGAGCCTCTTAAGTCCCTCCCCCATCCATGATGAAATGTTGATGGAGCCAGTTTTGTGTAGGTCTAGTGCAGACAGCCATAACTACAGTCAGCTCATCGGTGAAACAGCAGTGCCATGTCCAGAAGACATCATTTGCGGCACACCTCCCCATCCTCAGCTCTTACATTCTTTGAGATGTTCCCTGAGCCCTGAAGAAGGTGATACAGGGGTACCATTTGAGCAGAGCATCCATCATCACCTGTTCTTAGCACTTTGGTCAACTATGGGTATCTGCGTTAACTTTTGCCCAACAATAAGAAACTTCTCTGATGAAGGCTGGAAGCAGCATTAATCTAGGACTATAAACATGAGTATTTAGAAGACAGCTTGACTACATGGCCATTTAAAACAATAACAGTAGTGCGTTCTTGTGCAGGGCCTATGAGTTCCCCAGCCAAGGGCTCTTGAGTAGGTCTACAGAAACAAGTTCCCGACCCTCCTGTGAGTCAGCCTACAATCCAGTTAGAAGGTGGTGGGTTGTTCCCTTAGCAGCTCTGCCACCATCGCACTAAAGGGCACATGAAGCCTGGAAGGTCATTAGTAGAGTTTACAGGGTTCACAGACAGATAAGACTGTTGATGACTTTTCTCCTCCAGAAAAATGCACAGCACCTTCTGGCACTGTGAATGCTGCTAACCAGTATGACAGAAAGAAGCTTTCAATCCAGTTCCAGCCAACAACCAATAGGAAGCAAATGTCCTCCATCATCTAGTGCAAGTAGATAAAGGATGCATTCCAAATGAGAGTGACAGGAGTTCTCCCCTAGCAAGACCTCCAGGAGAGAATGCAGTCCCGCTGGTATCACAGTTATATTCCAGTGAGACATTGTTTGGAGAATCCACCCATAAGTCTTTTACAATAACTGACATGTCAATAGAAATCACACACACACACACACACACACACACACACACACACACACACACACACACACAGACACACACATATCTTGTGCTCCTCGTTGAATTAGTATAGTAGCATTTCAGTAAAATCACTTCTACAACTGGCTGAAAAAGTAAGGTCTGTTTATACAATGAAAAATTATCATATGGCTGCCATCCATAACCGTGATGGAAGAACCACACAAAAACCATGGCAAGCAAGGAAATCCATCCCAAGAGTCTGCATCTTTAAGTTCCTCTATGAGGATAGATTTCTCCATTAACAGGTAGAGATTTTTACTGGCTTGGGTTTCAGGGGTGAGCTGTACCTCTTCTAAACATGTCCCCAAATCTAGGCACACCTTCTGAGTAACACACCTTGGCAAAATAGAGAGTGAATAATGATTTGAATTCTGCTAATGTGTGTGCAACATGTTCTCAGAGTGAAAACAATGAAGTGGCAGCTACAGGATCAGTGTTCACTGCCAAGACTGCTCTGCCATCCAGCAAAAGCTCATCTCTTGAACCACCCTTTCTTAAGGTTGCTGATTTCTGCTTTTTTTTGAAGCACTATCACTTATTTTGTATTTAGCTAAGGTCTGGACTGATTCTGAAAATATAGGGATGAATGAAATGCAGTAATGACCATCTCAAAGTAGCAGGTAGTCCCCTGCAGGAATGATGTGTTGGTCAACACACACTTGAACCTAACATTTACAGTGCACAGTAGCATATTTTTCTATATAGATTCTTGCTAGAATCCAAGCAAGCATGAAGGACCTAGAGCAAGACTTCTGGGATACATACATTTCCGTGACTAAACTGTATAAAATAACCCAATGCTTCATGCTTCACTGCTAAGGAACCTTAAGAACATCCCAGGGAGTTTCTTATTATGTTTGTAAATTATATTTCCCATACAAGTAGACCTGGGGAGGAAGCCCAAGGCAATTAGAAGTCCAATTATCCTTGACCCAACAATTTTGGAACTCAGCTGACTATACTGACCAAAAACCTGAATGTGCACTGTCCTGCCTACCCTAATCAAATATCACTTCTGCTTGCTCATCTTCCTCAAGCCTCAAACAGCATGGGAAACTTACAGAAATGGTTGTTAATACACATGCTCACAAAAGATGAGCAGCAGTGTGTTTACCAGAACCCTGCTTACAATAACCCCAAAGTGGGTGTTCAAAATGGCAGGATAAACTAAGGTATGATCACACAATGCTGACCACACAGCAATGACAAGTCACAAAGTAATGGAAGAATCAAACAAACATGTTGAGCCAAAAAGCCCATCCCCAAGAGTTCCTATCAAGTGAGTCTATTTCTTTAAGTTCCTCTACAGTGATAGGTTTCAGAACAGTCATCATTTTTAAACAAGAAAGGGTGATTATTCAGAAGAGACTGTCCTGGAGATTAAGACAGTTCCATGTGGGATCTAGAGCTAGTCACACAGTGGAAATCATTTTGTTAAGAAAGCCTAAAAGCATACAATCATTATCTGTGCTCACTTAAAAAGAAGCAAAGGTCAGGGTCAAAATTTACCCTCTTCCTGCTGGAGACAAAATTAGAAGGTGGGACATGTGTGAGGTCTCACTGAATTCTAGCATTAACCAGTTTTCTATCTACTCTGGCCATCACTGGACCACTGTAGCCAACTTGGGAGCATGAAGAGTGAGAATTTCATCTTGAAGAATCCCAGGAGGCAATGACCTAAGTATCTTCTTGGAATGGCCTGGAGCAAGGCAAACAGAGCCAGCACATCAAGCACAGGAATTCTGCCCAAAATGACAAATCAAAGTGTCACTCACTGTCTTATTCCCAGCAGATGTTTAAAAACTGAGGCTGGTCATTTTCATCCTTCAGAGCAATAAACATGCCCATCAAATAATCCACATATACTTAAGTAGCATCTAATGTGCTCTTTTAAAAACCCAATGCTTAAATATATTATCAGGCAGAGGAGCTCCAAAGTATTGTAGAAAGCTGGATAAGAGGTATTGGCATATGTTTTATCTAATAAGCCAAGATAAGCTAAGTTATAAGGGATGTGACAAGAGATTTATTGAAACTAAATTATGTATGATAAGCAGCCCAAGAAAGACACTGGTTCTTACTAGCTAAAGTCTGGAGTTGATCCTCCAATGCAGAGTAGCAGCTGTGTTTGGAGAACAGAGAAAATATGACCAGATTGCCAGATCACATCCGGGAATAACGAATTTAGAGTGGGCAACCACAGCACTACCATGTTGAGACCTCCTTCCCTGCTAGGAAAGATCCAGCTGGCCCTGTGCTGTGAGTAGATGCCCTCTGCTACACCTGACCCCAGAGCCACCCACATCATAGTGCCAAGAGCACCAGTCCTCCTTCACAGAGAAGGATCTGGAAATTTGCTTCAGGGAGGTAAAGAGAAGCGGTGCAGATGCAGGGTGAGGCAAGTGGTACTTATCTGAGAACAACTTCGTTGTGTTATCTCTCTGATCTTGCAGGCTTCTTTGGCTTTTAATGGTTGGGGTCAACATGAGATCATGGAGAGATCCAAACCCCGTCCCTAAGCTATCATCAACAGCACCTTTTCTCTTATAAGTTTACAGCTTATAATCAGAGATCATCCAACGAGTCAACGTGTGCTACATCATGCTGCTTGGTGCTCCTCATACTGCTTTTCTTGAAATAGCAGAAACAGTCAGCTGGGCTTCACCCTAACTCACACTGGGCAGTGGGCTGTAGAACCCTCGAGACATGCACTCACTGTGGCTCCTAGAACAGCTATGCTGGCAGCTGCCTGTAAAAAACTACCTTATATTTTAGAAGGGACAACAGGACTGGGATTTGAAGACCTTGGTGGCTTCGTGTGGCACTGGCAGATGCATAACTGATTTACCTCACCCGGTGGTTACTGAAGAAAGTTCTCCACAACAGCTATGCCCTCTAGCTTCAAAAGCAAGCTCTTTTTAGGAGAACCAATCCTGGGGACTATCCCTGAAGAGCTAATATTAACTTTAGCATGTCATATTTATGTTGGGAATTAGGCAACAAACATGTAAGGTGATGTGTGTAGAGTTCCTCTATTTAATGAGACGGTTTCAGGATCACTAATGTGAACAAATATGTACTATGGTGAAGATTCAGTTAGAAATCACAAGGCATATGTGGTGTAAATAAAGTTTACAAATCACTGGGCTTGTTTATCCCGCAAGCCTATTGCAATTCAGTGTAATTAATCTGAAAGAGGCGATTAGCTAGAACACATCGATGCTATTGAGGGACTCAAGCACTTAAAAATACCACTGAGGGCTGCAGAGATGGCTCTGCGTTTAAGAGCACTGGCTGTTCTTCCAGAGGTCCTGAGTTCCCAGCAACCACATGGTAGTTCACAACCATCTGTAACGAGATCCTGTGCCCTCTTCCAGCCTATAGGGACACATGCAGGCAGAACACTGTATGCATAATAAATAAATAAATCTTAAAATTAATACCACTGAAAGGAAAAGAAATATACTTGAGATGAACACGTCAACATCAAGTATAGATTTAGAACGAGCAGAAGTAGTTTGTGTAGCTCACGATGAGATACACTTGTGTCCTTTGACAGACACCTGCCCCATCTTCCTCTAGTAAAACCCTCTCTCCTGCCTCTGTTAGCCACCACTCCAGTGTCTGCCGCTAGGGATTTAACCTTGAAGACTCCTCCACATAAGTGAGCTCATAAAGCATTTGGGTTTATGTTTCCAGGCTATTTCACTTAGTATATTTTTATCCAGGGATCATCCTTAATGTCCAACATGCCAGGATCTCTGCTTTTAAGCCTCTATAACATCCCCATTCTCCCTCTTACACACACACACACACACACACACACACACACACACACACACACGCACACACACGCACACACGTGGGTACTCAGGCTTTCTTGTCCCTCCATTTCTTCATAGACACTTAGGTTGTTTCCATGTCTTTTGTGTTATGACAATTTTTACAAAAGTTATGGAGACATCCATATCTTCAACACACTGAGTTGGTTGTAGTTATATATTTGAGTAACACACACACACACACACACACACACACACACACACACACAAACAACAACAACAAGTGAAAAGAAAAGAGGCCATTAATTTTAGAAGGAACAAAAGGAAGGACTATATGGAAGAGATTAGAGGGAGGAAAGAGAAGGGTGAAATTATGAAATTATATTTTAATTTTTTAAAAATTTAAAGATCACTTGTATGAAATAATCTACAGCTATGAACAGTGCCACCTGGGCAGGTGGCCCTGGGTTGTATAATAGAGCACACTGAGCGAGCCATGGGGAGCAAGCTGGTAAGCAGCACCCCTCCATGATCTCTGCTCTAGCTCCTGTCTGCATGACCCTGCCTTGAGTTCCTGCCCTGACTTCTCTTCCTGAAGGACTATCGTCTGGATGTGTAAGTCAAACAAGCCCTTCCCTTCCTAAGTTGCTGTTGGTCTTTGTATTTACTACAGCAAGAGAAACCTAATTAATCAAGAAATGCTCAAACACATCAATCTTTAAGCAAACAATTTAAGGGAGAAATGAATTTTTACCTATTAATTACAATTTTAAAAACTTGGCAAAAAAAAAAAAGAGAGAAACCTAACTAGGACAAAGATAAATACCACAGAGTGGACAATTGCTGTGAGTGACGTCACCGTGTTGTTTAGGAGGACTGTGGATGGAGCTCAAAGATGAGATAAACTCTTTCCTCTCCAAGTCACTTTTGGTCATGGGGTTTGTCACAACAACAGAAACCTAAGCAAAATGTGGGAGAGATTAATAACAAAGGTCTCAAGCAAAGGTGAGTGGAAAGTAGGTGGCCTGAAAGTGAACGGATGAGAAGAACCCACACACGGAACAAAAATTATTGCCATTGACACATGGTGATGGCTAAACTAAGACTTTCTAATGTGTACCTTTAAATTTGTATAAAATTGGCTGAAGAGAGCAATAGGAATGTTTGAGGAGCAAACAGCCGGGGCAAGTGCATTCAGAAGAACACCTGTGTTGAACTAGAGACCACATTTCCATATCCTGGCTTAGCCGGATTTCCAGAAATGTTGTCGCCCAGTGGTCACAAATCACAAGGGAAGCAGCTCACTACAGACCCCCTTGCTCTCTCCCTGACTACATAAATGTCATCCCCATACAGCCTCTCTGTTATCTGCAGGGTTCAGGCAGCAAATAAAAACCCCTCCAGTTATTCCAAATGTAGATAGCTTTAACACAGAGATTTGTTATACAGATGACTAAAGGATGAAAAGACACACAAGTTAGCTTTCACTTCATACAGGAGCTACTATCCCAACAATGAGGACAATCAGAGGCATCTAGACAGAGCTAAAATTGCCCTGGGTTCTGCCTAGGAGAATGTAGAACCTGGAATCTCAGGGCTTCCCTGCAGGATCCAGAACAACGAGTTGTGGCTACTACTGGAAATGTTCCAAAGGAAGATAAAGGGAGAGGTTTCCTTTCCTCCTGTACCAGCACCTCCCTCTATCACACTGAAGAGAGGACAGATAGATGACCAAGGTCCCAGAACAACTCAGCCACGATCATCCCACCCCTAACGGAGCAAAAGAAGACAGAAGAAGGGATCTAAGAGCAAAGCAGCATACAGTCAGGAGAGTCTCTCCAGCATGTCCATGCACAGCTAGGGAAGCAGATTAGCTTGTGTTTGGGAAACAAGGTTGTCACTAGAAAAAAATGGTTGTCTCTTGCACCATACAAAGGTATCAATCTATCCCCTGCAAGTTATAGTTTGTATTGGTGTGGGGGGTGGGGATGCATGTAGTGTATGAATGTGTGTGTTCTGGTACATATATGCATGTGTGCAAGCATGTGGAGGCCACAGGTCAACTTCAGTGGTCATAGCCATGCATACTGTTTTCAAGAGAGAGGCTCTCCATGGAGCCAGGGCCTCCCAAATTAGGCTGCCTTGGCCACCCACCAATTTCCAGGAATCTACCTTTCTCTGCTTCCCCAGAAAGGATTTAAAACATAGGCACCAGTGTCCGAAGTTTTGTGTATTTTTTACATGAGTACTGGGGATGGAACTCAGTTCCACATACATAAGTTACTGGCTGAGCTACCACTCCATTTCCCTTATTTAAAGTGATATATTCTTGTTACAATGATTCACAATGTTTTAGGAAAATGATACTCAGGTAGGCTGAATATTTGCACACTGTAGTCCTAATCCTCAATGTCACTGTAGTCAGAATGTGACAAGAATAGGCTGTTTACATAGCAATTAAGTTAGAATGAGATCTTCAAGATGTAACCTTGGACACAGTGTGGTCTGAGAAAATTTCACATGAAGATGGAGGGGAATGGTGGCTGTGAATACAGCCAGGAGTGAGGCTTCATAATAAACCATCCTGATTATATGGCTTTTCTTGGATTTCCAGCTTCCAAAACTGGGCAGAAATAAAATTCTGTTGTTTAAATTGTGCAGCTATGATGTTTCTGAGGGGTGCAGCACTAGTACGGGCTCTTTTTAGGTGGCTTCATGTTTCTACAGTCCATTCCACCCTGTATCACTGTGGGCATTCTTGCATCCACAGACACGCCTGATGCTTCCTGTATCACTGTCTTAGTGAGGGTTTCTATTGCTGTGAGGAGACACCATGACCGTGGCAACTCTTATAAAGGGAAAACACTTAATTTTTACATTTTCAGAGGTTTACTCCCTTATCATCATGGTGCAACAGGAAGGCATGCAAGCAGATATGGTCCTGGAGAAGGAGCTGAGAGAGGTAATAGGAAGTAGTCTGAGACCCTGAGCATAGTTTCAGCATCTATGAGACCTCAAAGGCCACCCCCACAGTGACATAATTCTTCTAACAAGGCCATACCTACTCCAACAAAGCCACACCTCCTAATTGCTATTCCTTATGAGCTAATGGGGGCCAATTACATTCAAACTACCACATTCTATTCAATGGCCCCCATAAGCCTGTAACAATATTATGATGCAAAATGCATTTAGTCCAACTCCAAAAGTCCCCATAGTCTACCACAGTCTCAACAATGTTTAAAGTCCAAAGTCTCTTTTGAGATTCATGCCATCTCTTAACTGTAATTCTATATAAAATCAAAATAAAAGAAATAGATGACATACTTCCAACATATAATGGTATTGGATATATATTACCATTCTAAAACATAGGAAAGGAAGCACAGTGAGGAAAAACTGGACCAAAACGAGACCAAAAACCAGCTGGGCAAACTCCAAACTCTGCATCTCCATGTCTGATGTCAAAATATTCTTCAGATCTCCAACCCCTTTCAGCTTTGTTGACAGCAGCAGACTTCTTTCTCTTGGGCCCCTCCCCACAGTGGGTATCCCAGACAGAAAGAGGGCCAAGGAAATAGCAGAGCTCCTGAGTCCCTGTCTTTGCTTCTTGTTCTTACCTGTTTCTGCTACACCTTCTTTTGCTGACACCAGAACCCAACTCCTTCAGTCTTTCATTGTGAACTGAAGACCAAAGACTCCAAGAATTTCTACACCTTCAGCAGCATCAGATTAGGATTGCTAAGGCATCCGGCTCTCTGGACTGAAAAATACTGTGTCCCCAGCATTTCCAGTGTGCAGACGACCACTGTTGGACTACCCAGCCCCTGTGGCGTAAGCCAATCTAACAGACTCTCTTTTATAATACACATGTACATCCTATCACTTCTATTGCTCTAGAGAACTCTAAGACATCTTGTTTACTTTTGTTGAGGGGCCTTGTGCACATGTTTCTAGAAATAATGGCCTGTGATCTTTTTCTTTTTTAGGAGGGCTGTTGTCTGACTTGGGTGCTGGGAAGTCCTGAACTCTGAACTTATTCCATGCTGCTTGTACTTTCAGGATGTGATCCTGTAAAATTATTTCTTCTCTAATGAAATCACCTGTCTGATTTATTTGTTTCTTTTGTGTTGACTGCTTTTTGTAGCTCTTGCTTTTCTTTCTAACAAATTACATTATTGAGTTAACACCTCTTGGCATTTCTAAGTAGTGTTTTTATCATTTTAGTACAATTTACTTCTATTTTACCTACTTACATAAATTGTCCTATCACTTTCAGTCAGTCTGATATGTTTCTCATTATTTCCTTTACAGTTTCTTTGACTCATGTACTACTAAATATATTTTGTCTAATTTCCTAGTATTTGATGGTGTCTAATTTAATTAAATTTGGGCTAAGGAATATATATTTTATAATTCTTAATATTTTAAGCTTCTTTTCATGACCTGGTAAATCTTTCTTGGTGAATGGACTCTCACACTTGGAAACACTGTGTATTCTGTAATTTCTGATGATAGAGTCTAGGAGATCCATTTGTTCACACTGTTCTGAACTTTGGTGCACTTTCTGTCTAGTTGTTATAGCAACTACAAAAGGGGACTTATTAATATGCCCAACTATAAATTTGGATGTATCTATTTCAACTTTCATTCCTGTTTCATTTTTGCTTAAATTTTATTTCATTTTGATAAATTATAATCATATATAATTAGGTACATGGTGATATACATGGATATTTGTACCTGTGACTAAACCTACCTACTGCAATCAATACTTATATTATTCCTTCTGTTCAATTGCAGTATTGGCTCTTTTTCCAACATCTTCCATTGCTTTCCTGCCTCAGCCTCTGGTGGCCATCATTCTGTTTGCTGTTTCTGTGAGATTGAACAACTGGGTTCATAGAATCAGAGACATGTTCATGTATTTTGAATATTATATCATGTTATGTCTTCTTGGTAGACAGCAACATTTTAATGAATAATAATATAATAAAATAAATAAATAACAAATATGAATATGACAAAAAAATCAAACAAGAAAAAGAGCCAAAGATAAAGCACAGGAAATGCATATAGAAGCAGAGACACACACACACATATAGAAGGTGTTCGCACACACAGGAATCCCATAAAAACCCTAAACCAGAAGCCATCATATACACACAAATGACCTGTAAGATAAAAAATAATAAAAATTTTAAAAAGCCCTGACTTCACTTTTTATATTGGTTTTTTAACAGTTTTTGACAATCCCATGGGTTTTTATAATGTGTTGTGAGCATATTTATCTCCTATTACCTTCTCTTATCTTCCTCCCACACCTGCTGACCCCACTCATCTTCCCACTACTTTCATGCACATTTTAATGCGGGCCTTGTGCAGGTGTTCACAGCTGCTGTATATTCCATTGCAAGAGCCACATCTTAACCAGTGGGCGGCACTGCATAGCATCTTTTCTACGCTCTGGCCCTAATAATCATCACAATCCCCCCCCTCCCCCGGTGTCCATTCATGCTATTTTTATTTCCCTGGAATATTTTTTCTAAAATAAAGTTATTCTCACATTAACATATCCTCTTAACATTTTGCTTGATTGCTGCTTGCATGGCATATCTGTTTTGCTCTTTCTCTTACATGTGTCTCTATATTGAGGAGCTTAGGGGCTAAGGTTACAGGCTCATCCAAAGGTGCTCACCCAGCGTGTGTAAAGTCCTGAATACTATCTTGAGCACTGAATAAAAAGTTAGCTTATTTTAAGTAGCATGCAGTTGATTTGCTAAGTTCTTCAATTTATTCTGACAATCTATGCTTGGTTAGACAATTTGTGTTCAATACAATTATTGATGTGCCAGCATTTATGTCTGCTACCTTATTCATTTAAATCATTGACACTTTGTGTTGATGGGGATTAAACCCAGGGCCTCATACATCCCAGGCATTAATCACTAGCTTCTAAGGTCAAGGCTTGTCAATCAATCCAGAAGGAATATTAATGGAATTAAAATAGTTTTAAAATAGTGAAGAAATGTATCCCTTTGTAATAAATTTTATAATTCACAGTTTAGAAATGAAATTTTATATAACAATTGCAGTTTGAATAAAAACTGTTATACTAATGATGATCATAGGATGATCATAGGATGATCATTAGTTATGTTTCTGATGATCAAACAATTCTGCACATGTATTAAATATCAACATGTGTCTTGTGAATGAACCAACTATGTAAGAAATAAGCTATAGCTCAATAACATTATAAAATTCAAAAATGCATAGGAACAAAAATTTATAAGTCAATTTGATGACCATTTATTTACTATCTACTATCTAAAATTGCAGTAAAAAAATAAACCTTGCTCTTGAATTTAGAAACAAAACAATAAGAACTTTGATAAAATGGCATTTTCACTTATAATTTTCCCAAATTAATATCTTTATAATAGCACAATGAAGTATTCTGTATTAATGAGGTCACAACAGTGAACTTATAACACTTACATATTTTAATAACATTCGCACTGGGATCTTTTGAGCAAAGAGCACTTGATCATATACAGAAATATGAATGTAAAAAAATATATAAACTACCACTGAGCTGAATTGCTTTGGATTCTTGACCCAAAACATTTCACATATCCCTTAGGGTAAACACACCATATGCAAGAAAGCGCCAACAAACTCTAGAATTACTCTTTCTCTTTGGTGGTGACACACACTTGTTTTTTTCTTGAGCTCTCTCATGTGTAAACAATGGAATATAATTTGATTTTAAAAATTATTTCTATAAGTATTCCCTTTTTGTTCAGTTTGTTAATTTGAATTTTCAGTTTGATTAGGATGAAAAAATGCCTGTTAGCAAATCACACTTCTGAGGTTGTGCTACGTACAGTGAGATCATGATAGCTCAACAATTTAATCTCTTCTTGGGTTAGTGACATGAATAATCTCCTATCTTCCCAACAATGTATTTTTTCATACTTATAAGCTTAAAGTCTTCTCTTCATACTAAGTCAGATATAGCTATCTGGACCTGATGGTTAATCTTTACTTTAAACTTGATTGGTGTGCTGACTAATTTTTATTGTCAACTGGACCCAGCCAGACTCACTTGGGATGAGTGAAACATTTGAGGAATTGCCCATATCAAATGGGCCATGACAGATCATCTTGTAAGAGATCACATCGGTGACAACCATTGTCTTGGTTGATTGATGTAGGAGAGCCCAGTCTACCATGGACAGAACCATCCCTAGGTAGCTGGTCCAGAGATGTATAAGACAGCCAGCTAAGCGTGAGCCCAGAGGAGAGTCCAAGAGTGCAGGCAAGCAGCTTTCTTCATGGTTTCTGCTTCACATTACTGCCTTGAATTCCTCCCCCAACTTCCCTCAATCATGGATAAATCCTTTCATAAGCAGCTTGAATGAGAAATGTCCCTCACAGGCTTGGGCATTTGATAACTCAGTCCCCAGTCAGTGGTGCTGTTTGGGGAGGTTATAGGGAGGTGGAGCGGTGCCGGGGGAAGTATGTCACTGAAGGTGAGCTCTGTGACTTTAAAAGCATTGTCCCACTTCTTTTCTGCTCTCTGCTTTATCCTTTCAGTATAGATGCCGTCTCTCTGGAGAGGCATGAAAAATCTATAAAATATTAATAATTATTGCTTATACTTTGAGGATTATACTTAATATTTCGTCTCTGTTTTGAATATAGAAAACTACTTAATGTTTTTGTTAAAAGTTTTGAAAATGAATCTGCTTTTACTGAAACACTTCAGCAGTGTTCCACAAATGATGAAGACATGGCCAACATGATTAATATGTAAGAATAAATTAGTGTTTATGGCTCGTTTGCCATTTTAATTTTAAAAAAGACTTCTCTTTGAAAATAATGGAGTGGAATAGAAAATATGAATAAATTTTATTTAAATGTATGCCTCTCCCAAATTCACCTATTTAATTTTTAATTGTGAAATCCTATTTATGCATCAGCCATATTTCTCATGCAGTTTTAATTTTGCTTTGTTTTTACATTTTGAGGCATGTAATTTTTTTCATGTCTGGATTTAATTTAGTTTAGAATTCACAGACAAACTGTATAAATAGCCACTTCACAGGAGAGGAGGAATAAGTGATATATAGAAATATTTTCAACTTTTATTCGGAAAATCATCTGAGAAACTGTCGGAGCCTGCCAACAGTCAGCTGGGTATCTGGGTGGAGGTGTGTGGATTGTAGAAACAATGAAGAAGACAGAAAAGAGTCTAGAGGTCTGCCAGTCAATGCCAGGCAGCCCTGACTTTATTTCACAGCCAGCTTATATACAGTCTTGAAGGACAGAGGTAGAACAATGCACAGCCCAGGCATTCAGCCACTATCTATCCTGCCTTGTGTCAAGGAGCAGGCAGTTTCATTTTCTATCTCAATGTACCTCCAGCAGGCATCAGCAGCCTGTATCTAGCTAGATAGTGTATTCCTTCCTCTGGGCTAATCAGGACTTTCGCACAGCCCTTCAAAGAGACTCTGTGAGCTAATACAGCCCTAGAGCAAGCAAGCCTGAACTCTATTGACTCAGAATAGACTTCAGATTCAAGCTGGGAAACTGAGTCAGTTGTGGGCTCCCACAGGAAAAAAATTTTTTTCATCCACGATTTTGGCAAAAGTTAAAAGGGCTGATCGTATCAAGCATCATTGAAAATGACTTTG